>NC_135233.1:694945424-695633340 GCF_051348905.1 Ranitomeya variabilis | reverse complement strand
TTTTATGATTGTACAAAAAAGAGGCACTTTAAATCTATGCTTTCTACCTCATGTATGGAAACTATTTCTATATATGATATACTAAAGGTAATCTACTAGTATTTAGCACATAACTGTAGTCTTTATGTCTTAGTTGTATGTAAAATATAGACATGTGCATCAAAGACCAAAAGCTTTTGATAAGAATATAGCCTGATTTTTTTCCACAGAATCTGCAGGCATATGGATACTGGGGCAGAAAGTGACTCTTATCTGACTGTTAGTGATCTGGTAACTACCAAAAACTCAGAGCATAGAGCTTCTACTTGAGAATAACGCTACCAGTAGAGATGAGTGAGTTTATTCAAGTGGAATTTAATTCTTTCTCGAATTTTACATAATAATGATGAGCGATTGTGCTCGTGTATAGTATTATGTGAGCATGCTCGGGTGCTATCCAAGTATCTTGGGCGTGCTCAAGTAATATGTTCAAGTCCCCGCAGCTGCATGATTCGCGGCTGTTAGACAGCCGGAACACATGCTGGGATTGCCTGTTTGTTAGGCAATACAGTAGTAGTGTGAGGGCTTGTTTTTTGTGGGACGAGTTGTAGTTTTGAATGACACCATTGATTTTACCATATTGTGTACTGGAAAATGGGAAAAAAATTCTAAGTGTGGTGAAATTGCAAAAAAAGTGCAATTCCACAATTGTTTTCTTTTTCCATGTTCGCTAAATGCTAAAATTGAACTTCCATTGTGATTCTCCAGGTCATTATGAGTTTGTAGATACCAAGCTTGTATAGGTTCTTTTTTATTTAAGTGGTAAAAAAAAGTCCAAAGTTTGTAGGAAAAAAAGCGCCATTTTCTGAGACCTATAGTGTCTCTATTTTTGAGGGTCTGGGTGAGGGCTTAATTTTTGCACGCTGATCTAACGTTTTTAATTATACCATTTTCGGATAGACACAATGAGGAGGAAGAATAGTGAGGACAAAAAGAAGAAAACCAGCTAGCATCTACCGGAATGATGGGAAGCTAAGGGATTTGTTCAGGCCTTTCAGGGTCATTGTATCTAATGTACCGATCCATTTTGCCTCAAGCTGCGCCAGGAGGTTCCTGATGTTAACACCCCTGACCCCAGCGTCAATAATATTGATGCCCCTAATCTTGAGAAACATGGGTTGACAATTATGATGATTCCTAAAATGTTGGGGGATAGTTTTTAATAGCACTTGTGCTGCGTATCCTGAGTGGTCGTTTCTGCCTGTAACCCTGTGCACACTAACTCTGTCTGACTGATGAATGTCATTGTAGGACCGAAATGTTTCTTTATTTTTGGATTGCCTGTACAAAATACATTTATTTACTTGCAACATTTATCTGTGTGCCAAGGTTTCTACTAGAAATTTGGTAATGTCATAATCAAATTGAACTACAGAATAAAGCTGATATATTAATAGAATAGTGTGCAGTATCTAAAAAAATTAAGAATTGCTATTTTCACAGCAAAAAAGTGTAATAAAAAGGTGGTAAAAATTAATCAAACATAAACAAACATATAAATTTGGTACTGCTGTAATCATACTGACCTACAGAATAATGGTAACACTTTACTTATGTAGCAAGTAAATACTGCAATAATTAAAATATAAAGCATCAAATGACTATTTTTACGTTTCTTTTATATTTGAACAAAAATCACTCTTCCCAAAATAAAGAACACCCCCCCCCAAATATTTTAGTATTAGCCTAGCATAACAGTGGCAAAGGCAACAGTATTGATGTGGCACAGACATACGTCAAAATCGGAGCCGGCTCCAGGTGTTCATGGGCCCCAGGCAAAAGAAACTCAGTGGGCCCCTTTAACACATTCCACAATTTATGATGCACCGATACGGCAGAGAACCATAGGTTTAGTACAATGCTAAAGATTTCACTTACTTCTTCCATTACATGAGTGATATCTATTGTAAATTGTACAATAGCTCAGAAACCGGCGAATCCTAGCAGTGGGTGCCTTTTTGGAATTCAAAAGTTTTCATATTAGATTGGACAGTATAGTCCTCCATACAGTATTATAGGCACCACATACTGCTCCATACAGTATTATGGGCACCATATAGTCCTCAATAGAGTATTAAGGGCATCACATAGTCTTCCATATAGTATAATGAGTCCCATACATTGCTCCATACAGTATAATGAGCCACATATATTGCTCCATACAGAATAATGAACCCTATATATTGCTCTATACTGACTAATGAGCCCCATATATTGCTCCATACAGAATAATGAACCCCTTTTATTGCTCCATACAGTAAAATGAGTCCCATATATTGCTCCATACAGTAAAATGAGCCCCATATATTGCTCCATACAGTAAAATGAGTCCCATATATTGCTCCATACAGTATAATGAGCCCCATATATTGCTCCACACAGAATATTGAGCTCCATATATTGCTTCATACAGTATAAGGAGCCTCATATATTGCTCCATACTGTATAATGAGCCCCATAAATGGCTCCATACAAAATGATCGGCCCATATATTGCTCCATACAGTAAAATGAGCCCCATATATTGCTCTATACAGTAAAATGAGCCCCATATATTGCTCCTTACAGTATAATGAGCCCCATATATTGTTCCATACAGAATAATGAGACCCATATATTGCTACATACAGTATAAGGAGCCCCATATATTGCTTTATACAGTATAATGATGCCCATAAATTGCTCCATACAGAATAATGGGCCCCATATAATGCTCCATACAGAATAATGAACCCTATATATTGCTCTATACTGACTAATGAGCCCCATATATTGCTCCATACAGAATAATGAGCCCCTTTTATTGCTCCATACAGTAAAATGAGTCCCATATATTGCTCCATACAGTAAAATGAGCCCCATATATTGCTCCATACAGTAAAATGAGTCCCATATATTGCTCCATACAGTATAATGAGCCCCATATATTGCTCCACACAGAATATTGAGCTCCATATATTGCTTCATACAGTATAAGGAGCCTCATATATTGCTCCATACTGTATAATGAGCCCCATAAATGGCTCCATACAAAATGATCGGCCCATATATTGCTCCATACAGTAAAATGAGCCCCATATATTGCTCTATACAGTAAAATGAGCCCCATATATTGCTCCTTACAGTATAATGAGCCCCATATATTGTTCCATACAGAATAATGAGACCCATATATTGCTACATACAGTATAAGGAGCCCCATATATTGCTTTATACAGTATAATGATGCCCATAAATTGCTCCATACAGAATAATGGACCCCATATAATGCTCCATACAGAATAATGGACCCTATATAAAGCTCCATATAGAATACTGGGCCACATATAATGCTCCATACAGTATAATGGGCCCCATATAATGCTCCAAACAGAATATTGGGCCCCACATAATGATCTATACAGAATAATGGACCCCATATAATGCTCCATACAGAATGGGCCCCATATAATGCTCCATACAGAATAATGGACCCCATATATTACTCCATACAGAAAGGCCCCATATATTGTTCCATATAGTATGGGCCCCATATAATGCTCCATACAGAATAATGGACCCCATATAATGCTCCATACAGTATGAGCCCATATAATGCTCTATAAATTAAAAAAATCAAATATTCACCTCTCCTTGCTGGCCGCAGGTCTAGGTCTCTTCAGTGACTTTTGCCTCTCTGCACTCCTCAAAACTGAGAGGGTGCTATACTGATGTTATCATGCCCTGTGTTCTGAGACACAAGATGCTGAAGAGAAACAGGACCTGTGGCCAGTGGGGAATGAGGAGAGGTAAGTATTGCAAACAATTTAAAGCATGGGGGGGCCCCAGTGCCAGTGCCGCACTGACACTGGATCCGTCCTGGCTCACGGGACCCATAGCACACCAGTGTCCCCGGCGGAGAGTGGGACCCCCCTCATGCTCATGACCCCGGCACTTGTGCGGGTTGGCCGGGTGGCAATGCCAGCCCTGGTCGAAATAGACTAATAAAACAGTTTGCAAAGATTATCATCGCTTGTGACATGTACACTTTGTTAGTAAGTCACAAAGTTAATTCCTTTCTTCGTTCAGCAATATTGTTGTCTTGCTTTTGTATAAGTACAAAACATCTTTGTGATTGAATTGCAGTAGCCAATTGATCAAGCAGCAGCTGCCATCTATGTGGCTCTCCTTGGTACAACCTGACAGACTCAGTGACTGTCGTATCTCTTTCTGTCATTTTAATGTGTATTATTATCTTCTTTTCTTTGCAAAATAATCTTTTTACTGCAACACACATTGTTGACTCAAATTTCATCACAAAATAGCTGCAAGGCATTATTTAGAAGCCTGCCATGCTGCCCTCAAAATCATGTGATCCTTCAGCAACTTTTCTCTGTTCACACCTGTTGTGTTACAGAATAAATTAAATAGCATTAAAAAACAATCAGAAAAATCACATTAACTTTACTTTGATTCCTATTAAATAACAAAAGGGGGACTGAAGCTCCCTAAGGCCTTGTTCAGATACCCATGATTTTTAAACATGGATGGTTGTTCATTAGTGTTTTGGATCCGAGTTTCAGTTTTTACCATTAATGAATCATCAATGATTTCACATATAAAAAAATACATTACAAAGCTTCTGTTATTCACAGACAGCACACGGACTGCACACTGATGACTTTTATGTGATGTCTGTGAGTTCACGGACATGTAGACTTGTATGGGTAATTTTAATCCATGACTTGGACCAAAAATGTAAGGATGAATGACCTCGTGGAGATCAAAACATCCAACACCGCGGAGACACCAACACGTGTTTCTCAACGCAGTGATCCAGAACACTGCCCCCATCCCTTATGGGAAATATGCAAATGCATGTAGAAAAGCTGCGGAGACACCATCACGTGTTTCTCAACGCAAGCAATGAATAGCCAGGTCTTTCACTGGGAAGGAACCACCACTGGAAGGGCAGCATCCAATAAAGGAAAACCACCTATGCCAAAACATGGTATCCATCCACAGACAGCTGTCTCAGGGTCTTTGCCCCTCATCAGTGTGGAGTAGGAAACTGGCTATTTGGAGCAGTGCCTAGTGAAAAGGCTTTAAACGTAAGGATGAATGACATCGTGGACATCAAAACATCCAACACTGCGGAGACACCATCACGTGTTTCTCAACGCAGTGATCCAGAACACTGCCCCCATCCCTTATGGGAAATATGCAAATTCATGTAGAAAAGCCGCGGAGACACCATCACGTGTTTCTCAATGCAAGCAATGAATAGCCAGGTCTTTCACCGGGAAGGAACAACCACGGGAAGGGCAGCATCCAATAAAGGAAAACCACCTATGCCAAAACATGGTATCCATCCACAGACAGCTGTTTCGGGGTATTTGCCCCTCATCAGTGTGGAGTCGGAAACTGGCTATTAGGAGCAGTACCTAGTTCCTACTAAGTTTTTCAAAAATTATTGAAAGTTTGACAAATTGCTGCTAAACTTATTATCTGTCTCACTACTACCTCCCAGAATTAAAATCAAGTGTCTAACCCCTTAATGGCCAGGTCTTGTCAGTCTGTGAGTTATAAGTGGAGCTCACTGTGCTACTGCTATGGCCCTTTTGGTGAAGGAAGCCATGTGCAATTTCTCAGCTTGTCTCCCCTAACACCTGCCATGTGTATCCCGTTGGATAAATGATTGGTTAAAAAAGCCCATTTGATAACACACACCACTAACGGATATTTTATACTTTCAAAAATTATCACCCTTTTGTGATCAAGCAAATCATTCTGTCACTACTAGTAAGTCTAAAAAAGCAACTGAAATTTTATGCACAAGGGCCAATCAAAAATTCCCCTGCTTAGGCCAAACCTGATTGGACTATGCATTTTCAAAATAAACTTGTTGATGACCATCCATTTGGTCACTGTGTGCACTTTCAACTTTGTATCTTGCTTTCTGTGTCTTCTATGGTGTCAAGAATATAGCTACCATAGAGTCAAGGTTTGATTCCTTGTTTCTTTACCCTCTCTAGCCAAGTGAGATAGTCGCAAAAAGTAACACACTACACCAGCCTGTTATGTTACCAGTCCTGGTCATGGGCCCAAGCCTTAGCAGAAGCCTACCTGGAGAATTCCTATCAATCAAAGCACTAAAATACCTCATAGTTGTAAAAAACTGAGAATTATGGTAATCATAAAATTCATGATAAAAATAAATATTTGTTTATTTTAACTTAACCTTTTGTGGCTAGCCCTGCACAAGGACCCTACCTTGTACATAGGCCTACTGAGGGAATTCACATCAGTACTCAAATCCAAAAAACTTCTACTATTCCCTAAAAATGATGATATTTGATTAATAGATGTCATGGAAGCCATGATTTTTTTTAAAACAAATATTCATGTTTTTTTGTGCCAGCACTGTGTAAGGGGCCCAATTCTGCACGTGAGCCTATCAAGGGAATTCACACAAGTCAATTCCCAAAAACTCTTAACATTAATAAAAAAATGAGGATGATATTAAATAAAATAATAGTTTAAAATAGTAGTCTTGTAAGCCAATAATTTTTTTAGGAACAGATTTTGAGCCCAGCCCGGCAAAGGGGTCCAGTCAAAACACAAAAAATTCCTATAAGAATGCAAATAGAAATACATCTTATCTTCAAAGGCGAGCAGGATCATTTTAGCCACATATCACCAGGTCAGATTTGTAATTTTGCTACCTAGATTCATATTGGTACCATAGTGCAAGGCTGTAAGTTTTTGCATTCTTATAGCATAACAAGCGCAGGGGCAGATTGTGTCTTTAGCCGGTGCAGCTTTGTTTTACCGATTACAACCTTTTTGTAACGGAAGCCCTGGTATTTATATTTTAGTTTAGTTTACAAAAATCCCTAATTTGCATAAAAAATGATAATAAATAAAATAGTATATTCATGGAAAACATGCATTTTTTTCTAAAAAAATTTACTTTTTGTGCTTAATCCTATGCATGGAGCTGCCACAGTATTTCACTACAGTCAATGCCCATAAAACACTAGTTAAATATTATTTTTTCTTGTCCCCACAGTCAAAAAAACACAGAAAGGTAATAATGATATTTATAAAACAATGTGAACCAGTAGACGTAGGCACATACATTACAGCCAGGGGCGTAACTACCGCGGTCGCAGCGGTCGCCATTGCGACCGGGCCCCGCAGGTCAGGGGCCCCGGGCCGGCAGGTCTGACTGCAGGGCCGGGCTGGCCATCGGGCACTTCTGGCAAATGCCAGAAGAGCCGATGCCAGTAGTGGGCCGCTGCACTGTTCCTCCCCCGGAACCCCCCCCCCCAGTGCCGCCGCCACCGCCGCATTTAACTATACCGGCGTCTATGACACCGGTATAGTTCAATGCAATGATGAAAGAGAGAGCGTCACCTGACGCTCCCTCTCCCATCATTCCCCGCTCTGCCTCTGACAGTACACTGCGGGTGCGCGATGACGTCATATCATCGCGCACCTGCAGTGTCCTGGGCAGACTTCAGCCGCCAGGAGCAGCGCGGGCAAAAGGAAAGGTGAGGAGAGTTTTTTTTTCTTTTTAAACGGACTGTGGGGCCATTATCGGGGGGGGGGGATGAGATGTGGGCTGTGCTCTATATACCCCTGTGCTGGCTGTGCTGGATATACCACTGTGCGGGCTGTGCTGGATATACCCCTGTGCAGGCTGTGCTGTATATACCACTGTGAGGGCTGTGCTCTATATACCACTGTGCGGGCTGTGCTGGATATACCCCTGTGCGGGCTCTGCTGGATATACCACTGTGAGGGCTGTGCTGGATATACCACTGTGCGGGCTGTGCTGGATATACCCCTGTGAGGGCTGTGCTCTATATACCACTGTGAGGGCTGTGCTGTATATACCCCTGTGCGGGCTCTGCTGGATATACCCCTGTGCGGGCTCTGCTGGACATACCCCTGTGCTGGATATACCCCTGTGCGGGCTGTGCTGGATATACCACTGTGCGGGCTGTGCTGGATGTACCACTGTGCGGGCTGTGCTGGATATACCACTGTGCGGGCTGTGCTGGATATACCACTGTGCGGGCTGTGCTGGATAGACCACTGTGCGGGCTGTGCTGGATATACCACTGTGCGGGCTGTGCTGGATATACCACTGTGCGGGCTGTGCTGGCACCCAACACCATGTTGCAGTGCAGGAGATTCCTGCAACAGTCCGAGGCGTATCTAGGGGAAGGTGGGGGGGGGGGTAGGGGGGGGCCCCATTTTGGAAGTTCGCACCGGGGCCCATAACTTTGTAGTTACGCCACTGATTACAGCCCATGGAAAAAAAAACAGTGAGAAGCATCATGAAACCCCAACAGACTCTCTAGAATATGAGTTTGGAAGTTGCTACAGTGGCATGTAAATGTTTGGGCATTCATGGTCAAAAATACTGTTATTGTGAACAGTTAGGCACATTGAAGATGAAATGATCTCTAAAAGGCTTAAAGTTGAAGATGATGCATTTCCTTTGTATTTTAGACACAATATATACACTGTTTTTTTTGGATTATAAGACGCTCCGGATTATAAAATGCACCCCAAATTTTGAGGAGAACAGTAGAAAAAAAAATATTTTTAATAAAATGGTGGTGCTTCTTATAATCCATGCGTCTTATTGCTTACCAGGGGTGGTGGCTGTGGTGAAGTGGGGTCCCAGGGTCGCTGCAGGAGGAGGCAAGAAGAGTGAGGTGATGCTGCAGGCCGCAGGCTGGGATGAGGGGGTGTTCTGATATGCGGCGTGCCGCTGCAGGTATCCGGTGCTGCTTTGGGTGTCCTGTGCTGCTTTGGGTGTCTGGCGCTGTGGGGGTCTCTGGCGCTGCTGCAGGTATCTCCGCTGCTGCTGCTGGGGTGTCCGGTGCAGGGTGGCCCTGCCGACATTTTGTAAAAGGCCAGAGCCCCCACAGTTCCATGGTTTCTTGTGCGGCGGACACCGGGAAAATGGCTGCCGGCGGCGACGCATGCGCAGATGGAGATATCTGCACCAAGATCTCGGGAGATGAGATCTCACCACTGAAATGGCACATTTTCCTTTTTGTAATTTTTAAAAGGTAAAAGATGAATATATATGTATATATATATATGTATATATATATGATATATGTATGTATATATATATATATATATATATATATATATATATATATATATATATATATATATATATACATATACAGTGTATATTTTGCCTAAAATACAAAATGTAATGTGTCATTTTTAACTTTAGGCCTTTTAGAGATCATTTCATCTTGCTTAACTGTTCACAAAAACAGTAATTTGGACCATGAGTGCACAAACTTTTGTATGCCTCTGTATTCTTCTTCTTTCCCTTTCGGCATCCTTGTAATTGTTTTTCCAATATAATTAAGAAGGGAATGACATTGCTGATACCACAGTTATCCCTACTAGAAATATTATAGTCTCTCTGAAGGGTAAATGGTATGTACTCCTCATCACCTGCCAAGGGTTCTACAAGTTAACACAAGCTCCATTGCAGCCACAATGTTTCTGGTGTTGTTGTTGTGAACTAAAATAATTGCCCAGTTGTAATTGCCAGGGACCCATCCAGTGTGATATTTGATATCATCTTTTTCTCTGGTGCTGTTGGGGACTGGGAGATATCCATTGAGCAGAATGGAGAGAAGATGCATAAGCATCGCCTGGTATGGAAGTGTAAGAAGAAGAACCGGACCAGGGGTACCTTTCTTATGCTGGGTCCGGAACTGTCGGGGTTATCTCCTCTGTTGTCCGGGGGAAAGCTTAGGGGACCGGACCGACCTTTGCACTTGACTGTAGGAGGCGTAGCTACGGGGAAAAAGGGAGAGCACGTGTGGACGTCTTCAGACTTAGTGGGAATGTACAGCAGCAAGGAGAAGAGAGTGCTCCGTCCCTTGAGCACCGCAGTAGTATAGGCCCATGCCGCAGCGTTGCCACTGGTACTCACAGAGACTGTGATCAGAGATGCGCTAAGTGCCTGTTGGTTCCTACAACACAATGTGCCAAATGCCCCAGGGCCGTGAGTACCGTGCGCACACCGCTAAAGAGAGACTGAGGTTGCTACCGTGAACTGCACCCTGTCCCCTGGTCCATGTTTGCAGAGCTACATTAGGCTCTGACAACTCTGCTAACAGTGCTGTTCTTCCTTTGCTGGAGCCAGGACCAAAGGACCCACGAAAGATATCGGAGACTAACCATCGACGCCAGGACCCTGCTCATCAACGTCACCAGAACTACACCGGACATACTACACGCTAACCATTGTTAACGCCATTCTTCATCTTGTGGACTTTGCATACTGGACGTCGTCAGTACCGGATAAGTTATATTGTGTACCCTGTTGTTATTGTCATACCTTGCTTTTCCCCAAACTGCTTATCCTTTTTTCCTTTATATCCCTGTTTCCCCATCCTCCTCCCTGTGTGGTGTATACACCTGTTAGAAGTAAAACCGTTAACGCTTGCTCTGACTCCGGTCCGTTACTGCATTCTGCAACCTGTGTTGTGAATTCCGTTCTCGAACTTTCTCCTGTGGTCATGAATGGTACTTCGGTGAGTTCTGTCTGTGGACTCCCTCTGGTGGCTGTGAGTGGAGCTGCTGGTTCTGAGATTCCTTCTCCACCTGCCCTCGTTTAGGGCTAGGCTGGATTCGCTATTTAACTCCACTCAGATCATTACTCCATGCCAGCTGTCAATGTTCTAGTACTGGTTCAGATCTCTCCTGGATCTTTCTGAGGACCTGACTACTCCAGCAAAAGCTAAGTTCCGGCTTGTTCATTTGTTCTTATGGTTTTTCTTGCTAAGTTATAGTCCAGCTGGCTTTCATGAAACTGCCTGGCTAGCTGGAAGCTCTGGGGGTGCAGAGTGGCACCAACGCACCGTGAGTCGGTGCGGGGGTATTTTTTGCACACTCTGCGTGGTTTTTGTAGTTTGTTGTGTTGACCGCAAAGATCCCTTTTCTATCCTCAATCTGTTTAGTTAGACTGGCCTCTCTTTGCTAAAGCCTATTTCATCCTGTGTTTGTGATTTCCTCTTAACTCACAGTCAATACTTGTGGGGGGTTGCTTTTACCTTTGGGGAAATTTCTCTGAGGCAAGTGAGGCTTTGTTTCCTTTCTTTAGGGGTAGTTAGCTCTTAGGCTGTGAAGAGGCGTCTAGGCAGAGTCAGGCACGCTCCACGGCTATTTTTAGTTGTGTTGATAGGAGTAGGGTTTGCGGTCAGCAGAGTTCCCATTTCCCCAAAGCTCGTCCCGATTCCGTGTTTAACTATCAGGTCATTCCTGGTGCACCTAACCACCAGGTCCATAACAGTACAGCTGGTCCACAAAGTGTTAATGCATCTCAATAGAGGGAAAAGAGAAGTTCTGAGACCATTTTTTTTTTCTGCAGTGTGTTTTGCCTTTCTTTTCCCCTTAAACTCTGGGTGGTTCAGAACTCAGGTGTGGATATGGACATTCAAGGTCTGTCCTCTAGTGTGGATCAACTCGCTGCAAGGGTACAAAACATTCAAGATTATGTTGTTCAGAATCCTATGTTGGAGCCTAAAATTCCAATTCCTGATTTGTTTTCTGGGGATAGATTTAAATTTCTGAGTTTCAAAAACAATTGAAAACTGTTTCTTGCTCTGAAACCCCGCTCTTCTGGTGACCCTATTCAGCAAGTGAGAATCATTATTTCTTTGTTGCGTGGCGACCCTCAAGACTGGACATTCGCCCTGGCGCCAGGAGATCCTGCATTGCGTAATGTAGATGCGTTTTTTCTGGCGCTGGGATTGCTTTATGATGAACCGAATTCTGTGGATCAAGCAGAGAAAACTTTGCTGGCTTTGTGTCAGGGTCAGGATGAAGCGGAGGTATATTGCCAGAAGTTCAGAAAGTGGTCTGTGCTTACTCGGTGGAATGAGTGTGCCCTGGCAGCAATTTTCAGAAAGGGTCTTTCTGAAGCCCTTAAGGATGTTATGGTGGGGTTCCCCACGCCTGCTGGTCTGAATGAATCAATGTCCTTGGCCATACAGATCGATCGGCACTTACGTGAGCGCAAAACTGTGCACCATTTGGCGGTATCCTCTGAGCAGAGGCCTGAGCCTATGCAATGTGATAGGACTTTGACCAGAGCTGAACGGCAAGAACATAGACGTCAGAATGGGCTGTGTTTTTACTGTGGTGACTCCACTCATGCTATCTCTGATTGTCCTATGCGCACTAAGCGGTTCGCTAGGTCTGTCACCATTGGTACTGTACAGCCTAAATTTCTTTTGTCTGTTACTCTGATTTGCTCTTTGTCATCCTATTCTGTTATGGCATTTGTGGATTCAGGCGCTGCCCTGAATTTGATGGACTTAGAGTTTGCCAGGCGCTGTGGTTTTTTCTTGGAGCCCTTGCAGCATCCCATTCCTTTGAGGGGAATTGATGCTACGCCTTTGGCCAAGAATAAGCCTCAGTACTGGACCCAGTTGACCATGTGCATGGCTCCTGCGCATCAGAAGGATATTCGCTTTTTGGTGTTGCATAATCTGCATGATGTGGTCGTGTTGAGTTTGCCATGGCTGCAGGTCCATAATCCAGTATTGGATTGGAAATCAATGTCGGTGTCCAGTTGGGGCTGTCAAGGGGTACATGGGGATGTTTCATTGTTGTCAATTTCTTACTCCACTCCTTCTGAAATCCCTGAGTTTTTGTCAGATTACCGGGATGTATTTGATGAGCCCAAGTCTAGTACCCTACCTCCTCATAGGGATTGTGATTGTGCTATTAATTTGATTCCTGGTAGCAAGTTCCCTAAGGGACGACTTTTCAATTTGTCTGTGCCAGAACACACCGATATGAGGAGTTATATAAAGGAGTCCTTGGAGAAAGGGCATATCCGCCCGTCGTCGTCACCATTGGGAGCAGGGTTCTTTTTTGTGGCCAAGAAGGATGGTTCTCTGAGACCTTGTATAGATTACCGCCTTCTTAATAAAATCACGGTCAAATTTCAGTACCCTTTGCCTCTATTGTCTGATTTATTTGCTCCGATTAAGGGGGCTAGTTGGTTCACCAAGATAGACCTTCGAGGGGCGTATAATCTCGTGCATATTAAACAGGGCGATGAATGGAAAACAGCATTTAATACGCCCGAGGGCCATTTTGAGTACCTGGTGATGCCATTCGGCCTTTCTAATGCTCCCTCTGTGTTTCAGTCCTTTATGCATGACATCTTCCGAAAGTATCTGGATAGATTCATGATCGTATATTTGGATGAAATTTTGGTCTTTTCGGATGATTGGGAGTCCCATGTGAAGCAGGTCAGAATGGTGTTCCAGGTCCTTCGTGCTAATTCCTTGTTTGTGAAGGGATCTAAGTATCTCTTTGGAGTTCAGAAGGTTTCCTTTTTGGGTTTCATTTTTTCCCCTTCTACTATCGAGATGGATCCTGTTAAAGTCCAAGCTATTTATGATTGGACTCGGCCTACATCTGTGAAGAGCCTTCAGAAATTTCTTGGCTTTGCCAATTTTTACCGTCGCTTCATCGCTAATTTTTCTAGTGTTGTTAAACCGTTGACTGATTTGACCAAGAAGGGTGCTGATGTGGTGAATCGGTCCTCTGCAGCCGTTGAGGCTTTTCAGGAGTTGAAACGTCGTTTCTCTTCGGCTCCTATGTTGTGTCAGCCAGATGTTTCGCTCCCTTTTCAGGTCGAGGTTGATGCTTCTGAAATTGGAGCAGGGGCTGTTTTGTCTCAGAGAAGTTCTGATTGCTCTGTAATGAAGCCGTGCGCTTTCTTTTCAAGAAAGTTTTCACCTGCTGAGCGTAATTATGATGTTGGCAATCGGGAGTTGTTGGCTATGAAGTGGGCATTCGAGGACTGGCGACATTGGCTTGAAGGAGCCAAGCATCGCGTGGTGGTCTTGACAGATCACAAGAATCTGACTTATCTCGAGTCTGCCAAGCGGTTGAATCCTAGACAGGCTCGTTGGTCGCTGTTTTTCTCCCGTTTCAATTTTGTGGTTTCGTACCTTCCGGGTTCTAAGAATGTGAAGGCTGATGCCCTTTCAAGGAGTTTTGTGCCTGATTCTCCGGGGGTTCCTGAGCCAGCTGGTATTCTCAGAGAGGGGGTAGTTCTGTCTGCCATCTCCCCTGATTTGCGGCGGGTGCTGCAGGAGTTCCATGCTGATAGACCTGACTGTTGTCCAGCGGAGAAACTGTTTGTCCCTGATAGATGGACTAATAGAGTTATCTCTGAGGTTCATTGTTCGGTGTTGGCTGGTCATCCTGGGATTTTTGGTACCAGAGATTTGGTGGCTAGGTCCTTTTGGTGGCCTTCTTTGTCGCGGGATGTGCGTTCTTTTGTGCAGTCTTGTGGGACTTGTGCTCGGGCTAAGCCCTGCTGTTCTCGAGCCAGTGGGTTACTTTTGCCCTTGCCGGTCCCAAAAAGGCCCTGGACGCATGTTTCCATGAATTTTATTTCAGATCTTCCTGTTTCTCAAAGGATGTCGGTCATCTGGTTGGTTTGTGATCGCTTCTCTAAAATGGTCCATTTGGTACCCTTGCCTAAATTGCCCTCTTCCTCTGATTTGGTTCCATTATTTTTCCAACATGTGGTTCGTTTGCATGGCATTCTGGAGAACATCGTGTCTGACAGAGGTTCCCAGTTTGTTTCAAGGTTTTGGCATTCCTTTTGTGCTAAGATGGGCATTGATTTGTCTTTTTCTTTGGCTTTCCATCCTCAGACAAATGGTCAAACCGAAAGAACCAATCAGACTTTGGAAACCTATCTGAGATGCTTTGTTTCTGTGGATCAGGATGATTGGGTGACCTTCTTGCCATTGGCTGAGTTCGCCCTTAATAATCGGGCCAGTTCGGCTACTTTGGTTTCCCCTTTTTTTTGTAATTCTGGTTTTCATCCTCGTTTTTCTTCAGGGCAGGTTGAGCCTTCGGACTGTCCTGGTGTGGATTCTGTGGTGGACAGGTTGCAGCAAATTTGGACTCATGTGGTGGACAATTTGACCTTGTCTCAAGAGAAGGCTCAACGTTTTGCTAACCGCCGTCGCCGTGTTGGTCCCCGACTTCGTGTTGGGGATTTGGTTTGGTTATCATCTCGTTATGTTCCTATGAAGGTTTCTTCTTCTAAGTTTAAGCCTCGTTTCATTGGTCCTTATAAGATTTCTGAAATTCTTAATCCTGTATCATTTCGTTTGGCCCTTCCTGCTTCTTTTGCCATCCATAATTTGTTCCATAGGTCGTTGCTGCAGAGATATGTGGCGCCTATGGCTCCCTCCGTTGATCCTCCTGCTCCTGTGTTGGTCGAGGGGGAGTTGGAGTATGTGGTGGAGAAGATTTTGGATTCTCGTATTTCGAGACGAAAACTTCAGTACTTGGTCAAATGGAAGGGCTATGGTCAGGAGGATAATTCCTGGGTTGTTGCCTCTGATGTCCATGCTGCCGATTTAGTTCGTGACTTTCATTTGGCTCGTCCTGATCGGCCGGGGGGCTCTGGTGAGGGTTCGGTGACCCCTCCTCAAGGGGGGCTACTGTTGTGAATTCCGTTCTCGAACTCCCTCCTGTGGTCATGAATGGTACTTCGGTGAGTTCTGTCCGTGGACTCCCTCTGGTGGCTGTGAGTGGAGCTGCTGGTTCTGAGATTCCTTCCCCACCTGCCCTCATTTAGGGCTAGGCTGGATTCGCTATTTAACTCCACTCAGATCATTACTCCATGCCAGCTGTCAATGTTCTAGTACTGGTTCAGATCTCTCCTGGATCATTCTGAGGACCTGACTACTCCAGCAAAAGCTAAGTTCCGGCTTGTTCATTTGTTCTTATGGTTTTTCTTGCTAAGTTCTAGTCCAGCTGGCTTTCATGAAACTGCCTGGCTAGCTGGAAGCTCTGGGGGTGCAGAGTGGCACCACCGCACCGTGAGTCGGTGCGGGGGTATTTTTTGCACACTCTGCGTGGTTTTTGTAGTTTGTTGTGTTGACCGCAAAGATCCCTTTTCTATCCTCAATCTGTTTAGTTAGACTGGCCTCTCTTTGCTAAAACCTATTTCATCCTGTGTTTGTGATTTCCTCTTAACTCAGTCAATACTTGTGGGGGGCTGCTTTTACCTTTGGAGAAATTTCTCTGAGGCAAGTGAGGCTTTGTTTCCTTTCTTTAGGGGTAGTTAGCTCTTAGGCTGTGAAGAGGCGTCTAGTCAGAGTCAGGCACGCTCCACGGCTATTTTTAGTTGTGTTGATAGGAGTAGGGTTTGCGGTCAGCAGAGTTCCCATTACCCCAGAGCTCGTCCCGATTCCGTGTTTAACTATCAGGTCATTCCTGGAGCACCTAACCACCAGGTCCATAACAAACCTGCTCACAGAAGTATCACCAGTCACACTCTGACCTGCTTGCAATAGTGCATCACCCAATTTACAACATTGACGCAATAGGCCCTAATATGTAATTTTTGCTGTAAACAGTGTAGTGCACCTTGCAGCAGAATTCCAAGAAGCAGCCTGTGATCTCTACCATGTGAGAGAAGAAACTATTAACTGCTTTCTTTTAGAAATAATAGCAGCTAGGTATCCTCTTTTGAAGCTGAACGTACACCATCATTTCACATAAGGACGTACAATCCACATGAGACGGCACTGACTGTGGTGGTGAACTTTGACTTATGGCAGTTAAGTTTCTACACAAAGCAGTAGATAGGGAGAATGATGATGACAATGATTAGACACTACTTGAGAATGCTGAATGACTAACAAAAGATGATCATAAGGAGAAGGAGGACAGCTTGTACCTTGCTTATACTGCTGATCAGTTTGCTTTACCTATGTGAGCATGTGATGCATCTTTATGTGCTGATACAGAGCAGTTATTGCTGGTTGATTTGTACCAGGATGTCTACTGTCTTTTTTGTGACTGTAAAGGTTGCACACTGCAATAGGGTGATCCTATGACAATGTAGTAAAGAATTCACACTATGGAGATGAGCACACATAGGACTAGAGCTTTCAGGTGCTGTTGAGCCTCCTCTACCAACAGCAATTGCAATCTCACGTGCTGCTGAGCAGATCTGTCCCAAGAAGATCTTTTGGTAGGATGTTGACTCTGATTTTTATCACTGATTACATCACCTTTCTCCTCTAATGACATGACCTCCTTGTCACTCTGATCTGGCCCCCACCACAAAATTGTCATTATACCTGACTTGGCTGACAGTTGTCTCAGTGTGGAAAATGTACCAAGCTCCTTGCTCATCTCCTGATTTTCACCCCTAGATTTGCCTGGACTTCTAAAGAGAGACCTGCCATGGCAAGGACTATATGATTATATAATGAGCACTCAAAAAAACCCTTACTAACAAAGGCATAACACAGTGACTACCCAGAGTTGTAAGGTTAAACTGCGAGATGACGGGCTTTAAAATCAAATAATATTCTATACCTTTCCTGGCTGTGCTGCTGTGCCACACGATGGAGTAACTCTGCCCCGATGCTTGTTTCGCTTCTTTTCTTCAGGAGGATTTTAAAGCCCGTCATCCCACAGTTTAACCTTATGACTCTGGGTAGTCACTGTGTTGTGCCTTTGTTAGTAAGGGTTTTTTTGAGGGCTCATTATATAATCATATAGTACTTGCCATGGCAGGTTTCTCTTTAGGGCTGATCCTAACATTCAGACGATTTGTCTATTAAACCTTTTGGCACTGATGCACTTTTCATTACTAGTTAGGGGCATTTTGATAATTAAATCTGAATATATGTAGATTTTCTGCCATTTTATTATCACTGCATTTTGGTGCATTCTTTGGAGTTAGTTCCCTCATTTTTCTGTCCTTGCATCCTTTCTTATTTTAATCTTGTTGAATAAAGTATATTTTATATTCATTTTGTTTGAGCTTCACCTTATTTACTTCAAAATTCATGGGTAAATAGGGGTGATATAATGTTATAAGTGAAGTACTATCTCCCGTCACAGGGTAGTTTCCCATTCAGAGGGACTATTATTTGGTGAATTAATTCTATGCAGACTATACAGTAAATAATCTTTTTCATCTGTAGTATTTGATTGTTGTTTGATAGTTTTCTCTCTTTATCTCTGTTGCTGACACTGTAAGTTGTGGCATTGTCTTATCATCATAATTCACCCCAAAATGGCTGCTGTATTCTTTGCCTCTAGTCTTATTGGCACTATAACATTCTCCCCTGATTGGCTGTGAAATGCCATGTGATGGGATAGCTTCAAGACATTATGGAGGAGCCTATCCAGCCACACATTAGGTCATCTGAGGAGCTTGCTCAGCTACGTCTGAGGTCATGTGAGTCTTCTTCAATGTGTAAAATGGTGGCAAATCGCACAAAATGGACAGCAAATTGTTAAAATTTTACTGGTTAAGAGAATCCCTAGCAATTAATCAGATTCAATTAGCATCTAATCAATTCTCTCTTCTCTCTATAGGATAATACAACCTACCAAAAAGTTAAATTACCAGAAATGAACATGCTAAACTTTTCATATCACTGAAGTGGTACTAGAATGTACAGTATCAGGAGATGATGGCAGGGTTGCCAATGGTCTAGATATTCCAGGACAGTCCGTAAAATAGGACACGTTGTTAACCTGTGCATAAAGCAACCATGATTTTTTTTAAACTGAAGAACCTTCTACAGATTTTGTTGACTGTATCACCATTTTCCAGCTTACAGCGAATGCAATTAATATTTGCATATCAGAATTATGGGCTGTGGACAAGTATCACTTATAATCATAAAGATTTATTATGGTTTTTCAATGTGTCTGTAAATAATTGTGTCCGTGTGATTTTTCGAAAAGCAGTCCAGAAAAAAATAAAAGTCAAGTTGGCAACCCTGGATGATGGCAGTTGGTCCAAATAACTATAGAGCTTTGTAGTGGAATATATAGGGAGTAAAAGAGACAAGGTCTCCATGTTGGAGTCTTTATTGCAATAACCAATGAATTATGGTTGGACTTAATTTTCATATTTAATTTGCATTTTTTTACTTCAGTGACAAGAAAATGTGACAATATTGACCCAAGAGTCAGGTTTCCAGGAAACAGTATGCTAAATAAACTGATTGAGTGCAATGTTTCGCGATTTGCCATGCCAAAAGTCACTTCCTTTATTTTGTGTCTGACACCTTACACTCCTTTCGCCTCTATCAAAGAAAGAATGACACATTCTTCTCTTGTATAATTTATCTAAATATACTCAAAGCAATGAGGGAATTCCAGACTGCTAACAAGTATGTTAATTACAATTTGGACTACAGCATCAAATCTTTAAGTAATGTTGAATACTTCTAGGTTTCAGTCAGGAAATTTACCAAGACACATTTCTCCCAGCGGCTGCCAAAGAGAATGTCTGTTTCCAATATTTGAAAAATAAACCTGATTTGCACTTTTAAATAACCACATTTTACTGCTCCTACTGGACTGCCGAGGAGCCATTGCCTGTTATTTGTAGCACATTTTGTTACAAAATTTTCCACTTCAAACGCCTGCTCTTTCCAGCCACACTGCTTTATTGATACACCTCTCAGGGCAGTATATAGTCATAGTCAAGAAAGCTAATTGTCATGCTGTTTTATACTGAGCCTGCTTGACTGTATGCATCGAGAGAATGATTGGACTGACAAGTATAATACCTGGCTTGTAAGTTTTGCCAACATTTAATCACAATGTCCTATAAAAGGGTGTCAGCTTCGTAGACTGAGCAGGCTTTAGCCTTGCAATTTTCTTCTAAGTATAAGCATATTGTAATGCTCAGGGTAAGTATGTATGCTGACTGCAGTGGATGTTGATTTTCACGAGAGGAAATATATATTCTAGAAGTTTATAGGTAGCAGGGGTGCAGGATAACTTTATTTGCTAGTCATGCTTGCAATTAGTCAAAGCAGGAAAGAGCACGGTTTTAGAATGTTTTCCCTTTAGGTATAAATTACAAAGATAGTTTTGCTACTCTTGGCTCAGTAGTATAAAAAGCACACACATTATCATGTTCCCCTAAGGGCAGCTGTGCTCGTAGCTGAGCTCCCACTTACTCCTGTCGCCCCTTTGCCTTGGGTTTAACAGCTGCTTTTTGTTTAGAATAACTGTGTCTTGGTGGAATTTACAGGGGGGTCAAAGAGGAATGATAAACACCTCCAATGTAGAAGGAACACCTTGCTTGACTTATTTGATCTTCTCAGTAAGAATTGCAGATTTCAGACTAAAAAAGTTGCAAAACCTTTAAAACAAATTGAAAAATGTTTATTACAATTCAAATTTTTTTCACTGCGCATTACGATATCTGAACAAGGGTTTGTTAATGTTTTATGGAATGTGACAACTTTAGTGTCAGCCTGTGGTGATCTTCATGGGGCTAACAATAAGGTTTGTCTTGCTTTATCATGCATTTAGAGGAAAGCTTCAGACAGCAATAATTGACCAACTTTTACAGTGCTTACATATGATGTTTTAGTGCTCGCTGTGTAGAGATGAGCTAATCAATTGAAATTTGACTTCACTGACTTCAACAAATTGTCCCAAAAATTCCCAGAAATTTAAATTTGATGACTTTGCGAATTTCAATGCTTGAAAACTTGTGATATATATATGTATATACAGTATATATATATATATATATATATATATATATATATATATATATATATATATATATATATATATATATATATATACATGGTGAGAGGAAACAAAGAACCTCAAAGACCACAGGAGCTTATGCTTTACAGTCGACAAAGAGAAGACTCTGCTGACCATATTAGCTCACAATTTACAGGAGAAAGAGGGAACTCATTTGACCATAAGAGATTACACTCTACAGACGTGATAAAGAGAGGGCCTCATTGATCATTAGAGCTTACACTTTACAGGAGAAAGAAGACCCCGCTGACCATAACAGCTTGCACTCTACAGAATAGAGAGGTACTTAGGCTGGAGTTAGACTGGCATATGGCATCCGATGCAAGAGCTCCTGGGACACAGTGATACTAAAACAGAAAAGAACCTTTCCCAAACTGTTCCCACAAAGTTGATAGCATAAATTGAGCCAAATTGTTTTTACATGCTGAAGAATTAGGATTTTCCATCAGTTCAAATAAGAGGCTTCCACCAACACCTGAAAAACAACCTTAAAGCATAATACTTCCTCCACCAAACTTTACAATTGGCACAATATAGTCACATAGGTAACATTCTTTTGACATTCATCAAACTCAGACCCATTCACCAGACTGCCAGATTAAGAAGTGAGATTTGTCCCTCCACAGAATGGATTTCCAGTGCTACAGTGATTCATGCTCATACGATTCCACCTGAAGCTTGGCATGATGTTTGTTGATGTAAGGCTTATATGCAGCTGTTTGGCCATGGAAATCCATGCTATGAAGCTTCTAGTACAATTTTCGACAGATATTAATGCCAGAGGAGTGTTGGAACTTTGCTGTTATTGAATGAACAGAAAATTGGTGACTTCAGTGTATTATGTGCCTGCTTTTTTATTTTACGTGGTCTGGTACTTCATGACTGTTAGCACCACGATGGATCCCTGCTCTGACAGGCAGGGTCTCCAGCGTGTCTCTTAACTTACCCTTGCTGCAGACAGTTCTTCCCTTCCCCATTCTCTGCATGCTTCCAGCCGCTCCTCTAGCCATGTCCTTAGGGCATGTGCGCGTGCGCTCCCACCCTCTTAAACGGCCAGTGCGTGCACTTGCTATTTCCTCCCCAGCCAATGGCTATTGGACATTATGTATATATTGCTTCCTCCCCACTGGGGATGTGCCTGAGCAACATTCCTGTTTCGCAGTCTAAGTTGTGTAAGGTTGCATACCAGTTACCAGTCCCCGCTGCACTCAACTGCAGACCCTGCTTGCTGCAATCTAGTGCAGATCCTGCCTGCTGCACTCTAATGCAGACCTTGCCTGCTGCACTCTACTGCAGATCCTATCAACTGCCCTGTGATACAAACACTGCCTGCTGCACTCTGATACACAGACTGGCTGCTGCACTCTGATACAAACTCTGTCTGCCGTACTCTGATGTGAACTCTGTCTGCTGCACTCGGATGCGAACTGTCTGCTGCATTCTAATGCAAACTCTGCCAGCTGCTCCCTCCAGTCTGTCCTCTGGGTCCAGCAGCTGCGCGTCCATTGGTCTGTCCTGGAGTGGCACCTGGTGTTCATTGGGAACCAGGTCTAACCTACCCATCAGAGGCTCTAGTGAACAGTCAGGTGTTCACTTAGTCACACCCCTCCAGGCTCTCCACGGTCCATGGCACAGTTGTTCCACAAACCACGTCCGTGACAATGACTAAGTTGATGTGGTTTCTAAAAGCTTCAATTCTGCAATGTCACCACTCACAGTTGTTCAATAGTATAGGATATAGGAATATTTAGGAAGGTTGAAACTGCACAAACTAACTTTTTGTAATGGTGACATCCTTATAAAATACTGCTCTAAAATTCAGTGAGCTCTTTAGTACAACCTATTCTTAGCATACACAAAGAAGTGAAAGGGGCACACTATAACTTCAGTTTTTATACCCATTGCTCTTGCTGGAGGATATCACCTGAAAGAATTTCCGTGTCCTACTATATTCTTTAGTCTCCTGCACACAAAAGGGACTTTCTATTCTCAGTTCCTATATTGCCATCTTCCCTGGGTCCCTGCAACTATGTGCTATGAAGGTGATAGCATGACCTCTTGGCCTTCAAACATTATGTCTTTTGATTAGAAAAGAATGATATTGCCATGATTGTAAAATACTGGCCAAATACTGAACATGTGAATGTGGCCAAAAGGTGAGTACCTTGCATTTTTTTCCTTTTATTTTAGTAGTAAATGTGGCCCTATAGTCATTAACAAGCATTTAGGTTCAGTTTTCTGGTAAAAACAATTAATAACTAAAGCTTAGCTCAGTGGAAGCACATTACTAGCCTCAGTAGTCCATGGGAATGGAGTAAAACTGTGCTCCGCCGCTGGTAAAAATCACAGTGGATAAATAGCTGAGTTCACTCATGGGAAGGACATTTGCTGCCAACTAATCTGTTCTGTTTAGTTACTCATCAAAGTTTAGAGGAATGGTGTGAAAAAAGGTTCCCACTAGCAAAACAATTATAAGAAATTTACAGACTCTTAGATGACTGTTGAGCCTAAAGAGTCACATGTTCTGGTCGGGGTCACACTTGCGAGTTCAATGCGAGAAACTCACGGGAGTCTCTCACATCAACTCCCGGCACTGCCACTGGCACTCGGACCAGAGAAATTTTCAAACTTTTAATTTGTATGCCCTTAAATCAGAGATTTCACACAAATAGTTAATAAATAACATTTCCCACATGTCTACTTTACATCAGCATTGACTTCTAATTTTTCCAACAAAATTTACAAAACATTTTTTTAGGGTCCATATCACATTTTAAGTGACTTTAAAAAAAAAAAAAACAGTAGTTTTTTATTGGAATTTTCAAAGCATAACAGAACAAACAGTTAACAAACAATAACAAAAAAGAAGGGGCCAGATTAATCATGGGGAATGGGGATGGGGAGAGGGGGGGGGGGAGTATGCAGCGTTACAACTTATCCAGTGTAAGACTCAGAGTGTACAATTAGGACTCCCGGTAGGGAAGCAAGGAGTGCGAAATAGAAAACTTCTCAGAGGGAATCAGGGAAGGACATCCACCGTGTTATAATTAGAGGAGATCCAAGGGTCCCACCAATTCAGGGTCTTGGTTCTCTGTTTCAGGTCATGCGCAAGCATAATCTCATATGCACAATGTAAGTTCAAACGAGATATTGTCTCAGAAAGAGTAGGGAGGGTCGGAGACCTCCAGTGTGCAGCTATTGTCTGACATGCAGCTATGAGAGTATTGGTTATGATGGGTCTCAGCGTTAGGGGGAAAGAGTCCAAGTCCAGTCCTAACAAAGCTAGAGGGGGTGCTAGATCCAGGGGCAGGCCTGTCAGTGAAGACAGAAGGGATTCCACCTCAACCCAAAATCGGCTGACGCCAGGGCAGGTCCACCACATATGTATCTCTGAACCAAGGTCAGAACATCCCTTCCAGCAGAGAGGGGAGGGGGAGGAACCGGAGCCTCCAAAGCTAGCAATCCGTGCTGGGGTCAAATACCAGTTAAATATGATTTTTTTCGATTGCTCCAAATGGTAATACACCGAGTAAAATGTGCAGCATGTCCGGAGGCAGTTTGTGTTATGGCTGGACCTAGTGGTTAGGAGCACCTGGAATGACCTGATAGTCAAAACTGAAAAATAGAGCGAGCTCTGGGAAGTGGGAGCTCTGCTGACCGCAGCCCTAATCTATTATCACACACACTAGAATTAGCCGTGGATTGTACCTGACTCTGCCTAGACGACTCTTCACAGCCTGAGAGGTAACTACCCCTAAAGAGAAATATAGCCTCACCTTGCCTCAGAGAAATTCCCCAAAGGAAAAGAGCAGCCCCCCACATATATTGACTGTGAGTTAAGAGGAAGGCACAAACATAGGAATGAGACAGGTTTCAGCAAAGGAGGCCCGACTTACTAAATAGACAGAAGATAGATAAAGGGATCTTTGCTGTCAGCACAAAAAACTACAAAAAGCCACGCAGAGTGAGCAAGAAACCCCCCGCGCCGACTCACGGCGCGGTAGGTGCCACTCTGCAACCCAGAGCTTCCAGCTAGCGAGACAATATCATGATAGCCAGCTGGACAAAACTTAGCAGGTACTCAGAAATATATTCAGCACACAAATGAACAACAAATGAGCTTAACAGGGACTTAGCTTCTGCTGAAGTAGACAGGTCATCAGGAGATCCAAGTGAGATCTGAACCAGTACAGATACATTGAAAACTGGCATCAGGTAACGATCTGAGCAGAGTTAAATAGGGGACCCAGCCCAGTCCCAAACGATGCAGCTGAGGAAGCCACCTTCAGACCAGCAGCTCTGTTGTGAATTCCGTCTGGGTTCCCTCTGGTGGCCTTTAGCGATACTGCGGGTCTGCAGCTGGGCTCAGCTGCCTCATTTCCTGCTATGCTGGTTCCTATTTAACTCCACCTGGACCTTTACTTGTTGCCTGCTGTCGTTGTATTCAGTACTGGTTCTGACCTCTCCTGGATTTTCCTGGTGACCTGTTTATTTCTGAGAAGCTAAGTCTTGCTAGTTCTTTTTGCTCATTGTTTCCTTGAATATGTTTCTCAGTATATGATGTGTTCAGTCCAGCTTGCTTATATGTGATTTTTCGCTTGCTGGTAGCTCTGGGGAGCAGAGGTGCGCCCCTCACATCGTGAGTCGGTGTGGGGGTTCTTGTACTTTCTGCGTGGATAGTTTTTGATAGTTTTTGTACCGACCGCACAGGTCCCTGCTATCTTCTGTCTATTTAGTGTTAGCGGGCCTCATTTGCTTAAACCTGTTTTTCATTCCTACGTTTGTATTTTCCCCTTAACTCACCGTTATTATTTGTGGGGGGCTGTCTAAACTTTTGGGTTATTTCTCTGAGGCAAGTGAGGCTTTGCTTTCTCTCTAGGGGTAGCTAGTTTCTCAGGCTATGAAGAGGCGTCTAGGTTTTTAGGTAACACTCCACGGCTGCCTTTAGTGTGTGTGGATAGGATCAGGATTGTGGTCGGTATAGTTCCACATTCCCGGAGCTTGTCCTACTATTCAGGTTTACCTATCAGGTCAGTTTGGTGATCCTACCACCGGATCATAACACAGCTCCACTTTCAGCCACCAGAGGGAACCCACGGACAGAACTCACAGAAATACCATTCCTGACCACAGGAGGGAGTTCGAGAACAGAGTTCACAACAGTACCACCCCCTTGAGGAGGGGTCACCGAACCCTCACCAGAACCCCCCGGCCGATTAGGACGAGCCAAATGAAAGGCACGAACCAAATCGGCAGCATGGACATCGGAGGCAAGAACCCAGGAATTATCCTCCTGACCATAGCCCTTCCATTTGACCAGATACTGAAGTTTCCGTCTCGAGATACGAGAATCTAAAATCTTCTCCACCACATACTCCAATTCTCCCTCGACCAACACCGGAGCAGGAGGGTCAACGGAAGGAACCATAGGCGCCACATATCTCTGCAACAACGACCTATGGAACACATTATGGATGGCAAAAGAAGCTGGAAGGTCCAAACGAAATGACACAGGATTGAGGATTTCAGAAATCTTATAAGGCCCAATATAACGAGGCTTAAACTTAGGAGAAGAAACCTTCATAGGAACATAACGAGATGACAGCCAAACCAGATCCCCAACACGAAGTCGAGGACCAACACGGCGACAGCGGTTAGCGAAACATTGAGCCTTCTCCTGTGACAATGTCAAATTGTCCACTACATGAGACCAAATTTGCTGCAACCTGTCCACCACAGAATCCACACCAGGACAGTCCGAAGGCTCAACCTGCCCTGAAGAGAAACGAGGATGGAAACCAGAATTACAATAAAAAGGTGAAACCAAAGTAGCCGAACTGGCCCGATTATTAAGGGCGAACTCAGCCAATGGCAAGAAGGTCACCCAATCATCCTGATCAGCAGAAACAAAGCATCTCAGATAGGTCTCCAAAGTCTGATTGGTTCGTTCAGTTTGGCCATTTGTCTGAGGATGGAAAGCAGAAGAAAAAGACAAATCAATGCCCATCTTAGCACAAAAGGACCGCCAAAACCTCGAAACAAACTGGGAACCTCTGTCCGACACAATGTTCTCCGGAATGCCATGCAAACGAACCACATGCTGGAAAAACAACGGAACCAAATCAGAGGATGAAGGCAACTTAGGCAAGGGTACCAAATGGACCATCTTAGAGAAGCGATCACAAACCACCCAGATGACCGACATCCTTTGAGAGACAGGGAGATCTGAAATAAAATCCATGGAAACATGCGTCCAGGGCCTCTTCGGGACCGGCAAGGGCAAAAGTAATCCACTGGCACGAGAACAGCAGGGTTTCGCCCGAGCACAAGTCCCACAGGACTGCACAAAAGCACGCACATCCCGGGACAAGGAAGGCCACCAAAAGGACCTAGCCACCAAATCTCTGGTACCAAAAATTCCAGGATGACCAGCCAACACCGAACAATGAACTTCCGAGATAACCCTACTAGTCCATCTATCAGGGACAAACAGTCACTCTGCAGGACAGCGGTCAGGTCTATCCGCCTGAAACTCCTGCAGAACCCGCCACAAATCAGGGGAGATGGCAGACAAAATCACCCCCTCTTTGAGAATACCAGCCGGCTCAGAAACTCCCGGAGAATCAGGCACAAAACTCCTTGAAAGGGCATCAGCCTTCACATTCTTAGAACCCGGAAGGTATGAAACCACGAAATCGAAATGGGAGAAAAACAGTGACCATCGAGCCTGTCTAGGGTTCAACCGCTTGGCAGACTCGAGATAAGTCAGATTCTTGTGATCCGTCAAGACCACCACGCCATGCTTGGCGCCCTCAAGCCAATGTCGCCACTCCACGAATGCCCACTTCATGGCCAACAACTCCCGATTGCCAACATCATAACTACGCTCAGCAGGCAAAAACTTTCTAGAAAAGAAAGCACATGGCTTCATCACAAAGCCATCCGAACTTCTCTGAGACAAAACAGCCCCTGCTCCAATCTCAGAAGCATCAACCTCGACCTGAAAATGGAGCGAAACATCTGGCTGACACAACACAGGAGCCGAAGAAAAACGACGTTTCAGCTAATGAAACGCCTCAACGGCCGCAGAGGACCAATTCACCACATCCGCACCTTTCTTGGTAAAAATTCGCAAAGCCCAGGAATTTCTGAAGGCTCTTTACAGATGTAGGCTGAGTCCAATCATAAATGGCCTGGACTTTAACTGGATCCATCTCGATAGTAGAAGGGGAAAAAATGAAGCCCAAAAAGGAAACTTTCTGAACTCCGAAGAGACACTTAGACCCCTTCACAAACAAGGAATTAGCACGAAGGACTTGGAACACCATTCTGACCTGCTTCACATGAGACTCCCAATCATCCGAAAAGACCAAAATATCATCCAAATATACTATCATGAATCTATCCACATACTTTCGGAAGATGTCATGCATAAAGGACTGGAACACAGATGGCGCATTAGAAAGCCCGAATGGCATCACCAGATACTCAAAATGGCCCTCGGGCGTATTAAATGTGGTTTTCCATTCATCGCCCTGCTTAATACGCACAAGATTATACGCTCCTCGAAGATCTATCTTGGTAAACCAACTAGCCCCCTTAATCCGAGCAAACAAATCAGACAATAGAGGCAAAGGGTGCTGAAATTTGACCGTGATTTTATTAAGAAGGCGGTAATCTATACAAGGTCTCAGAGAACCATCCTTCTTGGCCACAAAAAAGAACCCTGCTCCCAACTGTGACGACAACGGGCGAAGGACTCCTTTATATAGCTCCGCATAGCGGCGTGTTCTGGCACAGATAAATTGAAAAGTCGGCCCTTAGGAAACTTACCACCAGGAATCAAATTAATAGCACAATCACAATCCCTATGAGGAGGCAGGGCACTGGGCTTGGGCTCATCAAATACATCCTGGTAATCCGACAAGAACTCAGGTACTTCAGAAGGAGTGGAAGAAGAAATTGACAATGCTGGAACATCACCATGGGCCCCTTGACAACCCCAACTGGACACAGACATAGATTTCCAGTCCAGTACTGGATTATGGACCTGTAGCCATGGCAAACCCAACACGACCACATCATGCAAATTATGCAACACCAAAAAGCGAATATCTTCCCGATGTGCAGGAGCCATGCACATGGTCAACTGGGTCCAGTACTGAGGCTTATTCTTGGCCAAAGGCGTAGCATCAATTCCCCTTAATGTAATAGGATGCTGCAAGGGCTCCAAGAAAAAACCACAGCGCCTGGCATACTCTAAGTCCATCAAATTCAGGGCTGCGCCTGAATCCACAAATGCCATAACAGAGTAGGATGACAAAGAGCAAATCAAAGTAACGGACAAAAGAAATTTAGGCTGTATAGTACCAATGGTGACAGACCTAGCGGACCGCTTAGTGCGCTTAGGACAATCAGAGATAGCATGAGTGGAGTCACCACAGTAAAAACACAGCCCATTCTGACGTCTGTGCTCTTGCCGTTCAGTTCTGGTCAAAGTCCTATCACATTGCATAAGCTCAGGCGTCTGCTCAGAGGACATCGCCATATGGTGCACAACTTTCCGCTCCCGCAAACGCCGATCGATCTGAATAGCCAAGGACATTGATTCATTCAGACCAGCAGGCGTGGGGAACCCCACCATAACATCCTTAAGGCCCTCAGAAAGACCCTTTCTGAAAATTGCTGCCAGAGCACACTCATTCCATTGAGTAAGCACAGACCACTTTCTAAACTTCTGACAATACATTTCAGCATCATCCTGACCCTGACATAGAGCCAGCAAGGTTTTCTCTGCCTGATCCACAGAATTTGGTTCGTCATAGAGCAATCCAAGCGCCAGAAAAAACGCATCTACATTAAGCAATGCAGGATCTCCTGGCGCAAGGGAGAATGCCCAGTCTTGAGAGTAACCACGCAACAAGGAAATAATGATTTTTACTTGCTGACTAGTGTAGAGACCGCAGGTAAAGAAGGATGCAGGGACAAATAGGAGCCAGAAAGCAAATAGCGTTTTTAACTTTCTTTTTAACTTCCAACCAAAAAGATAACAAACGTTTTCCACGCAGGGAACTTATATACAAGAACACAATCTCGCAGTAAATCCCAATTATTATATGGCCGCCCTGAACTACACCCGTAGAACGCGGCAGCGCCTCACTAGTGACTCCCTACTAAGATAAAGTCAACAACGGTCACTTATCAGTGCTGGTTCAGCGATGTAGTCCTGACGGGGAGGCTCCGACAACGCCGTAGTCCTGATGGCGGAGGAAGGAGGTGTCTTCTGGCGACGGGCCCAGGCATAGAGTCGAGTCCAGAATGTCTTTTGCGGTGCTGCGTTCCCTCCTGCAGGCGGACATTGATCCGAGGTAACAGCCTCCCAGTCCAGAGAAGTCTTTTTGAGGAGGATTAGGAGAATAATCAGTATCAGTCACAGCTGAGACGAAACCATGCGAGTCTGTAGCACTCTCTGGCAAGGTGTTCTCAGGGAGCGCGGTAATACTGTCCCTGAGCTGGTCAGCACTACCCCTCTGCCTGGGGGGTCGCTGACGACGAATGCGTCTCTTTTTGGGGGCTCCAGTAATTGCCCACAGTGTCTGTTGCACGTTTTCCCCCTGCTTCCTGCAAGTCTCACTGCGGCCTGCACACTCACAGCAACTGCGCTGCAGTTTCCTCTCCTCAGAGATTTCCCGCGCTTCTCTGCCCCTGCTTTCGCGCGTTTTGCTTTTTATCCTCTCCTCTCCCTGCGTCACTCTGCCTCCTGTCACATCAGCCTGGCTTCCCATGCACCCCTCAAATCCGTCCCCCGGAACCCCGACTCCCGGCAACAATGGTTCCACCCGTCTGCACAGCTCACCAGGTCCCTGTCCCCTACACTAGGGTCACCAGAGGAGCAGGGTTTCAGGGCAAGAAACAGTTTACAATTATTCTTGAAATTCAGAAACTTTGATCTATCCCCAGAAAACAAATCAGGAATTGGGATTCTAGGCTCTAACATAGGATTCTGAACTATATAATCCTGAATGCCTTGTACCCTTGCAGTGAGATTATCCACACAAGAGGACAGACCTTGAATGTCCATATCTACACCTGAGTCCTGAACCACCCAAAGGTTTAGGGGAAAAAAAAGACTAAACACACTGCAGAGAAAAAAAAATGGTCTCAGAACTTCTCTTATCCCTCTATTGAGATGCATTAACACTTTCTGGCCAGTTGTACTGTTATGGCTGGACCTAGTGGTTAGGAGCACCTGGAATGACCTGATAGTCAAAACTGAAAAATAGAGCGAGCTCTGGGAAGTGGGAGCTCTGCTGACCGCAGCCCTAATCTATTATCACACACACTAGAATTAGCCGTGGATCGTACCTGACTCTGCCTAGACGACTCTTCACAGCCTGAGAGGTAACTACCCCTAAAGAGAAATATAGCCTCACCTTGCCTCAGAGAAATTCCCCAAAAGAAAAGAGCAGCCCCCCACATATATTGACTGTGAGTTAAGAGGAAGGCACAAACATAGGAATGAGACAGGTTTCAGCAAAGGAGGCCCGACTTACTAAATAGACAGAAGATAGATAAAGGGATCTTTGCTGTCAGCACAAAAAACTACAAAAAGCCACGCAGAGTGAGCAAAAACCCCCCCGCGCCGACTCATGGCGCGGTAGGTGCCACTCTGCAACCCAGAGCTTCCAGCTAGCGAGACAATATCATGATAGCCAGCTGGACAAAACTTAGCAGGTACTCAGAAATACATTCAGCATACAAATGAACAACAAATGAGCTTAACAGGGACTTAGCTTCTGCTGAAGTAGACAGGTCATCAGGAGATCCAAGTGAGATCTGAACCAGTACAGATAGATTGACAACTGGCATCAGGTAACAATCTGAGCAGAGTTAAATAGGGGACCCAGCCCAGTCCCAAACGATGCAGCTGAGGAAGCCACCTCCAGACCAGCAGCTCCACTTTCAGCCACCAGAGGGAACCCATGGACAGAACTCACAGAAATACCATTCCTGACCACAGGAGGGAGTTCGAGAACAGAGTTCACAACAAGTTTGCCACTGTTCTAGAGATGCAGAGAAGGCAAGTCTGGATTCCCATCTGAGCATGTAGGGGAGTTTAGCAGTGGATCGCAGGGCAAGAAGGGCTTTGTATATGATAGAGACCCCACGATGGGTGTGACCGAATTGGTTAAAAAGAGCTTGTAACGGGAGACTGATCTCTGTGAGATCGCATTCTGGGATGACCACCGTGCGGAGGAAATGTCGGAGACGCAAATAAGAAAACAAAGACGAGGGAAGGAGAAAGAATTTGGCTGCTAGGATATTATAGGGTAGAAGCTGGCCCTGATCCAAAAGGTCACTGAGTAAGGATGCGGGTCCGTCCCCCCCATGCTGTAAGGGAAATCTCCCCCATAAGAGTTTCTACAGCTCGTAGGGAGATCTGCCTATAAAGGAAAGGGAAATACGATTTGCTGAGTTTATGCCAGATCGAGAGGAGTCCTTGCATAGTGCGAAGAGTGTTGGGCGGAGAGGAGTAGTGAAGGAGGTTTATCTCCAAAAGAAGTCTGGTCGATCCACGAGGAGCACAACAGGACTCGATTTGTAGCCAGAGCGAGGAAGGAGACTCAACCCACCAAATCCTCGCTGTGTCCAAGACAATTGCTGAATAATATGCCGCGATGTCAGGCACTCCAAAGCCGCCCCCAGTATATGGGAGGGTCAGTGTGGACATGGCGACATGATGAGGTTTATTGCTCCAAATGAATCGACCCAGAACCGACTGGAAAAGGTTTAAGTACTTTTTGGGGAATGGGAGGGGTATGCAGCGGAGAAGATATAGGATTTTAGGGAGGAGCATCATTTTGACAGTTTGAATCCGGGCGATCCATGATAATTGCTATGTAGAATATTCCGCACAAATTGAGCATATAGATGAGAGCAAGGAGTCGCAGTTAGTTCTGAGAATATGTAAGAGAGGTGATGTGGATCCCCAAGTAGCAGAAGCCGTCAGGGAACCAAATGAAGGGGAATTGTGTGGAAAGCAAACGTTGAGTGGAGGAGGAGGAGTTAATTGGGAAAATAGAGGATTTGGTGAGGTTGAGCTTATAGAAAGAGACATTAGAAAAGTCAGAGAGTACAGAAACGACAGCTGGAATGGAAACAGAAGGGTTCGTGCAAGTAAGGAGGACGTCATCAGCGTAGAGACTGATCCTGTGGTCCACAGAGCCCACAGTGATACCTGAAATGTCAGGATGAGAGCGAATGACAGCTGCTAGTGGCTCCATAGCAAGGGCAAAGATGAGAGGGGAGAGGGGGCAGCCCTTGCACGTCCCGTTGGTTATTGAAAAAGTGGAGGAGGAAAAGCCTCCCGCTTTAACAAAGGTGCAAGGGGAGGCGTATAGGGCCATAATGGCTGATTTAATATTACCGCAAAAGGCAAATTTATCCAGAACAGCTGCCAGGTACCCCCATTGCACGCGGTCAAAAGCTTTTTCCGCATCAAGGGACACGAGTACACTGGAGTACCTCTCCCCTCTAATATCTCCAGGAGATTTATAACCCTCCTTGTGGTATCTCTCGCTTGACGGTCAGGGATGAATCCTACCTGATCCAAAGTGATCAAGGACGGGAGAACAACCTTGAGACGGTCCGCCAGCAGTTTAGAGTAAATTTTCAGATCACAATTAAGCAGGGCTATCGGGCGATAGCTGCTCGGGTCTGCAGGGGGTTTTCCTGGTTTCGGAATTGTGGAAATAGACGCTCTCAGTCCCTCAGGCTTGATACATCCCTCACGTTGCCAGAGCTGAAAAAGAGATAAGAGATGAGGAGCAAGGAGGGGAGCAAAAGAGGAATAATACTGATAGGGGAATCCGTCTGGGCCAGGGGCAGAGCGCTTTTTGGAAGAACGAATGACCTCGAGAATTTCAGGAAGGGTGAAAGGTTTGTTTAAATATTCTAATTGGTCTGAGGACAGGGAAGGGAGTTTGGCACTCGAGAAGAAAGCAGAGATAGCATCAGGAGAAGGTTGCGGCGTAGAGGGGGAAGTGGAAAGATTATAGAGATCATTGTAATAAGTGTGAAATTGCTCAGCAATTAGTATAGGGTTACAAATTGTGTCACCTCGGGGGGAGATGATATGTGAGATTCTGGAACGGATCTCAGTTTTTTTAATTCTACGAGCGAGGAGAGCACCAGCTCTGTCCCCCATACTATAATAGATAGATTTAGTTTTTTTCAGCTGATGCTCAACTCTCGAGAGAAGGAAAGCACGTAGTTGGTTCCGAGTTTTCAGCAGGTCAGAGAGGATTGCAGCATCCGGGGAGGTCATACAGGAACGTTCGAGCGTTTTAATCCTGGTCAGGAGGGAATCCAGAGTCGCATTGTACTGTTTTTTGGTATGTGCTGCTAATTTAAGGAAATGACCTCGCATTACCGCTTTGTGCGCAAACCATAACACATCTGGAGCAATGTCATCAGCGTAGTTAAAGTGAAAAAATTCTTTCAAGTGGGCAGTAAGGGTGTCATGGTTAGTTGGTGACGTCAGGAGGTGTTCGTTCATTTTCCAAGAGATCAGGGGGGAGTGGGGAGTGGAATCAGAGAGAGTTAGGGAGATAGGGGCATGGTCCGACCAGGAGATGGAGTTAATAGAAGCAGTCACACACAAGGGTAGAAGGGAATCATTAACTAAAAAATAATCTATACGGCTAAATGATTTATGCCTCGGGGAAAAGAAGGTATAATCCCGTTCATTGCTGTGGAGGTACCGCCAAATGTCGTGAAAGTGAAAGGAGGAGGTGACAGGGGCAAGGTCAGATCTAAACATCAAAGGAGTCGAACAGTCAAGAGATTTGTTTAAGGGAGCATTAAGGTCACCCGCAATCAGTTTATGTCCCACCATGGAGGGGGTGAGATCATCCAACAGCGATTTAAGAAATGCAGGTTGTTTTGAGTTGGGGGCGTAGATTGCTAAAAGAGAGTACAGTACATCGTAAAGGCGACAAGTCAAAAGCAAATATCTTCCTTCGGGGTCAGGGAAAGCCTTAATCAGGTCAAATGATAGGTTGGTACGAATGAAAATAGCTACTCCAGATTTTTTATCCCGAGCGTTGGAGAAAAAATGCTGAGGATAAAAGCGGGAGGTTACACGATAGTTATCAGCCTCCAGTAGATGAGTCTCTTGCAGAAAAACAATATCTGCATCTGCCTTTTTTAGTTGCCTGTAAAGGAGTGAACGTTTTTGAGGTGAGTTTAAGCCGTTCACGTTCAGGGCTAGTATGGAGATAGGCATGGTAACAATCGAGAGAGAATATCTATCTTATATACCAGAATAAAAAAATATGAAGAGAGTACGCTGCATAAAAGGGAAGGGGGGTCTCATACAAGGGGGGTCCGAGGTGTTCGGCATCCCGCCAACAACAAATGAGTAGAAAACCTGGTAAAAAAAAAAAAAGTCCAGACCGAGAAAAAAATCGCTCGATGGGGCAATATTCCCAGGTGTATTTGTTAGAGAGGGTAGGGGAGAAAAGGTAAGGGAAAGGAAGTGCGAAAAACGGAAAGGGGAAAGGGAAAAGAGTCAATCATGCAACCTGGGGGGTGCAAAAAGGGAGACCAGGAAGACGGTCCCCTGGGCACATCATCCATCAAAAATGAAGACCAGATCAGCTAATACTGGATCAGGCGACTTTCCATTCTGGATCGATCCTTCTGCCGCGAGGTCCTTGTTTATCAAAGTTGTCTCGTCCGGGACGCTGAGTCGTCGCTGATGGAGACGACGAGAGAAAGTTCCAATGTTTCAGGAGCTGCGCCACTTGAGCAGGAGTGAGACAAACGTGAGTGACGTCATCCCTTCGAATAATAAGGCGAGTGGGGTGTCCCCATCTATATGTCACCTCCTTTTCCCGCAGAAGCACCGTGTAGGGCTTGAACGCGCGGCGCACGGCCAAGGTGCCCGGTGACAAGTCCGAATACACCTCGAGCCCCGCAAAGCGTTCAGAAAGAGAAGGGGCCGCTCTTAGCGCTCTCAGACAGTCCTCTTTAGCCTCGAAAAATGTACTCTCGCGAGTACGTCACGCGGTAGATCCGTGCGAACACCGGGGGGCTTAGGAACCCTGTGTATGTGGTCTATTTTAAGATCTCTAGACTCTATGTCTGGAAGAGCCTCCAGCATGAAATCCTGAAGAAATGCTCTCAGCTCCGAGGGAGGGATCGACTCCGGGACACCTCTAAGGCGGATGTTGTTCTGTCTGTGTCTATCTTCCAGGTCGTAATTCTTAATCTGTATCGCCTCAACTGTCTGCTGGAGTTGTTCATGCTCATCCAGGAGGGTGTTGTGGGACTGTATAAGTTCAGTCAGTTTGGACTCAAGGTGGTCTGTGCAGTTGCCCAGGTCCACAACTTCCCCCCTGAGATCCACCACCATTGATTTCATGTCATCCTGTATGGAGACTCTAAGCTCCGATAAGAGACCTTTCATCAGGGTGAGGGTGACCAGAGTTTCCGGAGAGAGGACTGCAGAGGCGACTTCCTGTGCTTGGGTGTCTCGGCGAGAAGCACGGGCTGCACGAGGTGAAGGAGGCGCCATATTGGAGAGAGGCGCAGAGTCTGAGCGGCCAGAGGGGAAGTAATCTGAGACCCGCTTAGGGAGCACGGATTGCAGATGTTTTACCTTTCCCATCTTTAGTGCCCTGGGGAACGGGAGCTCCTGGATCAAGCAGCCTCCACCATGAGCAGTCAGGCCACGCCCCCACATTTTAAGTGACTTTGAGTGGTCTATACGAGAGAAAATACCCATATACCTTACACAGTTTGCTGACTTTATTACTAATAAAACACCAACAGGTAAACACCCGTTACAACTTGACTCAAAAATACAATACACACATGTGTGTGTTTTCACATAAAGAGACAAGGAAAACTGGGAATGTGCAAACAAAATACCAATTTTATTTAACAGCAAACAAACAATGGGTTTATGTTCAGGGTCTGTATGACGGCGATATATTATGGACCTTTGGGGTGTTGAGCTTTGATGATTGAGTAACATTTCATGATGAAGGGGTTACAGGGGAAGGGGCAATTAATTGAAGGATTGGCTCCTGTTTTGGACTGGACACATTGGGAGTAGACAACACATTAGGAGTAGAATTGTGGGAAGGGATCGACAAATTGGAAGGGAGACAACCAAGGGAAGGTAGTGACATGTTAGACAACAGAGACACATTGGGAGGTGAGGGTGGAGGTGGTAGGACCATTTTGGCAGACATTTCTTGCTCCTGGTCTTATGATGCGGTGCCAAGTCACTAATGGGAGTCTTTCATTTCTTTGTTGCATGAGTTGCAGTTTTGGCCTCTGTAGCAGCGTGTGGTGCTGAGCTGTGCAGCATGGTGGATGCTGTTTGCTGCAGGGGTGCTACACTCTGGAGCGTGGTGGATGCTGCACTCTGGAGCATGGTGGATGCTGCTTGATGCAGGGCTGCTGCACTCTCGAGCGTGGTGTAGCTGTGAACTGGGGGAACAGGCCAGTGATGCTGTGCTTTTTGATGCTGGTAAAATCCGGCCTCCGGCTGATAGTCTTGAGACTGCTGCTGCTGTAATGCCTGGCTGTAAGCAGCCTGGCAGGCCTGGATGACGTTCAGCTGGGGTTCAGGCGTAAGGTTTTCCAACACGCCCCGCTCTATTGCTGAAAAAAAATGTCTCACCAGTCTCTGAAGGTAGGCTTCCAGGCGGTCAAGGCATCTATGGACATCCTGGAAAAGTGTGTTCACCTGAGTGAACCCACTGTCCAATCTATCTCCAATCACTTTCATCCCATCCTGGAAGACTGAGCTTAAGTGAATAAACTCGGGCATGACTGACCTCTCCCAGGCCCTCTGTTCCTGACGAGAAGACCCAACAAAAGAAGTGGCAGAGGGCTGGGAGAGGGGAAAACCTGATGGACCAGCTGCCTGTTCCGCAGACTATGAAGCCTGCCTGGTTGCTCCATCGCTGGTGGATGATTGGGATTGGGCCCGTTTGTTGGCTGGTTGATGAGGGGCTGCTCCAACAGAGGAAGATCCAGGTTCTTTAGTGCTGCTCCAGGTTCTGTGTGTAAAATAAAAGAAAAACATTACTAAGAAATGTATATATAATAGTCAGACTGCAGAAAAGATACTCACGTTTGCTGAGCAAGTGCAGGCCTCAGAAATGACAGCATACGATTATATTTGTGCTTCAAAAGCTTTGGAGCAGCACCACTTTTAACCTGCATCTCCTGTCTGATATCCTTATTGAAGCAATCCTTCATCTAACGCCAACGAACAATTACTCTCTTCACTGTGAAGGGGAAGAAAAAAAAATTGTAAAAAAAGACAACATTTACAGCAAAACAGAGACCACATTGCAATACTTACGAAAATACTTTCAGATTTCTGGCCTTGCATGGTCCCAATCATCCAACAGCGATCTGGCCACTTCTTCCCAGAGTCGTCGAATCAATACTGAGTTGGTATCAGGATCCTGTTAGCAACGGCGACCTGCCTCAGCTGAGCAGGGTGACTCACCCACACTGCGGGAGAGCCCAGGAACAGATGTAGCGGGGAAAGCTCAGGCAGATGGGACCTGAGCAGCATGGAGAGAGAGAATGCTGAGGATAGCAGAAAACAGAAGGACCTGTGATCATGTGACCACAGGGGTCGGGGCTTAGCGTCCTGCTGCTGGTGATGAGTCCAGGATGCTACAGGGACCCTGGAGTAGAGGAGAGGGGAACTCAGGTCGAGCAAACGGGGGTTATACACAGAGAGGATGGGGCAGTACAGGAGGGGCTAGCAGAGAACAGTCATAACATAGGCAAGGAGTCATACACAGACATAGCAGCGAAGTACAGGAGGGACAGGCAGAACTCTTAACGGGGACAGAACCAGATCAGAGCCAGACAAGCATAAAGTAGCACAGTCACAAAGCACAGGCACAGGCACAACGGGGTCACACACACTCGGCCAAAGGTCAAAGGTCAAAGTATAAGCGACAAGGAAAGACCCCACAATGAGGCTATAAGAAGCCTCACAGAATCCCAGAGTGAGGCCGTCCAGATTAACCTCTGAACTACCCACAAACTAAGAAGTTCATGACAGTTGGAATGATTATGATCATGGGGGTCCCACAATGCTACAAACTCTAGAACCAGTGGAACGAGTAGGTCATTGTCAATGACATGTTGACCTTCCTCAAGTTGTTGAACTTATAGATCAAATAAAATAAGAAAAATAATAATAAGTCATATAGTTTTAAAGATACAATCCTGAAAAAAAATCCAATTGCAAGTCTGATAATGAAAAGAATACTTACACCCCCTCTTTCCTCCTCAGGATTTGAACCCCACGACCCTGGGAAGATTCATTTCCACTTGACTGTCACTGCTCTTCCGCACTGGAAGGTTCCTGTAAAGAAAATACATGATTTACCACATGTGCAGTATTGCCAGTCAATACATACCAATCAGTATATCAACTGTAATTACATAATCAGTGTCATGTCCACCATGGGAAGCAGTCAATTCTTCACTGGAGGACATGTTTGAAGAGCAGGCAGCAGTCAAGTGAAGCACTACGGAAAAGAATAGATAAGAAAAATTGAACTTGTTAAAAGAGCCAAAGCAAAAAAAAGTTTTTGAAGGCCAATACTTACAGTACAGGCAGCAGTCCAACAGCACAGCAGGCAGCACAGCACCGGAAAAGCAGCACAATACAGGGACAGCAGCACCGCACTAGAAAAGCAGCTCAAAATTTGGACAGCAGCACCACACAGTCTACAAGGAAAAAAAAAGGAAAACATAAGACACAAAGTGTCGAAGGGTGTGAGACTGGACAGAGCAACATAGTACACACTCATACTTACACAGAGCCACAGGAGCAATCCACAACAGGTAATCACGGAAAGGGAGGAGCAAACCAGGCAAGGAGTCCAGGACAGGAAAAAAACACAGTCTAGAAGGAGCAGGAAACAAAACATAAGTACAGAGTACAGAATGCAGTGAGAGACAGACATACATTTTCAAAGCTACTATACTTACATCCAGAGTCTTGTCCAGAGTCTTGTGCTTGCATCCAGAGTCTCGAGAGTAATGGACTACCTGTCTCCAGACCCCTTTTATACATCAGGGATTTTGCAATTGGTTACATCATTTCCTGGACATGATTAATGTGAAGTATGCATGCTTATCGAAGGCATGCGTACGCATGTCCTTGCGCACCAATGCGTTTCCATAGACAGTAATGCATTGTTTTGATGCACTCATTCGCATGTGTACGTCTGCACTAAACTGACACCTCAAAAAATGCAACATTTTATTCACCGCACACTGCAAAATGACGCATGTGTGTGCATCTTCAACACTCGCTAGGTCCGTGGGGCACTTGGAACCGGGTCGCACGGCTCTTAAAAGGGTGGTCACGGCAGCAGTGACCCAGTCCATGGCCCTGGGCGTGCAATAAATGGATGAGGGAATGTTTGTAGGGTATTGATCGTGATGCCTCCTGTGGTTTTTGGCTATAAATGGCCGATGCTGCTTAGGAAGTCTGCTGGGGCTGATGGTGATGCAGCTGGGATGGTACTTCGCCCCACAGGCAGAGCGGGGTCCCAGGGCTACAGGTATAGTCTGTGAGGGGTTGTGAATGCTGGTGTGCAGGAATGATTGGAGGACACAGGGACTGTAGTTTCTTTTCCTTTAATTGTAGGTGCAGTCCGGAGCACAGGTACAGGTGGTATTGGAGATCCTGGCAGCATGGAAACAGTTCAGAATCCCCCTTTCCAGGTGGGGTTGGAAGCCTCACTACTCCGCTGTTCATTAGGTTCTTGATGCCTTAAGCTCTCTTCAAGACCCTCTCTCAGTCTATCCTTTTAGTGGAACACTAGCCGCATGGCAGGCAGCTCAAAGTTTTTCCTGATGTCACTCCCTCGTGGTGACTCCGGGCTCTCTAGTTTGCTGCTGTGCCTTCAGGCATCAGATGTGGCCAGGAGACCTGCAATCTCCTGTTCTCTGGATTCAGTTGCTGGGCATGCAGTTCCCACACAATTACGGACTCCGGTATCCGGTCTGCGCTCAGTCCTGGAGGGGAGCTCAGTCGCAGCTCCTATCCCCAGCTTTTCCTCACTTGCTTCCTCTTCCTTCACTGTCTCTGACTGACTGACTAACCCCGCCTCCAGACCAGAACTTATCAGGGAAGTTCCCCTGAAACTGGGTTTAGAGCTCCCCTTTCTGGTTTGGAGTAAGGAAAGTGTTGCAAGCTAGTGTTACCTGTTAAGGGGATTCCTTCTTGCTTCCAGGCATGACATCACCCCATGTGAGGGAGGCATTGCCACAGTGGCATCCGGACTCCTGGGGTGCCACACATCTGCATGCGAATGCATGCTAATGCACGTCCCTGTGTACACAATGTTAAATATATATACGCAAGACACATGTGGATCGGTACGCAGGTATGCGCCACGCACACATATGTTAATGTGAACTGTGAACCCGGCCTTACTTTGAGATTTGTGCATAAAAACAGATGGCACATGCATGGTCTGTGTGCCGTGTGATTTTTTAATCGCACCTTTTGTCTTGCATTAGTGAGTGTGATCTGATTCTCACTGACAATTGCAGCATTCTGTGAGTTTTTTCTCAGTCCGATCCGAGCTGAGAAAAATGTTGTGAACTCTGTGTTCAGGCTCCCTCTTGTGGTCACTGGTGGTATGGTGTGACTTTTGCTTTGGGCTCCCCCTGGTGGCTTTGCCTGTTATCCTGCTGGTCTCTGGCTATCAGCTGGTTCGTTATCCTCTGGGAGGTTCCTATATAGCTCTGTTTTACTTCCACTTGTTGCCGGCTGTCGATGTAATCAGTGCTACTCAGATTCCTTCTGACTACCTTGCTCCCAGTCCATCCAGGATAAGCTAAGTTTTGTTTGCTCATTTTTTGATCAGCAGTGTTTATCATGTTTTCTGTTCCAGCTTGCTAAAATGTAATTCCCTTGCTTGCTGGTTGCTCTAGTGGGCTGAGTTTCTCCCCACACACCGTTAGTTGGTGTGTGGGTTCTTGAGATCTCAGGATGGATATTTTGTAAGGGTTTTTTATTGATCGCATAGACCCCTGCTCTATTTTCTGCTTTCTAGTACTAGTGGGCCTCTTTTGCTGAATCTGATTTCATCCCTATGTATGTGCCTTCTTCTTACTTCACCGTTAATATTTGTTGGGGGCTTCTGTATCTTTGGGGATTATTTCTCTGGAGGCAAGCGAGGTCTTTCTTTCTCTTTAGGGGTAGCTAGTTCCTCAGGCTGGCTCGAGACGTCTAGGAATTTTTTAGGCACGTTCACCGGCTACCTCTAGTGTTTTGGATAGGTTCAGATTTGCGATCAGTCCAGTTGCCATCTCCCTAGAGCTCGTCCTTAGTTTAATCACTTGCTGATCTATTTGTGATCCTCAGCCACTAGGGATCATAACAGTACAGCCGGCCCGCAAAGTGTTAATTGCATGGCAGAAGCAGGAGAAAAGAAGCCTTGAGAATTTTTTTTTTTTCTTGTTGTTGCCGTTTGTCTAGCTGCTGTGCTAGCTTCTCTCCTCCTCTTAATCTTGGTGTAGCTCTGAGTTCAGCTGCTGACATGGATGTCCAGAGCTTGGCTTCCAGTCTGGATCATCTTGCTGCTAGAGTTCAGAGTATTCAGGATTTTCTTGTTCACAGTCCTATGTCTGAGCCTAGGATACCTATTCCGGAGTTGTTTTCTGGAGATAGATCTAGGTTCCTAAATTTTAAGAACAATTGTAAGTTGTTTCTTTCTTTGAAACCTCGTTCCTCTGGTGATGCCGTTCAGCAAGTTAGGATTATTATTTCCTTTTTGCATGGTGACCCTCAAGATTGGGCCTTCGCATTGGCGCCAGGGGATCCAGCATTGCTCAGTGTGGATGCGTTTTTTCTGGCCCTTGGATTGCTCTATGAGGAACCTAATCTTGAGAACCAGGCTGAAAAAGCGTTATTGGCCCTCTCGCAGGGGCAAGATGAAGCAGAGGTGTACTGCCAGAAATTTCGGAAATGGTCGGTGCTTACTCAGTGGAATGAGTGTGCCCTGGCTGCAAATTTCAGAGAAGGTCTTTCTGAAGCCATTAAGAATGTCATGGTGGGGTTCCCTACGCCTGCAGGTCTGAATGAGTCAATGACTCTGGCCATTCAGATTGATCGGCGGTTGCGGGAGCGCAAACCTGTGCACCATTTGGCGGTGTCTTCTGAACAGACACCTGAATCTATGCAATGTGACAGAATTCTGACCAGAAGTGAACGGCAAAATTATAGATGGCAAAATGGGTTGTGCTTTTACTGTGGTGACTCAGCTCATGTTATCTCAGCATGCTCTAAGCGCAAAAAAAAGGTTGATAAATCTGTCACCATTGGTACTTTACAGCCTAAGTTCATTTTGTCTGTTACCCTGATTTGTTCCCTGTCATCTTACCCGGTTAATGCCTTTGTAGATTCAGGTGCTGCCCTGAGTCTGATGGATTGGTCATTTGCCAGGCGCTGTGGTTTTGATTTGGAGCCTTTAAAATTCCCTATTCCACTAAGGGGAATTGACTCTACACCATTGGCTACGAATAGACCTCAGTACTGGACACAAGTGACCATGTGCATGACTCCTGTTCATCAGGAGGTGATTCGCTTTCTTGTATTGCATAATTTGCATGATGTTGTCGTGTTGGGTCTACCATGGTTGCAGACTCATAATCCAGTCCTGGATTGGAAAGCTATGTCTGTGTCAAGTTGGGGTTGTCAGGGAATTCATGGTGACGCTCCTGTGGTGTCAATTGCTTCGTCCACTCCTTCTGAAGTCCCTACGTTTTTGTCAGACTACCAGGATGTATTTGAGGAGCCCAAACTCAATTCTCTACCTCCTCATAGGGACTGTGATTGTGCTATAAATTTGATTCCTGGTAGTAAGTTTCCTAAGGGACGACTTTTCAATTTATCTGTGCCGGAGCATGCTGCCATGTGGAGTTATATAAAGGAGTCTTTGGAGAAGGGACATATTCGCCCATCCTCTTCCCCTCTTGGTGCGGGATTCTTTTTTGTGGCTAAGAAGGATGGTTCACTGAGACCTTGTATTGATTATCGCCTTTTGAATAAAATCACGGTCAAATTTCAGTATCCTTTGCCATTGTTAACTGATTTGTTTGCTCGCATTAGGGGGTCTAGTTGGTTCACCAAGATAGATCTTCGTGGTGCGTATAACCTTGTGCGTATAAAACAGGGTGATGAATGGAAAACTGCATTTAATACACCTGAAGGCCATTTTGAGTACCTGGTGATGCCTTTTGGACTTTCTAATGCTCCTTCAGTCTTTCAGTCCTTTATGCACGACATCTTCCGTGAATATCTGGATAAGTTTATGATTGTGTATCTGGATGATATTCTGTTTTTTTCAGATGATTGGGAGTCTCATGTTAAGCAGGTCAGGATGGTCTTTCAGGTCCTGCGTGACAATGCTTTATTTGTGAAGGGCTCAAAATGTCTTTTTGGAGTCCAGAAGATTTCTTTTTTGGGTTTCATTTTTTCTCCTTCTACTATTGAGATGGACCCAGTCAAGGTTCAGGCTATTCATGACTGGACGCAGCCTACATCGGTTAAGAGTCTTCAGAAGTTCTTGGGTTTTGCAATTTTTTACCGTCGCTTCATAGCTAATTTTTCTGGTGTTGTTAAGCCTTTGACGGATTTGACCAAGACAGGTTCTGATGTGACTAATTGGTCCTCTGCGGCTGTGGAGGCCTTTCGGGAGCTGAAGCGCCGGTTTTCTTCGGCTCCGGTCTTATGTCAGCCAGATGTCTCACTTCCCTTCGAGGTGGAGGTTGATGCTTCCGAGATTGGAGCGGGGGCTGTTTTGTCGCAGAGAAGCTCCGATGACTCTGTGATGAAGCCATGTGCTTTCTTTTCAAGAAAGTTTTCGCCTGCCGAGCGGAATTATGATGTCGGTAATCGGGAGTTGTTGGCTATGAAGTGGGCATTTGAGGAGTGGCGACATTGACTCGAGGGAGCTAAGCATCGTGTGGTGGTCTTGACTGATCACAAGAATTTGATTTATCTCGAGTCGGCCAAGCGGCTGAATCCCAGACAGGCTCCTTGGTCGTTGTTTTTCTCTCGTTTTGATTTCGTGGTTTCGTACCTGCCTGGTTCGAAGAATGTGAAGGCTGATGCTCTTTCTAGGAGTTTTGTGCCTGACTCTCCTGGAGATTCAGAGCCGGCTGGTATTCTTAGAGAAGGGGTGATTTTGTCTGATATCTCCCCAGATTTGCGACGTGTGCTGCAAGAGTTTCAGGCGGATAGACCTGATCGCTGTCCACCGGAGAGACTGTTTGTCCCGGATAGATGGACCAACAGAGTCATCTCCGAGGTTCATTCTTCGGTGTTGGCGGGCTATCCTGGAATATTTGGTACCAGAGACTTGGTGGCCAGGTCTTTTTGGTGGCCTTCCTTGTCGCGGGATGTGCGTTCCTTTGTGCAGTCTTGTGGAATTTGTGCTCGGGCTAAGCCTTGCTGTTCTCGAGCCAGTGGTTTGCTGTTACCTTTGCCTGTCCCGAAGAGGCCTTGGACGCACATTTCCATGGATTTTATTTCAGATCTCCCTGTCTCTCAGAGAATGTCTGTCATCTGGGTGGTGTGTGATCGTTTTTCTAAGATGGTCCATTTGGTGCCCTTGCCTAAGTTGCCTTCCTCCTCCGAGTTGGTTCCACTGTTTTTCAAAATGTGGTTCGTTTGCACGGGATTCCTGAGAACATTGTTTCTGACAGAGGATCCCAGTTTGTGTCTAGATTTTGGCAGACCTTTTGTGCTAAATTGGGCATTGATTTGTCTTTTTCGTCGGCCTTTCATCCTCAGACGAATGGCCAAACCGAGCGAACTAATCAGACCTTGGAGACTTATTTAAGATGTTTTGTCTCTGCTGATCAGGACGACTGGGTTACTTTTTTGCCGTTGGCCGAGTTTGCCCTTAATAATTGGGCTAGTTCTGCTACTTTGGTTTCTCCTTTCTTTTGTAATTCGGGGTTTCATCCTTGTTTTTCCTCGGGTCAGGTGGAGCCTTCTGAGTGTCCTGGAGTGGATGTTGTGGTTGATAGGTTGTATCAGATTTGGAATCATGTGGTGGACAATTTGAAGCTGTCTCAAGAGAAGGCTCAGCTCTTTGCCAACCGCCGTCGCTGTGTGGGTCCCCGACTTTGCATTGGGGACTTGGTGTGGTTGTCTTCTCGCTTCGTTCCTATGAAGGTCTCCTCTCCTAAGTTCAAGCCTCGGTTTATCGGTCCTTATAAGATTCTGGAAGTCCTTGGCCCTGTGTCATTTCGTCTGGACCTCCCAGCATCATTTGCTATTCATAATGTGTTCCATCGCTCGTTGTTGCGGAGGTATGTGGTGCCTGTGGTTCCTCCGGTTGAGCCTCCTGCCCCGGTGCTGGTTGAGGGAGAATTGGAATATGTGGTGGAGAAGATCTTGGATTCTCGTATTTCTAGACGGAGGCTCCAGTATTTGGTTAAATGGAAGGGCTATGGTCAGGAGGATAATTCTTGGGTTGTCGCCTCTGATGTTCATGCAGCCGATTTGGTTCGTGCCTTCCATGTGGCTCATCCTGATCGCCCTGGTGGTTTTCATGAGGGTTCGGTGACCCCTCCTCAAGGGGGGGGTACTGTTGTGAACTCTGTGTTCAGGCTCCCTCTTGTGGTCACTGGTGGTATGGTGTGACTTTTGCTTTGGGCTCCCCCTGGTGGCTTTGCCTGTTATCCTGCTGGTCTCTGGCTACCAGCTGGTTCGTTATCCTCTGGGAGGTTCCTATATAGCTCTGTTTTACTTCCACTTGTTGCCGGCTGTCGATGTAATCAGTGCTACTCAGATTCCTTCTGACTACCTTGCTCCCAGTCCATCCAGGATAAGCTAAGTTTTGTTTGCTCATTTTTTGATCAGCAGTGTTTATCATGTTTTCTGTTCCAGCTTGCTAAAATGTAATTCCCTCGCTTGCTGGTTGCTCTAGTGGGCTGAGTTTCTCCCCACACACCGTTAGTTGGTGTGTGGGTTCTTGAAATCTCAGGATGGATATTTTGTAAGGGTTTTTTATTGATCGCATAGACCCCTGCTCTATTTTCTGCTTTCTAGTACTAGTGGGCCTCTTTTGCTGAATCTGATTTCATCCCTATGTATGTGCCTTCTTCTTACTTCACCGTTAATATTTGTTGGGGGCTTCTGTATCTTTGGGGATTATTTCTCTGGAGGCAAGCGAGGTCTTTCTTTCTCTTTAGGGGTAGCTAGTTCCTCAGGCTGGCTCGAGACGTCTAGGAATTTTTTAGGCACGTTCACCGGCTACCTCTAGTTGTTTTGGATAGGTTCAGATTTGCGATCAGTCCAGTTACCATCTCCCTAGAGCTCGTCCTTAGTTTAATCACTTGCTGATCTATTTGTGATCCTCAGCCACTAGGGATCATAACAGAAAAAACTGGCAGATGAGCACTGACTCATTTAATAACATTAGTCATAGAGCAATGTGATGTTTTCTCAGATTTCACTCATCTGATTTATACAGCAGAGTGAGTGAACCTTTAAAGTGAAGCTTCACATTAGTGCTGCTTTAAATACTATAGGAGGGATTTAGACTTTAAAAGGAATCTGTCACCAGGTTTTTGCTACCTCATGTGAGGGCAGACTAATGTAGGAAAAGAGACCTTAATACCAGCGATGTATCACTTAGTTTACTGGGTGCAGCAGTTGTGACACAATCAGAGATTTGAGCTGTAGCATGTAGCAGAGCTCAGAAAGCTAAACCCACCCACACCGTAGCTTCCTACCTGCATTGTCTATTGATAATGAGTGGCTTATAATAGGAGGGGGCATGGTTGGTCTTGTAGGCATATGAGACCTAGTCCAGGCTGTGATAATCTCATATGATAGAGATTACCTGATAGAACCTTCATTGTAAGTAAACAACCATCCTCCAGCCTAGTAAGTGATACATCCCTGAAATCTATGCTTCAGGCCATATTTTCTGCTGTGAGATCACTGCTATCACAGTGAGAAAAAGTCTCATGGTGCAGTGCTGAGTTCAGAGAGTTCAAATGAGAAATTTCTCCAGGTGAATTGCGGTGAACTCACCGCTGCACCATGAGACTTTTTCTCATGGTGCTAGCGGTGATCTCACCAAGGTACCCTCAATTGATGGGCCCGGACTTGAATGCAGCATCAGTGACCTGCAGTAACCTTGTGGGCGTCACCGCTTATGACTGAGGTTGAACTCGCAGCAGCTCAGTCCTCAGTGGTTCTCAGCCTGGATGATCTTGGCACAATCCAGGTTCAAAACTGTTTATCCCCAGAAATGGATGACGGCATAGGAGAGAAGGCGGAAAGGTGAGGGATATGGTTGTTTTTTATTTATTTTTTTTTTTTTACAGGAGACGTCAGCCTCAGTGGAATTGGGCATTAGGTGAGTATTTTTGTTGTTTATTATTTTATGTTTAATACAGGCGATGAAGGCTTCGATAGAATTGGAAATTGTTGAGTATGACTGTGTTATCTAAACATGAAATGAGAATCTGGTGGAACAATACCACGTTGCACAACTATTTGGCTAAAGACATGATTCCACGAGGCTTGAGAATAAAAAAGTCTCCACAACAATATACTCGGAAGACTTCCAAAAGGAATGGAATCAGATATTAACCAATTGTTCATTAAACTTGATGAAACTGTTGATAAAGTATGAGGAATTAAAACTTGGTGAAATACAAAAAAACATTGAAGAAATTACTATCACCATTGATAAATTTAAAGATTTATCACAGTTTGAATCATCAATGAAAATAATGAAGGACAATATCGGTGCACTGGAAACTGAAATCATGGACCGTAAAAAACGGAAATTTGAAAGGGATCTAAAAGACTATGCCTCGGACAAAGTTTATGAATGGGGCCAGTGGGATAGAAGTTACAAATCCCCTAGATCCATCTTAAAGACCAGTTCAGCTCACAGAAGATCGATCAGTAAATCGCAGGTTGGATTTGTTTCATCAGATGCTGAATCGTCGGATGCCAATTTAAGCACATCGGATGTGTCTTTGGAAAATAACACGTGGGAGAACAGAAGAACATCATACAAACCGCCAAAAAACGGAAAAGACGGGGTGGGAGAAAACATAAAAAATACGTCGAGAGTGACCACCAGATACAAGGGCAAACAGGAAAAGAAATAAGATGCAATGTCATTAACCTTTCAACATTAGAACTAACGAAGGATCAATTAGACGTTTTGTCCCTGGGTTTGAACTTTGTACCTGATACCGAATTTAACCTATTTATGACCATTATGGATGTGAATAAATTCATCCGTAACCTCACTATAAAAAACATTTTGCCAATAGTGAGGAGGATAGAATTTCAGAGACTGAGAGACAAGGGGCAAATGAGTTTGCACATATGGACTTTAGTGAGCAATTAGCGCTCTTATGTCTTCAGGATTTATCCACACAGGGGGCGACGGGATTTTCACAAAATAATCAGTCTGTCTGCTTTAGCACTAAGAATCCATACTTCTACCCTATCCAGTCTAGGGTGGAATGTATGGATAAATTCCAGGAGATGATAAAAAAAGATTTAAAACATCTAAAGGACAACATTATTAGAACGAACCAAAGAAATAAATTAAATAATCTTACATATAGACAGAAAAAAGCCCTCAGGGAATTAAAAGAAATGAAAAATATTATCATCAAAAAAAGCGATAAGGGGGGCATGATAGTAATCATGAATGAGAAAGATTATAGAGATAAAATGTTAGAATTATTAATGGATAATGAAACATATGGAAAAATGAAGGGAAATCCATCGAAAAAATACAATGAAGAAATTAACATCATTGTAAATGAAGGTTTAAGTTTGGGTGTTCTCAGCAAAAAGCAGGCAGATTATTTGTATGTCCCCTATCCAAAAATGCCCATACTGTATGGCTTGCCTAAGGTACATAAAGGGGTGGGATTGCCAGCAATGAGACCTATAGTGTCAGGCATAGGCTCAATGAATGAACATCTTTGTGAGTGGGTGGATTCCATCTTACAACCGCTCGTAGTTAAATTGCCGGGTTACATGAAAGATTCCAGGGAAGTCCTCAAAACTTTCTCTAACAAAATATGGCATAAAAATTATTCTTGGCTGTGCTGTGACGTGATATCGCTGTACACGTGCATACCGCACACTTTGGCAATGGAGGCGCTGCGATATCATTTGGAGAACCTTAGCTCATACACGCAGGACCTCATTAATTATGTCTTACAGGTCATCTTTTTCCTTCTTAAACACAATATTTTTTCCTTTGAGAATATGGTATACGAGCAGAGAACAGGTGTTCCGATGGGGGCTAAATACTCCCCCTCACTGGCCAATTTGACTATGGCGTATTGGGAACGCAAATACATTTATTGTGTGAACAATCCCTTTGCTGGCTCCCTGGTCTGGTACGGCAGATACATCGATGACACCCTAATTATTTGGGGTGGCGATGTGTCTGCCGTTCCGGACTTCATTGGATATATCAATGGAAATGATTATGGCATCAAATTCACCCATAGATTGGACCGTAGTGAAATCTCGTTCCTGGATCTAGATTTGATGGGGGTTGAAAATCAGATTATTGATAGCAAAATGCATGTCAAACCCATAAGTGGGAACACTGTGTTACACGCAAGGAGTAGCCACCCCAAACATACCGTTAAATCAATTCCGGTTGGAGAATACACACGTCTCAAGAGAAATTGTAGTAGGGAAACGGTGAAAAATGAGGAGTTTGGCCGTTTAAAAGCAAGGCTAAAAGAAAGAGAATATTCCAATTGGACCCTAAATAGGGCACAGAAATTAGTTGACAGCAAACCAAGAGATAGTCTCCTAATACCAGACAGAGAAAATAAAAGAGAGAAGGAAGTAAAGAGGAAAAAACCTTATGTTTGTTTCCAATATAGCACCCAGTTTAACGAAATTAAGAACATAATTTTAAAAAGGTTACCTATTTTGCAAGAAGATGACTTGCTCTCAGAAATCCTGAAAGATGGACTTAATGTTGTGGCTAGAAGAGCGCTAACTATTGGCAGCTCATTATCACCCAGTCTCTTCTCATCGCAGCCGGTATGTAGGACATGGCTCCAATGTAAGAGCTTTTATAAGTGTGGTGTCACTGCCTGCAGCACTTGTCGGAATGCACTGACAAAAAACACGTTTCAGGATAAAGATAAAATTAAAACCTTTTATATTAAAAATTTCATCAACTGCCATACGAGCAACGTAGTTTATAAAATTGACTGCACTAAGTGCAATGTAGCATGCATAGGATGCACCACAAGAAAGCTGAAAACCAGGATATCGGAACATTTGAGGGATCTGGGGAGCAGTAACACTCTAAATAGAAATTTATCAGCAGTTGCCAAACATTTTACCATGTATCATTCGGGAGACATATCTATGATGACGATTCAGGGCATAGAGCACGTTAATTTATCACAGCGGGGCGGAGATGTTAAAAGACAGCTTTTAACCAGAGAAGCTTTCTGGATCTATAAACTGCGAACCAGATATCCATTTGGTCTCAATCGTAAAAATGAAATCATGTATCATTATTGTTAGTTGTTTATTGTAGTATTCATTGTATTTTTAGTTGTATATACATTGTAAGGAATATCCTGTCAGTCATTGTTATTTTACCGCAGTCAGGTGTAATTCTTGCAGCTGCGGGGAAGTTTGTGTGTTCAGGACCTGCGGTAACAGTCATGTGACTGTGACATAGGATTGGTCCATGAACACTTGATAACAATCACCGCAATTTTTTAGAAACCATGCATTGATTAAGATCGGGTACGATCGAAACGCGTCGCATGTACTCTGTACTAGCACATTCGTACTAAGGCAAGGATTTACTATGTTACATTAACTTTTAATGGAGAAATAAAGCATTGAAATTTTACGGAGCTGGAACGCCTTTTCCTATTATGACTGTGTTTGTTATTTTTAAATAAAAAGTAAAACTGTGTTTTTTTAATTCAAAGAAAGGACTTTATTCTTGCTGCATGTTTATTTACAATATAACTATAGGATTAGTAATGGATAGGTGTGTTATACAAGTAGATGCCTCTCCATTACTGACAATACAAAGGTGACATCAACCCCACAAATAGGAACTTGCCACCACCACAGGGCAAGTAGGAAGAGTCAGGCAAAGCCCCAGAATTGGCGCACCTAATAGATTTTCCCTTTCTGGGTGGATGTGGGCTGCTATTTCTAAGCTGGAGTTCCCAAAATAGATTGCACCTTACTAGTGATGAGCGATGATACTCGTTACTAGAGATTTCTCGAGCATGCTCGGGAGTCCTCCGAGTATTATTTAGTGCTCGGAGATTTAGTTTTTCTTGCCGCAGCTGAATGATTTACATCTGTTAGCCAGCATAAGTACATGTGGGGATTCCCTAGCAACCAGGCAACCCCCACATGTACTTATGCTGGCTAGTAGCTGTAGTATATTCGCTCATCACTACACCTTACCAGTCTAAGAATACCAGCCTCCAGCTGTCTGCTTTAGCTTAGTTGGTTGTCAAAAATAGGGGGGACCCCACGCCAATTTTTTAAAAAAATATTTATTTGAATAATGTGAAAATTGGTGTGGGGACTCTATTTTTGGTAAAAAACCTTGCTAATGCTGACAGCTAAGGGTTGCAGCCAGTAGCTGTCAGTTTTGCCCCATAAAGGTTACAATCCAGCACTATCGTTGACAACTTTTTGCATCAGTGTTGGCACTGTCCATATCTGTTTCACCCCTTAGATGCTGCTGTCAAAAGTGACGTCATCATATAAATGGTTGACAGAGTGTGGGGGCTTCCTCTTTAACCCCATTGGCACCCTGAGATTGTGACTGTGTAGTCCTGATGTTTGCCATGGCAATTCACAACCAAATAGCAGCCTTTGAGTCTGCCGGCTGTAGTAGCCTGTTCAGAAGTTGGAAACATTTACTGTAGGTTGTAAAAATACACTTTTAACATTTCTGCATTTCACTTTGCGTTAATTCCTGAAAATCACCTGAAGGGTAAATATACTATGTGACATAAATTTTAAATATGTTGGGGGTCATTGTTTTTAAAATGGTATCACTTTTGGAAGTTTTCCAATTCATAGGACCCCCAAAGTCACTTCAATCCTGGATCGGTCCCTTAACAAAATAAATTTTGGAAATTTCCTTGACAAAATGAGAAACGACTGCTACATTTTTAAACCTCCTAAAAGGCTAACAAAATGAAATAACATTTTACAGATTGTGCTGATGTAAAGCAGATTAGAAAAAATAAATATCCACCAATCCAAATCAGTATGTCAAAGCAGGGTGTGATTATTGCCTAAAAATTAACTTTTAATATATATAATTCTTAAAATGGTATAAATGACCAACAAAGAAGAAAACACACATAAAGGACTCACAAAAATTCACATTCGTGGGAATGTAAAGCCACAATATCCCCGAGATTTTAAAAGTCACAAAATAATATGCCAATCTCTTAGGGGGAAAATTCTCATCACACGAGAATCATAAAACAATCACAAACGGCATGTCCCATATCACAGATAATCTTTTGTGGGTAAATTGCAGTAACAGTGATTGATATATAAACTGGAACGATCTCACCTCTGGACTTCCCTTCTCTGGTATGGATAAGACCCTTCAATATTGGCGCTGCATCTGGGAGGGGGGCATATTCCGGCCACACACAAACCCACGCTGCCAAAGGTTTACTTAACCCCCCCAAAAACAATGCATTTCCCTACGCGTTTTGTTTCATTTACTCATCAGGGGAAATTTTTATGTCCTGTCTAGTGTTGAGCGATACTTTCCGATATCGGAAAGTATCGGTATCGGAAAGTATCGGCCGATACCGTCAAAATATCGGATCCAATCCGATACCGATACCCGATCCCAATGCAAGTCAATGGGACGAAAATATCGGAATTAAAATAAACCCTTTATACACTTGTAGGTTCATTCTACATGAAGGAAAACAACTAAGAATAATGTAGGATGTATTGGGGGACGTGGCGGAGACATTAAAGGCACAGAGGTTTAGCCCAATGTAATAGAATAGCAGGATTTTTTTTTTTTTATGACGTTCGGCGTTAGAAAGAATTTGACTATGTTATTTTTTTTTTTTTTATGTCACATATTGATGTTTCACTATCACTACTTCAACGCCCTTCACCTTCTTTTTTACTTCTCCCACGCTTTCTTCTTCATTATCCTCATCATCAGCTTCTTTGACATCAACTTCTTCACCTTATTCATCTTCTTCTTCATCTTCTACCTATTATTTTTTGGGTTACATTGTTCATATTCTTTTTATTTTACTATTATCTTCATCATATTCTACTTCTTCATCATATTCTTATTTGTGACAGGCATTCCCGTAGTTGTTATCTATAAAAGTTTGAAGATTACACCTTCCGTTCTGCCTGTCACAAAAGAGTTACATTTGTCCGCGTTCAGTTTGGCCTGCAGCATCAGGCTTTATCCAGGGGCACCACGAGGAGGAACGGACTCACCCCCATACACTGCTTAGTCTTCTTCTGCTTATAATTTAGATAATATTTTTTGCTCTGATATTTAGTGTTATGCTTAATGTTCTTCTGCTCTTTGTTCTGCAGCCTCTTGTTCTTCTGCTTCTCGGTCTTCCAGGTCGTCGTCGTCTCCAGGGTTGTCGTCTCCGGGGTCGTCGTCATCGGGGTGGTCTTCAGGGTCGTCGTCTCCGGGGTCGTCGTCATCACGGTGGTCTTCAGGGTCATCGTCTCCAGGGTCGTCGTCATCACGGTGGTTGTCGTCTCTGGTGTCGTCGTCATCTTAGGGGTGTTCTTCCGGGTCATCGTGTTTAGTCTCTTGAACTTGGAAATGTAGCAGAAGGTACAAGAAGGCTGAGAAAATGCCGAGAACCAGCTGATGGAACTGGAACTCGGATGGCTACCCGAAGGTCCAAGAGCCAATGGAACTACCGAGGACCAGCTGACGTTACTGGAACCCGGTTACTAAGCAGGAGGTACCCGTGCCTGAAAGCACTACCAAGGACCACCTGACGTTGGTGGAACTCGGATACCCAGAGGGAGGCACCTAAGCCAAAGGCTCTGCCCGGAACCAGCTGACGGTACTGGAACCAGGATGGGGAGCAGAAGGTACAAGAGCAAAAGACACTGCCGAGAACCAGCTGACGGTGCTGGAACCCGGATGGGTAGCCGAAGGTCCAAGAGCCAATGGAACTACCGAGGACCAGCTGACGTTACTGGAACCCGGTTACTAAGCAGGAGGTACCCGTGCCTGAAAGCACTACCAAGGACCACCTGACGTTGGTGGAACTCGGATACCCAGAGGGAGGCACCTAAGCCAAAGGCTCTGCCCGGAACCAGCTGACGGTACTGGAACCAGGATGGGGAGCAGAAGGTACAAGAGCAAGTGTCTGCGTGGCTTTTGCAGGACACGATGCCGGCTGCACAGCAGGGGAACAGCTGGCGGTGCTGAACCCCACTGACACATTGGCTGGTGTTTTTCTCTGTGCAGCTAGCAGTACCGGGCCCCAACTGGCGGTGTTGGAGCCCGGGGTCAGCAGGAGGAGGAGATGGAGCAGAGTGTAGGCCGAAGCCTGCACTGGCGGCAGCTTTTGGGTCTGTTGTGCCTGCGTGGCAGTTGCAGGACACGTTGCCGGCTGCACAGCAGGGGAACAGCTGGCGGTGCTGAACCCCACTGACACATTGGCTGGTGTTTTTCTCTGTGCAGCTAGCAGTACCGGGCCCCAACTGGCGGTGTTGGAGCCCAGGGCTCTGCAGGGGGAGCAGAGTGTAGGCCGAAGCCTAATTGAACCAATTTCAAAGGTAACCTTTAACCCCCCCTCAGGGGTTACAAAGTAGAAGAGCCACAGCTTATGCAGCAGTAGTGCTGCACAAGTCAAAGGTTGCTCTTTTAATTTCGCTCCTTGCACACGCTGAAAGGAACACGTATAACATTTAGCCCTTTATACAGTCAAACTGTGTTGGAGGCGCGAGTTCCCTTTGTAATGAGACGCAGCACAGATGTCAAGAATCCCACCTTGGTGCTGGGTGCAGCCTCCTGAGCGTTGTTATTTGCTGTACAGGAGTCTGCGCTGTCGTGTTATCCCCTGGCCTAGCGCTGTTAGCGCTGCCCATGTTCTGGCATGATTTAATGTCGGCCGGTGTGGTTCGCGATGACCAAGAATCCCAGCCCCGCAGTGTCTTAACATTGTTAAAACACTGCGGGGCTGGGATTCAGGGCCTGGCGCAGCACATATGTTCGCCTCTCACACTCGGGTCCTTACACCCGCTTCAGACTGTGCGGCGTCATCTGATCCCTTATCGCATGCCACGGCCATGAAGCCGCACAGTCCGCAGAAGGCGGAAGGAGATGAGGGACAGGCGAACTGATGCACTGATCCTGCCCATCAATCACACCCTCGCAGTCCCAATAACTAAGACAACGAGGGGCGTTGTGTGGGTCAGGGCGGCCGCAGTGGCGCAGGCAGCCAAACCATGATGCCAGAAGACGGGCAGCGCTACCAAGGGGGTTGCAGCGTGTCATTACAAAGGAAAGTCACACCACCGGGACGGTTAAATGGTCACACAGAGGACACATTTTAGACGTGTTTTCAGTTCCACATGTGCGAGGAGAATACGTTTATGAGCCACCTTGCACACATGCAGCATTACCGCTGTACAAGGTGGCCTTTAAAACGTACAAACGCCTGGGGGAGGGGGGACAGGTTCCCTTCAATTTCAGTTCTTGTGTCTGCGTGGCTTTTGCAGGACACGATGCCGGCTGCACAGCAGGGGAACAGCTGGCGGTGCTGAACCCCACTGACACATTGGCTGGTGTTTTTCTCTGTGCAGCTAGCAGTACCGGGCCCCAACTGGCAGTGTTGGAGCCCGGGGTCAGCAGGAGGAGGAGATGGAGCAGAGTGTAGACCGAAGCCTGCACTGGCGGCAGCTTTTGGGTCTGTTGTGCCTGCGTGGCAGTTGCAGGACACGTTGCCGGCTGCACAGCAGGGGAACAGCTGGCGGTGCTGAACCCCACTGACACATTGGCTGGTGTTTTTCTCTGTGCAGCTAGCAGTACCGGGCCCCAACTGGCGGTGTTGGAGCCCAGGGCTCTGCAGGGGGAGCAGAGTGTAGGCCGAAGCCTAATTGAACCAATTTCAAAGGTAACCTTTAACCCCCCCTCAGGGGTTACAAAGTAGAAGAGCCACAGCTTATGCAGCAGTAGTGCTGCACAAGTCAAAGGTTGCTCTTTTAATTTCGCTCCTTGCACACGCTGAAAGGAACACGTATAACATTTAGCCCTTTATACAGTCAAACTGTGTTGGAGGCGCGAGTTCCCTTTGTAATGAGACGCAGCACAGATGTCAAGAATCCCACCTTGGTGCTGGGTGCAGCCTCCTGAGCGTTGTTATTTGCTGTACAGGAGTCTGCGCTGTCGTGTTATCCCCTGGCCTAGCGCTGTTAGCGCTGCCCATGTTCTGGCATCATTTAATGTCGGCCGGTGCGTTTCGCGATGACCATGAATCCCAGCCCCGCAGTGTCTTAACATTGTTAAAACACTGCGGGGCTGGGATTCAGGGCCTGGCGCAGCACATATGTTCGCCTCTCACACTCGGGTCCTTACACCCGCTTCAGACTGTGCGGCGTCATCTGATCCCTTATCGCATGCCACGGCCATGAAGCCGCACAGTCCGCAGAAGGCGGAAGGAGATGAGGGACAGGCGAAGATATGCACCGCTCCTGCCCATCAATCACACCCTCGCAGTCCCAAGAAATCAGACACCGAGGGGCGTTGTGTGGGTCAGGGCGGCCACAGAGGCGCAGGCAGCCAAACAATGATGCCAGAAGACGGGCAGCGCTACCAAGGGGGTTGCAGCGTGTCATTACAAAGGAAAGTCACACCACCGGGACGGTTAAATGGTCACACAGAGGACACATTTTAGACGTGTTTTCAGTTCCACATGTGCGAGGAGAATACGTTTATGAGCCACCTTGCACACATGCAGCATTACCGCTGTACAAGGTGGCCTTTAAAACGTACAAACGCCTGGGGGAGGGGGGACAGGTTCCCTTCAATTTCAGTTCTTGTGTCTGCGTGGCTTTTGCAGGACACGATGCCGGCTGCACAGCAGGGGAACAGCTGGCGGTGCTGAACCCCACTGACACATTGGCTGGTGTTTTTCTCTGTGCAGCTAGCAGTACCGGGCCCCAACTGGCAGTGTTGGAGCCCGGGGTCAGCAGGAGGAGGAGATGGAGCAGAGTGTAGGCCGAAGCCTGCACTGGCGGCAGCTTTTGGGTCTGTTGTGCCTGCGTGGCAGTTGCAGGACACGTTGCCGGCTGCACAGCAGGGGAACAGCTGGCGGTGCTGAACCCCACTGACACATTGGCTGGTGTTTTTCTCTGTGCAGCTAGCAGTACCGGGCCCCAACTGGCGGTGTTGGAGCCCAGGGCTCTGCAGGGGGAGCAGAGTGTAGGCCGAAGCCTAATTGAACCAATTTCAAAGGTAACCTTTAACCCCCCCTCAGGGGTTACAAAGTAGAAGAGCCACAGCTTATGCAGCAGTAGTGCTGCACAAGTCAAAGGTTGCTCTTTTAATTTCGCTCCTTGCACACGCTGAAAGGAACACGTATAACATTTAGCCCTTTATACAGTCAAACTGTGTTGGAGGCGCGAGTTCCCTTCGTAAAGAGACGCAGTACAGCTGGCAAAAATGCCACCTTGGTGCTTGGCGCGGCCTCCTGAGCATCGTTATTTGTTGCACAGGAGTCTGCGCTGTCGTGTTATCCCTTGGCCTTGCGCTGTTAGCGCTGCCCATCCTCTGACATCATGTAATGTCGGCCGGTGCGGTTTGCGATGACCATGAATCCCAGCCCCGCAGTGTCTTAACATTGTTAAAACACTGCGGGGCTGGGATTCATGGCCTGGTGCAGTACATATGTTCGCCTCTCGCTTGGTTTCTTACACCCGCTTCAGACTATGCGGCGTCAGCTGATCCCTTATCGCATGCCACGGCCATGAAGCCGCACAGTCCGAAGAAGGCGGAAGGAGATGAGGGACAGGCGAAGAAATGCACCGTTCATGCCCATCAATCACACCCTCGCAGTACAAATAAATAAGACACCGAGGGGCGTTGTGTGGGGCAAGGCGGCCGCAGAGGCGCAGGCAGCCAAACAATGATGCCAGAAGACGGGCAGCGCTACCAAGGAGCTTGTTGCGTGTCAATACAAAGGAAAATCACACCTGAGGGACGTTTTAATGGTCGCAGAAGACTCATTTTAGACGTGTTCAGTTCCCCATGGGCAAGGAGACTAAGTTTCTGAGCCACCTTGCACACATGCAGCATTACTGTTGTACAAGGTGGCTGTAAAACGTAGAAACACCTGGGGGAGGGGGGACAGGTTTCCTTCAATTTCAGTTCTTGTGTCTGCGTGGCTTTTGCAGGACACGATCCCGGCTACACAGCAGGGGAACAGCTGGCGGTGCTGAACCCCACTGACACATTGGCTGGTGTTTTTCTCTGTGCAGCTAGCAGTACCGGGCCCTAACTGGCGGTGTTGGAGCCCAGGGTCAGCAGGAGGAGGAGAGGGAGCAGAGTGTAGGCCGAAGCCTGCACTGGAGCAAGTTGAAAGGGAAACTTTAACCCCCCCCCAGGCGTTTGTAGCTGAAAGAGCCATCGTGTACAGCACTAATGCTGGAAAAGGTAAACTTAGCTCTTTTAATTATGGTCCTTGCACATGCTGAACCTAACACTTATGAAAAGTGTCCCCTCCTACCGTGATACCGTTCGGTAGGTGGAACTTTCCTTTGTGATGTGACGCAGCACAGCCGTCATTCTTACCCCCTTGGCGCCGTGCGCCGCCTCCTCAGCGTTGTTTGAATCAGTCCCGGAGCCTGCGCTGTTAGGTTAGCCCTTGGCCATGCACACATTTTGCGCTGCCCGTCTTCTGACATCATTTGGTGTCAGGCTGGCTGCGCCTGTGCGGCCGCGCTGGCCGAGATCCCGCCTCGTACTGTCTTCTGATTTCATCCCACTGGGGGCCTGAGATACGTGGCCATGCGCAGTGCATATCCTCGCCTCTCACTCCCCTCCCTACGGCTTCTTCAGACTGTGCGGTGTCACGGCCGTGGCATGCTATTAGGGACCAGCTGACACCGAACAGTCTGAAGAAGCCATAGGGAGATGAGTGAGAGGTGGAGGTTCAGATATGCACTGCGCATGTCCATGGATCTCAGGCCCCCAGTGGGATGAAATCAGAAGACAGTACGAGGCGGGATCTCGGCCAGCGCGGCCGCACAGGCGCAGCCAGCCTGACACCAAATGATGTCAGAAGACGGGCAGCGCAAAATGTGTGCATGGCCAAGGGCTAACCTAACAGCGCAGGCTCCGGGACTGATTCAAACAACGCTGAGGAGGCGGCGCACGGCGCCAAGGGGGTAAGAATGACGGCTGTGCTGCGTCACATCACAAAGGAAAGTTCCACCAACCGTACGGTATCACGGTAGGAGGGGGCACTTTTCATAAGTGTTAGGATCAGCATGTGCAAGGAGCACCACGAAAAGAGGCACTTTTTCCCTTTGCATCATTACTGCTGCACAAGGTGGCTCCTTCAGTAACAAACGCCTGGGGGGGGGGCAGGTTCCCTTAAATTTAACTTGTTGTGCCTGCGTGGCGGTCGCAGTACACGCTGCCGGCTGCACAGCAGGGGAACAGCTGACGTTACTGAACCCCAATAACAGAGGAGGGACTGTCGGGACTGTGCGTACAGCACTTCTGGACGGCAACTGGCGGTGTTGGAGCCCAGGGACAGGTGGAGGAGGAGGAGGTTGGAGGAGGTTGGAGGAGGTAGGAGGGATTGCCACACACACAGCAGGGGAACAGCTGACGTTACTGAACCCCAATAACAGAGGAGGGACTGTCGGGACTGTGCGTACAGCACTTCTGGACGGCAACTGGCGGTGTTGGAGCCCAGGGACAGGTGGAGGAGGAGGAGGTTGGAGGAGGTTGGAGGAGGTAGGAGGGATTGCCACACACACAGCAGGGGAACAGCTGACGTTACTGAACCCCAATAACAGAGGAGGGACTGTCGGGACTGTGCGTACAGCACTTCTGGACGGCAACTGGCGGTGTTGGAGCCCAGGGACAGGTGGAGGAGGAGGAGGTTGGAGGAGGTTGGAGGAGGTAGGAGGGATTGCCACACACACAGCAGGGGAACAGCTGACGTTACTGAACCCCAATAACAGAGGAGGGACTGTCGGGACTGTGCGTACAGCACTTCTGGACGGCAACTGGCGGTGTTGGAGCCCAGGGACAGGTGGAGGAGGAGGAGGTTGGAGGAGGTTGGAGGAGGTAGGAGGGATTGCCACACACACAGCAGGGGAACAGCTGACGTTACTGAACCCCAATAACAGAGGAGGGACTGTCGGGACTGTGCGTACAGCACTTCTGGACGGCAACTGGCGGTGTTGGAGCCCAGGGACAGGTGGAGGAGGAGGAGGTTGGAGGAGGTTGGAGGAGGTAGGAGGGATTGCCACACACACAGCAGGGGAACAGCTGACGTTACTGAACCCCAATAACAGAGGAGGGACTGTCGGGACTGTGCGTACAGCACTTCTGGACGGCAACTGGCGGTGTTGGAGCCCAGGGACAGGTGGAGGAGGAGGAGGTTGGAGGAGGTTGGAGGAGGTAGGAGGGATTGCCACACACACAGCAGGGGAACAGCTGACGTTACTGAACCCCAATAACAGAGGAGGGACTGTCGGGACTGTGCGTACAGCACTTCTGGACGGCAACTGGCGGTGTTGGAGCCCAGGGACAGGTGGAGGAGGAGGAGGTTGGAGGAGGTTGGAGGAGGTAGGAGGGATTGCCACACACACAGCAGGGGAACAGCTGACGTTACTGAACCCCAATAACAGAGGAGGGACTGTCGGGACTGTGCGTACAGCACTTCTGGACGGCAACTGGCGGTGTTGGAGCCCAGGGACAGGTGGAGGAGGAGGAGGTTGGAGGAGGTTGGAGGAGGTAGGAGGGATTGCCACACACACAGCAGGGGAACAGCTGACGTTACTGAACCCCAATAACAGAGGAGGGACTGTCAGGACTGTGCGTACAGCACTTCTGGACGGCAACTGGCGGTGTTGGAGCCCAGGGACAGGTGGAGGAGGAGGAGGTTGGAGGAGGTTGGAGGAGGTAGGAGGGATTGCCACACACACAGCAGGGGAACAGCTGACGTTACTGAACCCCAATAACAGAGGAGGGACTGTCGGGACTGTGCGTACAGCACTTCTGGACGGCAACTGGCGGTGTTGGAGCCCAGGGACAGGTGGAGGAGGAGGAGGTTGGAGGAGGTTGGAGGAGGTAGGAGGGATTGCCACACACACAGCAGGGGAACAGCTGACGTTACTGAACCCCAATAACAGAGGAGGGACTGTCGGGACTGTGCGTACAGCACTTCTGGACGGCAACTGGCGGTGTTGGAGCCCAGGGACAGGTGGAGGAGGAGGAGGTTGGAGGAGGTTGGAGGAGGTAGGAGGGATTGCCACACACACAGCAGGGGAACAGCTGACGTTACTGAACCCCAATAACAGAGGAGGGACTGTCGGGACTGTGCGTACAGCACTTCTGGACGGCAACTGGCGGTGTTGGAGCCCAGGGACAGGTGGAGGAGGAGGAGGTTGGAGGAGGTTGGAGGAGGTAGGAGGGATTGCCACACACACAGCAGGGGAACAGCTGACGTTACTGAACCCCAATAACAGAGGAGGGACTGTCGGGACTGTGCGTACAGCACTTCTGGACGGCAACTGGCGGTGTTGGAGCCCAGGGACAGGTGGAGGAGGAGGAGGTTGGAGGAGGTTGGAGGAGGTAGGAGGGATTGCCACACACACAGCAGGGGAACAGCTGACGTTACTGAACCCCAATAACAGAGGAGGGACTGTCGGGACTGTGCGTACAGCACTTCTGGACGGCAACTGGCGGTGTTGGAGCCCAGGGACAGGTGGAGGAGGAGGAGGTTGGAGGAGGTTGGAGGAGGTAGGAGGGATTGCCACACACACAGCAGGGGAACAGCTGACGTTACTGAACCCCAATAACAGAGGAGGGACTGTCGGGACTGTGCGTACAGCACTTCTGGACGGCAACTGGCGGTGTTGGAGCCCAGGGACAGGTGGAGGAGGAGGAGGTTGGAGGAGGTTGGAGGAGGTAGGAGGGATTGCCACACACACAGCAGGGGAACAGCTGACGTTACTGAACCCCAATAACAGAGGAGGGACTGTCGGGACTGTGCGTACAGCACTTCTGGACGGCAACTGGCGGTGTTGGAGCCCAGGGACAGGTGGAGGAGGAGGAGGTTGGAGGAGGTTGGAGGAGGTAGGAGGGATTGCCACACACACAGCAGGGGAACAGCTGACGTTACTGAACCCCAATAACAGAGGAGGGACTGTCGGGACTGTGCGTACAGCACTTCTGGACGGCAACTGGCGGTGTTGGAGCCCAGGGACAGGTGGAGGAGGAGGAGGTTGGAGGAGGTTGGAGGAGGTAGGAGGGATTGCCACACACACAGCAGGGGAACAGCTGACGTTACTGAACCCCAATAACAGAGGAGGGACTGTCGGGACTGTGCGTACAGCACTTCTGGACGGCAACTGGCGGTGTTGGAGCCCAGGGACAGGTGGAGGAGGAGGAGGTTGGAGGAGGTTGGAGGAGGTAGGAGGGATTGCCACACACACAGCAGGGGAACAGCTGACGTTACTGAACCCCAATAACAGAGGAGGGACTGTCGGGACTGTGCGTACAGCACTTCTGGACGGCAACTGGCGGTGTTGGAGCCCAGGGACAGGTGGAGGAGGAGGAGGTTGGAGGAGGTTGGAGGAGGTAGGAGGGATTGCCACACACACAGCAGGGGAACAGCTGACGTTACTGAACCCCAATAACAGAGGAGGGACTGTCGGGACTGTGCGTACAGCACTTCTGGACGGCAACTGGCGGTGTTGGAGCCCAGGGACAGGTGGAGGAGGAGGAGGTTGGAGGAGGTTGGAGGAGGTAGGAGGGATTGCCACACACACAGCAGGGGAACAGCTGACGTTACTGAACCCCAATAACAGAGGAGGGACTGTCGGGACTGTGCGTACAGCACTTCTGGACGGCAACTGGCGGTGTTGGAGCCCAGGGACAGGTGGAGGAGGAGGAGTTGGAGGAGGTTGGAGGAGGTAGGAGGGATTGCCACACACACAGCAGGGGAACAGCTGACGTTACTGAACCCCAATAACAGAGGAGGGACTGTCGGGACTGTGCGTACAGCACTTCTGGACGGCAACTGGCGGTGTTGGAGCCCAGGGACAGGTGGAGGAGGAGGAGGTTGGAGGAGGTTGGAGGAGGTAGGAGGGATTGCCACACACACAGCAGGGGAACAGCTGACGTTACTGAACCCCAATAACAGAGGAGGGACTGTCGGGACTGTGCGTACAGCACTTCTGGACGGCAACTGGCGGTGTTGGAGCCCAGGGACAGGTGGAGGAGGAGGAGGTTGGAGGAGGTTGGAGGAGGTAGGAGGGATTGCCACACACACAGCAGGGGAACAGCTGACGTTACTGAACCCCAATAACAGAGGAGGGACTGTCGGGACTGTGCGGACAGCACTTCTGGACGGCAACTGGCGGTGTTGGAGCCCAGGGACAGGTGGAGGAGGAGGAGGTTGGAGGAGGTTGGAGGAGGTAGGAGGGATTGCCACACACACAGCAGGGGAACAGCTGACGTTACTGAACCCCAATAACAGAGGAGGGACTGTCGGGACTGTGCGGACAGCACTTCTGGACGGCAACTGGCGGTGTTGGAGCCCAGGGACAGGTGGAGGAGGAGGAGGTTGGAGGAGGTAGGAGGAGGTAGGAGGGATTGCCACACACACAGCAGGGGAACAGCTGACGTTACTGAACCCCAATAACAGAGGAGCGACTGTTGACTGTGCGTACAGCACTTCTGGACGGCAACTGGCGGTGTTGGAGCCCAGGGACAGGTGGAAAAGCAGAGGAACACAATGTAGGCCGAAGCCTGAGAAAGTCGAAAGGGAACCTTTAACCCCCCCCCCCCAAGGTGTTTGTAGCTGAAAGAGCCAGCTTGTGCAGCACAAAAGATGCAAAAGGAAAAGGTGGCTCTTTTCATCATGCTCCTTGCAAACACAGAACTAAACACTTATAAAATGTGTCCCCTGCAACCGTAAAACCGTCCTGGAGGTGGGATTTTCCTTCGTAATGTGACGCAGCACAGCCGTCATTCCTACCCCCCCAGCGCCGCGCACCGGCTCCTCAGCGTTGTTTGATTCCGTCCCGGAGCCTGCGCTGTCATGTTATCCCGTGGCCAGGCACACTTAGCGCTGCCCGTCTTCTGGCATCATTTGGTGTCAGGATGGCTGCGCCTGTGCGGCCGCGCTGGCCGAGAGCCCGCCTCGCAGTGTCTTCTGATTTAATCCCACTGGGGGCCTGGGATCCATGGACATGCGCAGTGCATATACTCGCCTCTCACTCCCCTCCCTACGGCTTCTTAAGACTGTGCGGTGTCACGGCCGTGGCATGCTATTAGGGACCAGCTGACACCGAACAGTCTGAAGAAGCCATAGGGAGATGAGTGAGAGGTGGAGGTTCAGATATGCACTGCGCATGTCCATGGATCCCAGGCCCCCAGTGGGATTAAATCAGAAGACACTGCGAGGCGGGCTCTCTGCCAGCGCGGCCGCACAGGCGCAGCCATCCTGACACCAAATGATGCCAGAAGACGGGCAGCGCTAAGTGTGCCTGGCCACGGGATAACATAACAGCGCAGGCTCCGGGACGGAATCAAACAACGCTGAGGAGCCGGTGCGCGGCGCCGGGGGGGTAGGAATGACGGCTGTGCTGCATCACATTACGAAGGAAAGTCCCACCTCCGGGACGGTGTTACGGTATCAGTGGACACATTTTATAAGTGTTAAGTTCTGCGTATGCAAGGTGCTAAACAAAAATAGCTACCTTTTCCTTGTGCAGCATTACTGCTGCACAAGGAGGCTCTTTCAGTAACAAACGCCTTGGGGGGGGGGACAGATTCCCTTACATTTCAGTTGTTGTGTCAGCGTGGCGGTCACATGACACATTGCCGGCTACACAGCTGGGGATCAGCTGACGTTACTGAAACCCAATAACACTGGGTCGTATGTTTTGACTGTGCAGACGGCACTTCTGAGCCTCAACTGGCGGTGTTGGAGCCCAGGAATTTAAATTCAGGTGGTAGAAAGATGAACACAACAGGAGACCTGGATAACGTATACAGTGACCTAATTATTTAATCAGGAGGAGGAGTGGCAAATTCCTGCGAGATCCAGGCCTTGTTCATTTTCAGGAAAGTAAGCCGGTCAACGTTATCGGAGGATAGTCGCATGCGACGGTCAGTTAGTACACCACCTGCAGCACTAAAGACACGTTCCGATAATACACTGGCCGCAGGGCAAGACAGCACCTCCAATGCATACTGGCTTAGCTCTGGCCATGTATCCAGCTTTGAGACCCAAAACTTGAAAGGGGAAGAGCCGTCTGGGAGTACAGCAAGAGGGCAAGACATGTAGTCTGTCACCATCTGACGGAACCGTTGCCTCCTGCTGACTGGAGCCGTCTGTGATGGTGTAGACTTTTGTGGGGGGCACAGAAAACTGTGCCACAGTTGGGCCATACTGGTCTTGCCTTGGGCAGAGGCACTGCTTCTGCTCCCTCTTTGTGCAGAGCCTCCACCACTGCCTGGACGCACTGAGCTGCTTTGGAATGCACTAGCAGCACTTCTCTCAGTTGGAATGGAGAAGATGATGGAATTGACCAGTGTGTCTTGGTACTCCCGCATTTTTCGCTCCCGGTTCAACGGTGTGATGAGGCTTTCTACGTTGTCCCGGTAGCGAGGTTCGAGGAGGGTGAACACCCAATAATCAGACATGTTGAGAATGTGGGCGATGCGGCGGTCGTTTCTCAGGCACTGCAGCATGTAATCCACCATGTGCTGCAGACTGCCAACTGCCCAAGAAACGCTGTCCCCTGCTGGAGGCGTGATCTCTGCCCGCTCGTCATCACCCCACCCTCGCTGTACACACTGAGTACTGGACAATTGTGTAACTCCCTCCTCTGGACGGATGTCTTCCTCCTCCATTGACTCCTCCTCATCCTCCTCACAAACTGTCCCCTGCCTACGCGTTTGTGAGGAACCACGTGGCGCTGACTGTCCAGAAGATGATGGAAATGGTGAATCCTCATCCTCCACCTCTTCCACAACATCATCCCTTAGCGCTTGCAGTGATTTTTCAAGCAGGCAGATAAGGGGGACAGTCATGCTGACTAGTGCATCATCTGCACTCGCCATCCGCGTGGAATAATCAAAGGGACGCAAAACCTGGCAGACGTCATTCATAGTGGCCCACTCTGTGGTTGTGAAGTCTGTACGGCGCTGACTGCGACTTTTTTGCGCCTGAAGCAGCTGGTACTCCATTACAGCTTGCTGCTGCTCACACAACCGCTCCAACATATGTAACGTGGAATTCCACCTGGTAGGTAGGTCACATATGATGCGATGTTCCGGCAGGCGGTGTCGGCGCTGCAGAGCCGCAATGCGCGCTTTTGCCGTGCTGGAACGCCGCAAGTGAGCACACTCTAGGCGGACCTTGTGCAGCAGTGCATCAAGATCCGGATAGTCCCTCAAAAAGCTCTGCATGACCAAATTGAGCACATGTGCCAGACATGGGATGTGAGTGAGGTTGCCGAGGCCCAGAGCTGCCACCAGATTTCGGCCATTATCACACACTACCATGCCTGGCTGGAGATTCGCTGGCACAAACCACACATCGCTCTCCTGCTTGATGGCATTCCAGAGCTCCTGCGCTGTGTGGCTACGATTCCCCAAAAAAATTAATTTCAACACGGCCTGTTGACGTTTGGCCACGGCTGTGCTCATGTCGGTCGTAACAGGTACACGTTCATCACGGGTCCATGTGGAGGTGGACTGTGACGGCTCCTGCAGCGATGATTCTGAGGAACTGGTGTAAGAGGAGGAGTCAATGCGTACAGAATGGATTCCTGCAATCCTTGGAGTGGGCAGGACACGTCCTGCGCCACTCGCACGGTCTGTACCCGGCTCAACGACATTAACCCAATGGGCAGTGAGGGAAAGGTATCGCCCCTGTCCATGTTGACTGGTCCACGCATCGGTGGTGAGGTGGACCTTGCTACTGACGGCGTTCAGTAGCGCGTGTTTTATGTGTCCCTCCACATGCTTGTGCAGGGCAGGGACGGCTTGCCTGCTGAAGTAAAAGCGGCTAGGCACATTGTACTGTGGGACTGCCAATGACATCAAGTCACGGAAGCTGTCAGTCTCCACCAGCCTGAATGACAGCATTTCCAGTGACAGAAGTTTGGCAATGCCTGCAGTCAGAGCCTGTGCTCGTGGGTGGTTTGACGAGAAAGGCCGCCTTTTCTCCCATGCCTGTACTACCGATGGCTGTAGACTGGGCTGGGAGTGTGTGGATGACTGGGAAAGTGGCGCTGCGGGTGGAATTACAGCGGGTCTCTGGACAACAGGGCCAGAGGTTCTTCCACGGCGATCCTGGGAGGAAGCCGAACCAGCTGCGTGTGAGCTAGAGGAAGAGGCAACACGAGCTGAAGAGGTGGTAGCTGCCGCTGTTGGTTGGCCTACCTCTTCAGTGTGTTTTTCTAACTCCGCCGGGTGCCTGTTGCGCACATGTTTCCACATGTTGGAGGTATTGAGGTTGCTGACATTTCGACCTCTTTTGACTTTTTGATGACACACGTTGCATCTGACATAGCAAATGTCATCTGCAACTGTGTCAAAAAAGGACCAGGCACTGCAAGTCTTGGGAGCGCCCTTTTTGGCTTTTGGAAGAGACATGCTCCTAACGGGTGCCAAAGCGGAGGCTGCAGGATCCGCAGTCTTCCCCCTCCCTCTCCCTCTTTGGGCCGTACGGGGAATCTCTTCCTCAGAGCTGCTCCCACCACCTTCCTGTCCCTCACGCCAAGATGGGTCGAGGACCTCATCATCTACACTACCCTCTGCCCCCAACTGCTCCTCCTGGGTAGTCTCAGCAGCAGAGCACGCACCAGTAAGTGGCACCTGAGTGTCATCATCAGCTGATGCGGCCTGCGATGTGGTGACCGGAGCCACTGGCCCACCCGCCTCTTCAGAGGAAGACAGAAAAAGCTGTTGGGCATCACTGCACCCTGCCTCTTCTTCCATTTCTCCAATGCTGCTTGGCTGGCCCCCTGTTTCCAAGCCAAGAGATTCAGAGAACAGAAGTAGAGACGGCTCCTGTCCTGGGCTCTCTGTCTGCCTGGGCAATTTGGCAGGTGGTGAAGAGACAGATGGCTGCTCTCCAGTGCTCTGTGTCTGAGAGGATGTGGCACTAATGGAAGTTGATGCATTAGCTGCCATCCATCCGACAACAGCTTCAATTTGGTCTTGACGCAGCAGCGGTGTACGGCGCTCTGACACAAAGCTGCGCATGAACGACTGTTGCCTGGTGAAAGTGGGTGCTGATGAGTCACCGGTGCCCGCAGCAGGCACAGAATCCCCACGTCCCCTCCCTGCTCCGCGCCCACGCCCACGCCCACGTGCCTTACTCACTGCCTTCTTCATCTTGGTTGACTGATAAAGATAAGCAGAAAAGTACTAACGGATTTGTGTGCTTATTCCTGAGCAACTCCTCCTAACAGGTATAAGAAACACTAATTTTCTAAAGTGTGGACTAGACTTTAATATGAGCTAATGTGGCCTACACAAATGTAAAGTGGTGTAACTGGTGTGTTTGGTGAACTTTATTATTTATTTCTTTTTGGGGGGCTGAACTGACAACAGATAGAGCTGCAGTCACACGGAGACCGTGCAGACAGACGTAAACGGCGCTGCAAGGCCCAAAAACCCTCCTCTACGTTATCCTATGTAGTGTTTTTCCACAAGTTAGCTGGAGACGGGTGGAAAGACACTAATAGGATTTTTTTAAATAAATTAGCAGCAACCTACACTACTTGAAAAAAAAAGAAAATTGATTTGGCGGTATGACGCAGTGAACAACCCTGAGCTGGAGACAACCAGGCTATGGCTGCTCACAGACTACAGGGCGAGCTGCAATCACACGGAGACCGTGCAGACAGCCGTAAACGGCGCTGCAAGGCCCAAAAACCCTCCTCTACTTTATCCTATGTAGTGTTTTTCCACAAATTAGCTGGAGACGGGTGGAAAGACACTAATAGGATTTTTTTAAATAAATTAGCAGCAGACTACACTACTTGAAAAAAAATTAAAATTGATTTGGCGGTATTACGCAGTGAACAACCCTGAGCTGGAGACAACCAGGCTACGGCTGCTCACAGACTACAGGGCGAGCTGCAGTCACACGGAGACCGTGCAGACAGCCGTAAACGGCGCTGCAAGGCCCAAAAACCCTCCTCTACTTTATCCTATGTAGTGTTTTTCCACAAATTAGCTGGAGACGGGTGGAAAGACACTAATAGGATTTTTTAAAATAAATTAGCAGCAGACTACACTACTTGAAAAAAAATTAAAATTGATTTGGCGGTATGACGCAGTGAACAACCCAGAGCTGGAGACAACCAGGCTATGGCTGCTCACAGACTACAGGGCGAGCTGCAGTCACACGGAGACCGTGCAGACAGCCGTAAACGGCGCTGCAAGGCCCAAAAACCCTCCTCTACTTTATCCTATGTAGTGTTTTTCCACAAATTAGCTGGAGACGGGTGGAAAGACACTAATAGGATTTTTTTGAATAAATTAGCAGCAGACTACACTACTTGGAAAAAAAAAAAAAAAAAAGAACAGTATGAGGCAATGAACCACCCTCCCTGAACTGAATACAACCAGCTATGGATGGCCTATGTGGCTGCACTCAGACTAGAGAGTGGGCTGCACTCACACACACACACACACAGACCTTGCAGATCGCTGTGAAAACAGCGCTACAAGGCAAAAGCAAGGTGAATAGTAGGTGAACACAGCGGTTGCTAAATTAGCCTTTGGAAAGCACAAAGAAGCAAATCGCTATCTCTAAACTGTCCCTCAGTCAGCAAACAGCGTCCTGTCACTAACTGAATTCACAGCAGAGTGATCGCAAAATGGCGCCAGCGACTTTTAAACTGCAGCATGACATCATTTCAGCAGCCAATCACAGCCTTGCCAGTACTTTCATGCCCTCCATGCTAAACAGGATGTGCCCACACTTGGAATCATTCTCATTGGCTGAATTTCTGCATTTTGAATCTTGGAACTTCCGATTCCGGTATCCGATACGCGGCAAGTATCGGAATCCCGGTATCGGAATTCCGATACCGCAAGTATCGGCCGATACCCGATACTTGCGGTATCGGAATGCTCAACACTAGTCCTGTCCCTCCAGCTCCGTGGGGGACACCAAACGCAGGGGTAAAAAGGCTATCTCTGAAGAGCAGCGCTCGCTGCTATTAAATAGCCTGCCGGGCTCTTACCCAGGCTACCGGGCTGACATCATATCCTGAGCGCCCAGTGTGGAGCGCATCGCTGGACCGCATGCGTCACTTCCGGTGACGCGTGCGAGTTTGTTTCCATAGCAACGCGCCACAAGATCGTACCTTACATTACAGGTCAGAGCTTCTCCGTTGCCTAGTGACTTCTGGAGTCCAAGTACAGCGCTGCATTGGACCAGTAAGTTAGGGTCTCAAAAAACCGCGCTATGGTAGAAGAAATATATTAACCCTTACACAGTTTCAAAAATGCTGATCCAGGCGTATTTTACTGTCTCATTCTACCGGGCCATTTCTTGGCTAAATAATGCTGATCCTACCAAAACCTCCTAATAGGAAGGAGAATCATAACATCAGGCATATGCAGGTAAAACAAAAGAAAGGGGAAAAACACTGAGTAAGGGGGCCGGTGGCCAAAAAAATAGCCATATAGTATTATTAAAGGAGTCACAGTGTGAACTCCTCAAAACCGATGGTCCATATTTGGGGAATATTGCGGAGAGATGGAGGGGGTAGGGGGATACCGAATTGAGACCTAATGTAAGGATTGGTGCATAAAAAAGTAGTTAGATAGTGTCATGTTCGATCCCCCCAATCTTTCCCTATACGAACTCCTAGTACTTATCACCTACCTAACAATGGAGGTTGGCACCCTAGGACAGAAAAAACGCAAGATTGGCGCCCCCATTCCATGACGGCTGACCCTATTTATGGCTCTATCGGGCCCTAATGTAAGGAGAAAAGGGGGGAAGGAAGAATAGAATAAATATCGTGTTCTTCAAATTGTTTTACCTTGCTTTCCAGGAAACAACTGTATGTTAGGATTTCATTCAAACCTCTTGGTGTTTGCGTTTTGAGGCAGAAGATCCACTTTGTCTCACACTGTAATAACATCTGATCCCAATTTCCTCCCCTCTTGGGTGCACCAATCCTGTCAATCCCCATAAATTTTAGCTCCCGACTGTCACCATTGTGTTCATTGTTGATATGTCTGGCCAGGGGTGTATCTCTTTTTAGAGCAATGTCCCTCAAATGTTCACCAACAAGTCTTCTAAATTTGCGTATTGTTTTACCTATATACTCCAATCCACATGGGCATACTGCTCTATAGATCACTCCTTTAGATCTGCAGTTTATGAAGTGGTATATTTGGTATTCTCTCCCCGTCACTCCACTGGAAAATTTTGATCCCACTGCAATGACAGGGCATGCTACACAACCACTACACTTGTGGCACCCCTTCAGTAAACTTGGGAGCCATGTATCCTACACCGGTGGTGAGTAGTGGCTGTGTATAAGTCTATCCCCAACGGATTTGCCTTTTTTAAAGGTGATTTTCGGGAAGTCCCCCACCATCTCTCCAATATCCTTGTCCATATTCAAAATGGACCAATCTTTCTGCAATATTGTCCATATTTTCTGAGCCCCATTGTTATAGGTAGTGACTAGTGTTGAGCATTCCGATGCTGCAAGTATCGGGTATCGGCCGATACTTGCTGTATCGGAATTTCCGATACCGAGATCCGATATTTTTGTAATATCGGATATCGGTATCGAAACAACATTAATGTAAAAAGGTGTAAAAGAAAGAATTAAAATAAAAAATATCGCTATACTCACCTGTCCGACGCAGCCGGGACCTCAGCGAAGGAACCGGCAGCGTTGTTTGTTTAAAATTCGCGCTTTTACTTGCTTACGTGAATTCCCGGCTTCTGATTGGTCAGGGCGGCCATGTTGCCGGGACGCGGACCAATCACAGCAAGCCGTGACGAAATTACGTCACGGCTTGCTGTGATTGGTCCGCGTCACGGCAACATGGCCGCCATTAACCAATCACAAGCCGTGACGTCACGGGAGGCTGGACACGCGCTTATTTTGAAAAGCGCGCGTGTCCAGCCTCCCGTGACGTCACGGCTTGTGATTGGTCACGGCGCCATATTGCCGGGATGCGGACCAATCACAGCAAGCCGTGACGAAATTACGTCACGGCTTGCTGTGATTGGTCCGCGTCCCAGGAACATGGCCGCCATTAACCAATCACAAGCCGTGACGTCACGGGAGGCTGGACACGCGCTTATTTTGAAAAGCGCGCGTGTCCAGCCTCCCGTGACGTCACGGCTTGTGATTGGTCACGGCGCCATATTGCCGGGACGCGGACCAATCACAGCAAGCCGTGACGTAATTTCGTCACGGCTTGCTGTGATTGGTCCGAGTCCCGGCAACATGGCCGCCCTGACCAATCAGAAGCCGGGAATTCACGTAAGCAAGTAAAAGCGCGAATTTTAAAGAAACAACGCTGCCGCTTACAATCGCCGAGGTCCCGGCTGCGTCGGACAGGTGAGTATAGCGATATTTTTTATTTTAATTCTTTATTTTACACATTTATATGGTTCCCAGGGCCTGAAGGAGAGTTTCCTCTCCTTCAGACCCTGGGAACCATCAGGGATACCGTCCGATACCTGAGTCCCATTGACTTGTATTGGTATCGGGTATCGGTATCGGATTGGATCCGATATTTTGCCGGTATCGGCCGATACTTTCCGATACCGATACTTTCAAGTATCGGACGGTATCGCTCAACACTAGTAGTGACGTATCTGCAAACAGGTATCTCCTCCCTTCTCGGAGCTGGTACCAGTAAGCTGTTCCTATTCACCCTTTTAACCTCATTATAAGCTTTCCTTAGGATATCATCAGGGTATCCCCTTGCCAAAAATCGCGTCTGCAAATCATCTGCTTGAATTTGATATTCCTTGTCCAAGGAGCAATTGTGCCGTGCTCGCAGATACTGGCCTTTAGGAATGCCCTTCTTCAGAGGTACTGGGTGATGGCTATCCCATCTGAGGAGGGCATTCTTTGAGGTCGGCTTTCTGTAGGTTTTAGTGCTCAGATGTCCATCTGGCATTTTTTGAATACACAGGTCCAGAAACGGTAGGTGGTCCTTATGGTATTCAAAAGTAAAAGACAGTCCTAACAGATTGTTGTTTAATTTAGACACAAAATTGGTCAAACCTGTGACGTCCCCATTCCAAATTAACAACACATTGTCGATATAGCACGACCAAAAGGCTATATTAGCTTGTTCCTCCACAAAAGGGTCACCGAAAATCACGGTTTCCTCCCACTAGCCCAGGAGCAAATTTGCATATGCGGGTGCGCAAGAATTACCCATAGCGGTGCCCCTGAGCTGGTGGAAGATGGAACCATTAAACAAAAAGAAATTCTTAGTCAAACAGAATTCCAGTAGATCCAAAATCAACCTGTTATGCCCTGTATATTGTTTGTTAGGAGTCGAGTTTCCTCTGCTGCACAGGGGGAATCTCGATCCGTGTCTGCTGCGGTCTCCCATTCTCCATCGGCTGCAGTGGAGCCTGCTCAGCGGAGACGTCGGTCCCAGCGTCTCACTGAGTCTGATTCTGTGCAAAGGGTTATTGCTGCCTCTCCAGGCTCTGCTATTGTACCCTGCACTGATCTGCGGCAAACAGGCTTTTCTGGGACTAAGTCCTGCTTTGCACACACTGAGCATGCCCAGGGAAAGATCTCTCAGTGGAGATCAAGGGTCACATGTTCAGGTACTGAAGCCAAATCTATTGGTCTTTTTAGGAAGGTCCTGTAGGTACGCAGGCTCTGTAGCAGTCTCTCATTGGTCCTCTTTAGGAAGGTCTTGTACGTGCTGCAGCTATTTAAGGCTCGCATGGCCGCACGGCCATGTGCTAGTATCTTCTAAAGTTACATGCTTTGCGCCACTGTGGTCATATGCGTGATTGTGTTCAGGGACCCGGCTGAAATAAGCCTCTAGAATGCTGGCACCTCCGGCGAGGAGATTGTGTATGAGAGTATTCAGGGACCCGGCTGAAATAAGCCCCTAGAATGCTGGCACCTCCGGCGAGGAGATTGTGTATGAGAGTATTCAGGGATCCGGCTGAAATAAGCCCCTAGAATGCTGGCACCTCCGGCGAGGAGTGTTGTGTGCATGCATGACCACTGACTGCTCTGTTCTGGGTAGTTAGCCTGTGTCTCTGTGAGAGTTAACAGGGCACAGAGCTTTGCTTTTTTGGCCACTCTGTGAAGCTAACAGAGTTGGTTAATACCGCCATATTGTGCCACCATTCACTTAGCGGCAGGATATTTCCTGCACGGTGGATCCCGGGTTGCGAACGCACCAATCACATCAATAAATATATTCGGTACGTTCCGCAAACCCTAACATTGTTGGCCCCTACTTTTAATGAAGTACTCTACTGCCCGCGGGCCGTCATTGTGTCTTATAGACGAGTAGAGTGCCTCTACATCAATACTACAAAGTAGGGCCTCAGGTTCCAAGACTAAACCATCTATTTTTCTCAGTCATTTTCTCAGTTGGTCATTTATACCATTTTAAGAATTATATATATTAAAAGTTAATTTTTAGGCAATAATCACACCCTGCTTTGACATGATGTAAAGCAGACATGAGGGAAATTGTATTTATTAATTTTTTTTGTGGTATGACTATCTGAATTAAAGGGACAATCATTCAAAGTTTGAAAATTCTACTTTTGTTTTACATTTTTGTCAAATCTCCGATATTTTTAATAAACACAAAACATATTGACCTAAATTTACCATTAGCCTAAATTATAATGTGCCACAAAAAAGGCTCAAAATCACTGTGATTTGTTGAAGCATTGCAGAGTTATTACCACATAAAGTGACACTGGTCAAATTTCAAAAATTTGGCCTGGTCACTAAGGGGTTAAAATGTTTATTTATTTAGAGTGCAGGTGCTGGCTGATGAATACTTCCTTCAGCCGCCGCCTGCTCTTGCTGTTATTAGCGCAGCAGGCATAGGCTGATGGGAGTAGTAGTCTCATCAGCCAATGCCAGTAACCAGAGGTAAACTTTTTATCCCTGAAAACAGCTGCAGGGGTTACACGGTCATTTGACAGTGTGGGAACTGCGGCTGTCTGACAGATGGTAATGATTTCACCGCTGATCAGAAGCAGTGTTTGCCGCACTGTCATGCACATGACAGAGTTTCAAATACAGGATGTTCGCACCCCTCATTCAAGTAAATGGGGTTCGAGTACTGTTATGGTACCAGAACCTGAACTTTTCTTATCTGTGCGGCTGAACCCACCGGACCCGAATATTCAGGGTCTGCCCGTTTCTAATCACTAATGTAAGTCCCCTGCCTGTAGTAAAATACTTACAGCACTTCTGTTTTTCCCTTTGCCATCCCTGTCCCGCTCTGTCATCTTGTGACCATAGCTCTTGACTAATCAGAAGTCAGAGATAATGATAACAAGTTCTCAACACAAGGCCACATTCGCATGATCAGCATCAGCCAATGGATAGACATTGTAATAGCATTGTATAGTGCATTAAAGCCCCTTTTCATAATAGGAGCTTGGGACTTAGAATTATTTTTACACTTATTTATCTCTTTTACTTGTTTAAATAACATAACACTACTCACAAAGTTAGGGATATTTGGCTTTCGGGCAAAATTTATGGAGAGCGTAACATGTTTACTCTACTGTGATATTTTATCATGAAAGCAGAGCATTTACATAGAAGCATGCTGTTAGGAGTTGAGTTCCCGCCACTGCACAGGGGGAATCTCGAACCATGTCTGCTGTGGTCTCTCATTCTGCATCAGCCGCAGTGGAGCCTGCTCAGCAGAGACATCGGTCCCAGTGTCTCGCTCAGTCTGATTCTGTGCAAAGGGTTACTGCTGCCTTTCCACGCTCTGCCATTGTAGCCTGTACTGATCAGCGGCGAGTAGACGTCTCTGGGACTAAGTCCTGCTTTTCCCCTTCTGAGCATGCCCAAAAGAAAACCTCTCAGTGGAGGTCTGGGGTCACATGCTCATGTACTGCAGTAGCTCCTATTGGTCCACTAGGAAGGTCCTGAAGCTGCTCAGTTACTGTAGCAGTTCTCATTGGTCTTCTAGGAAGGTTCTGAACTTGCTGCAGCTATAAAAGGTTTGCATGGCCGCACAGCCATGCACTAGTATACACTTGTTTATGTGTGTGTGTTGTGAGTGGAAGTCGCTCTTTAATCATCCCCCCTTTGTGTTTGAATGCTCGCATAAGGAGGATGATGGTAATCTAGCGCCCGACTCGTTACCAACACTCGTACACAAACAGTGTCTATTGCTTTGACCGCCAGTGAGGCGCCGTGCGCTATCACCGCGCTTTCCAAACCCAAGTCAGTGTGGTTAGTGGCATCCGCCAGTGCGGCATCGTATGCACTCTCGTGCTATTTAATTATTATTTGATACGCGCGGTACTGCGGCCCTGTGATGCAACAGGGTTCGCTTCTTTCACACATGGTGAAGCTAACCCGTGTGTATCCTCATTGTACCGCCATATAGTCCGTCATTGCTTAGCAGCAGGTTCCATCTCTGCACGGTGGACCCCGGGCTGCGAACGCGCCTTATTCCTTTTCTCCAATTATTTGGTGCGTTCTGCTAGCCCTAACACATGCAGTCCTAATTTCCTCATCTCAAGCAATTTATTGAAACAAAAGCCAACAACTGTGGTGAGTATACCCTATCAAAAAATATCAATGTGTCAATAACTTGTCATGTGGCCTTGAGCATCAATTACAGCTTGACAACGACTTCTCATGCTGTTAAAAAGTTGAGTTATTGTCTGCTGAGGCATGGCATTCCACTCTTCTTGAAGGGTGGCCCTCAGGTCATTGAGGTTCTGGGGTGAAGAGTTTTGAGCCTCTACACACAACTGAGCTGATCCAATAGGTTTTCTATGAGATTCAGGTCTGGAGAATGTGCAGGCCACTCCATTTGAGGTACCTGAGTGTCAAGTAGACATTCCCTAATGATGCAACATCGATGAGCAGGAGCATTGTCATCCTGAAGATTAAATTAGGCCTGTGTTGTTCATGCAGAGGCACAATGACTGGATTAATGATGTTATTCAAGTAGTAAGGGGCTTGTCACTTTACCATTCACAAAGTGTAGGGCAATTCTGTATTGATTAGACACACTTACCCACACTGTAACAACACCACCACCAAAGGTTTGTCTGGTGCCAACAGTTGCTGATGCATAGTGCTCTGCTTGACATCTCCAACATCGTTGGAGGCCATCATTTCTGCATGAATCCACTTTCATCAGTGAACAGCACTGAGGTCCCTTATCCAATTTAGATGCAACACAATGACACCTGTGCCTGGTGGTGTGGTCAGGTACACTTGCAGGTCATCTAGCACGCAGACCATGCTGATATAAACAGTTTCAAATGGCTTGATATGACACTTGGGTGCCTCTTACCTCCCTCAGAGGTGCCTGAAGTTGTGTGGCATTCATCAGCTGGTTCCGAAGGGCATTGTTCACAATGAAGTGGTCATCAGTGTGGGATGTGGCCAAAGGACATCCACTTCTATGCCTCTCTGTGACTCTTCCAGTCTCTCTGTATCTCTGTTGCAACCTGCAGATGACACTCTGTGAAACTCTAAGCTCAGTGGCCACTTCAGCCTGAGAACATCTTGCTTGAAGCCTTGCAATGGTGAGGTACTGTAGTTCAATTGATAGGTGTCATCTTGGTCTCACATAATGTCAAAATGTGAACAGCATGACATGAGGGACTGTTTAAATAGCAATTCTAATTGAACCTCAAAATTTATTGGTCTACTATATGATCAAACACCTGTTCTGAATGTTTCCATTAAGCTCCTTGTTAGAGAATAGCAAGTAGTTAAAAAAGTACTGAAACTTTTGAACAGCTGGACATGTACACTACTGTTCAAAAAATTTCCTTAGTTTTGAAAGAAAAGCACAGTTTTTTCCAATGAAGCTAACATTAAGTGATTCAGAAATACACTCTATACATTGTTAATGTAATAAATGACTATTCTAGATGCAAATGTCTGGTTTGTAATGCAATATCTTCATAGGTGTATAGAGGTCCATTTCCAACAACCATCACTCCAGTGTTCTTATGGTACTTTGTGTTTGCTAACTGTGTAAGAAGGCTAATGGATGGTTAGAATACCCTTGAAAACCCTTGTGCAATTATGTTAGCACAGCTGAAAACAGTTTGGCTGATTAGATAACCTATAAACCTGAGCTAGTTGAGATTCTGGAGCATTACATTTGTTGGTTCCATTAAACTCTCAAAATGACCAGAAAAAACACCTTTCATGTGAAACTCAAAAGTCTATTCATGTTCTTACAAATTAAGGCTATAAAATGCGAGAAATTGCCAAGAAACTGAAGACTTCCTACAACGGTGTGTACTACTCCCTTCAGAGGAGAACACAAACAGGCTCTAACAAGAGTAGAAAGAGAAGTGGGAGGCCCCGCTGCACAACTGAGCAACAAGACAAGTACATTAGAGTCTGTAGTTTGAGAAATCGCCACCTGAAAGGTCCTCAACTGGCTGCTTCATTAAATAGAACACGCAAAACATCAGTGTCAATGTCTACAGTGAAGGGGAGACTCCGGGATGCTGGACTTCAAGGCAGAGTGGTAAAGAAAAAACCATATCTGAGACTGGCTAATAAAAGGAAAAGATTAATATGGACAAAAGAACACAGACATTGGACAGAGGAAGATTGGAAAAAAGTGTTATGGACAGGCAAATCCAAGTTTGAGGTGTTTAGGTCACACAGAAGAACATTTGTGAGACGCAGAACAACTGAAAAGATGCTGGTAGAGTGTCTGACGCCATCTGTCAAGCATGGTGGAGGTAGTGTGATGGTCTGGGTTTGCTTTGGTGCTGCTAAAGTGGGAAGTTTGTACAAGGTAGAAGGGATATTGAATAAGGAAGGCTATCACTCCGTTTTGCAACGTCATGCCATACCCTGTGGACAGCGCTTGACTGGAGCCAATTTCATCCTACAACAGGACAATGACCCAAAGCACATCTCCAAATTATGTAAGAACTATTTAGTGAAGAAGCAGGCAGCTGGTATTCTATCTGTAATGGAGTGCCCAGCGCAGTCACCAGATCTCAACCCCATTGAGCTGTTGTGGGAGCAGCTTGACCGTATGGTACGCAATAAGTGCCCATCAAGCTAAACCAACTTGGGGGAGGGGCTCCTGGAAGCATGGGGTGAAATTTCTCCAGATTACTTCAGCAAATTAACTGCTAGAATGCCAAAGGTCTACAATGCTGTAATTGCTGCAAAGGGAGCATTCTTTGATGAAAGCAAAGTTTGAAGGAGAAAATTATTATTTCAAATAAAAATCTTTTTTTCAAACCTTGTCAATGTCTGGACTAGATTTTAAATTCATTTGGCAACTCATTTGATTAATAAAAGTATGAGTTTTCATGGAAAACACAAAATTGTCTGGGTGACCCTAAACTTTTGAACGGTTGTGTATATTCAAAAGTTTAGAGTTCACCTGAAAAAGTTAGAGTGCATTTTAGGTTCAACCTGAAATTTTGCCTAAAAGCCAAATATCCCTAACTTTTTGTGAGTAGTGTATATTGGTTAAAGGCCGGAGAAGACCTGCAGAACCATACTATAGAAAAGCATGCTGTTTAGATTGCATCATGCCACTAAGTTCATAAACTGATGCTAGTGGGAGGATTATTTCAACATTTCACGAAATATTCAAAAAAATTTCCCAAATGTCTCAAACTAAAGTGTGATAGAAGATCATTGTATCTCCATAAAAGTACTCTGATGCTACTATGTGAACAGGCCACTATTCTTGATGTTAAGTTGATAAGCCGCTCGCAGAAGTTAATATTTTTATGGTATCTATTTGTTAGCCTGGAACATATTTTTATTCCAACAAATTATGATACACTAATGATATCATAAATACAGTCATAGGATAAAAGTCAAAGGCGGCATGGCCACATAGGAAAATGTGAATATTATCAATGCAACATGATAAGGAAGGGTTTTTTCATACATTTTGCATCTGAGTGCAGGTTCTTCAAGTTACTCCTCAGCTGGAGCTGAACTAATTATAGAGGTAATGTGGGTACTAAAGGGAACCTGCCATCTGATTCTTGCTGCCCAAACCATGTGCAGTATAAATCAGATTCTGGCTGCACAAGTACAGCCAGGTGTGTTTTTCCCTGAAATACTACAGCATTTTAGAGAACATATAGTTACAGGATCCAGCTGGGAACCATAGCTGGAGAACAGACTAGTTCAGTTCCGCCCAGCTCTTTTCAGTGCTGCTAGAGGTAATTGACAGGTCTCTGCCTGTATACATGGGGGAAAGACATAATCACCTCTAGTGGTGCTGGACTAGAATAATCTCTGTTTATGGTCCCTGACCAGATCTCCTGACTATATTCAAAGATATGCCTGGCGGTAATAGTGCAGCCAGGCTCTGATTCATGCTACCCACGGCTAGGGCAGCATAAATGATATGACAGGCTCCCTTTAACATATTCTAAAGTACTAAAATAAGTCCAATTATTATTGGTGTGTATAGCAGTTGTGGCGCTCCTGAGGGTTCAATCACCACAGAGGTACTGCACCTCAGCCAGAGGTGTGGTACTCTGCTCTCAAGTAAGGAAGGGGGCACTACCCAGAACCCAAACACTTGCTTCCAACACCAGACCTCTCAGGCGCAGGGAGGGACTAGGTAGAGGGTGTGGGGGGAGAGAACAGAGTTGTCATAGAAACAAGAGGGAGGAGTCAGTTAGGGAGTTAGACAGCTGGAGCTGGGGACTTGAGCAGTGAGGACCTCGTCCAAGCTCCTTAGGCTGATTTCACACTAGCGTCGGTACGGGGCCGTCGTGCTGCGGCCCGACGTACCGACGCATACTGAGAAAAAAATGCCCGACGTGGGCAGCGGAAGCAGTCTTACAACGCTTCCGCTGCCCCATTGCAAGGTCCGGGGAGGAGGGGGTGGAGATTCTGCCGTGCATGTGCGGTCGAAAATGGCGGACTCGACGCACAAAAAAATGTTACATGTAACTTTTTTTGTGGCTGCGGTCCGCCAAAACATGACGCAACCATCGCACAACGGTTGCGACGTGTGGCAATACGTCGCAATGCATCGGTATTGTTAGTTTATGGGGAAAAATGCATCCTGCAGGCAACTTTGCAATATGCGTTTTTTCTCCTAAACAATGCATTGCGATGTGCAGCCAAAAACGCTAGTGTGAAAGTAGCCTAAGACAGAAAGAAAAAACAAGGAAGATAGAAAGAATCTCCTGAGAGAAAGAAGAGAGAGAAGGGGTCTTAGGGGCATGGGTAGTGAGCAATCCACCCATGGGGACCGTATCCACGCTGACTGTAGTTGGGTGGAGGGACCAGGTCGCAATGGGGGAACTGACCCCCAGACTAGTGGAGAATTACAAGGCTCAGCTAGCCAGCCAGAGACTGTGGTATCTGTATGTGCCATAGCCACATCCACATATATTCGATGAAAAGGCAGCTATATAGGATCAAGGGGACCAAGAGGATATCGCCCAACAAGATCCAAGGCTGCTGGCTTGGGAGACTGTGTGTGAAGGGGCAGGGCAGGAGAGGAGAGAGCCAGCACAGAGAGACGGCCAGGGAAGAAACATAAGCAGGGGGTCCTGGCAGAGTGCACCCCAAACTACCTGAGAGCTGGCTGGACCACTGACCTGGAGGACACAGCACCCTGGCTGGGGAATAGCATCCGAACGGTGAGTAAACTGTGGAAACTGCACTCTGCTGTGTCCTCTGAATTATTGCTGCATCACCTGCCCTGCACCACAACATCCACCATCACATTTAACACCATAACTGCCCTGGGGCCTAGCTCTATCCATGGAGAGCTGTACCAACTATGCTGTGTCATCAACTGCCCCAGTGGACCTGCACCGCAGCGTCGGCCATCCATTGCCAAACATCATGGGTGGCGTCACAAACTATCCCCCATAAACTTTATTTCCCCTTTAATTTCATTGACACTTTTATTGGACGCCCAGGGCCACGGACCGGGTCACTGCTGCGGTGACCACCCCGTTAAGAACCGTCGTCGGACCTGGCCCGAGTACCCCGAGGCCCTAGCGGGCGCTCCACAGTGCTTCCTTGGGCTCTTTTAATGTAGCACCATCAATCTTCAGACTACTTGCAATTTCTTCACTGGCCAATTATTGTTTAGATTTCATTGACCATAAAAAGTCATGTGACTTTTAATAGTCATCTTGACAAATGAATTGTATTGAGATACAATCATATCTGGCAGTCATACCGTATCCTATATTTAGGAATGTCATCATCGTTGGCATGTGTATCATATATCAATTATAACCAAGTACAGTCTTAAATGGGCTTTGATAGTATGTTTAAAATGACTGCAAAACAGAGCAGGGATTAAATATTTTTTGTTCTTTTCCTCTCTGAATTTTGCTTTCCTCTTACACTTTGTCCATTGGGTGGTCTTTGTAGCTTCAACAAACAGTAGTTCATGTAACCAAAAACATCAAATGTTATTTAATACAACATGCAACCTCTGCAGCCAGTGTCTGAGCCAGCATACATATTAAATTACTGTAGAGCTTTAGAAATAGATGTGTCTAGAGATGTTGGTACACATTGTGGGAAATCTTTTCGCACAGCTGCCTGAATCCTGTCTAGCTGGGGGACAGATAATGTATGTGAAAACATTCCTTAAGATCCAACTCTGAGGAATCATATGCCTTTGTGTAAAAAGACATAAAATAGTTTTCATGTGCACATTTATGCGGGAATGTATTTACAGTTTATATGGACCTAGACCAAATTAAATCAATGAACCCTGGATTGCTAATCAGTCATCCTAAATGCCCTAGCTATGTTTCTGAACAAATAATTCTGCATGGCTTCAAGTAAAAACTAGGATCAACAACGTAAAAGAGAAACAAGGTTTAGTAGAGGACGGCATTTGAGTGCTTGTCTTTATGTCATCAATGGTTTTTGCAGCACCATCACATTGGGTGGTAGTGGTGCAGTTTGCAATATTAAAGCTCACAACATAAGCACTTTTACCTATATGTATCACACCCCAAACCCCATTAGAATAGAATATTTCAGTCAGACTTAACTCCTCCTATCAATTAAACAAATCACAGGCAGTATAAAAGATGAGGGTTGGCCAAGAAGCGCTATTGTATGAAGGTTTAGTGTAGGTTGGAGTCCAGAGTGCACAGCTCATTCAACATAGGGATAAAAAAGGTCTAATCTGAGGTGTACCAATTTAGTGCTCAAGCAGATTGAAAATTATATAACAGTATTCACCGCGCTAAGTAAAAAAGACTATATAATGTGATGTAAATAGCAAAAAGTAAGTTGGACTCACTTTTGTAGTGGAGATAGTTGGAAAATATTCATAGAGCCATAAGAGGATGAAATATCCGATGGTAGAAGCTAGTGAGATGATATGGTAATTAGTACCTGGTATCAGTATAATTGTAGTGACATGCAGCTTGTTCTGAATAGTAGATAATTACTTACTCCAGTAAACAGATGAAAAATAACCGAAACTAGTCCAAAAAAGGATAAGTGCTGGTATGCGTGAGTATTTTGTAAGACAACTGGGGTTTTAGAGGTACTTGCCTATGCGTCCAAAGGTAAAAAAAAGTACTGGAGATAAAAATAAAAATTATGATAAAGGGATCACAGTGTATAGGAGTACCAATTGTATAATGGCTCTTACTGGGTTAAAACACTGTTTGTGAGTGGGACCTACAGTAGGTCCTGCAAGTCATCTAGAGATGGCCTTTAACTGTAGTCTGCCCAGTACTGCTTATAAAAGTGGTGATACAGCATTTTGCTGATAGGAAGAGCAACTGAAAGCAGTTAATAAATGTAAAGTGTTACCGTCAGGGGACTTGCATTGACATCTGTAGAAGTCGTGTGCCTGAGGTATACTTACTGGAGTGTAAACATTGGTGGCAAAGTGGCTGTCTAGTGAGAGTGGATGCCTGACGCTGCTAGCAGGTGCTGCTGTAGATAGGTTTCCAATGGGGAAGCAGGAAGACGAGAGACGCCAGCACCTAGAAATGCCCCGGCCGGATGCAGACGCTTAGGTTTAATAAGGTTATCACCGGTTCACAACAAGTTTAGATTGCATGAGACAGGGATGTGATTATAACCAAATTGAGTTATGTAACCCATGCTTTACACTACACCTCTTCTCTCTGAGGTCAGTGCTATGGAAGGTGACATTGGATTAGCTCCATCGTCTCTTCAGTCTGCGTTTCTATAGTTCTATATATTAATGCAGACTGAAGAGATGATGGAGCTAATCCACCTCATATCTTTACTCACCTGTCCATGTGTCAGAACTAGTGCACTCAGGATGCAGAAAACACTGCACCCTGAGTGCACTACTGCTGACACCTGGGCAGGTGAGCATTGTTGACCCCTGACCTTTTTTGCTGCATTAATATATATTTTTGGAGGATTTGCACTCCTCTTTGTGTTTTTGCCACCTCATCGCTTCATTACACACACAAGAAGCAAAGCTGCTGTGTAAAGCAAATAGAAAAGAGGAGCAGTATATTGTGTGTCATGGAGCTATGAGCTGGCAAAAAACACAGTGTGTGTATACGGCAACATGTGTGTTGACGGTGCACGGTGTTGCCGGCGACGAAAGAGACAAAGATCAAATAGTGATTGGGGGAAAACAACACAAATTTATTTACAAAAAAAAATAACTTTTACGAACCGATGAGGGGGAAATGTTATGGACCTGGGGGGTGTGGAGTTGGGAGGATTGGCTATGGGTGGATGATGAAGGGGTTCCAGCAGAAGGGGTAACTAAACTTCTGGGGTCTGGGAGGTCAAGGATGGAAGTAGACACATTTGGAGTGGAAGCATGGGACGGGAGAGACGCATTGGAAGGAAGAGAAAAACTGGACAACACAGATACATTGGGAGGGGAGGGTGGAGGTAGCACAACACTTCTACTGCCTTTAGTCCTTTTTGCTTTCTGTCCAGTTTTATTTGACATACTTCTTTTTTTTGTGTCTCCTTGGGAGGGCAGGAGTGGTGGGGTCAGCAGGGCATGTATGAACTGGACCTGGCCTGGTGGTGGAGGTGGACAGCCATGCAGGTTCTTCTGGTGGCCTAGTGGTGGTGGCGGTGGACAGCCATCCAGGTACTTCAGGCGGCCTACTGGTGGTGGTGGGAAGCCATGCAGGATCTTCTTGCGGCCTACTGATGGTGGCGGTGGTCAACCGTGCAGGAACAGGACTCGGCATGGTGGTGGTGGAGTGGATTTCCGCAGCACCCGGAATGATGTTGTCGGTGTAGTGGTGTGCAGCAGGACTGGGCATGGTGGTGGCCGTATAGTGGTATGCAGCAGAACTCGGTATTGAGGTTGTGTGTAATTGTGTAATTGGTGGCAACACCACCTGTGCCTGGTGGAAGTACCGAGTCTGCTGCATAGCCTGAACGTAAGCAGCATTGCAGGCCTGCATCATGTTGAGCTGGATTTCAGGAGTAAGTTGTTCCAACATGCCCTGCTCTATCTTGTTAAAAAAAATGGTGTGCTGGTCTCTGGGGATCGGCTTCCAGACGATTAAGGCACTGGTTGACATCCTGGAAAAGTGTGTTAATATGGGTCAGACCACTTTCCAGTCTATCTTCCAGTGCCTTTAAGCCATTTTGGAAGACCGAGCTCAAGTGAATAAACTAGGGCATGAGTGACCAGTCCGAGGCCTTCTGCCGCTGGTGAGAAGAGCCCAAAACAGAGAGGCAGAGGACTGGGACAGGGGAGCACCTGATGGACCAGCTGCCTGTTCTCCAGCCTGTGATGCAGGCCCACTTGCTGCTTCGCTGGTGGATGGCTGGGACTGGTCCGTGGCAGTTCGATGAGGGACTGCTCCAGAAGATGATCCAGGTTCGAGGGTGCTGCTACAGGTTCTGTGAAAAGAAAAGTACAACATTACTACCAAAAAATATCATTTGTAAAAGCGCCAACTCCTGTCGAACAGAAAAATTCAGATTAGGGAATACAACACAATGGAATACCACACAAAGATACTTACGTTCTCTGAGCAACGACAGGCTTCAGGAAAACCAGCAGCCAGTGGTACTTGTATTTCCCTATCCTTGCTGCAGCACAACTGTGAACTTGGATCTCCTGTCTCAGGTCCTTGGTGAAGTGATCCTTCATTGAACGCCAACGGGTTTTGACTTTGATTACTGTGAATAGGGAAAAAAAATAGTTAAACAATGCACTTTAGGCCAGGATCACACAACCGTGTGTGATGCTAGAAATTCGCAGGAGTTTATCGCATCACACACGGTTGTGTGATCCCGGCCTTCAGGTTCACTGCCGCATCAGACCACACTGCAATACTTACAAAAAGCCTTTCATGATGTGGCGTTGTCCCAATCATCCATCAGCACTTGGGCAACCTCATTCCACAGCAGCCAAATCACCACAGAATCCGAGTGGAGCTGCTCCAGGGTATCTCACAACGGAACTCGCTCCTGCACCAAGGTGATGAGGAGGTCATTGTCTATAAAGTCCTCCTCCTGTTGTGGGACCTAGAAATTAAAAAAAGACATTAATGTTGGAAAGATAAACACTTAAAACAAAGACAGTCAAAAAGAAAAAATGTCAAGAGTCCCAAAAGCAGTCAAGAATAAATAAAAACAGTCAAGAGTACCAACAACAGTCAACAATAAATAAAAACAGTCAATAATACTTACATGCCGTATTGCCACTGGAGCTTGGGCCTGAGTGCTGCTACTGCTCATCTGCACTGGAAGGGTTCTGTAAAAAATATAAATAAATATTTTGCCACATGTTTTATAGTGACAGTGAATACTTACCAATAGTGTTGGGCGATAACTTCCGATATTCAAAAGTATCGGTATCGGATTGGATCGGCCGATATCCAAAAAATATCGGATATCGCCGATACCGATACCCGATACCAATGCAAGTCAATGGGACAAAAATATTGGAAGCGATCCTGGATGGTTCCCAGGGTCTGAAGGAGAGGAAACTCTCCTGCAGGCCGTGGGATCCATATTCATGTAAAAAATAAAGAATAAAAATAAAAAATATGGATATACTCACCCCTTCGACGGACCCTTATTTTTTATTTTTATTCTTTATTTTTTACATGAATATGGATCCCAGGGCCTGAAGGAGAGTCTCCTCTCCTCCAGACCCTGGGAACCATACGCACCGCACACGCCGAAGATGACTGGGAACTTATAGGAACTTCCGATTCCGATTTCCGATATCACAAAAATATCGGAACTCGGTATCGGAATTCTGATACAGCGAATATCGGCCGATACCCGATATTTGCAGTATCGGAATGCTCAACACTACTTACCAATCAGCAGCAAATGTACTCATTTCAGTCTCCTGGCCACTTTGTGAGCTCTGATCTTCAGTGGAGGACATGATGAGGAATGCTGCAAGAGAGACAGAAATGATTACAGACTGCAGGGAGAAAAACAGACAGGCAGACATATAGCTTGTATACATACATTTTGATAGTCTTCCAAACGTGATACTGCAATACTTGTATCGCTTCCAGAGTCTTGAGAGTAATGGACTTCCACTGCCCACACCTTCTTTTATAATGTTTGTTTGGGGGGTGGCTTAAAACAAGTTCCTAGACATGTTTACTCATAAGAACGCATGTGTATGCAAACATAAGCAAATGCAAGTTCTTGCGTACGCATGCGTTCCCATAGACTGTAATGCGTTTATTTGACGCACTCCTTCCACAAGCGTTCGCATGCGTATGGCGGCGGATATTTGCCACCACAAAAATTCTAATATGGTGCATCAGCCGAGCCCAGCCTCACACCGCCAAAATACACATGCATAAGCAAACGCGGGCTAACGCATGCACCTGCGTTTACAATTTAAAAGATAGAAAATCAAGACATATGCGGATGTATGCGTACAAAGCGCTGCGGACGCAAATGCGAAACTAGCCTTACTGAGGTTTCCTAATGAGCTTATAACATGAGTTTGTAGTCTTGTGTTGGCTGCATTATTGATTTTTGTCACAGCAAATTTTGATCACACCCCTAGCCATACCCAATGCATACCTATTTACTGTATAACTTCTGTCTGTCTACCCTGGCAGAAGAGGATGGCAGCGGGGCAGTGGCAGTGAAGGACATTTAGCAGACTATCGAGACTACAGAGCGTAGATCGAAACCCTGGTCTGTCCTGCTGTATCCAGGATGTTGAGACTAGAAATGAGCGGATTGATTCACTGAACTCCAGTTCAGTATCCATGTCAGTGCTTTCTGACAACAGAATGGAAGATCTGCAAATCTCCTATGAATTTATATATCGTTCTTTTATAGTCATAGCAGCCAAAACCTTCTCATCTTTCTGTAAGCTTCACTCTATGACATCTGGCTTTTCGTGTCTGTATAGCCATGTTCACACATTACATATAAACTGTGTGTTCTGCAAATGTCTGCACCAAACTATGCAATAACAATCTTCTATGACTATTGCATTTTTAAAGCACGTTTTATATCTTTTTTGATGCTTCTTTGGTGCAAATGTGAAGCTTTATTTTGTAAGTGTTTTTTATAGTACTGAAACGCTTTTATTCTACATTTAAAAAAGTAATTGCAGGTTTTTACATGCAGTTTTTTTAACCTCTAGAGAAAAAAATCCCCAAAATTGCACAGTTCATTAGCGTCTTTAGACACTCTAGGGAGGCAGCTTTCATGAAATAACATCCACATTGCTTGGACAGTTAAATGCAGCCCAATTTATGTGCAAAAATCTGCATTTACGCTACATATGAAGATGGCTTAAATATCCAAGCAAAGTAGATGTGATTTCATGAAAACTCCACTCTTGGTGAATCGATAGTCGCTGCTGAACTGCTTTGATTTTGGTGCATTTTTTACTCTATGAACCTCTATGAGAACCTTGAAAATAAATGCATGTAAAAAAAAATGCCATTTCATTTTTAAGCGCAGGATCAAAGCTTTTCTGTACTAATAAAAAACGTTTTTTCACAACTGCGCAAAAAATGCATCAAAAAAGGGGAAATGATTAAAAGAAATGCAGCAAACATGCAATAATCAGAGAACATTGCTATTTTGTCTTGTGGTGCGGACACCTGCAGAAAATGTACAGAAATAAAGAATAAAAAAAAACCCCAACATTTACACTACATGTAAAAATAGCCTCAACATTACATTTTTATTAGTTAATTAAAGAAAATAAATCACATGATTTTTTTACATCATTTACCGATCACCATACATAATATGACCGCTATGTTGTGCAGGTCGTTACGATTACAAGGACATAAAAGGAAGCTTGATAATATAGGGTTGTTTCACAGCAATAGACATTGGATGCTTGAGCAAGATTGATGGTGGTCTCAATGCTGAGCTATATGTGAGTATCTTACAAGACCAGTTACTTCATACAGTCGAGTACTATGGGTATGAAAAGGACAACAGTGTTCCAGCAGGACAATGACTCAAAGCATATGTCGAGATTGGCGAAGAAATGGTTCAATGAAAATGAAGCAGATGTGCTGGATTGGCACCACAGTCCCTAGACCTCAACCCAATTGAACATTTGTTGGTAGAGTTGAAGAAAAAGCTGTATACATACCCAAGTGAGTCGAGCAGTATGCACAATCTTTGGGAATGTGTAGAAAAGTCCTGGGATCAGATTTTGGTTGAGACATGCTTGAATCTGATAGAGAACATGCCCAGCAGGATTCAGGCACTGCTGAAAGACAAAGGTGGGTTTACAAAATACTACCAAAATAATAAAAAGTAAAATTTAGATTTTTAGGAGCAAAACAGTAACAATGCAGTGACATAACAAGAATCTGTATAACTAATCATATGCTAAATAGTTGCAAGTCAAATTTATGTATGAGATAGCCAAGATGATTGTCTATAAAATGATGGTAGCCTCATGATTAAAGCAGTAGTGGATGGAGAGATATGGAAAGTCAAAAGTTCAAAACATTGTTACCCTTTTGCTCTTCACTATAATTGTTCATTGTCCAATTTATGCTTTTTTCTACAGATATGGGTTTATAATATCGTTCTTTTGTTGAGTGTAAATAATTTTATGTAAATGATGGTAGTCTCACATTCGAAACAGTAGTGGAAAAACGCAAAAAAAAACCATGCCAAAAAAACACAAAAAAAAATGTGAAAAAAAGCATGCGGATTTCTGGCAGAAATGTCTGGTTTTTGTCAGGAAAATTTCTGCAAGAAATCCTGACGTGTGCACATACCCTGAAACGTGTGTCACTTTGAAAACAGCAAAATAATACATTTTTTTGAATTGTCATCTTAAATACCGTATATACTCGAGTATAAGCCGAGATTTTCAGCCCAAATTTTTGGGCTGAAAGTGCCCCTCTCGGCTTATACTCGAGTCATGATCGGTGGTGGGGTCGGCGGGTGAGGACTGTCATATACTTACCTAGTCCCGGCGATCCTGGCGCTCCCCCTGCCTGTCACACTGTCTTCGGTGCCGCAGCCTCTCCCCCTGAGCGGTCACGTGGGACCGCTCATTAGAGAAATGAATAGGCGGCTCCACCTCCCATAGGGGCGGAGCCGCGTATTCATTTCTCTAATGAAGCGGTGCCGGTGACCGCTGATAGAGAAAGAGGCTGCGGCACCGAAGACAGTGTGACAGGCAGGGGGAAGGAGCGGGACGCCGGGAGCAGGTAAGTATGACATATTCACCTGTCCTCGTTCCACACGCCGGGCGTCGCGCCATCTTCCCAGCGTCTCTCCGCTCTGACTGTTCAGGCAGAGGGCGCGATGACGCATATAGTGTGCGCGCCGCCCTCTGCCTGATCAGTCAGTGCGGAGAGACGCCGGGAAGATGGCGCCGAGGAGCTGCAAGCAAGACAGGTGAGTATGTTTTTTTTTTTTTTTAATTGCAGCAGCAGCAACAGCTATGGGGCAATAATGGACGGTGCAGAGCACTATATGGCACAGCTATGGGGCAATGGTGCAGAGCACTATATGGCACAGCTATGGGGCAATGGTGCAGAGCATTATATGGCACAGCTATGGGGCAACGGTGCAGAGCATTATATATATGGCACAGCTATGGGGCAACGGTGCAGAGCATTATATATATGGCACAGCTATGGGGCAACGGTGCAGAGCATTGTATATATGGCACAGCTTTATGTGGAGTATCTATGGGGCAATGGTGCAGAGCATTGTATATATGGCACAGCTTTATGTGGAGCATCTATGGGGCCATAATGAACGGTATGGAGTATCTATTTTTAATTTTGAAATTCACCGGTACCTGCTGCATTTTCCACCCTAGGCTTATACTCGAGTCAATAAGTTTTCCCAGTTTTTTGTGGCAAAATTAGGGGGGTCAGCTTATACTCGGGTCGGCTTATACTCGAGTATATACGGTAAGTGGCAGCATGGGAAGTATTCACAAATTCTCCAGATCCTGACAATAAAATAAAAACAGGTAAGGATTGTATCATTGTATTATTTATGGGTGCCGATGACACATCCACAAGAGCTAAGAATACTATAATATGCATGCTGCACCCATCTACATTTTAATTGGAGAGCAACAATTTGTATTGCTGGATCTCTTTTCTGGTTGATACCTTCTATATGTTCTCAAATCCAAAAGAAATGTTTAATATTAAAATGTAGCAGTGAAGAAATTGAAGTTTTTTACCAGTCATTATTCCAGGCATCTTACCAATAATGGTACAATTAATTGAGTGTCTCATAGCATGAGGGCTCAGTTTTTCCCATATAAAATATGAGTGTGAATGAAAATCTTTATTAGCCTATGCAATATGTGAAATGAGAAAGTAGCTGTGAGATTCATTCATTTCAGACTGAACAATTCTTCATTGTTTCATAGCAACATCATGAGTGACTGCTGTTGATGACAATGTACTGTACAATGTGTATTTACACATTAATACTAAAAACAGAACAAACTAACTAATTTGGAATTATTTGCATTATTAAAGTCGTGGTCCAAAATCCAGCTTAATTTTCCTTCTAAATGTCTCTCTAATTCTTCAACCTAAACTATTTTCCAGTATACTTGAATTAAAAATTCCTTATCATTCCCTAACCACACTATGTAACTGCATTTCTTTTTACAATTTCCTCCATCCTGGGATAGTCAAACACAACATCATCAGGGGACAGATCCCCCTCCCTGAAATGAAGTGTCACCTGTGATGGTTGTTTCAGGGGCTGGGCGAGCCCTTGCTATGTCACTGTGCGATGTGTACAATGAGACTGCTTCCTCTCGCTGGCTCAGATCAGCAGTAAAAAGTCAGAAGTAGGGCTTTCTGTTAGTAAGTGTTGTGCAGTGGCTTCCAAAAGTATTCACCCCCTTGGCATTTTTCATGTTTTGCTACCTCACAACCTGTAATTTCACTAGTTTTTTTTAGGGTTTGCATCAGTTCATGTAAAGAACATGCCTACAACTGTAAACATTTGGTTTTATTTTTGTTGTGGACCAAACAGCAAATAGCACAAATTTAGCTGAAAACTTTAGTGGGCATAACTATTTACCTCCATAAAGTCAGTACTTTGTAGAGTCTCTTTTTGAAGCAATTACAGCAGCAAATCACTTTGGATAAGTCTCTGGGAGCTTTCCACATCTTGCCACTGGGATTTTCATCTATTCCTCAAGGCAAAATTGCTCCAGCCCCTTCAAGTTAGATGGTTTCCACTGGTGAACAGCAATCTTCAAGTCTCACCTTAAATTCTTAATTGGGTTAAGGTCGGGGCCTTGACTAGGCTACTCCAAAACATTTCCCCTTAAACCACTCAAGATTGCTTTAGTATGCAGTAGCAGTATGTTTTGGGTCATTGTCTTGTTGGAAGGTGAACCTCTGTCCCAGTCTCAAATCACTGGCAGACTAAAAAAGGATTTCCTCAAAAATATCCACATTTTCCCCTTGATTCTATGGTGTTCTTGGGGTGATGAGCTGTGTTGGTTTGGCGACTGACATAGCGTTTATCTTGGTGCCCAAAAATTACAATTTTGATATCATCTGAACACAGCACCTTCCTCCATACTGTCAGTATTCCGGGTTTTCTAAGTTACCTTGTGAATGATTTTGCCCTTTGTTAAGATAGAGTTTGCTGTTTTTGTCTGCCCTACTTCCTGTTCGTTTGTTCAAAACCTGGGTCAGGTGTCAGCCTCTATGCTAGAGTATTCTGATTCTGTTCTCCTTCAGCTCAGCTGCTGGTTCTGAGTGTGTCTCTACCTCTGGCTCTGGACATTTCCTGCATATGTAAGCTACACTCTCTATGTTATCATTAGTCTGCTGACTTGGAACTTAACCCTCAATTCACTCCTTCTGGTAAGAACTGTGTTTTTGGAACTTTGTTTCGGGACTGTGTGTTGCTTCATTTACTCCCCCCGGTGGGAGCTGTTGGAAACAACACCAGTATAATACTTTAAGGTGAACCTGTTTCTGAACTTACCCGTGTTTATGCCACATCTGGGATCAACTTGTGAACTAGTTTCTGGACTTACCCATGTTCAATCACACCTGGGATGAACTTGTGGACTTGTTCTGGACTTCCCTGTGTTTACTTCATACCTGGATTTGACTCTTTCTGTGCCGACAGTGTTTGGATCTGCACCACGTCACCTATCACACTCACCTTGCTGAGGACTCTGCCTTAAGAACTCCACCGATATGCTGTATATATTTCAAGGACTCGTTTCATTTCAGGACACTGTGGGTTATCAGTATATTGTTTGGGGTGTTATTGCTGTTGTACAAATACACTATTCGCACTAAAGAAACCCATCTCTGTCTGTTCATTGCCCCATGCTATCAGAATCCTTGAGTTTCTACAATAGTATTACACATATATTTGGGGAGTCTCCTACATGTCTTTTTGCAAAGTCAAAATGAGACTTACAATTTTTTTGTGTATGTAAAGGCTTTTAGGCTTTCTTTCATAATGGCCACATCTATGGAGTGTATGGCTTATTGTGGTCATCTGGACAGATGCACCAGTCTCTGTATGGTAACTCTGCAGCAATTTCAGGGCTACCTTTGATCTCTGTGCTGTCTCTCTGAATAATGCCCTCCTTTCTCAGGCTTTGGATTTTTGGTTGCTCTCTTGGCAGATTTTTCCTGAGGAGAGAATTTGCATATTCCCAGTGTATTCTAGGATAAGAGAAGAGTCTCCACGAGCTCAAAGAACACTGGATTTTGGCCATTGCACCTGAAACGAGGACATATGTAAACCAGGGGAGGAGTCCTGAGGAGAGAATTTGCATATTCCCAGTGCATTCTGGAATAAGTGAAGAGTCTCCATGAGCTCAAAGAACACTGGATTTTGGCAGTTGCAGCTGAAAGGAGGACATCGGTAAACTTTGTCACATTTTTCACCGCATCGATATCTCTTTAACAGTAAGAACATGGAAGAGGCCAGGAGCCATTTGGTGAGCTGCATTTCTTGCTACATGTTCACAGAATTACCAGGGGAAAAGCCAAACTTCACATGCTAGAAATGCAAGCTTTCCTGTTGGAGGAAAAGTTGCAAAATCTAGAAGAAAGTCTAGCTACATTGAAAATCATTAAGGAAGATGAAGAGTTCTTAGACAGAGCAGAATTATCACTTCATGTTACAGAAAGAGAAGAAATTCGAAGTGCACCTGAAGAAACAAAGAAATGGAAGCATGTGATACAGAGAAGCAGGAGGATCAAGAGGCAGTCAGCACCTATACTGCTCAGGAACCAGTACCAGGCTCTCACGCAGGATAACGATGAAGAAATACATCAAGACAAGACTTTGACCACAAAGAACAACCTGGTATGCCCTCAGAGTCCTCCTGGATGGAGACAGAAAAATGTTGTGAAGAAGAAACGGAGAGTGGTGGTCATGGGGGATTCCCTGTTGAGAGGAACAGAGGCTGCTATCTGCAGACCAGATATGACCTCAAGAGAAATGTGCTGTCTTCCAGGTGCAAAAATTAAAGATGTATCTGACAGGATATCAGGACTCTTCAGACCTACAGACGACCTGCTAATACATGTGGAGACAAATGACATCGCAAGAAATAACCTGGAAACCATCTGTAGTGAATTTAAAAACTTAGGTAGGAAAGTTTAAAAACTGGGAGCACAGGTGGTCTTCTCTTCCATCCTCCCAGTGAATGGCCATGGAACAAGGAGGTGGAATAAGATTCTACAGGTGAACAACTGGCTACGTCGATGGTGTCATCAGCAAGGATTTGGATTTCTGGATCACGGAGTGAATTACCTATATGATGGACTGCTTGCTAGAGATGGGGTGCACCTTACGAAGACTGGAAAACATGTATTTCAAAGTCACCTTGCTACACTCATCAGGAGAGCTGACTAGAAAAGTGTGGGAAGCGAAGCAAAAGGCCAGAAACAGCCACAGCCATACATCTGACAAATACTATTGAGAACTCTGCTATTTGAAGTGGAAATGAAGAACAAGGACAAAGACAAAAAAAACCTAAATAATACAAATATTGGAGGAAGAGAAACAATCACAAACTAAAATGTTTCTATACAAATGCCCAAAGCATGGGCAACAAACAAGGAGAATTGGAACTACTAACACAGAAGAAATATGATATCATTGGAATCACTGAAACTTGGTAGGATGATACACATGATTGCAATACAAAGCTAGAAGGATACAACTTATTTGCAAGAAACAAACTTGATAAACGAGGCGGAGGTGTCGCATTGTATGCTAGAAAAGGGTATATCTGCACAGAGATTGAAGCTTAAGAGACTGGGAGTTCTGTGGAAACTGTTTGGGTAAGAATACAAGGAGAGAACATCAGAAAGGACACAATTGTAGGCATTTACTGCCGCCTGTGCAAGTAGAAGATATGGATGAACTCTTTATGCATCAAATGGCCAAGCTCTCCAAAAAATATGACATAGTGGTCATGGGAGATTTCAATTATCCAGACATTTGTTGGGAATCTCTCTCAGGCAAAACTAACAGGTCAAGCAAATTCCTATCCTCTCTTGCTTACAACTTTATCTTCCAAAAGGTAGAGGAGAAAACAAGGGGATCTGCTACCTTGAATCTAATCCTTATAACTAGGGAGGAAATGGTTGAGGACGTAAAAGTGGCTGGGATCCTAGGAGGTAGCGACCATGCTATTTTAGAATTTTGGATAACTAGAGGAGGAAGACCAGTGAAGACTAAGACTTCAAGGTTAGATCTCAGAAAGGCAGATTTTAAGGGACTCAGAAAGAGAATTGGAGGGATCCCATGGCTGGATATCCTTAAGGACTAAAATGTCCAGGAAGGATGGGAAATCCTGAAAAATTAGATTCTCAAAGCATAATCGTTAACAATTCCAAAAATATGGAAGAATACGAAGCATTTAAGGAAACCAGGATGGATGAAAACAGAACTTAAACACATGCTAAAATGGAAGAAAGAAATGTTTATCAAATGGAAAGAGGGAGGCATATCTAAAGAAGAATATAATGCTGTCTGCAGAAACTGCAGAGCACGAATCAGATTATCTAAAACTGACAATGAATTAAGGCTTGCAAGAGACATCAAAAGCAATAAAAAAGGATTTTGGGGATATGTCAAAAGTAAAAGAAAAGTCAAAGAAGCTGTACGATTTTTACAGGATGAAAAGTATGAAATGGTAAGAAAGGATGTTGAGAAGGCTGAACTTTTAAATTCCTATTTTGCATCTGTTTTCTCTCAGAAAGGAAATGTAACATCAACTGATCTTCACTGTCCTATTAAAGGAATAGAAGAATGCAGGATATCTATAAACAGAAAGATAGTGAGGAAACACTTAGCTAACATAAATGAATTCAAGTCTCCAGATCTAGATGAATTACATCCCAGAGTACTGAAGGAGATAGTAGAAGAAATCTTTGAACCACTCTCCATAATCTTTGAAAATTCTTGGAGAACAGGAGACGTCCCAGAAGACTGGAGAAGAGCAAATGTTGTTCCTATCTTCAAAAAGGGGAAGAAGGTGGACCCAGGGAACTATAGGCCGGTGAGTCTAACTTCAATACCAGGAAAGATCTTTGAACAAATTATTAAACAGCATGCATGCAAATACCTGGATAAAAATGAAGCAATTAACCAGAGTCAGAATGGGATTGTAACTAATAAGTCACATGAGACTAATTTAATTTCCTCCTATGACAGAATTACTGACTGGATGGATCAGGGAAATGCTGTAGATATAGTATATCTTGACTTCAGCAAAACATGACAAAGTATCTCACACCATCCTTGTTGAAAAAGTGACTAAATATGGAATGAACAAGGCAACTGTTAGATTCATTACTGGCTTAGTGATACAGGGTTCTGTCCTGGGCCCTGTATTGTTCAACATCTTTATCAATTATTTAGATGAAGGAATTGAGGGTACACTGATTAAATTTGCTGATGACACAAAGCTAGGAGGGATAGCTAATACTAAAGAAGAGATAGAGTATTCAAAAAGATATAAACAAACTGGAGCATTGGGTAGCAACTAACAGAATGGTTTTTTACAGGGAAAAATGCAAAGTACTACATCTGGGCAATAAAAATGAAAAAAACATATACAGAATGGGAGGAATAGGGCTAAGCAACAGCACATGTGAAAAAGACTTGGGTATACTAATACATAAGAAAAACTGAACATGAGTCAACAGTGTGATACAGCAGAAAAAAGGCAAAATGCAATTCGGGGATGTATTAACAGAAGCATACAGTCTAGATCACTTGAAGTTATCATTGCCCTCTACTCCTCTTTGGTCAGATCGCATCTGGAATACTGTGTCCAGTTTTGGGCACCACATTTTAAAAAAGACATCAACAAACTGGAGCAAGTTCAGAGAAGAGTGACCAGAATGATGACCGGTCTGCAAACCATGTACTATGAGGAACAGTTACAGGATTTGGGAATGTTTAGCTTGCAAAATAGAAGACTGAGAGGAGACTTTATAGCTGTCTACAAATATCTCAAGGGTTGTCACAGGATCATCTTTATTCTCATTTGCACAAGGAAAGACTAGAAGCAATGAGATGAAACTGAATGGGAGGAGACACAGATTACATATTAAAAAAAAACTTTTTGACAGTTAAGGTGATCAATGAGTGGAACAGGCTGCCACGAGAGGTGGTGAGTTCTCCTTCCATGGAAGTCTTCAAACAGAGGCTGGACAGACATCTGTCTGGGATGATTTAGTGAATCCTGCTTTGAGCAAGGGGTTGGCCCAGATGAACCAGGAGGTCCCTGCCAACTCTACCATTCTATGATTCTATGGTTGTGGTATCATGTTCTTTCCATTTGATGATAATGGATTTGATGGTGCTCTGGGAGATCACCAGATTTGTGATAATTTTTTATAACCAAATCCTGACTTGAACTCCTCAATAACTTTGGCCCTGACTTGTTTGCTGATCTCCTTGTTTAGTGGTGCCTCTTGCTTAATGGTGTTGCTGCCTATTTGACCTTTCAGAAAAGGTGCATATACTGACAGACCATGTGGCAATTAGATTGCACACAGGTGGACTTCCTCTCACTAAGCATGTGACTTATGAAGGTAATTTCATGCACCAAAAATTTTAAGGGACTTTATAACAAAAGGGATGAATACATATGCGCATGGCAATTTTTACTTATTTGATCCATTATTTCAATTTATGCTCACATTTTTCTCATTTCACTTCACCAACTTAGACTATTTAGTGCTGTTGCATCACACACAAATCAGATAACAAAAATTTTTAAACACAGGTTGTAATGTAACAAAATAGGTAAAAACTAAAAAGCCAAGAGGGCTGAATACTTTTGCAAGTCATTGCAAGACTACCTGACGTGCAGAGAACAGCGCCGCTCTCGCAAGTGATGTGGTGAGGGAAGGATAGGGAATTTTTTATTCACGTTTATTAGAAAATAGCTTAGATTATGGCATTAAATAGGTAGGAATTTAGGAGGAAAATTAAGTTAGATTCTGGACCACCTCTTTAATTTCATGAATTTGACATTTCGTTCAAACTTATTTTTTTCAATATATTCATACAAAAAAACTTGTTCAAATAAATTGATATTCTGCGTTTATTTTTATGAATTTGTGTCTATGCTATTTCTTTTTACATCTGACTATTATTTTCATCTCTGACTTATTGTTTTTAGTCTAACCACAAGCATTCCTTTAGACAGTGTGGAATTTTCATTATACTTGTAGTTTTTCTGTTAACTGTTTTTTTACTGAATATCCTGTTATTAGCAGTTGGCTGTAATGTACATGATGTTTGCCAGTCATAACTACTGTGCTGGTCCTACTTTTTGGTGTTATGTTTATACTATACAGTCCATATGAATACTTTTCTGTCCAATGATAAAAAAAAGTATTCTAGGAGTGATACCTTTATTGGCTAACCAGAAAGTAATATGTTTGCAAGCTTTCAGAGCACAGTGGCTCCTTTTTCAGGCTAGATTACAAATAGATCTATTTGTAATCTTGCCTGAAGAGGGAGCCACTGTGCTCTGAAAGCTTGCAAACATATTATTTTCTGGTTAGCCAATAAAGGTATCACTCCTAGAATACTTTTGTCATCATTGGGCAGAAAAGTATTCACATCGATTTTTCTGGCTAACACGGTACCACAATACAATTTGTTATTGTTATTGTTATTGTTCATCATAGTATACAATCCAGAAGCCTACGATGTATATATGCTCCACTATTCTACTGATGAACCAAGTACTGTATAATAGACAAATCAAAGATTGTGTGATTCTAGCTGTTTAGAGTCTTATTTAAACTTTGATTACATAGAAATCAGAATTTTGAGCCTTTTTGGAAAAGCCTCTCAAACACTGTTGGTACTATGAAGAGATTATAAATAGAGATGTAATAATTATAGGGGATAACTCACGAGACTCTTTGCGTGGAACCAGACAACTACAGGACACAGTTTTATAAGTGGTAAAGTCTATATTATCACACGGTGATTCAAACAGGTGCAGAGAGAAACTCAAGTCCACAACACTTGGTGTAAATATTAAACGCAGCTTAGCAGTCTATAGGGATCTTTGTTGTGAATTTGGTTTCTGGGCTCCCCCGGTGGTCACTGGTGGTACTGAACTTGTGTGCTTCATCTCCTCTGTTCACCTGTTTCCATCAGGATGTGGGAGTTTTCTATTTAACCTTGCTCCTCAGTCATTTCTATGCCGGCCAACAATGTTACCAGAAGCCTTTCTGTTGCATGTTCCTGCTCCTAGACTACTATCAGCTAAGTTGGACTTTTAGTCCTAAGTTTGTTTTGCATTTTTGTTCCAGTTCTCTGTGATTGAATATTTCTGAGGCTGGAAGCTCTTGTGAGCTGAAATTGCCACTCTGGTGTCATGAGTTGATATTAGAGTCTTAACCCCTTAATCCCATATGACGTACTATACCGTCGAGGTGGGGTGGGCCTTAATTCCCGGTGACGGTATAGTACGTCATACGCGATCGGCCGCGCTCACGGGGGGAGCGCGGCCGATCGCGGCCGGGTGTCGGCTGCATATCGCAGCTGACATCCGGCACTATGTGCCAGGAGCGGTCACGGACCGCCCCCGGCACATTAACCCCCGGCACACCGCGATCAAACATGATCGCGGTGTACCGGCGGTACAGGGAAGCATCGCGCAGGGAGGGGGCTCCCTGCGGGCTTCCCTGAGACGATCGGTACAAGGTGATGTACTCACCTCGTACCGAACGTCTTCTCCCTGCAGGCCCCGGATCCAAAATGGCCGAGGGGCTGTATCCGGGTCCTGCAGGGAGCACTTCCGGGTCGGAGCAGGCTGCAGATGAAAGCTGCAGCCTGCTCCGATGAAAGTATAATCACGGATCTGATAGAGTGCTGTGCACACTATCAGATCTGCGATCTGTGATGTCCCCCCCTGGGACAAAGTAAAAAAGTAAAAAAAAAAATTTCCACATGTGTAAAAAAAAAAAATAATAATTCCTAAATAAATAATAATAAAAAAAAAAATATTATTCCCATAAATACATTTCTTTATCTAAAAAAAACAAACAAAAACAATAAAAGTACACATATTTAGTATCGCCACGTCCGTAACGAACCAACCTATAAAACTGGCCCACTAGTTAACCCCTTCAGTAAACACCGTAAGAAAAAAAAAAAAAAATGAGGCAAAAAACAACGCTTTATTACCATACCGCCGAACAAAAAGTGGAATAACACGCGATCAAAAAGACGGATATAAATAACCATGTTACCACTGAAAACGTCATCTTGTCCCGCAAAAAACGAGCCACCATGCAGCATCATCAGCAAAAAAATAAAAAAGTTATAGTCCTCAGAATAAAGCGATACCAAAATAATTATTTTTTCTATAAAATAGTTTTTATCGTATAAAAGCGTCAAAACATAAAAAAATGATATAAATGAGGTATCACTGTAATCGTACTGACCCGACGAATAAAACTGCTTTATCAATTTTACCAAGCGCAGAACGGTATAAACGCCTCTCCCAAAAGAAATTCATGAATAGCTGGTTTTTGGTTATTCTGCCTCACAAAAATCGGAATAAAAAGTGATAAAAAATGGTCACGTGTCCGAAAATGTTACCAATAAAAACGTCAACTCGTCCCGCAAAAAACAAGACCTCACATGACTCTGTGGACCAAAATGTGGAAAAATTATAGGTCTCAAAATGTGGAGACGCAAAAACTTTTTTGCTATAAAAAGCGTCTTTTAGTCTGGTTTCACACTTGCGTTTTTATCTGCATGCGTTTTTTAAAAAAACCGCATGTGTGAAAAAATGCATGTAAACGCGGTAAAACGCATGCGTTTTTATAGAAAAACACAAGAAAACAAGAAAAAAACAAAAAACCCTAACCCTACCCCTAACCCTACCCCTAACCTGAAATACGTGGCACTGAAATACGTGGCACTGAAATATACGTTTATATACGTATATACGTATATAAGTGCCACGATATTTCAGTGGCCACGTATTTAAGTGCCACGTATTTAAGTGCCACGTATTTAAGTGCCACGTATTTAAGTGCCACGTATTTAAGTGCCACGTATTTACGTGCCACGTATTTACGTGCCACGTATTTTTCAGTGCCTGAAATACGTGGCACTGAAATATACGTTTATACACGTATATACGTATATAAGTGCCACGATATTTCAGTGGCCACGTATATAAGTGCCACGTATTTAAGTGCCACGTATTTAAGTGCCACGTATTTAAGTGCCACGTATTTAAGTGCCACGTATTTCAGTGCCACGTATTTACGTGCCACGTATTTACGTGCCACGTATTTTTCAGTGCCTGAAATACGTGGCACTGAAATACGTGGCACTGAAATATCGTGGCACTGAAATATCGTGGCACTGAAGTATTTACGTGCCACGTATTTTTCAGTGCCTGAAATACGTGGCACTGAAATACGTGGCACTGAAATACGTGGCACTGAAATACGTGGCACTGAAATACGTGGCACTGAAATATACGTTTATATACGTATATAAGTGCCACAATATTTCAGTGGCCACGTATTTAAGTGCCACGTATTTAAGTGCCACGTATTTAAGTGCCACGTATTTAAGTGCCACGTATTTATGTGCCACGTATTTTTCAGTGCCTGAAATACGTGGCACTGAAATACGTGGCACTGAAATATCGTGGCACTGAAATATCGTGGCACTGAAATATTTACGTGCCACGTATTTTTCAGTGCCTGAAATACGTGGCACTGAAATACGTGGCACTGAAATACGTGGCACTGAAATATTGTGGCACTGAAATATCGTGGCACTTAAATACGTGGCACTTAAATACGTGGCACTTAAATACGTGGCACTTAAATACGTGGCACTTATATACGTGGCACTTATATACGTGGCACTTATATACGTGGCACTTATGACTGTCAGAAAATGTTCAGTAAACGGTTAGGGGTAGGGTTTCAGGTAGAATTGGGGAGTTTCCACTGTTCAGGCACATCAGGGGCTCTCCAAACGCGACATGGCATCCAATCTCAATTCCAGCCAATTCTGCGTTGAAAAAGTAAAACAGTGCTCCTTCCCTTCCGAGCTCTCCCGTGCGTCCAAAAAGGGGTTTACCCCAACATATGGGGTATCAGCGTACTAGGGACAAATTGAACAACAACTTCTGGGGTCCAAGTTCTCTTGTTATCCTTGGGAAAATAAAAATTTGGGGGGCTAAAAATCATTTTTGTGGGAAAAAAAATATGTTTTATTTTCACGGCTCTGCGTTGTAAACTGTAGTGAAACACTTGGGGGTTCAAAGTTCTCACAACACATCTAGATAAGTTCCTTGGGAGGTCTAGTTTCCAATATGGGGTCACTTGTGGGGGGTTTGTACTGTTTGGGTACATCAGGGGCTCTGCAAATGCAACGTGACGCCTGCAGACCAATCCATTTAAGTCTGCATTCCAAATGGCGCTCCTTCCCTTCCGAGCTCTGTCATGCGCCCAAACAGTGGTTCCCCCCCACATAGGGGGTATCAGCGTACTCAGGACAAATTGGACAACAACTTTTAGGGTCCAATTTATCCTGATACCCTTGTGAAAATACAAAACTGGGGGCTAAAAAATCATTTTTGTGAAAAAGAAAAATAATTTTTATTTTCACGGCTCTGCGTTATAAACTGTAGTGAAACACTTGGGGGTTCAAAGTTCTCACAACACATCTAGATAAGTTCCTTGGGGGGTCTAGTTTCCAATATGGGGTCACTTGTGGGGGGTTTGTACTGTTTGGGTACATCAGGGGCTCTGCAAATGCAACGTGACGCCTGCAGACCAATCCATTTAAGTCTGAATTCCAAATGGCGCTCCTTCCCTTCCGAGCTCTGTCATGCGCCCAAACAGTGGTTCCCCCCCACATAGGGGCTATCAGCGTACTCAGGACAAATTGGACAACAACTTTTAGGGGCCAATTTATCCTGATACCCTTGTGAAAATACAAAACTGGGGGCTAAATTTCATTTTTGTGAAAAAAAAAAAAATTATTTTCACGGCTCTGCGTTATAAACTGTAGTGAAACACTTGGGGGTTCAAAGTTCTCACAACACATCTAGATAAGTTCCTTGGGGGGTCTAGTTTCCAATATGGGGTCACTTGTGGGGGGTTTGTACTGTTTGGGTACATCAGGGGCTCTGCAAATGCAACGTGACGCCTGCAGACCAATCCATTTAAGTCTGCATTCCAAATGGTGCTCCTTCCCTTCCGAGCTCTGTCATGCGCCCAAACAGTGGTCCCTCCCCACAAATGGGGTATCAGCGTACTCCAGACAAATTGGACAACAACTTTTGGGGTCCAATTTATCCTGATACCCTTGTGAAAATACAAAACTGGGGGCTAAAAAATCATTTTTGTGAAAAAAAAAAATAATTTTTATTTTCACGGCTCTGCGTTATAAACTGTAGTGAAACACTTGGGGGTTCAAAGCTCTCAAAACACATCTAGATAAGTTCCTTAGGGGGTCTACTTTCCAAAATGGTGTCACTTGTGGGGGGGTTTAATGTTTAGGCACATCAGGGGCTCTCCAAACGCAACATGGCATCCCATCTTAATTCCAGTCATTGCTTTTGTGGTCTAATTTCTTCTCTTACCCTTGGGGAAATAAAAAAATGGGGGTGAAAAGATCATTTTTGTGAAAAAATATGATTTTTTATTTTTACGGCTCTGCATTATAAACTTCTGTGAAGCACTTGTTGGGTCAAAGTGCTCAACACACATCTAGATAAGTTCCTTAAGGGGTCTACTTTCCAAAATGGTGTCACTCGTGGGGGGTTTCAATGTTTAGGCACATTAGGGGCTCTCCAAACGCAACATGGCGTCCCATCTCAATTCCAGTCAATTTTGCATTGAAAAGTCAAATGGCGCTCCTTCCCTTCTGAGCTCTGCCCTGCGCCCAAACAATGGTTTACACCCACATATGGGGTATCAGTGTACTCAGGACAAATTGCACAACAATTTTTGGGGTCCAATTTCTTCTCTTACCCTTGGGAAAATAAAAAATTGGGGGTGAAAAGATCATTTTTGTGAAAAAATATGATTTTTTATTTTTACGGCTCTGCATTATAAACTTCTGTAAAGCACTTGTTGGGTCAAAGTGCTCACCACACATCTAGATAAGTTCCTTAGGGGGTCTACTTTCCAAAATGGTGTCACTTGTTAGGGGTTTCAATGTTTAGGCACATCAAGGGCTCTCTAAATGCAACATGGCATCCCATCTCAATTCCAGTCAATTTTGCATTGAAAAGTCAAATGGCGCTCCTTCCCTTCCGAGCTCTGCCCTGGGCCCAAACAATGGTTTACACCCACATATGGGGTATCAGCGTACTCAGGACAAATTGCACAACAATTTTTGGGGTCCAATTTCTTCTCTCACCCTTGGGAAAATAAAAAATTGGGGGTGAAAAGATAATTTTTGTGAAAAAATATGATTTTTTATTTTTACGGCTCTGCATTATAAACTTCTGTAAAGCACTTGTTGGGTCAAAGTGCTCACCACACATCTAGATAAGTTCCTTAGGGGGTCTACTTTCCAAAATGGTGTCACTTGTTAGGGGTTTCAATGTTTAGGCACATCAAGGGCTCTCTAAATGCAACATGGCGTCCCATCTCAATTCCAGTCAATTTTGCATTGAAAAGTCAAATGGCGCTCTTTCCCTTCCGAGCTCTGCCCTGCGCCCAAACAATGGTTTACACCCACATATGGGGTATCTGCGTACTCAGGACAAATTGCACAACAATTTTTGCGGTCCAATTTCTTCTCTCACCCTTGGGAAAATAAAAAATTGGGGGTGAAAAGATAATTTTTGTGAAAAAATATGATTTTTTATTTTTACGGCTCTGCATTATAAACTTCTGTAAAGCACTTGTTGGGTCAAAGTGCTCACCACACATCTAGATAAGTTCCTTAGGGGGTCTACTTTCCAAAATGGTGTCACTTGTGGGGGGTTTCAATGTTTAGGCACATCAGGGGCTCTCCAAATGCAACATGGCGTCCCATCTCAATTCCAGTCAATTTTGCATTGAAAAGTCAAATGGCGCTCCTTTGCTTCCAAGCTCTGCCATGCGCCCAAACTGTGGTTTACCCCCACATATGGGGTATCAGCGTACTCAGGACAAATTGTACAACAACTTTTGGGGTCTATTTTCTCCTGTTACCCTTGGTAAAATAAAACAAATTGGAGCTGAAATAAATTTTGTGTGAAAAAAAGTTAAATGTTCATTTTTATTTAAACATTCCAAAAATTCCTGTGAAACACCTGAAGGGTTAATAAACTTCTTGAAAGTGGTTTTGAGTACCTTGAGGGGTGCAGTTTTTAGAATGGTGTCACACTTGGGTATTTTCTATCATATAGACCCGTCAAAATGACTTCAAATGAGATGTGGTCCCTAAAAAAAAATGGTGTTGTAAAAATGAGAAATTGCTGGTCAACTTTTAACCCTTATAACTCCGTCACAAAAAAAAATTTTGGTTCCAAAATTGTGCTGATGTAAAGTAGACATGTGGGAAATGTTATTTATTAAGTATTTTGTGTGACATATGTCTGTGATTTAAGGGCATAAAAATTCAAAGTTGGAAAATTGCGAAATTTTCAAAATTTTCGCCAAATATTCATTTTTTTCACAAATAAATGCAAGTTATATCGAAGAAATTTTACCACTAACATGAAGTACAATATGTCACGAGAAAACAGTGTCAGATTCACCAAGATCCGTTGAAGCGTTCCAGAGTTATAACCTCATAAAGGGACAGTGGTCAGAATTGTAAAAATTGGCCCGGTCATTAACGTGCAAACCACCCTCGGGGCTTAAGGGGTTAAAGTAATTTCAGGATGGTGTTTTGAAAGGGTTTTCAGCTGACTGTGTAGTTCCCTTTTCTGTCTTCCTACTATCTAGTAAGCGGACCTCAATTTGCTAAACCTATTTTCATACTTCGTATGTCAATTTCCTCTGAAATCACCGACAATATATGTGGGGGCTACTGTCTGCCTTTTGGGGAAAATTTCTCTAGAGGTAAGTCAGGTCTGTATTTTCCTCTGCTAGGGTCAGTCAGTCCTCCGGCTGGCGCTGGGCGTCTAGGGATAAAATGTAGGCACGCTACCCGGCCACTGTTAGTTGTGCGGTAGGTTTAGCTCACAGTCAGCTCGAGTTCCCATCTTCCAAGAGCTAGTCCTTTTGTATGCTTTACTACGTTCTCTTGCCATTGAGAACCATGACAGTTTGGCCGGCCAAGGGTTAAAATAATTGGCAGAAGAAAGGAGAGAAAAGAAGTCTGCAGAGAATTTTTTTTTTTTTTCTGAGTTTGCTCATTAGTTGATTCACTTGCATCTCTGCTTACTGCAGCCTTCGTCTCTCTCTCCTTCTAATCCTTGAATGGTTCTGATTTCACCTGATAAAAATGGATCAGCAGAGTTTAGCTACAGGTTTGAATAATCTCGCTATGAAGGTTCAAAGTTTACAGGATTTTGTAATTCATGCTCCTATATCTGAACCTAGAATTCCTTTACCTGAATTTTTCTCCGGGGATAGATCTCGCTTCCAGAATTTCAAACATAATTGTAAATTATTTTTGTCTCTGAGATCTCGCTCCGCTGGAGATCCTGCACAGCAGGTCAGGATTGTAATTTCCTTGCTCCGGGGCGACCCTCAGGATTGGGCATTTGCTTTGGCACCAGGGGATCCTGCGTTGCTCAATGTGGATGCGTTTTTCCTGGCATTGGGGTTGCTTTATGAGGAACCTCATTTAGAGATTCAGGCTGAAAAAGCCTTGATGGCCCTGTCTCAGGGGCAAGATGAGGCTGAAATATACTGCCAAAAATTTCGTAAGTGGTCTGTGCTTACTCAGTGGAATGAGTGCGCCCTGGCGGCGAATTTCAGAGAGGGTCTCTCTGATGCCATTAAAGATGTTATGGTGGGGTTCCCTGTGCCTACAGGTCTGAATGAGTCCATGACAATGGCCATTCAGATTGATCGGCGTTTGTGGGAGCGCAAACCTGTGCACCATTTGGCGGTGTCTACTGAGAAGGCGCCAGAGATTATGCAATGTGATAGAATTCTGTCCAGAAGCGAACGACAGAATTTTAGGCGAAAAAATGGGTTATGCTTCTATTGTGGTGATTCAACTCATGTTATATCAGCATGCTCTAAACGTACTAAGAAGGTTGATAAGTCTGTTTCAATTGGCACTTTACAGTCTAAGTTTATTCTATCTGTGACCCTGATTTTCTCTTTATCGTCTATTACCGCGGACGCCTATGTCGACTCTGGCGCCGCTTTGAGTCTTATGGATTGGTCCTTTGCCAAACGCTGTGGGTTTAATTTAGAGCCTCTGGAAGTTCCTATACCTCTGAAGGGTATTGACTCCACGCCATTGGCTAGTAATAAACCACAATACTGGACACAAGTAACTATGCGTATCAATCCGGATCACCAGGAGATTATTCGCTTCCTTGTGTTGTATAATCTACATGATGTGTTGGTGCTTGGATTGCCATGGCTGCACTCTCATAACCCAGTCCTCGACTGGAAAGCAATGTCTGTGTTAAGCTGGGGATGTCAGGGGACTCATGGGGACGTACCTTTGGTTTCCATTTCGTCATCTATTCCCTCTGAGATTCCGGAATTTTTATCTGATTATCGTGACGTTTTTGAGGAGCCTAAACTTGGTTCACTACCTCCGCACAGAGATTGCGATTGTACTATAGATCTGATTCCGGGCAGTAAGTTTCCAAAGGGTCGTTTATTTAATCTATCTGTGCCTGAACATGCTGCTATGCGGGAATATATTAAGGAGTCCTTGGAAAAGGGACATATTCGTCCTTCGTCATCTCCCTTAGGAGCCGGTTTTTTCTTTGTATCTAAAAAAGATGGCTCTTTGAGGCCGTGTATTGATTATCGGCTTTTGAATAAAATCACGGTTAAATATCAGTATCCTTTGCCACTGCTTACTGATTTGTTTGCTCGAATAAAGGGGGCCAAGTGGTTCTCTAAGATTGATCTTCGTGGGGCGTATAATTTAGTGCGAATTAAGCAAGGGGATGAGTGGAAAACCGCATTTAATACGCCTGAGGGCCATTTTGAGTATTTAGTAATGCCTTTTGGTCTTTCAAATGCCCCTTCAGTCTTTCAGTCTTTTATGCATGACATTTTCCGTGAATATTTGGATAAATTTATGATTGTGTATCTGGATGATATTTTGATTTTTTCGGATGACTGGGACTCTCATGTCCAACAGGTCAGAAGGGTTTTTCAGGTTTTGCGCTCTAATTCCTTGTGTGTAAAGGGTTCTAAGTGTGTTTTTGGGGTTCAAAAGATTTCGTTTTTGGGGTACATTTTTTCCCCCTCTTCCATTGAGATGGACCCTGTCAAGGTTCAGGCTATTTGTTATTGGATGCAACCCTCTTCTCTTAAGAGCCTTCAGAAGTTTTTGGGCTTTGCTAATTTTTATCGTCGATTTATAACTGGTTTTTCTGATGTTGCTAAGCCGTTGACTGATTTGACTAAGAAGGGTGCTGATGTTGCTGATTGGTCCCCTGCTGCTGTGGAGGCCTTTCGGGAGCTTGAGCGCCGCTTTTCTTCCGCCCCTGTATTGCGTCAGCCTGATGTTACTCTTCCTTTTCAGGTTGAGGTCGACGCTTCAGAAATCGGAGCTGGGGCGGTTTTGTCGTAGAAAAGTTCCGACTGCTCCGTGATGAGACCTTGCGCATTCTTTTCTCGTAAATTTTCGCCCGCTGAGCGAAATTATGATATTGGTAATCGGGAGCTCTTGGCTATGAAGTGGGCTTTTGAGGAGTGGCGTCATTGGCTTGAGGGGGCTAGACATCAGGTGGTGGTATTGACCGACTACAAGAATTTGATTTATCTTGAGTCTGCCAGGTGCCTGAATCCTAGACAGGCGCGCTGGTCGTTATTTTTCTCTCGGTTTAATTTTGTGGTTTCTTACCTACCGGGTTCTAAAAATGTGAAGGCGGATGCCCTTTCTAGGAGTTTTGAGCCTGATTCCCCTGGTAATTCTGAACCTACAGGTATCCTTAAGGATGGAGTGATATTATCTGCTGTTTCCCCAGACTTGCGACGGGTCTTGCAGGAGTTTCAGGCGGATAGACCTGATCGTTGCCCGCCTGGTAGACTGTTTGTTCCGGATGATTGGACCAGTAGAGTCATCTCGGAGGTCCATTCTTCTGCGTTAGCTGGTCATCCTGGAATCTTTGGTACCAGGGATTTGGTGGCAAGGTCCTTCTGGTGGCCTTCCCTGTCGCGAGATGTGCGAGGTTTTGTGCAGTCTTGTGATGTTTGTGCTCGGGCCAAGCCTTGTTGTTCTCGGGCTAGTGGATTGTTGTTATCTTTGCCTATTCCGAAGAGGCCTTGGACTCACATCTCCATGGATTTTATTTCTGATCTCCCTGTTTCTCAGAAGATGTCTGTCATCTGGGTGGTGTGTGACCGTTTCTCTAAGATGGTCCATTTGGTCCCCTTGCCTAAATTGCCTTCCTCATCCAAGCTGGTTCCTCTGTTTTTTCAAAATGTGGTTCGCTTGCATGGTATTCCGGAGAATATCGTTGGGGAACTCAATTCGTGTCTAGATTTTGGCGAGCATTCTGTGCTAGGATGGGCATTGATTTGTCTTTTTCGTCTGCTTTCCATCCTCAGACTAATGGCCAGACCGAGCAAACTAATCAGACCTTGGAGACTTATTTGAGGTGTTTTGTGTCTGCGGATCAGGATGATTGGGTTGCCTTTTTGCCCTTGGCGGAGTTTGCCCTCAATAATCGGGCTAGTTCTGCCACCTTGGTTTCTCCTTTCTTCTGTAATTCAGGGTTTCATCCTCGTTTCTCTTCCGGTCAGGTGGAGTCTTCGGATTGTCCTGGAGTGGATGCTGTGGTGGAGAGGTTGCATCAGATTTGGGGGCATGTGGTGGACAATTTGAAGTTGTCCCAGGAGAAGACTCAGCAGTTTGCCAACCGCCGTCGTCGTGTTGGTCCTCGTCTTTGTGTTGGGGACTTGGTGTGGTTGTCTTCTCGTTTTGTCCCTATGAAGGTTTCTTCTCCTAAGTTTAAGCCTCGGTTCATCGGCCCGTACAAGATATTGGAGATTCTTAACCCTGTGTCCTTTCGTTTGGACCTCCCTGCATCTTTTTCTATTCATAATGTCTTCCATCGGTCATTGTTGCGCAGGTATGAGGTACCGGTTGTGCCTTCCGTTGAGCCTCCTGCTCCGGTGTTGGTTGAGGGTGAGTTGGAGTACGTTGTCGAGAAGATCTTGGACTCCCGTGTTTCCAGACGGAGACTTCAGTATCTGGTCAAGTGGAAGGGCTACGGTCAGGAGGATAATTCTTGGGTGACAGCCTCTGATGTTCATGCCTCCGATTTGGTCCGTGCCTTTCATAGGGCTCATCCTGATCGCCCTGGTGGTTCTGGTGAGGGTTCGGTGCCCCCTCCTTGAGGGGGGGGTACTGTTGTGAATTTGGTTTCTGGGCTCCCCCGGTGGTCACTGGTGGTACTGAACTTGTGTGCTTCATCTCCTCTGTTCACCTGTTTCCATCAGGATGTGGGAGTTTTCTATTTAACCTTGCTCCTCAGTCATTTCTATGCCGGCCAACAATGTTACCAGAAGCCTTTCTGTTGCATGTTCCTGCTCCTAGACTACTATCAGCTAAGTTGGACTTTTAGTCCTAAGTTTGTTTTGCATTTTTGTTCCAGTTCTCTGTGATTGAATATTTCTGAGGCTGGAAGCTCTTGTGAGCTGAAATTGCCACTCTGGTGTCATGAGTTGATATTAGAGTCTTAAAGTAATTTCAGGATGGTGTTTTGAAAGGGTTTTCAGCTGACTGTGTAGTTCCCTTTTCTGTCTTCCTACTATCTAGTAAGCGGACCTCAATTTGCTAAACCTATTTTCATACTTCGTATGTCAATTTCCTCTGAAATCACCGACAATATATGTGGGGGCTACTGTCTGCCTTTTGGGGAAAATTTCTCTAGAGGTAAGTCAGGTCTGTATTTTCCTCTGCTAGGGTCAGTCAGTCCTCCGGCTGGCGCTGGGCGTCTAGGGATAAAACGTAGGCACACTACCCGGCCACTGTTAGTTGTGCGGTAGGTTTAGCTCACAGTCAGCTCGAGTTCCCATCTTCCAAGAGCTAGTCCTTTTGTATGCTTTACTACGTTCTCTTGCCATTGAGAACCATGACAGATCTTCAGAGGAAAATGCAATCACGCAGAAAGTCTATGAAGCACAATTATTCTTGAGGATACTTGACACGAATAAGTCCTTGTTTTAGTCCAAACACAGATAGATTTGCTTATAAGGCAGTTCAAGCAATGTCTTGTCTCAACCAGGAAGGCCTGGGTGATAATCTCAGGTTTAAGCAGAGCAGCAACAGCTTACATGTCCAGCAAATGCAGATGAAAGTAAACACAAGCAGCAGATGAAGGAGGATTACTGGAAACTGGTGTATGCAGCAGGAACTCAGAGCAGAGTAGCAGGATCACCACACAGGTTCACAGGAGCAGGTATATAGCCAGGGAGTCACCAGAGTCAGGAGCTGGATGCAAGGCAGAATACTCTAGCACAGACTGAAGGCTGGGGTGGAGTTTGATAGCAGGAAGACACAGTGCACATGAGACCAAAGACGCCATCTTGGAAAAGGGCAGTAATGCACAAAAGGTAATAAAAATGTTCAGAGTCCTGACAAGAGATGAGTGAGTGCTAAAATGCTTGAATGCTCGGATGCTGTTTCGAGTAACAAGTAAATCATGAGTCAATGGGAAATCTGAGCAATTTTCCGGCAGCCCCTACAAGGTGGTCTGGGGGGCAGTGTAAATGTGGAACTGCATGTAAAAAGTGCTGAATGGAAGTAGACCAGCATAGGGAAGACCTCTGGAAGCATCTCTGACTCCCAAATCGCTGCTGAGAACAATGGTGTCACACTTTTACTCCACTTTAACATTCAAAGTCGCCGAGAAATTGGAGTTTACAGGAAAAAAAATGATAAGAAACATTTTTTCCTGCATAATGACTTGTATGTAAGGTAAAATTTAGAAAGGATTTAAAAGAATTATAACTTTAAGTAAATCGAAATAGAATTTTTTATAAAAAAAATTGGAAATTTCAGTGTAATTTATGAAAGATGCAAAAAGTTCCAAATTCTAATGTAATGGTACTCCTAGACTCATAATGGCTATGCATTAAGTATAAATTCTGCCCAAAATTAGAAATAGGTTCATCCATACACCTTTAAAGGCACCAACTGTAGTGCGTCTTTCATATATTGTGAACAGAGATTAATTGTGTTACTGCTACACTCATAAAAGCTCTGCACACAGTACAAAGCCTGTCAATAATTACAAGCACTGTCATCCGTATACCTGTGATTGAGCCAACTGTAGTGCTTTGTAAAAAAATTAAGAAAGTATAGTTCTGGTACTTCTACACTCATAAAGGCTTTGCACAAAGTGCAAAGTCATTGAAAAAGTAGGGTCATAGAATCATCCATAGACTCTAGAAGGCAACAGCTGGTGGGCCTCATTCAAATATTGAACATTAAAAGCATTTTATGTGCTGCTGTCATCTGGCGGTGAGGAAAAGACGTGTCTAATCCAGGCTTTGTTCATTGTTATCTGAGAAAGCCTGTCAGCACGTTTTGCTGACAGGCAAAAGTGCCTGTCTGTTATGACCCCCTTCAAAGTGGCACTAGAAATCTTCTCAGACAAGATGCTAGTGGCAGGGCAGTCCAACACTTCCAATACATAGAGGGGCAGCTGATGCCTAGTGTCCAGTTTTGAGACCCAATAGTTGAAGGTCTCAGAGGAATTAGTTAGTAGTGATGAGCGAATTTGTTCAGAAAACGATCACCAAACATAAATTCGGCACGAAAATGGCACATTTGGATTCGTGATCGGAAACTCGAGCAAAATTTTATCAAATAGGTAAAAATCGCTAAGATTCGGTAAAAGTGCGGGAAAATATTTGCATTGCCACAAAAAAATTTTCAGCACTTTAGCAACGATAATGGTGGTGTATCATGAGCGTTTGACATGTGTTTGATGAGAGGAGGGGTTTGCAGAGCTCAGAGGCATGGCATTCTTGTAAGCACAGCACAGCAGTCATTTTTTTTTACTTTATGTGTACACATTGTGGCTAACCAATCAGGGCACAGGAAACACCCACAACATCCTGACACTACGGCTTGTGTCATTGGCTGCTGAAATCACATGTCCCTCTCCATATAAATAGCGGACATTTTGTTATAGAGCCATTTTGACACTGTAACAGCGCAGAGAGGCTGCTCCTGATGCTGCCACCGTTAACAGCAAGATTTTAGCTAGTTAGGCGGCTGTATATCGGTCAGATAGTTTAGCTAGATAGTGTCCAGTGTGGCTGTAAAACTTACCTTCTGGAATACTTTTTTCTTTTTTCGACAATACTGAGCTCCACAAAAAAAGCCAGCAGGGCACATGTGCGCTGCTTCTATTGTGATCCATGCAGGAGTATAGCATTCTAATTCACATGTACAGTAGCTAGTGAAAAAATATTAAGCAGCCTGCTGTATCCCACCTAGTCATTTAATGCTGTGGTGATATAAAACTGTCTGCAGACCCAAGGCACATTAAAAAAAGTTATAATTTTTTTCTGTTGCTAAATGTGAAACAGCCTGCTGTATCCCACGTTGTAATTTTGTGGTGGTGATATGAACCTGTCTGCAGACCTAAGGCACATTTAACAAAATATATAATTGTCCAGTTGCAAAAAGTTAGACGGCCCGCAGTATCACACTTTGTTGTTCAGTTGGGTTGAAATTACGCTGTAGATGCCTCATCCAGAAGTCACAAAAATTCTTCTGTTATTAACGTCATACAGTAAGGGACCAGACTTTAAAATAGTTTGTGGCATCTAGTGTGTTATAGAGGCCTCATCTAGAGGCCACAAAAATCCTTCTGTTCCTAGTGTAATACAGTAGGGTACCTGACTTTAAAATAGTTTGCAGCATCTAGTATGTTATAGAGGCCTGATCTAGAGGCCACAAAAATTCTTCTGTTCCTAGTGTCGTACAATAGGGGACCTCACTTTAAAATAGATTGTGGCATCTAGTGTGTTATAGAGGCCTGATCCATGGGTCACAAAAAAGTCTTCTGTTATTAATGTCATACAGTAAGGTACCAGACTTTAAAATAGTTTATAGCATCTAGTGTGTTATAGAGGCCTGATCTAGAGACCACAAAAATTCTTCTGTTCCTAGTGTAATACAGTAGGGGACCTGGCTTTAAAATAGCTTGTAGCATCTAGTATGTTATAGAGGCCTGATCTAGAGGACACAAAAAATTCTTCTGTTATTAACATCATACATTAAGGGACCTGACTTTAAAATAGTTTGTAGTATCTAGTGTATTATAGAGTCCTGATCTACAGGCCACAAAAATTCTTCTGTTTCTAGTGTCGTACAGTAGGGGACCTGACTTTATAATAGCTCGTAGCATCTAGTGTGTTATAGAGGCCTGATCCAGAGGCAACAATAAAGTCTTCAGCACGCCATATTTCACCTTTGAATTTACTGTTGCTGAAATTCAGCTGTTTGCAGAGGTGGTGCAGAGTTTACAATCAATTTTTTTGTTGCTAATACTGTGATCCTACCACACTATTTGAGCAACTTGACTGAGAAAAAGCGAGGCTGTGGGGGAAGGGGAATTAGGCTTAGTGTTCAAGGTATTCGTGTGTAGGTGGTAATTTTTGTGAAAGGACTAGTGTAGCAATGTCATGCCCTATGCAAAGACAATGGACAACTTATGTTACTGGACAGGCTACACCACTACCTTTCTTTGGCAGAAGCACAGCAGTACACCTTATCGATGATGCCCAGAAAGAGCATGTACTCGAGAGGATGGCAAGTGCAGCTTCAAGTGGCCTCTCCTCCTCTTCCTCCACCTCAACATCACACCCAGTACAGTCCACAGATGTGGCAACAAAATTCCCCTCATTTTCCAAGAGTGACTCCTCTTGAGGAGGAAATCTGCACCAATGGGCAAAATTTTTTTTAGTTTGGATCCGGGGCAGTACGATGTATGGTCCAAACAGCGTTCTGACCCTCATCATCAGATGTTAACCCTGAGGGGTGATCCTGATGAGACTCAGATATCTGAGGCTCACGCGGATAGTACTGTTCTGTCAGGGCAAGAAGAGGATGAGGGTGACTCCAATGACAAGTGTGATAACGCAGAGGATGATGATGATGAGGTGTTTGATCCCAGTTGGCACACAGCTGAGTAGGTCATCTGAGAAGGAAGATGAGGGTGTTACATTGCGCCGTATGTTGCAAACATGTAGTGAGGCAGCCACAATGAGCGATGCATCCTCAGCCTCAATAGTGCCTCTGACCAGCAGCATCTGTGGGTCTGCAGCACTCAGGGGTGTCAACGGTTGCCTAGCCTGGGCCTTTTTTGACATTACAAAGGATGAGTCATCTCACATAATCTGCCAACTTTGCAAAAAAAAATAGAGGTAAAAACGATCGCACCAAAAGTTTCTCAATCCACAGTAACATCCTTGCCTGCACCTCTTTCACGGTCCAGCAGTTTGTCTGGATCACCGTACACCACCCTCTCACAGCACTGCAGTCAGCCCACGGTTCTGTAGTTGTGGTTACATAAAAGATTGTTTCCTCCTGTGCATGAAAAAAGTAAAAGGTTGAACTCCACAATCTCTAATATGTTGGCCACAGAAATGCTGCCTTTCTGCCTGGTAGATACAGACGGTTTCTGAAAGCTGAGGGCCGTTGCAGTCCCCCAGTACCAATTACCCAGTTGCTATTACTTTTCTAAGAAAGCTGTGCCTGCACTACACCAACTTGTTACAGACCATATCACCTGTGACTCTGGTGGGTGTGGGGACAGGTGCTGCTCCACAAGTCTTGGAATCCCCAAGGCTTGCAGGACAAACCTCTACATTTAACACTTCCTCTACTGCTTCTGCCACCTCTATCTACTCTAGTGCCTCCACCTATGCCCTCAAAATTTGCCTTAACTTCGTACTACGAAGCCAGGGCTCAACACAATCAGGCAGTCTTAAAATTGATATGCCTTGGAGATCTGTTGTGATTTTGCTTTTTGCTCCCTCTAGTGGTCATTAGTGAATTGACTCTGGAGCGTCTGTCTTTTTCTTTATCCTCACCTGGGCCGTTAGTTCTGGGGCGTTGCTATATAAGCGCCTTGGACCTTCAGTTCAATGCCTGGCATCGTTGAAATCAGAGCTAATCTGTTGTGCTCTTGTCCTTTGATCCTGGTTCCTGTATTTCAAGCTAAGTCTTCTTCCTTGCTTTTTGCTTTTGTTTTGTTTTGTATTTTTGTCCAGCTTGTTCCAATCTGTATCCTGACCTTTGCTGGAAGCTCTAGGGGGCTGGTGTTCTCCCCCCGGACCGTTAGACGGTTCGGGGGTTCTTGAATCTCCAGCGTGGATTTTTATAGGGTTTTTGTTGACCAGATAAGTTATCTTGCTTTATTCTGCTATTAGTAAGCTGGCCTCTCTTTGCTGAACCTGGTTCATTTCTGTGTTTGTCATTTCCTCTTACCTCACCTTTATTATTTGTGGGGGGCTTGTTTCTTGCTTTGGGGTCCCTTTCTCTGGAGGCAAGAGAGGTCTTTGTTTTCTTCTCCTAGGGGTAGTTAGATTCTCCGGCTGGCGCGAGTCATCTAGCGATCACCGTAGGCATGATCCCCGGCTACTTCTAGTGTTGGCGTTAGGAGTAGCTATTTGGTCAACCCAGTTACCACAGCCCTATGAGCAGGATTTTTGTATTTCGCAGACTTACACATTCCTCTGAGACCCTGTCCACTGGGGTCATAACAGTATGCCAGGCCAGTATTAAATGTTTAATGCATTGCAGAAGTGGGATTATAAGAAAGAAAATTTTGAGTTTTTTTTTTTCCTCTCTCTTTTTTTTTTTTTTTTTTCTTTTCCCCTTTACCTCAGAGTGGCTTAAGCTTGCTGCAGACATGAATGTCCAGACCTTGATTACAAGTGTGGACCAGCTTGCCGCTCGTGTGCAGAGTATACAAGATTATGTTACCAGAAATCCTAGGTCTGAACCCAAGATTCCGATTCCTGAACTGTTTTCAGGAGACCGATTTAAGTTTAGGAATTTCAGGAATAATTGTAAATTGTTTTTGTCCCTGAAACCTTGTTCGTCTGGAGACTCTGCTCAACAAGTAAAAATTGTTATTTCATTCTTACGGGGTGACCCTCAAGATTGGGCTTTTTCGTTGGCGCCAGGAGATCCGGCATTGGCCGATATTGATGCGTTTTTTCTGGCGCTCGGTTTACTTTATGAGGAACCCAATCTTGAGATTCAGGCAGAGAAAGCCTTGCTGGCTATGTCTCAGGGCCAGGACGAGGCTGAGGTGTATTGCCAAAAATTTCGGAAATGGTCCGTGCTGACACATTGGAACGAGTGTGCACTGGCCGCTAATTTTAGAAATGGCCTTTCTGAGGCCATTAAGAATGTTATGGTGGGTTTTCCCATTCCCACAGGTCTGAATGATACCATGTCCCTGGCTATTCAAATTGACCGGCGGTTGCGGGAGCGCAAAACCGCAAATTCCCTCATGTTGTTGTCTGAACAGACACCTGATGTGATGCAATGTGATAGAAAAACCGCAAATTCCCTCATGGTGTTGTCTGAACGGACACCTGATTTGATGCAATGTGATAGAATCCTGACTAGAAATGAGAGGAAAATTCATAGACGCCAGAATGGCTTGTGCTACTACTGTGGTGATTCTACACATGTTATCTCAGCATGCTCTAAACGTATATCTAAGGTTGTTAGTCCTGTCACCGTTGGTAATTTGCATCCTAAGTTTATTCTGTCTGTAACTTTGATTTGCTCATTGTCATCTTATCCTGTCATGGCGTTTGTAGATTCAGGTGCTGCCCTGAGTCTTATGGATCTCTCATTTGCTAAGCGCTGTGGTTTTATTCTTGAACCATTAGAAAATCCTATCCCTCTTAGGGGTATTGATGCTACGCCATTGGCAGAAAATAAGCCGCAGTATTGGACACAGGTTACCATGTGCATGACTCCTGAACACCGCGAGGTGATACGTTTTCTCGTTCTACATAAAATGCATGATTTGGTTGTTTTGGGGCTGCCATGGTTACAGACCCATAATCCAGTCCTTGACTGGAAGGCTATGTCAGTGTCTAGTTGGGGCTGTCTTGGTATTCATGAGGATTCCCTGCCTGTGTCTATTGCTTCTTCTACGCCTTCGGAAGTTCCGGAGTATTTGTCTGATTATCAGGATGTCTTTAGCGAGTCCAGGTCCAGTGCATTGCCTCCTCATAGGGAATGTGACTGTGCAATAGATTTGATTCCAGGCAGTAAGTTTCCTAAGGGGAGACTGTTTAATCTGTCGGTACCTGAACATACCGCGATGCGTTCATATATCAAGGAGTCTCTTGAGAAGGGGCATATCCGTCCTTCTTCTTCCCCTCTTGGTGCAGGATTCTTTTTTGTGGCTAAAAAGGACGGATCTTTGAGGCCTTGTATTGACTATCGGCTTTTAAATAAGATCACTGTCAAGTTTCAGTATCCTTTGCCGCTGTTGTCTGACTTGTTTGCCCGGATTAAGGGTGCCAAGTGGTTTACCAACATAGACCTTCGTGGTGCGTACAACCTTGTGCGCATTAAGCAAGGGGATGAATGGAAAACCGCATTCAATACGCCCGAAGGTCATTTTGAGTACTTGGTGATGCCTTTTGGGCTCTCTAATGCCCCTTCAGTTTTTCAGTCCTTTATGCATGACATTTTCCGGAACTATCTGGATAAATTTTTGATCATTTATCTGGATGATATTCTGTTTTTTTCTGATAATTGGGACTCGCATGTGGAGCAGGTCAGGATGGTCTTTAAAATTTTGCGTGAAAATTCTTTGTTTGTCAAGGGCTCAAAGTGTCTTTTTGGTGTACAGAAGGTTCCCTTTTTGGGGTTCATTTTTTCCCCTTCTGCTGTGGAGATGGACCCAGTCAAGGTCCGAGCTATTCTTGATTGGACTCAGCCCTCGTCAGTTAAGAGTCTTCAGAAGTTCTTGGGTTTCGCTAACTTCTACCGTCGTTTTATCGCTAACTTTTCTAGCATTGTGAAACCTCTGACGGATATGACCAAGAAGGGCTCCGATGTGGTTAATTGGGCTCCTGCCGCCGTGGAGGCCTTCCAGGAGTTGAAACGTCGGTTTACTTCGGCGCCTGTTTTGTGCCAGCCTGATGTCTCGCTTCCCTTTCAAGTTGAGGTGGATGCTTCAGAGATTGGAGCAGGGGCCGTTTTGTCGCAGAGTGGCCCTGGTTGCTCTGTTATGAGACCTTGCGCCTTTTTCTCTAGGAAGTTTTCACCTGCGGAGCGAAATTATGATGTGGGCAATCGGGAGTTGTTGGCCATGAAATGGGCATTTGAGGAGTGGCGTCATTGGCTCGAGGGTGCTAAGCATCGTGCGGTGGTCTTGACTGATCACAAAAATCTGATGTATCTCGAGTCTGCTAAACGCCTGAATCCTAGACAGGCCCGCTGGTCATTGTTTTTCTCCCGTTTTGACTTTGTTGTCTCGTATTTACCAGGTTCAAAGAATGTGAAGGCCGATGCTCTTTCCAGGAGCTTTGTGCCTGATGCTCCTGGAGTCGCTGAACCTGTTGGTATTCTTAAGGATGGTATTATCTTGTCAGCTATTTCTCCAGATCTGCGACGTGTGTTGCAGAGATTTCAGGCTGATAGGCCTGATTCTTGTCCACCTGACAGACTGTTTGTGCCTGATAAGTGGACCAGCAGAGTCATTTCCGAGGTTCATTCCTCGGTGTTGGCAGGTCACCCAGGAATTTTTGGCACCAGAGATCTGGTGGCCAGATCCTTTTGGTGGCCTTCCTTGTCTAGGGATGTGCGGTCATTTGTACAGTCCTGTGGGACTTGTGCTCGAGCTAAGCCTTGCTGTTCTCGTGCCAGCGGGTTGCTCTTGCCCTTGCCTGTCCCTAAGAGACCTTGGACACATATCTCCATGGATTTCATTTCTGATCTTCCGGTGTCTCAAGGCATGTCTGTTATCTGGGTTATATGTGATCGCTTCTCCAAGATGGTCCATTTGGTTCCTTTGCCTAAGCTGCCTTCCTCCTCCGATCTGGTTCCTGTGTTTTTCCAGAACGTGGTTCGTTTGCACGGCATCCCTGAGAATATTGTGTCAGACAGAGGATCCCAGTTCGTTTCCAGATTCTGGCGATCCTTTTGTAGTAGGATGGGCATTGACTTGTCGTTTTCGCCTGCTTTCCATCCTCAGACTAATGGACAGACGGAGCGAACTAATCAGACTTTGGAGGCTTATCTGAGGTGTTTTGTCTCTGCTGATCAGGACGATTGGGTGACCTTCTTGCCGTTAGCTGAGTTTGCCCTTAATAATCGGGCTAGTTACGCCACCTTGGTTTCGCCGTTTTTCTGCAACTCTGGTTTCCACCCTCGTTTTTCTTCGGGTCATATGGAGCCTTCTGACTGCCCTGGGGTGGATTCTGTGGTGGATAGGTTGCAGCGGATCTGGAATCTTGTGGTGGACAACTTGAAGTTGTCACAGGAGAGGGCTCAGCGCTTTGCCAACCGCCGCCGCGGTGTGGGTCCCCGACTACGTGTTGGGGATTTGGTGTGGCTTTCTTCCCGCTTTGTTCCTATGAAGGTTTCCTCTCCCAAATTTAAACCTCGTTTTATTGGTCCTTACAAGATATTGGAAATTCTTAATCCTGTGTCCTTTCGCCTGGATCTTCCTGTGTCGTTTGCTATCCACAACGTATTTCATAGGTCCTTGTTGCGGCGGTACGTTGTGCCTGTGGTTCCCTCTGCTGAGCCTCCTGCTCCGGTGTTGGTTGAGGGCGAGTTGGAGTACGTGGTGGAGAAGATCTTGGATTCTCGTCTCTCCAGGTGGAGGCTTCAGTACCTTGTCAAGTGGAAGGGCTATGGTCAGGAAGATAATTCCTGGGTGGTCGCCTCTGATGTTCATGCGGCCGATTTAGTTTGTGCCTTTCACGCCACTCATCCTGATCGCCCTGGTGGTCGTGGTGAGGGTTCGGTGACCCCTCACTAAGGGGGGGGTACTGTTGTGATTTTGCTTTTTGCTCCCTCTAGTGGTCATTAGTGAATTGACTCTGGAGCATCTGTCTTTTTCTTTATCCTCACCTGGGCCGTTAGTTCTGGGGCGTTGCTATATAAGCGCCTTGGACCTTCAGTTCAATGCCTGGCATCGTTGAAATCAGAGCTAATCTGTTGTGCTCTTGTCCTTTGATCCTGGTTCCTGTATTTCAAGCTAAGTCTTCTTCCTTGCTTTTTGCTTTTGTTTTGTTTTGTATTTTTGTCCAGCTTGTTCCAATCTGTATCCTGACCTTTGCTGGAAGCTCTAGGGGGCTGGTGTTCTCCCCCCGGACCGTTAGACGGTTCGGGGGTTCTTGAATCTCCAGCGTGGATTTTTATAGGGTTTTTGTTGACCAGATAAGTTATCTTGCTTTATTCTGCTATTAGTAAGCTGGCCTCTCTTTGCTGAACCTGGTTCATTTCTGTGTTTGTCATTTCCTCTTACCTCACCGTTATTATTTGTGGGGGGCTTGTTTCTTGCTTTGGGGTCCCTTTCTCTGGAGGCAAGAGAGGTCTTTGTTTTCTTCTCCTAGGGGTAGTTAGATTCTCCGGCTGGCGCGAGTCATCTAGCGATCACCGTAGGCATGATCCCCGGCTACTTCTAGTGTTGGCGTTAGGAGTAGCTATTTGGTCAACCCAGTTACCACAGCCCTATGAGTAGGATTTTTGTATTTCGCAGACTTACACATTCCTCTGAGACCCTGTCCACTGGGGTCATAACAGAGATCCCAGTCATACAGCTGAAGAGTTGTGGACAGCTCTCCATGCTGAATTTGATCAATGGCTGTCTCCACTGAACCTGTATCCAGGGATGGTCATGTCCGATAATGGTGCAAACCTGGTGGCAGCCCTACTGCGAGGCTAGCTCACATACGTGCCTTGCATGGCTCACGTCCTCAACCTGGTGGTACAGCATTTTCTCAGCCACTATCCTGGCCTGTTTGAGCTTCTTCAGAAAGCATGTAAGCTGTGTGCTTGTTTCCGCCATTTGCACCACTCTGCTCATCGACTTGAATCGATACAGAGATCTTTGTCCATGCCAGTTAACAGGTTAATATGCGATTTGTCGACACGGTGGAATTCCACTCTACACATGTAGCAGCGACTGTGGCAGCAGCAATGAGCTCTGATGCAGTATGTCATGTTGTATAGCCTGGGCCAACGCAGTACAGACGTGGAACATATCACGTTTACAGAGTGGGCACAGATTAAGGACCTCTGCACCCTTCTGCACCGTTTTGAAATGGCTACTAAGATGGTTAGCGCTGACGACGCCATCATCAGCATCACTATTCCGGTCATCTATATGCTGGAGCAGACTTTGAATAGCCTGCGGGAGGAGATGGTGGTCCCAGAAGAAAAGGAGGAAGCAGAACAGAATGCGGAAGTGATAATATTGTCTTTAAGTTCAAGACTGTTGTTACACACACAAGTGCCAAGGGAGGGTGGATTACTGCAATTGAGGTGGCTGGTGATAACAGACAAACTGTTATCAAAGGTGCAAGATCTGAGGAACAAATGGAGGAGGAAGATGTGATGGTGAGCAACTGTCAAATGAAGAGGATAATCCTCCCCTCTCTGTTGTTTGTGTTTGGTTAGAGGGGACGGAGGAAATGAGCCTCATTGTTACCGAGCCACCAACACAGCATGGGCTTGGACCTCATGGTAGAGCCTGACATATGAGTGCATTCTTGCTGCACTATCTGCAATATGTTTCCCGTATAGTTATGATGACGAATAATGCTGACTACTGTGTTGCCACTTTATTAAAAAAGTTTAAAAAACTAATTTTGCCAGATGATTCCCACCCTAGAAAGGGACCCTCGAGTGCTGGAGTATCAAAACATGCTATTACTCAATAGACAGCAGTGAAGCATCACAGCTGTAGACTTCCAACCTCGGGCATGTCAATTCATGAACACCAAAACATTAGCAGCAGCCGCAGTGGTGGAAGTGGAAGAAGCAATTTCTGTGAGTCCTTTGACACATTTTTTAGACCAACTCGTGCACCAGCACAACAGAGTCCAAGTCTTACACGTGGTGAATGAATGGAGAGGATGGTGCAGGAGTGTCTAGAACTAAATATCAATACGATCAGGGAGGGTTTGGACCATTTCATATTTTGGTCTTCCAAAATAGATGCGTGGCCTGAGCTCGCCTCACATGCCTTGGAGGTTTTTGCGAACGTGTCGTCAGCACTGCTGGTGGTGTCCTCACGGATAAGTGCAGCTGGCTGTCCCCTGAAAGTGTAGACCGCCTAACTTTCATTAAGATGAACAAGTCATGGGTCTCCAAGGACTTTTGCACCCAATCGCAGACTGAACAGACTAGGTGATATTGCATCTTATAGTGTGATGTATTAATGTCACTTAACTTCACTCTGTGATATCTTTAGGATGACTTCTGTATCTGCTGTGGCTGTTGCTGCTGATGTTAACACAAATTTGTGAAAATGTGAAGTGTCATGGTTGGTCTATATCTGCTGGGTTAGCTGTAATGGAAGACGTCTCGGTCCCAGTTATACTATTTCTATTCTCGTAACAGTTTTTTCACTTCAGTGGTGTCAGGCTCTCCTTTCTTTAAATGTGAACACTCATTGTTGGGTGTCCATCTGCTGCATTGGGTGTAGTGGAAGAACTGTTGGTCCCTATTATACTATTTCTACTGTGGGGACATTGATGCCACTTCTGTGGTGTCTGCCAATAATCTTTAGAAATGTGAACACTCCTGATGGGGTGTCCATCTGCTGGATTGAGTGTAGTGAAAGACCTGTCGGTCCTTATTATACTATTTCTACTGTGGTGAAATTGATGCAACTTTGGTGGTGTCTGCCAATAATTTTTGGAAATGTGAACACTCCTTGTTGAATGTCCATCTCCTATATTGGTATATTGGGTGTAGTGGAAGAACTGTTGGTCACTATTATGCTATTTCTACTGTGGTGAAATTGATGACACTTTGGTGGTGTCTGCCAATAAATTTGGGAAATGTAAACACTCTTTGTTGGGTGTCTATCTGCTGTATTGGGTGTAGTGAAAGACCTGTCAGTCCCTATTATGCTATTTCTACTGTGGTGAAATTGATGCCACTTTGGTGGTGTCTGCCAATAATTTTTGGAAATGTGAACACTCCTTGTTGAATGTCCATCTCCTATATTGGTATATTGGGTGTAGTGGAAGAACTGTTGGTCACTATTATGCTATTTCTACTGTGGTGAAATTGATGACACTTTGGTGGTGTCTGCCAATAAATTTGGGAAATGTAAACACTCTTTGTTGGGTGTCTATCTGCTGTATTGGGTGTAGTGAAAGACCTGTCAGTCCCTATTATGCTATTTCTACTGTGGTGAAATTGATGCCACTTTGGTGGTGTCTGCCAATAATTTTTGAAAATGTGAACACTCCTGGTTGGGTCTCCTTGAAGTGTGTTGCCTGTAGCAGTAGTCCTTTAGACCATCAGGTCTCTACTTCCTTGGACTCAACTACTCGTGTTACCTCATCCTCATCTTAATCCTCAAATTTTCCTGAAAATGGTAGTCACATTGGGGCCACATTGCTATATGGAGCATCTATGGGGCCATAATGAACTGTATGGAACATTATATGTGTCACATTGTTATATGGAGCATCTATGAAGCCATAATGAACTGTATGGAGCATTATTTGTGGCACATTGTTATATGGAGCATCTATGGGGCAATAATGAACTGCATGGAGCATTATATGGGGCATATTTGTATATAGAGCATCTTATGGGACCATAATGAACTGTATGGAGCATTATATGGGGCACATTTTTATATGGAGCAGCTATGGGGCCATAATGAACTGTATGGGGCATTATATGTGGCACATTGTTATATGGAGCATCTGTTGTGAAATTGGATTTTGGGCTCCCCCGGTGGCCACTGGTGGAATTGAACTGGTGTGCATCATCCCCTCTGTTCACCTGTTTCCATCAGGATGTGGGAGTCGCTATTTAACCTTGCTCCTCTGTCACTTCCATGCCGGTCAACATTGTAATCAGAAGCCTTTCTGTGCATGTTCCTGCTGCTAGACAACTCCCAGCTAAGTTGGACTTTAGTCCTCGTTTGTTTTTGCATTTTGTTCCAGTTCACTGCTGTAGTTTCGTTTCTGTGTCTGGAAAGCTCTTGTGATCTGAAATTGCCACTCTGATGTTATGAGTTAATACTAGAGTCTTAAAGTAATTTCAGGATGGTATTTTGATAGGGTTTTCAGCTGACCATGAAAGTGCCCTTTCTGTCTTCCTGCTATCTAGTAAGCGGACCTCAATTTTGCTAAACCTATTTTCATACTACGTTTGTCATTTCATCTAAAATCACCGCCAATATATGTGGAAGCCTCTGTCTGCCTATCGGGGAAACTTCTCTAGAGGTGAGCCAGGACTATATTTTCCTCTGCCAGGATTAGTTAGTCCTCCGGCCGGCGCTGGGCGTCTAGGGATAAAAAACGTAGGCAACGCTACCCGGCTACTGTTAGTTGTGCGGCAGGTTTAGTTCATGGTCAGTTTAGTTTCCATCCTTCCAAGAGCTAGTACTTATGTTTGCTGGGCTATGTTCTCTTGCCATTGAGAACCATAACAGTTTGACCGGCCTAAAAAAGGGTTAAATTAATTGACAGAGAAAGGAGAGAAAAGAGAAGTCTGCTGAAGATTTTTTTTTTTTTTTTTTTCTTTCCCCTTCCCTTCAGTTCTGAGTGTGCTTGTAATTGAATCTCTTGCAAGTCTGCCTATATTGCAGCCTTTCTCTCTCTCTCCTTCTAATCCTGGAATGGCTCTGTGTTCACCTGTTTAAAATGGATATTCAGAGTTTAGCTGCAGGTTTGAATAATCTCACCACGAAAGTTCAAAATTTACAAGATTTTGTTGTTCATGTTCCTATATCTGAACCTAGAATTCCTTTGCCTGAATTTTTCTCGGGGAATAGATCTTGCTTTCAAAATTTCAAAAATAATTGCAAGTTGTTTTTGTCCCTGAAATCTCGCTCTGCTGGAGATCCTGCTCAGCAGGTCAGGATTGTGATTTCCTTGCTCCGGGGTGACCCTCAGGATTGGGCTTTTGCATTGGCTCCAGGGGATCCTGCGTTGCTCAATGTGGATGCGTTTTTTCTGGCCTTGGGGTTGCTTTATGAGGAACCTCAGTTAGAACTTCAGGCGGAAAAGGCCTTGATATCCCTATCTCAGGGGCAAGACGAAGCTGAAATATACTGCCAGAAATTCCGTAAATGGGCTGTGCTTACTCAGTGTAATGAGTGCGCCCTGGCGGCGAATTTCAGAGAGGGTCTCTCTGATGCCATTAAGGATGTTATGGTGGGGTTCCCTGTGCCTGCGTGTCTGAATGAGTCCATGACAATGGCTATCCAGATCGATAGGCGTCTGCGGGAGCGCAAACCTGTGCACCATTTGGCGGTGTCTACTGAGAAGACGCCAGAGAATATGCAATGTGATAGAATTCTGTCCAGAAGTGAACGGCAGAATTTAAGATGAAAAAATGGGTTGTGCTTCTATTGCGGTGATTCAACTCATGTTATATCAGCATGCTCTAAGCGTACTAAGAAGCTTGATAAGTCTGTTTCAATTGGCACTTTACAGTCTAAGTTTATTCTTTCTGTGACCCTGATTTGTTCTTTATCATCTATTACCGCGGATGCCTATGTCGACTCTGGCGCCGCTTTGAGTCTTATGGATTGGTCCTTTGCCAAACGCTGTGGGTATGATTTGGAGCCTCTTGAAACTCCTATACCCCTGAAGGGGATTGACTCCACCCCATTGGCTAGCAATAAACCACAATACTGGACACAAGTAACTATGCGGATTAATCCGGATCACCAGGAGATTATTCGCTTTCTTGTGCTGTATAACCTACATGATGTGTTGGTGCTTGGATTGCCATGGCTGCAATCTCATAACCCAGTCCTTGACTGGAAAGCTATGTCTGTGTTAAGCTGGGGATGTAAGGGGAAGCATGGGGACGTACCTGTGGTTTCCATTTCATCATCTATTCCCTCTGAGATTCCTGAATTCTTGACTGAATATCGTGACGTTTTTGAAGAACCTAAGCTTGGTTCATTACCTCCGCACCGGGAGTGCGATTGTGCCATAGATTTGATTCCGGGTAGTAAATACCCTAAGGGTCGTTTATTTAATCTGTCTGTGCCTGAACATGCTGCTATGCGAGAATATATAAAGGAGTCCTTGGAAAAGGGACATATTCGTCCTTCGTCATCTCCCTTAGGAGCCGGTTTTTTCTTTGTGGCTAAGAAAGATGGCTCTTTGAGGCCGTGCATTGATTATCGGCTTTTGAATAAAATCACGGTTAAATATCAATATCCGTTGCCACTGCTGACTGATTTGTTTGCTCGCATAAAGGGGGCCAAGTGGTTCTCTAAGATAGATCTCCGTGGGGCGTATAATTTGGTGCGAATTAAGCAGGGGGATGAATGGAAAACCGCATTTAATACGCCCGAGGGCCACTTTGAGTATTTGGTGATGCCTTTTGGTCTTTCAAATGCCCCTTCAGTCTTTCAGTCCTTTATGCATGACATTTTCTGTGATTATTTGGATAAATTTATGATTGTGTATCTGGATGATATTTTGATTTTTTCGGATGACTGGGACTCTCATGTCCAGCAGGTCAGGAGGGTTTTTCAGGTTTTGCGGTCTAATTCCTTGTGTGTGAAGGGTTCTAAGTGCGTTTTTGGGGTTCAAAAGATTTCCTTTTTGGGATATATTTTTTCCCCCTCTTCCATCGAGATGGATCCTGTCAAGGTTCAGGCTATTTGTGATTGGACGCAACCCTCTTCTCTTAAGAGTCTTCAGAAATTTTTGGGCTTTGCTAACTTTTATCGTCGATTTATTGCTGGTTTTTCTGATGTTGTTAAACCATTGACTGATTTGACTAAGAAGGGTGCTGATGTTGCTGATTGGTTCCCTGCTGCTGTGGAGGCCTTTCGGGAGCTTAAGCGCCGCTTTTCTTCCGCCCCTGTGTTGCGTCAGCCTGATGTTGCTCTTCCTTTTCAGGTTGAGGTCGACGCTTCTGAAATCGGAGCTGGGGCAGTTTTGTCGCAGAGAAGTTCCGATTGTTCCGTGATGAGACCTTGTGCCTTTTTCTCGCGTAAATTTTCGCCCGCCGAGCGGAATTATGATGTTGGGAATCGGGAGCTTTTGGCCATGAAGTGGGCTTTTGAGGAGTGGCGTCATTGGCTTGAGGGGGCTAGACATCAGGTGGTGGTATTGACTGACCACAAAAATCTAATTTATCTTGAGTCCGCCAGACGCCTGAATCCTAGACAGGCGCGCTGGTCGTTGTTTTTTTCCTCTCGGTTTAATTTTGTGGTGTCCTACCTGCCGGGTTCTAAGAATGTTAAGGCGGATGCCCTTTCTAGGAGTTTTGAGCCTGACTCCCCTGGTAACTCTGAACCTACAGGTATCCTTAAGGATGGAGTGATATTGTCTGCCGTTTCTCCAGACCTGCGGCGGGCCTTGCAGGAGTTTCAGGCGGATAGACCTGATCGTTGCCCACCTGGTAGACTGTTTGTTCCTGATGATTGGATCAGTAAAGTCATTTCTGAGGTTCATTCTTCTGCGTTGACAGGTCATCCTGGAATCTTTGGTACCAGGGATTTGGTGGCAAGGTCCTTCTGGTGGCCTTCCCTGTCTCGAGATGTGCGAGGCTTTGTGCAGTCTTGTGACGTTTGTGCTCGGGCCAAGCCTTGTTGTTCTTGGGCTAGTGGATTGTTGTTGCCCTTGCCTATCCCGAAGAGGCCCTGGACGCACATCTCGATGGATTTTATTTCGGATCTTCCTGTTTCTCAGAAGATGTCTGTCATCTGGGTGGTGTGTGACCGTTTCTCTAAGATGGTCCATTTGGTTCCCCTGCCTAAGTTGCCTTCTTCTTCCGAGTTGGTTCCTCTGTTTTTTCAAAATGTGGTCCGTTTGCATGGTATTCCGGAGAATATCGTTTCTGACAGAGGAACCCAATTCGTGTCTAGATTTTGGCGAGCATTCTGTGCTAGGATGGGCATAGATTTGTCTTTCTCGTCTGCTTTCCATCCTCAGACTAATGGCCAGACCGAGCGGACGAATCAGACCTTGGAGACATATTTGAGGTGTTTTGTGTCTGCAGATCAGGATGATTGGGTTGCTTTTTTGCCTTTAGCGGAGTTTGCCCTCAATAATCGGGCCAGCTCTGCCACCTTGGTGTCTCCTTTTTTCTGTAATTCGGGGTTTCATCCTCGATTTTCTTCTGGTCAGGTGGAATCTTCGGATTGTCCTGGAGTGGATGCTGTGGTGGAGAGGTTGCATCAGATTTGGGGGCAGGTAGTGGACAATTTGAAGTTGTCCCAGGAGAAGACTCAGCTTTTTGCCAACCGCCGGCGTCGGGTTGGTCCTCGGCTTTGTGTTGGGGACTTGGTGTGGTTGTCTTCTCGTTTTGTCCCTATGAGGGTTTCTTCTCCTAAGTTTAAACCTCGGTTCATTGGCCCGTACAAGATATTGGAGATTCTTAACCCTGTGTCCTTCCGTTTGGACCTCCCTGCATCTTTTTCTATTCATAATGTTTTTCATCGGTCATTGTTGCGCAGGTATGAGGTACCGGTTGTGCCTTCCGTTGAGCCTCCTGCTCCGGTGTTGGTTGAGGGCGAGTTGGAGTACGTTGTGGAAAAAATCTTGGACTCCCGTGTTTCCAGACGGAAACTCCAGTATCTGGTCAAATGGAAGGGATACGGTCAGGAGGATAATTCTTGGGTGACTGCCTCTGATGTTCATGCCTCCGATCTGGTCCGTGCCTTTCATAGGGCTCATCCTGATCGCCCTGGTGGTTCTGGTGAGGGTTCGGTGCCCCCTCCTTGAGGGGGGGGTACTGTTGTGAAATTGGATTTTGGGCTCCCCCGGTGGCCACTGGTGGAATTGAACTGGTGTGCATCATCCCCTCTGTTCACCTGTTTCCATCAGGATGTGGGAGTCGCTATTTAACCTTGCTCCTCTGTCACTTCCATGCCGGTCAACATTGTAATCAGAAGCCTTTCTGTGCATGTTCCTGCTGCTAGACAACTCCCAGCTAAGTTGGACTTTAGTCCTCGTTTGTTTTTGCATTTTGTTCCAGTTCACTGCTGTAGTTTCGTTTCTGTGTCTGGAAAGCTCTTGTGATCTGAAATTGCCACTCTGATGTTATGAGTTAATACTAGAGTCTTAAAGTAATTTCAGGATGGTATTTTGATAGGGTTTTCAGCTGACCATGAAAGTGCCCTTTCTGTCTTCCTGCTATCTAGTAAGCGGACCTCAATTTTGCTAAACCTATTTTCATACTACGTTTGTCATTTCATCTAAAATCACCGCCAATATATGTGGGGGCCTCTGTCTGCCTATCGGGGAAACTTCTCTAGAGGTGAGCCAGGACTATATTTTCCTCTGCCAGGATTAGTTAGTCCTCCGGCCGGCGCTGGGCGTCTAGGGATAAAAAACGTAGGCAACGCTACCCGGCTACTGTTAGTTGTGCGGCAGGTTTAGTTCATGGTCAGTTTAGTTTCCATCCTTCCAAGAGCTTGTACTTATGTTTGCTGGGCTATGTTCTCTTGCCATTGAGAACCATAACAAGCATCTATGGGGCCATAATGAACTGCATGGGGCATTATATGGGGCATATTTGTATATGGAGCATCTATGGGGCCATAATGAACTGCATGGGGCATTATATGTGGCACATTGTTATATGGAGCATCTATGGGGCCATAATGAACTGTATGGGGCATTATATGTGGCACATTGTTATATGGAGCATCTATAGGGCCATAATGAACTGTATGGAGCATTATATGTGGCACATTTGCATATGGAGCATCTTATGGGGCCATAATGAACTGCATGGAGCATTATATGGGGCATATTTGTGTATGGAGCATATTATGGGGCCATAATGAACTATGTGGAGCATTATATGTGGCATATTGTTATATAGAGCGTCTATGGGGCCATAATGAACTGTATGGAGCATTATATTGGGCATATTTATATATGGAGCATCTTATGGGGCCATAATGAACTGCATGGAGCATTATATGGGGCACATTGTTATATGGAGCATCTATGGGGCAATAATGAACTGTATGGAGCATTATATGTGGCACATTTGCATATGGAGCATCTTATGGGGCCATAATGAACTGCATGGAGCATTATATGGGGCATATTTGTATATGAAGCATCTTATGGGGCCATCATGAACTGTATGGAGCATCTTATGGGGCCCATCATGAACTGTATGGAGCATTATATGGTGCTCCTGATTCAATATGGATATTCAAAAACACTTATCCTACTGATGTCTCAATTAATTTTACTTTTATTGGTACCTATTTTTATTTTTGAAATTTACCAGTAGCTGCTGCATTTCCCACCCTAGGCTTATACTCGAGTCATTAAGTTTTCCAAGTTTTTTTGTGGCAAAATTAGGGGGGTCAGCTTATACTCGGGTCGGCTTATACTGGAGTAAATATGGTATTTAGTCAGCTACCAATTGTGCAAGTTATCAATTGTGCAGACAGCGGCATTTAACCGGCGCTTCCGGCCGGGCGGCCGGAAATGAGCGCATCGCTGACCCCGTCACATGATCAGGGGTCAGCGATGCTTCTGTATAGTAACCATAGAGGTCCTTGAGACCTCTATGGTTACTGATCCCTGGTAGCTGTGAGTGCCACCCTGTGGTTGGTGCTCATAGCACACCTGCATTTCTGTTGCATAGCAGCGATCTGATGATCGCTGCTATGTAGCAGAGCCAATCGCCTTGTGCCAGCTTCTAGCCTCCTATGGAGGCTATTGAAGCATGACAAAAGTAAAAAAAAGTAAAAAAAAATGTGAAAAAAATATATATATAAAAGCTTTAATCACCCCCCTTTCGCCCCATTCAAAGTAAATCAATAAAAAAAAATCAAACCTACACATATTTGGTATGGCCGCGTTCAGAATCGCCCGATCTATCAATAAAAAAAGCATTAACCTGATTGCTAAACAGCGTAGCAAGAAAAAGATTTGAAACGCCAGAATTACATTTTTTTGCTCGCTGTGACATTGCATTAAAATGCAATAATGGGCGACCAAAAGAACGTATCTGCACCAAAATGTTATCATTAAAAACGCCAGCTTGGCACGCAAAAAATAAGCCCTCAACCGACCCCAGATCATGAAAAATGGAGACGCTACGGGTATCGGAAAATGACACTTTTTTTTTTTATTAGCAAAGTTTGGAATTTTTTTTCACCACTTAGATAAAAAATAACCTAGAACTCGTAATGACATGAAGAATCATAATGGCAGGTCAGTCTTAGCTTTTAGTGAACCTAGCAAAAAAGCCAAACAAAAAACAAGTGTTGTGGGACAGCAATTTTTTTTGCAATTTCACCGCACTTGGAATTTTTTTCCGGTTTTCTAGTACATGACATGCTAAAACCAATGATGTTCAAAAGTACAACTTGTTTCGCAAAAAATAAGCCCTCACATGGCCATATTGACGGAGAAATAAAAAAGTTATGGCTCTGGGAAGGAGGGGAGCGAAAAACGAACACGGAAAAACGGAAAATCCCAAGGTCATGAAGGGGTTAAAGGACATATTGCAGGAGACAGACATCATTCCACCTAGATTGATATTGCGTAACAAGTCTAACCTGATTTGTACATTTGATTTGCTTGGATGAGTAGAGGAGTTGGTGACGATTTGAGTGCTTAGCCCTGTTATAAGCTTTTTTAATACTCCTTCTACTGTATCCACGGTCCACAAATCGGTTTTTCAAATCTTCAGCTTGGATTTCGAATGTTTCATTAGTGGCACATATCCTTTTGAGTCGGAGGAATTGGCCAGTAGGAACCGCACCAATCACATGGGGTGGGTGGGAGGAGGAGGCATGCAAAACTGCATTCACAGCCGTCTCTTTACGGAAAACACTGGTCAAACGTAAGCCGTCTGCACTTCTCTCCACCAGGACATCTAAAAAATCAATCCGGGAAAAATCACATTTATAGGTAAGGTGTATGTTCAATTGATTTTTGTTCAAACTCTGTATAAAAGATTGTAACTCAAAAGAAGTACCTCGCCAGATCAAGAATATGTCATCAATGTAGCGGGCCCAAAAAACGAACCGCTCCATTGATGAACCATGATCTGACAAGAAAAGATCCCTCTCCCACAGCCCCAGGAACAGATTTGCGTACGAAGGCGCACAAGCCGCGCCCATCACTGTTCCCTGGAGCTGCAGGAAGAAGGATCCGTTAAAAAGAAAAAAATTGTGCGTAAGAAGAAATTTCTACAAAAGAGACAAAAAATCAATGTCACTGGGGGAGAAACTAGTCATGGAAAGAAAGTGCGAGACGGCCCTCAAGCCATCCTGGTGGCGAATATTAGTATAAAGTGACTCCACATCACATGTGACCAGGAGCATGTCCTCATCAACATGGATGGAGTCAATCTTTTTAAGAAAATCAGACGTATCATTAAGGTAAGAAGGTATAGTCTCCACCAGGGGATTGAGGAATGAATCAACATATTTACCAATGTTCTCCGTAAGACCGCCCACCCCAGAGATGATGGGCCTACCTGGTGGTGTTTGAAGATGCTTATGTACTTTAGGCAGCAAGTACAGAGTTGGAATTCAATGGTCCTTCCCCATCAAAACGTCGCGGACCTGGGTCGTAATCACACCATCCGAAAGAGTCTTCTGTAAAATCTTTGCCAGCTCCTCTCTGAATGAAATCAAAGGGTTGTACGTTAATTTCTTGTAGCAATTAGGATCCCTAAGGAGGCGTTGTGCCTCAGTCAGATACAATTTTGTAGGCCACACCACAGTGTTCCCCCCCTTGTCTGCCGGCTTAATAACTACATCCTTGAGCTGTTTAAGATTTTTCAAAGCTTGCAATTCACTAGATGATAAATTACCATGTCCAATTGTTGTAGGAATCAGGCCAAAATCCTGAGAGACTAATTTTACAAAAATATCTACATTTGGACAAAGTGACAAGGGGGGGAACTTCCTAGACCTAGGGAGTAGTGAGGAGGGCACCTTACCCAGTGATGGATTCAAATGCTCACGGGCCAATTCCTCCAAATTCTGTAATGCTAGCTGTTCCTCAGGTAGTGGAAATGCTTGTTGGATATCCTCGTTATGATACCACTTCTTGAACAATAAGGCTCGTGCAAACATATGTAGATCTTTTAGAGCAATGAAGGGATCAAACTGCATGCTAGGTGAAAATGTTAACCCCTTAGTAAGGAGAGATATATCTGCGGAACTAAGAGTATGATCAGAAAGATTAATTACCTTAGGAGTGTTCTTCTTAGAGAAATAATCCTGACCCCGTTTATTGTTAACAGTTTTCCGTTCCCATTCTCGTTTGCCAGTATTCCCAAACCGAGTTTGCATAGAATGTTGGGAAGAATCAGACACCTCTCCAGACGAGGAGGCCGATGAAACAGATGGAGATCTGTGCTTCAAAGAATTAACTCGTCTCCATCTATACATTGTTTTATTTTGAAAATCCGTTGTATCGAGGAGTACTTTCTTAGCGTGGGTGGTCTTAATCTGTGTCTCCCATTCCACAGAGTTTTTATCCATCAGGGTATTAAATGCTGACACCACGTCAGCACTAGCCATATTCTTGAGTTTAGAATATAGTTCATCAATTTCAGTCTCTAAACCAAAAAGAGATTTCTTTTCAAAATTAACAAGTAGTTCCATAAACTGGGTTGATGCCTTATTGCATACCTCCTCCCATCCCGTAATAAATTGTTCATCGGAGATTGGAAACGATGGAAAAATTTGTATACGCAAATCCCGCGGAATGAGGTTCTTCCTAAGGTAATTCTCCAAAAAGGCCCTATTCCACCACAATTTAGTACGTTTATGTAACAGTCTTTTAATATGGGTCTGTAGACTGTTGATATCACCTTGATTATCACTTAACACACTAGATGAGTCTCTGTCAAAGACCTGAGCAACCAATGACTGCCAGGTGGTGTCTCTAGAACGGTAATCCATCCTGGTAAGGAAGCAATCTGTGGAAAACCACAGCACAAAGTTAAATCATAAATTCCAAACCAACAATACACACCCTCACCAAGAGGTTAACGGGGTGCCAGGATATAAAGCGGTTCAGTGCATGCATATAGGAAAACCAAAAAAAAAGGAAAAAGCACCAAAGGAACCAAGTATTATAAGAAAATATCAATTTTATTGAATAAAACAAATAACAAATGCAAATAAAAAGCACAGGGAAATGACAGGGAGCACACCAAAACAAGGTGGCAAAGTGGTAACCGACAGGCAAACATTACACATAAAGAAAAAGGTCAGCGCTAGTAAACTTGTGTCTCAAGCAAACAAGAAGGGAGGCCAAAAGCCAATATGCCCATAAGTGTATGTGCACAAATCGCTACACAGTGTATAAAGCACCATACAGAAATAGGTCAAAGTATCCTTAGTAGTTTGTATAGGAAGGTGCGCTAACACATAATAGATAGATAAGTATTCAAAGGTTTACCTGCGGGACCACGATGCCACCCACCCAGACGCGCGTTTCGGCTACGTGCCTTCTTCTGGGGGTATGGCATCATGGGAAAAGGTCAGCATTAAATAAGAACAAGCGGCCAATCAAAGCGAAAGCAGCCCATATGTCGGCGCATGCGCAGTCGGAACGCATGCCGCAGCCGGAGCGACGCCGAGGACGCCAAGCGAGGAAGAGGACCGCGTCATCACAAACCGCCCACGTTGAGTCATTTGAGCGGCAGGGATGGCGCACCCCCCACCAAGCCTTGGAGACGCCACCAGCATCACCCAGCAACGGAGCGCTGGCGCGCATGCGCACAGGGTCTTTATGTGTAATGTTTGCCTGTCGGTTACCACTTTGCCACCTTGTTTTGGTGTGCTCCCTGTCATTTCCCTGTGCTTTTTATTAGCATTTGTTATTTGTTTTATTCAATAAAATTGATATTTTCTTATAATACTTGGTTCTTTTGGTGCTTTTTCCTTTTTTGGTTTTCTTGTCCCAGAACTTGTCCAGGGTTCCCCTGCCTGAGCTGGATTGTACTTCTGTCTCTCTCGCTTGGAGTCCTTGGTTGTACAACAAACTCTGACGTCTGCTGCCAGCATTCTCACATGAAAATTTTCTAATTCCGCTACAAGTGCCCTGTGGTACTGCAACATTTTAGTACACCTCTCTGCCTCAGACAGAAGAGATTGAAAGTTCTCCTTGTAGCGCGGGTCTAGAAGTGTCACCAACCAGTAATGAGTGTCACTGTTGTGAATTCTGCTCTTGGGCTCCCTCCGGTGGTTGTTGGTGGTAGTGCAGTTGTCTTGGGGTTGTAATCTGGGCAGGTGTTTCTGCTTATTGCAGCTCTATTAGGTATTTAGGTTTGCAGGCTCCATGAGTCAGTGCCAGTTGTCCATTGTACTTGGAGGGATTGCATCTCTCTCTGGCTCCTCATGCCATGCTGCCAATTCAGATAAGATAAGTGTCTGTTTTTTGTCTCTGTGCACACATTCGGCGTGCTCTGCAATTCAGTGCAATTTATTGTGTTTTTGTCCAGCTTAGACTTTGTTTGGATTTTTCAGTCATGCTGGATTCTCAGGAGTTGCAGATATACTTTCTATGTCTTTAGTTAGATGTGGAATATTTGTATTATCTGCTGTGGATATTTTTAGGATTTTAATACTGACCGCTTAGAATTCTGTCCTATCCTTTCTATTTAGCTAGAAGTGCCTCTTTTGCTAAATCCTGTTTTTTCTGCCTGCGTGTGTCTTTCCTCTTATACTCACAGTCAATATTTGTGGGGGGCTGTGCAGCGCCCCAGAGTCCTGGTCGTTGCAGTACTGTGGCTCCGCCACTAAGGGGAGCTGTGGTACGTCCGATGGCACTGAAGGAGTTCATCTGATCAGGTATCACAGACACCAATACATTTCACCGCCGGGCCTCCAGGGGGAGCTAAGGGTTCTATTCATTAGGCCACTCTCCACACACTGGTAAAACTGGGGGTCAGGCAGGAAGTTAGACAGAAAGCTGACTGGGTTGGAACCAGGCAACACCTTGTGGCAGAGGGTGTTGCGGGAGAAGATTCGGTAGGGTCTCTGTCAGGGGTGGGATCCTGACAGAGACTTGGCAACTTGAGCGAACGTAACGGGACCGTGCCTGCTCAGTATAGCGGCGGTGCCCAAGAAGGGATTGGAAGCGAGATAGATTGTGCTGAGTGAGAAACGAGATCAAAGCAACAAGGAGAACACCAGTAGGGGTCGTGCTGTAAGACCGAGGCAACATCCTACTGAGGCGCACAACCGGCGGCCGGAACGCCGAGGAAGTATTACAATATTCAGCTTCAAGCAATACTCTAAACAGCGGCAGGACAGTCAGTCTAAGGCGGGCTGTCTCACCTAAATCACCTATGCAGTCTTGGGGGGCAACTTGTGGAGAGGGGTGACTCTAGGGTCCCGGAAGAGCTCCGAGCCTACCCGTCAAACGGGTGCCGTTCTAACCGTAACATCAGGGAGGGATGGAGAATTAGCAGAACATCATCTAATCGAGTTGTGAGGGAACTTAAGAAACGGACACAACAGTTGTGGGGACTTTCCGTAAGCACAGCAGGGAAGGACCACAACACATAGCGCTAGAAGGAAGGCACAGATTTCCACCTGTTAAGAGAACTCTGGAGGTGCCATTGGACCGGCCGGACTTGCGCAGCCTGGTTATCTGGATTCCGGACTGAGGACCCAGAGATCTTCAGTAAAGAGGTAAAGAGACTGCAACCTGGTGTCCTTGTTATTTATCGCACCGCACCACTACAGCCTCACACCACCATCATCCATCATATCTACCTACACCGATTACTGTACGCCCCTCGGCAGGGTCACGGACCGGGCCTAGCCACCGTGACAACCCCAGAGCAGAGACTCAGAGGCCCGGTACCGGGTACCCCTCGGCCCTGCGGCAGTGGGGGCGCTACAGCTGCCTATCCTTTGGGGTTTTGCTCTGAGGCAAGATAGAATTCCCATTTCTATCTATAGGGGTATTTAGTTCTCCGGCTGTGTCGAGGTGTCTAGGACGTGTTAGGTACATCCCACGGCTACTTCTAGTTGCGGTGATAGTTTAGGGTTTGCGGTCAGTACAGGTACCACCTACTCCTGAGAAAGTCTCTCATGCGGCTCCAAGGTTACCAGATCATAACAGTACAACTGGCCAACAATGAGTTAAATGCATCTCAGAAGAAGGGAAGAAAGAGCCATTTTTTTTCTGTAGCCTGCTCAGTCTTTTCTTCCCTCTTTTCCTCTGGGTGACTGAGGAGTCTTGTGCTAGCATGGATGTTCAGGGATTAGTTTCTCGTGTAGACCAGCTTGCTGCTAGGGTACAAGGTATTTCTGATTATATTGCTCAGACTCCGCTTTTAGAGCCTAGGATTCCTACTCCTGATTTGTTTTTTGGGGACAGGTCCAAATTTTTGAGTTTTAAAAACAACTGTAAATAGTTTTTTGCTCTGAAGCCTCGTTCCTCTGGTGATCCCATTCAGCAGATTAAAATTGTCATCTCTCTGCTGCGTGGCGACCCTCAGGATTGGGCATTTTCCCTAGAATCTGGGAATCCGGCCTTGCTTAATGTAGATGCATTTTTTCAGGCTCTAGGATTATTATATGATGAACCAAATTCTGTGGATCAAGCGGAGAAGACCTTGTTGGCCCTGTCTCAGGGTCAAGAAGCGGCAGAATTGTATTGTCAGAAATTTTGAAAATGGTCTGTGCTTACTAAATGGAATGAGGATGCTTTGGCGGCAATTTTCAGAAAGGGTCTTTCTGACTCTGTTAAAGATGTTATGGTGGGGTTTCCCACGACTGTTGGTCTGAGTGATTCTATGTCTCTGGCCATTCAGATCGATCGACGCTTGTGGGAGCGCAGAACTGTGCGCGCTGTGGCGTTGTCCTCAGAGCAGATGCCTGAGCCTATGCAGTGTGATAGGATTCTGTCTAGATCGGAACAACAAGGATTCAGACATCAGAATAGGTTGTGTTTTTATTGTGGCGATGCTTCTCATGTCATTTCAGTCTGCCCAAAGCGTACAAAGAGAATCGCTAGTTCGGTTACCATCGGATCTGTACAACCTAAATTTCTGTTTTCTGTGACCTTAATCTGCTCATTGTCGTCATTTTCTGTCATGGCGTTTGTGGATTCAGGCGCCGCTTTGAACTTAATGGACTTTGAATTTGCCAGGCGTTGTGGTTTCCCCTTGCAGTCTTTGCAGAACCCTATTCCTTTAAGGGGCATTGATGCTACACCTTTGGCTAAAAATAAACCCCAGTTTTTGGACACAGGTGACCATTTGCATGGTGCCAGCCCATCAGGAAGATTGTCGCTTTCTGGTGTTGCATAATTTGCATGATGCTATTGTGCTGGGTTTTCCATGGTTGCAGATACATAATCCTGTGCTGGATTGGAAGTCTATGTCTGTGACTAGTTGGGGTTGTCAGGGGGTTCATAATGACGTTCCTGTGATGTCAATCTCCTCTTCCTCCTCTTCTGAAGTTCCAGAGTTTTTGTCTGATTTTCAGGATGTATTCGATGAGCCCAAGTCCAGTTCCCTTCCACCGCATAGGGACTGTGATTGTGCTATTGACTTGATTCCAGGCTGTAAGTTTCCTAAGGGCCGACTTTTCAACCTGTCTGTGCCGGAACATACCGCCATGCGGAGTTATGTTAAGGAGTCTTTGGAGAAAGGCCATATTCGGCCATCTTCTTCACCGTTGGGAGCGGGATTTTTTTTGTTGCTAAGAAGGATGGCTCCTTGAGACCCTGTATTGATTATCGCCTCTTGAATAAGATCACGGTCAAGTTTCAATACCCTTTACCTTTGCTTTCTGATTTGTTTGCCAGGATTAAGGGGGCTAGTTGGTTTACTAAAATTGACCTTCGGGGGCATATAATCTTGTTCGTATTAAGCAGGGTGACGAATGGAAAACTGCGTTTAATACGCCCGAAGGCCATTTTGAATACCTTGTGATGCCATTCGGGCTCTCTAATGCTCCATCTGTTTTTCAGTCCTTCGTGCATGATATCTTCCGGAATTATCTTGATAAATTCATGATTGTATATTTGGATGACATCTTATTTTTTTCCGATGATTGGGAGTCTCATGTGAAACAGGTCAGGATGGTATTTCAGATCCTTCGTGACAATGCTTTGTTTGTCAAGGGGTCTAAGTGTGTCTTTGGAGTGCAGAAGGTTTCTTTTTTGGGCTTCATTTTTTCTCTTTCATCTATAGAGATGGATCCGGTTAAGGTTCAGGCCATTCATGATTGGATTCAGCCCACATCCGTGAAGAGCCTTCAGAAATTTTTGGGCTTTGCTAATTTTTATTGCCATTTCATTGCTAACTTCTCCAGTGTGGTTAAACCCCTGACCGATTTGACGAAGAAAGGCGCTGATGTAACGAATTGGTCCTCTGTGGCTGTCTCTGCCTTTCAGGAGCTTAAATGCCGATTTACTTCTGCCCCGGTGTTGCGTCAGCCAGATGTTTCTCTTCCGTTTCAGGTTGAGGTTGACGCTTCTGAGATTGGGGCAGGGGCCGTTTTGTCTCAGAGGAATTCTGATGGTTCCTTGATGAAACCGTGTGCTTTCTTTTCCCATAAGTTTTCGCCTGCTGAACGCAATTATGATGTCGGCAATCGGGAGTTGTTGGCTATGAAGTGGGCGTTTGAGGAATGGAGACATTGGCTTGAGGGAGCCAAGCACCGTATTGTGGTCTTGACTGATCATAAAAATCTGATTTACCTCGAATCTGCCAAACGGCTGAATCCTAGACAAGCTCGATGGTCCCTGTTTTTCTCCCATTTTGATTTTGTGGTTTCGTATCTTCCGGGTTCTAAGAATGTTAAGGCTGATGCCCTCTCTAGGAGTTTTTTGCCTGATTCTCCTGAGGTACTTGAGCCGGTCGGCATTCTGAAGGAAGGGGTGGTCCTTTCTGCCATTTCCCCTGATTTGCGACGGGTTCTGCAGGAATTTCAGGCTGACAAACCTGACCGCTGTCCAGTGGGGAAACTCTTTGTTCCTGATAGATGGACTAGTAGAGTGATTTCTGAGGTTCATTGTTCTGTGTTGGCTGGCCATCCTGGTATTTTTGGTACCAGAGATTTGGTTGGTAGGTCCTTTTGGTGGCCTTCTTTGTCGCGTGATGTGTGTTCTTTTGTGCAGTCCTGTGGGACTTGTGCGTGGGCCAAGCCTTGTTGTTCCCGTGCTAGTGGGTTGCTTTTGCCTTTGCCAGTTCCTGAGAGGCCCTGGACGCATATTTCTATGGATTTTATTTCAGATCTTCCAGTTTCCCAGAGGATGTCGGTTATCTGGGTGGTTTGTGACCGGTTTTCTAAGATGGTTCATTTGGTGCCTTTGCCTAAATTGCCTTCCTCTTCTGATTTGGTTCTGTTGTTTTTTCAGCATGTGGTTCGTTTGCATGGTATTCCGGAGAATATTGTGTCTGACAGAGGTTCCCAGTTTGTTTCTAGGTTTTGGCGGGCCTTTTGTGCTCGGCTGGGCATTGATTTGTCTTTTTCTTCCGCATTTCATCCTCAGACAAATGGCCAGACTGAGCGAACTAATCAGACTTTGGAAATGTATTTGAGATGCTTTGTGTCTGCAGATCAGGATGATTGGGTGGCTTTCTTGCCATTGGCCGAGTTTGCCCTTAATAATCGGGCTAGTTCGGCTACCTTGGTTTCGCCCTTCTTTTGTAATTTTGGTTTTCATCCTCGTTTTTCTTCGGGGCAAGTTGAACCTTCTGATTGTCCTGGTGTGGATTCTGTGGTTGACAGGTTGCAGCAGATTTGGGCTCATGTGGTGGACAATTTGGTGTTGTCTCAGGAGGAGGCTCAGCATTTTGCTAACCGTCGTCGGTGTGTTGGTTCCCGGATTCGGGTTGGGGATTTGGTCTGGTTGTCTTCCCGTCATGTTCCTATGAAGGTTTCTTCCCCTAAGTTTAAGCCTCGGTTTATTGGTCCTTATAGGATTTCTGAGATTATCAATCCGGTGTCTTTTCGTTTGGCCTCTTTTGCCATCCATGTTTTCCATAGATCTTTATTGCGGAAATATGTGGTGCCCGTTGTTCCCTCTGTTGATCCTCCTGCTCCTGTGTTGGTTGATGGGGAGTTGGAATATGTGGTTGATAAGATTTTGGATTCTCGCTTTTCGAGGCGGAGGCTTCAGTACCTTGTCAAATGGAAGGGTTATGGCCAGGAGGATAATTCTTGGGTTTTTGCCTCTGATGTCCATGCTGCTGATTTGGTCCGTGCCTTTCATCTGGCTCGTCCTGATCGGCCTGGGGGCTCTGGTGAGGGTTCGGTGACCCCTCTTCAAGGGGGGGGTACTGTTGTGAATTCTGCTCTTCGGCTCCCTCCGGTGGTTGTTGGTGGTAGTGCAGTTGTCTTGGGTTTGTAATCTGGGCAGGTATTTCTGTTTATTGCAGCTCTATTAGGTATTTAGGTGTGCAGGCTCCATGAGTCAGTGCCAGTTGTCCATTGTACTTGGAGGGATTGTATCTCTCTCTGGCTCCTCATGCCATGCTGCCAATTCAGATAAGATAAGTGTCTGTTTTTTGTCTCTGTGCACACATTCGGCGTGCTCTGCAATTCAGTGCAATTTATTGTGTTTTTGTCCAGCTTAGACTTTGTTTGGATTTTTCAGTCATGCTTGATTCTCAGGAGTTGCAGATATACTTTCTATGTCTTTAGTTAGATGTGGAATATTTGTATTATCTGCTGTGGATATTTTTAGGATTTTAATACTGACTGCTTAGAATTCTGTCCTATCCTTTCTATTTAGCTCCTCTTTTGCTAAATCCTGTTTTTTCTGCCTGCGTGTGTCTTTCCTCTTATACTCACAGTCAATATTTGTGGGGGCTGCCTATCCTTTGGGGTTCTGCTCTGAGGCAAGATAGAATTCCCATTTCTATCTATAGGGGTATTTAGTTCTCCGGCTGTGTCGAGCTGTCTAGGACGTGTTAGGTACATCCCACGGCTACTTCTAGTTGCGGTGATAGTTTAGGGTTTGCGGTCAGTACAGGTACCACCTACTCCTGAGAAAGTCTCTCATGCGGCTCCAAGGTTACCAGATCATAACAGTCACCCAAAATTTTGATAATCCGAGGGTCACATGAAATGCAGTGCAACATAAAGTCAGCCATGCGTGCCAGATTGCTAACAGGCTAGACTTCCATGTCCTCACCAACAGGACGACTGACCATGCTGTCCTCCTCCTCCTCATCCTCATCCTCCTCCTCCCTGTCCTCAGGCCATCCCCGCTGAACAGAAGCTAATACAGATGTGTTTGTAGTACCGTCTATAGAGCATGAAAGTAGCTCCTGTTCTTCCTCCTCCTCCTCCTCATTGCCTACCAATCCACATTGAGAAGACATGAGGCTGGGCTGAGTGTAATCCCCCTATATGTTTCCTTGCTCCATGTCCTCGTGCTCTCCCTGCAATGCATCCTCTTTTATTGTGAGCAGAGAGGTTTTCAGAATGCTGAGAAGCAGGATGGTGATGCTAATTATGGTGTCATCGCCGCTCACCATCTTGGTGCAGTCCTCAAAGTTTAGGAGGATGTTACATATTTCTGACATCCATGTCCACTCCTGAGGTCTTATGTGTGGACTCTGACCTGAAATTCGATGGCCTTGTTGATGTTGGTAGTCAACAACGGCCCTCTTCTGCTCACAAATCTTTTCCAAAATATGCAGCATAGAGTTCCAGCGTGTGGGGACATCACACAAACAGTCGGTGAGCTGGAAGCTGAAACCACTGCTGAAGCACGGTAAGGGCGGCTGAAGATGTAGCTGACTTTCTAAAATGGACAGACAGACAGCGTACTTTCACTAGCTGATCAGGCAGCTCTGGGTAGCTTTTCAGAAAAAGTTGAAACACGAGGTTAAGCACATGGGCCAAGCAAGGTACGTGTGTGAGCTCACCTTGCCTCAGAGCTGCCACCAGGTTACGGCCAGTGTCACACACGACCATGCCTGGCAGTAGGTTCAGCGGTTTCATCCAAACATCTTACTGCGCTTTCAGCGCTGTCCACAACTTTTCTGCATTGTTCAGTTTGTTTTGCTACCCCTGCTGATGCGGGCATGGCAGGTGCTGCAAATGGCCTGTTTGGGGTTATCGGCAAAGTCTTTAAAAAATAGCCAGATTCGGGAAGATCTCACAGGTGGAATGGCAACTTCACTCATGTTGGTGTTATGGGGAATGGATGCACGCCTTCTGTCTGTGGCCACCACACTGCTTCTTCCTGCCTGTTGGGGGGATATGCCTCCTTCCCCATTTGTGCTGCTGTCCTGGCTATGCATGTCCTCCTGCCAGGTTGGGTCAGTCACTATGTCATCCACCATCTCATCTTCCACATCCGCACCCTGCTCCTCCTCCTGACTTTCTGGCAATTGTGTCTCATCATCGTCCACCTCTTGTGACACTTTCCCACCATTGCCTTCGTGTGACCGGGACTGGTCAAAGCTTTGGGCAGATCTACATGCGATCTCATCTTTCCCCACTTCAAGTTGACCAGCAGAGATTTCTGAATCTTGAAATGGAAAACTGAACAGCTCTTCAGAGTGTCCAAGTATGGGATCAGTTGTCTCAGGGCACTCGGCATGGTGGGAGGAAAGAGAATCAGGGTGAGGAATTTCCTGGCCCCACTCATGGCTACTCAGACTTGACCATGTGGAAGACAAGGTGGTGGTGGTGTCTAAGTGACTGGAAGCTTTTACCCGCTATCCAACCAACAACCGTTTCACACTGCTCTGGCTTCAATAGTGGTGTTCTGCGGTTCCCCAGAAACTGGGACAGGAAGGTCGAGCGAGAAGATGTGGGTCTTTGTTGTTGCCCACTTTCACCTTGCCAACGGCCTCATCTTCTGGATGCACCATCAGCATCACGTCCACTTCCCCATCCCTTGCCCCTTGCCTTAACCATTTTAAATGGACTACTGCACTATTTCAAATGCTCAACACAAATGTCTTTATTACTAGCAAAATAATATGTGATCAGTATGCCTGCAAATCTACGATTTTTCAAACCCAAACACCAGGCAGGCCTCAGCCTGACCTAACAGACTGTATTAAAAAAAATTTTTAAAGTTAATTTATGCTAAATAGTCCTGTATAGAATTAGAGTATCACACAGCCAAAAAATAAGTACACCGGCCTCCAATGCCCAAACTTAGAGCACAGAGATTTACAACGGCTGTAACGGAAATACCACACTGGCAAATCTGTGGCCTTTCAATTTCTTTTGATGCTAAATAGCGCTGTATAGAATTTGAGTATCACACAGCCACAAAATAAATACACCGGCCTACAATGCCCAAACTTGGAGTACGCAGATATATTAGGCCTTTTTCGGTGAATTTAAAACACCCCCAAAAAAAGGGGGCACAAGGGTAGCACACACAACTATGCTACGTATGCCTGACAAACTATCACTTTTCAACAGGCCTCAGTCTGACAGAACATACTGTATATTTTTTTTTTTGGGGGGGGAGATTTGTGGGAAAAAAAAGGTATATAGACTGTAAATAAGCTGCAGCAGGCAGCTATGGAGCTTTGGGAAGGATGCAGTGGGACCAATGGATTCACATACAGTGCCTGCAGGCCTTGCACTGATGTGGATATCCTGTGCCCTGCTTACCTAGCGTTGCAATATCGGGACCCACAAATTAGCCCTAAAAAGGACTGTTTTTTTCTCAGGAGTTGTGGATGTAAGAGTTGCAGACCTGCAATAACTCTAAAACCACGATTCTGACCCTATCTCGGCAGCAGCTCTCCCTACTCTCGCTGAAACAGGAACAGAATGAGGCGAGCAGGGTTGCGCCTGGTCTCTAATACTCGGGATGATGCTGTACGGCCGAGCCAATCACTGCAAGTCTGCAACAAAGATGGCTGTGGCGTTTCATGGCCTGGCAGACAATCCCTGCACCGTGATTGGATCTCTAAAGTCCGCCAAAAACGTGGGGTGGAGACTGCAGTTACCATCGAATAATCCCAGAATGGCTCGCTGCTCGGCGAGTACCCCGATACTCAGGCAAGTAACGAATAGTGGCGAGCACGTTCACTCATCACTAATCACTATTTATTTTCTTAGATAGTGTGCCTGAAAAATTCTCTTATTCCTATCAATTTTGATCAGCATTTGAAGCCTTCTGATTCCTCACTGCAACACAGTTTTATCCCAAACGATTTGGATTAACAAATACAGCCTCCTGGCTGAACCCCTATATTAGGCCTAATGATTTTTAAGAAGAAATCTGACCTTCTGATTCCTCACTGTAACACAGTTTTATCCCAAAGATTTGGATTAGCAAATGGGTCCTCCTGGTTGAACCACTATAATAGGCCTAATTTTATTTAAGAGGAAATTTGGCCTTGTGATTCCTTACTGCAACAGTTTTTTCCCTAATGATTTTGATTAGCAAATGAGGCCTCCTGAGACTACAACACAGTTTTAGCACAATCTAGTTAGACGCTAGAAGATAGATTTCACACAGGACAGGATCCTATCTAACTAACTGACAAGTTCAGTTTCAGCTGCAGCACTAGCAGGAGCAGCTTCTCTGTACTGTGACACTAAGAAAATATTAACAGAAAGCAAGATTTCCACATTTTATATGGACAGGGATGTGACTTCGGCAGCCAATCACAGAAGACCTTGTGTTATGCTGTTGTGGATGGTTTCTGAGCCCTGATTGGCTGCAGGAATGTACTCACATTAAGTTAACAGGAAAAAAAATTACCGCTCCTCTAGACTCTCCACACCTCCTGCCCTCATCAAACACGTGCCCCCTCCCCCACATTATACAGCACCACTATCCTAGACAAAGTGAAAACAAAAGCATTAGTTGAATTGCGGTGATTTACTGAACTGTGACCGAATCCGAATGTGCTACAATCATGTCGAATTTGAGATTAGAGAACGATTTCCAAAGAAGTTCGCTCATCTCTACCTGTGATTTACATAATTCCACAACTTTTCTTTCACAGTGTTGCCATTTCAATGTTGAAGAGTTTATATACTGTACTCTTATAAAAGCCTCAATAAACACACTATGCTAAATTAATACCAAAAATATTATTGTATTTGACTAAAAAAAATACAAACTTAAGTACATGTATATTGACTAAAATGGCAACACAGGCATTTGTCTTATATCCATCAACACACCAAGGCCATATACTGGAAAACATATATATTTTATTGAATTAAAAACAACATATGTAACATATAAAATTATTGAAGGTAGTAGCCACTAGTGCAGGAGCAATGGTGGGTCACATGCAGGTAACAACCTCAGTAGACACAAAGGTGAGACAACAGAGAGTAATCAATGGCAGAGCATATGTGACAATGGTTATATGACAAATGTCTAAGTATTCCTTCAACATGTAGTGTAATAAATACATACACATGTAGAGTATAACACAATGCCCATGGACCACATTAAGCAGCTGAAAACAGCTTGGCAGAAATACTCACATACCACATAAGTATAGCGTCTAAATGCTGGTATAATTACCGAGAGGAAGAACCCGAGGACCCACCACACCCGACGCGCGTTTCGCACTGAAATGCTTCGTCCGGGGTGGCATTTCAGTGCGAAACGCGCGTCGGGTGTGGTGGGTCCTCGGGTTCTTCCTCTCGGTAATTATACCAGCATTTAGACGCTATACTTATGTGGTATGTGAGTATTTCTGCCAAGCTGTTTTCAGCTGCTTAATGTGGTCCATGGGCATTGTGTTATACTCTACATGTGTATGTATTTATTACACTACATGTTGAAGGAATACTTAGACATTTGTCATATAACCATTGTCACATATGCTCTGCCATTGATTACTCTCTGTTGTCTCACCTTTGTGTCTACTGAGGTTGTTACCTGCATGTGACCCACCATTGCTCCTGCACTAGTGGCTACTACCTTCAATAATTTTATATGTTACATATGTTGTTTTTAATTCAATAAAATATATATGTTTTCCAGTATATGGCCTTGGTGTGAGGGTGTTTTGCCTTTGGTATGTCAGTATTAACTTACCTTCATGGCTCCATTAGGGATATGATCTTGGTGTTTCTTATATCCATCAACATAAAAAAACAAACATTAACATGATGAACAACATTAAATTAACAGCTTCAGGACCATGCAATGATTTTAAATGCCCAGACAGTCCCACTGCTACTCTGTATTTATAGTCTAAAATGTCACTGCATAGTAGCATAGCTACATGTAACTGTGAGAGTGGGGATCCAGCCATCAGAGACAGCCAGAGTAGCCATAGAGAAGGCAAAGATGGTTTATTACCAACTCTGCCTTCTTATTCGCTATATAAATAGCACTAAAGAATCACTGTGTACACAATAACTCCTCCTTCACACATCCTCATGATTCCTGTACAGGAAAAAAACAGTACTGCTGAGTAGTGTTGAGCGATACCGTCCGATACTTGAAAGTATCGGTATCGGAAAGTATCGGCCGATACCGGCAAAGTATCGGATCCAATCCGATACCGATACCCGATACCAATACAAGTCAATGGGACTCAGGTATCGGACGGTATTCCTGATGGTTCCCAGGGTCTGAAGGAGAGGAAACTCTCCTTCAGGCCCTGGGAACCATATTAATGTGTAAAAGAAAGAATTAAAATAAAAAATATTGCTATACTCACCTGTCCGACGCAGCCGGGACCTCAGCGAGGGAACCGGCAGCGTTGTTTGTTTAAAATTCGCGCTTTTACTTGGTTACGTGAGGTCCCGGCTTGTGATTGGTCAGGGCGGCCATGTTGCCGGGACGCGGACCAATCACAGCAAGCCGTGACGAAATTACGTCACGGCTTGCTGTGATTGGTCCGCGTCCCGGCAACATGGCCGCCATTAACCAATCACAAGCCGTGACGTCACGGGAGGCTGGACATGCGCGTATTTTGAAAAGCGCGCGTGTCCAGCCTCCAGTGACGTCCCGGCTTATGATTGGTCACGGCGCCATGTTGCCGGGACGCGGACCAATCACAGCAAGCCGTGACGAAATTACGTCACGGCTTGCTGTGATTGGTCCGCGTCCCGGCAACATGGCCGCCATTAACCAATCACAAGCCGTGACGTCACGGGAGGCTGGACATGCGCGTATTTTGAAAAGCGCGCGTGTCCAGCCTCCAGTGACGTCCCGGCTTATGATTGGTCACGGCGCCATGTTGCCGGGACGCGGACCAATCACAGCAAGCCGTGACGAAATTACGTCACGGCTTGCTGTGATTGGTCCGCGTCCCGGCAACATGGCCGCCATTAACCAATCACAAGCCGTGACGTCACGGGAGGCTGGACACGCGCGCTTTTCAAAATACGCGCATGTCCAGCCTCCCGTGACGTCCCGGCTTGTGATTGGTTAATGGCGGCCATGTTGCCGGGACGTCACTGGAGGCTGGACACGCGCGCTTTTCAAAATACGCGCATGTCCAGCCTCCCGTGACGTCACGGCTTGTGATTGGTTAATGGCGGCCATGTTGCCGGGACGTGGACCAATCACAGCAAGCCGTGACGTAATTTCGTCACGGCTTGCTGTGATTGGTCCGCGTCCCGGCAACATGGCCGCCCTGACCAATCACAAGCCGGGACTTCACGTAACCAAGTAAAAGCGCGAAATTTAAACAAACAACGCTGCCGGTTCCCTCGCTGAGGTCCCGGCTGCGTCGGACAGGTGAGTATAGCGATATTTTTTATTTTAATTCTCTTTTTTACACATTATTACATTAATGTTGTTGCGATACCCGATACCCGATACCACAAAAGTATCGGATCTCGGTATCGGAAATTCCGATACAGCAAGTATCGGCCGATACCCGATACTTGCAGTATCGGAATGCTCAACACTACTGGTGAGATCCATGGTCCGTGTTTGTGTGCCATCCCTATGTACATATGTGACATCCATATGACATCCGTGCATCTGTGTGCTGATGGTATGTATGTGTGTCACATCCATGTGGCATCTGTGTGCCCTTGTGACATGTGTTGTCAGTGTGTCTGTGCTGATCCCTGGCATTGGCTGCTGAAGGCTGCTCCCATCACTGTCGCTTGGTCTCCCTGTGATTAGTGCGACCAGGAGTTGCCTAGGAGTTGTACTAGGCATCCGCTGTATAACTCCTTTGTAAAATTAAGAATTAAATTTTAAAAAAGGGCGTGGGCTCCCTCATAATTTTCAGAGCCAGCAGAGGGAAAACCCACGTCTGAGGGCTGATGTTAATAATCTGGGAAAAGGGACAATATCCCAAAAGCTTTCCAGGCTATTAATAACAGCTCACAGCTGTTTGCTTAGCTTTTTCTGGTGAATTTATGGAGGACCTAGGAAAAAATGACATCCATAAGATGTGAGAATTTTCCATGAGAATTAGCCACCACTAGCACCGTGAGAATTAGCCTCTACTCTTCCCACTTGCCCTGGTGTGGTGGCAATTGGGACAATAGTTGTGGGGTGGTTGATGTCAGCTGCTTTATGGCTGTTTTAGTACTGGATAGGTGTCTTAAAGAGACCCCCATTACTAACCCCATAGTCAAATTTAATGTAAACATAGACAGACTAAAGTCCTTTAATTGAAATAAACACACAGTCATTTATTTGAAATAAAAACTCCCGATCCTCTTTACCATTTATTCCACAAAAATAAAAATGCAAAGTTATACTCATTTTTCCACCAATAATCCATGAATGAAACATGTCCCACGATGATCCAGATGGGTTGGTAAGCGGTCACATCAGTGATGCGACTGCTCTCCATGCCAGCCGAAACACACTGAGCTGAGTGTGAGAAGTGTTGCCTGTGACCGGCAGTAACCTTAATGATGTTACCGCCGGTCACAAGCAGCTGAGTTCTCATGCTCAGCTCAGTGTGACCCAGCTGGCATGGAGAGAGGTTGCATCACTAATGTTACTGCTCACCAAACCATCTGGATTTTGGGACACTGACAGTACGTGCACATACGGATACTGACAGCACACGGATGCAGAGATCACACAGATGTCAGATATGTACATATGGATGTCACTTGGACACGGACGACAGATCTTACCAGTACTGGTTTCTCCAGTACAGGAATCACCAGGACGTGTGAAGGGGGCCTTGCTCTGCATACATCTTAGCTGTGTAAGGATGTAACAGAGGATGTCATATGCCTTTCCATTTTTATAACAGTGTGTAATTTTACTGCATTTTTGTGATTGTTATGATATGTGAAAATGCATAGAGTTTTATAGGCACTAATTAATGCAGTTAATGTAATGTATTGTTATTAATGTACAATGCAATTTATGTGTAGTATATAGAGTAAATACAGGGTTAAATATAGGACATAGGTGTAGCATAAGATAAAGGAATTGAGTTAGTAATGAAAAGGTTTAGTTGTGGGCACATTAGATACAAGAAGTGGGTTTACAGGTTAATATACAGTTAAATGGTTGGGATCAGACCAGCCAATGGAGGTGGAAAGGTCACAATAAAAAGTGGGGCACTTCCTGGTTTTAGTCAGAGAAAGAGAGCTGGAGACTAAATCTGAGGTAATTAAGTTGTTAGCAGGAGTTCAAGGCCAGAGGGATGGAGTGCACGAGAATTATGGACTGTTTGGCAGTATGACAATGTCAGCAACTGTCTTCAAAGGACATTCATGTAACATCCAGGACCAACAGCCCGAACTAGGCACTGGGAAGAGTGCCTTATTCCCTTCCAACAAGTGGAAGTCAGATCGGGAAACACATGAGGGAGATGGGACAGGACTTATGGAAACTGTGAAGCCTGACGGAGTATCCCAAGGGCCAGAGATGCCAGTGAGAAAAGAAATAGCTCAGGTCCAACAAACAGAGAACGTGGAAACAAACTCAAGATGCTAACTAGATTAAAACTAATTGTTAAGAAGCGAGTGTCCCATGATTTGTGCACTAATGTTTCTGCGTCAGGAAGCCTGGAGACATCAGGGGCCTGCGGCCGAAGTAAAAGTGTTCTGAATTGCATGAACAGCACATGGGAATCGAGACACTGTTTATTTGTCTTGTTATCCATTTAAAATGAATTAAAGTAAAAATAGTGTAGATTAGCTATAGAGAAACTGGCAAGAGAACATTTTATGCCATGGTTTTAAGTACATACACATAACTTTTCTACTGTATGCAAAATCAAATTTTCAAAATTGCAAGCAAACAGGACAAAACATAAGTAGTCTAAAAATGAAAGCCCGCATTTTTTGGACATATCTTTAATAAAAAAAATGCATGCAGGCATGTTTTATTTCTAAACAATTTATAGGAATTGACTGTATTTTGGTATACCAAAGTATTTTGCCTGCCATCTTACTCAAAGACTCTCCTTTCTTAGAAAAACGTTTATTAGAAGTTGACAATGATAAATTATTGAAAACCCTTTGATGCAGGTAGGATTTAGTTTCATATAAGAAGCAGAAACTCAATGTACAGAGATAAATCCATTCTTGAGATGCTGTTGCATGATATCTGTCTGCCAGCGAAGTGTGAAAAGAACAGTGATAGATTTATAACGTTAATTTTTTGACAAAGTCGTAAAATAACCTGTATCTCGACAATTTAACTGATATCAAACTCTGAGTGAAGTGACTGATTTAGCTACTTGTAGTTGCTGAAAACATTTAATTATTGAAAGCGAGCTCTATTGACAAAAGTCTGATTTCTATTGAGCTATATACTGTAGACCAGATGCATAAAACATTAATGTTGTCCCTGATGTACAAATCCACACTAAATCCATACATGTCTAAAAATATATTTTATTAACTCGTAAGAAATGAAGCTGAACCCCTGAATACTGCAGATGAAGAAGGTAGACCAAATGTCTGACAAGTATTTAAATTATAGATTAACAACGCACAGTATATAAGGCAGCAATATTTATTTTTTATCATGGAGGAAAGAACAGGTCAGTTCAGTTAAATACTGTAAAAACATACTGTATATCCCAAAGAATAAGGTTACAAGTAATGGCACTTACTTATTGACTGAACAATTCAGTACCGGTAAACCATCTGATGTCTATAGGTGATGTATGACTGTCCCCCCACCAGATGACTGCAGTAGATGGAGCAATTATTGTTTTCATAGTAAATAAGCGGCTGCAAGAGATGTCAGAAAATGGTGTTACCCTCTTTCCTCATTAAAACACATGAATGCTTGACCGACTCAAATGTTCATATACACTATGTCCAAAATTAATAGACCGTTTATATTTTTGTTGATTAAAAATTTCTACTATTGAACAGCTACTGTGCTGTCAATTAGTCCAAAAAATTAATAAACATGAAATCTGAACATTTAAGAAGGTAAATGTTAAAATATTGTCTTTCTTAGGATAATTTCTACTTGTAGATAATTTTTGGACAACTATGAGTGTGCAGAATTATGAAGCAACTAAATGAAAAAAGTAAATTTTTCCATCTCAGTTGTTTATTTTCATTTGATAAAGTGAGAATAATAAACAACTCAAAATGTAAAAAAGTACATTTCTGACATTAAAAAAAATATCAGATACTAATATAGTCACACTTCTTTTCACTAGCAGCCATAAGCCTTCCATCCATGGAGTCTTTCAGATTCTTAATCTGTTGACCATCATTTTTTTAAGCAGCACCAACCATAGCCTCTCAGACACTATTAAGAGAGGTGTACTGTTTCTTTTCACTATAAATCTCCCATTTAAGAAGGGCCCACATGTTCTCAATAGGATTTTAGATCAGCTGAGAAAGGAGGCCATGTCATTATGTGGTATCCCACAAAGTGGCCAATTCTATGGGATACTGGATATATAGTGTGTTTTCAGATAAATGCTGTGAATTTTTATGTAGACTGTGCATTTTAAATACATTGTGAGACCTGCTGACAGACAGCACAAAAAGGGTTATTCTTTTCCTCACAGGCTGTTCGTGACGCCACAAGTATGGCTTCCCGAACAGGATGAATCTTCTGTGCCTTATACAGTGTCTTGCGAACGTATTCGGCTCCCTGGTACTTTTCAACCTTTTCCCATATATGATGCTTCAAACATAAAGATACCAAATGTAAATTTTTGGTGAAGAATCAACAACAAGTGGAACACAATTGTGAAGTTGAATTAAATATATTGGTTATTTTTAATTTTTGTGGAAAATCAAAAACTGAAAAGTGGGGTGTGCAATATTATTCGGCCCCTTTACTTTCAGTGCAGCAAACTCACTCCAGAAGTTCATTGTGGATCTCTGAATGATGCAATGTTGTCCTAAAATGCCTAATGATGATAAATATAATCCACTTGTGTGTAATCAGGTCTTTGTATAAATGCACCTACTCTGTGATAGTCTCATGGTTGTGTTTGAAGCACAGAGAGCATCATGAAGACCAAGGAACATAACAGGCAGGTTCGTGATACTTCTGTGGAGAAGTTTAAAGCCGAATTTGGATACAAAATGATTTCCAAAACTTTAAACATCCCAAGTAGCACTGTGCAAGTGATCATATTTAAATGGATGGAGTATCATACCACTGGAAATCTGACCAAAAAACTTGCTAATATCCATTCTCGAGTATTCTCTTCATTGCCAGATCCAGATTCAGTATCTGGCACGCACTCCTTGAAGCCAGGAGACTGGGTGTTGGTGAAAAAGTTTATAAGGAGAATACCACTCGGTCCCAGATTTGATGGTCCTTTCCAAGTGCTGCTGATGACATCAACCTCCTGGAGGGAAGACCCACTTGGATCCATGCATCGCATTGCAAGAAAACTCCCATACCAGAAGATACACCCAAGCCAGAATGATGCTGTGGATGCCCAGCCTGACCTCATAGATGACCTACCTGATAAAGATTAAACACTGCTCACCACACATGCTGTTGACTAAGAGACTATGATTACAATGCCATAAACCCCCATTAGGGACAGATCTCCTGACCGCCCTTTCGCAAAAAGTCTGTACGGAGGGGGGTGTATGCACTAGTCATGCATCAGCTCACCGGCAGTATAAAAGAGTTCCAGCACTTTGGGACAGGAGGTTAGGATTAGGGCAAGTGATATCTAAGGGAGGATTGTGATGGAAATATATATATTTCATATAGATCTCACTTGCATATACACTCATATACACTCACAGCTAATATATACACTATAATCCATTGCTTAAAATGGCTGACATAAACTGATGTAAGCCAGACAGTTTGGGGCTTTCCAGGCAAAAAGAGGAACAACACCAGATGTGCTAAGTGATGAGTAGGCCTGTCAACTTTGTTCTAATTGAAGAAAAGGTGACAGTTACACTTTAGTTGCTTAATCAGCATTCATATGTGCATTAATCACAATATTCCATATATTTTTAGATAACCAATAACAGAGTAGCTTGACCATATGGTAATTAACTAACCACCCCTTTCTATATGCAATTATAAAACCATGTATATAAATAATATATATAAATAAATAATATAATAAACCATCAATTAGGTGTACAGTGTCATTCTTGAGCACTCAAAATACTCAGTCTAATTGGGAACAGCCACAGCACACACAGGGATAGATTTATCCTAGTCAAATCTCCATAACACAAGAACCTACTTCAGGACAAAAAGGACTCTTTCATTACCTTTACATGCTGTTTTCCCTTTGCATTCAGATGTTGCATAACTCTAGGTTTATTCACAGGTATTCAGAAAACCAAGAATATTTTAAGCAATCATATTAATTGAATATGTACACCTGTATGCTGTTTCATTTTGTTTTACAGATGAGAATGTGTCATACTTCAAGAGGGGAGACATGTGGTATCCCACAAAGTGGCCATTTCTATGGGATACCGGATATATAGTGTGTTTTCATATAAATGCTGTGAATTTTTATGTGGACTGTGCATTTTAAATACATTGTGAGACCTGCCGGACAGGCAGCACAAAAAGGGTTAATCTTCTCACAGGCTTGATCAGGTGACCCACCTCTGTTTTAATATGCAGAAGGTTCTGGAAAAACACCTCATGGCAGTCAGTCAGCCAATGACTGAAGCTCTACAGTCACATAGAAGGGGGAGGAGCCAAGTCCTGTGAGATAGTTTTAATTTGAAGTGGCAGTTGGTAGTCGGACATCTTGAGAAGATGAAGCCATTTTATAGGTGAAGGAATTACCTACCTTCTCCCTGCCTGCTTTGCTTAAAAAGGGGACTGACACGATAAGGGGAGTTAATAGTCTTCATATGAAGAAGACTACCATTGCACCTCTAGGAGGAAGAATTACCTTAGGGCAGAAACAGAGCACAGTGGTGAAGAAGAAATATTCAGACTTAATAAAACCAGAGGTTACTACGATCTGCCTGTCTGCAGGTACACAGCAATCATCAGCCGTGAGTGTAATCCTGTACCTCAGTTTCCTGTTGTTTGCAATAATAATTTTCCCCATTACCTTCAGTAAAATGACTTCTATTTTAAATTCTTTCAGCTGCTTCATGACTGAAGCTCAAATGCACCAACTACTACCACCATCATCATCTTCTGCCTAGAGGCAGTTACTGTGCAAACATTGTGTTGTGGAGTTTCCTGTGTTTGTGTAATTTGAGAAGGAAAGACTCTTCTCCTGGCAGAAAGCTTGGCCACCGTAAGATACATCATACCCTGTTAGGAGTACAACCCTCAGCCATACAACACATGAGAACGCCAAAAGTATTCTTTCATTTTTACAACATTTGCTTTCTAGCCAAGCAGTTGAGTACTTTAATACATGATTTTTCTGGTTCATGCTTTTCTTTACAATAAGGATCTTCTTACAATAACTGGGGAGGGGAAAAAGAAGCGAATGTGAATAATCACAATGCCAAAATAAAAAGATTTTGGTTAAAAATAACCAACCATTTACATGTCTCTATGGTTCACAGTTTTATTGAAAGATGCAGACATTTTCCTGAGCAGTGTTTGAAGAAAGTGTCTTCTAAAATTTGTTATTAAGTTTGAGATTTTTTTGTACTCTATCTTCAACCTGAAAAGGCCCAGCTAACTAATTTTCAATAATAGCAGCTCCTCTACTCCACCTTACTGGCATCTGAGTTGACGTGGAGGTCTGTGCCTTTTGCTGATCCAACTAAGTGCCCATTCATCTGGTCCGTCAAGAGTAGACACATGAGTGAATATCATCAGATCCCTCCTTATTTGGCTTGCTAATAGAGCTTACCGAATAGCTGCAGTGGGAACTGCTTACTTCTTGGCACTCCAGGAGGGTTGTAGTTCTGGAATAAGGCAGCACTGAAGGATAATGGGTTCCTGGTTGCTTTATGCTTGAGACTCCTCAAGTTTTTAGCAGTTATTTTGCACCTTTTTTTTTCAACAAGTGTTTTGCAACCCTGTTGACATTTTGCAACAGAACCATTGATGTCTTGTTTTGACGATGCGGAGACCAGCGTAGGACGCAGCTTGTAGCAATTTTTCTTTTCCGCATCGTCAAAACGATGCATGCGGAAGCATCCGCATACTGCGGCACGACCTTCGTACCTAATGTTAAATATGGGTACACAGTCCGCATGCTGGCCGCATGCAGAAATAGGTGGAGCTAGCGGCAGAGGGCGGGGCTTCACGGAGGAAGTCCGCAGCCCACCACAGCTGCTACAAACGCAAGTGTGAAAGTAGCCTTAGATACAATTTGACCTGACACCACTGTGTTTTTGCTTTTTGTAAGGATTTTTTATTTTATTTTGTATGATTAAAATAATCTTTTTTTTTACTTATTATCAAAAATGTGTTTTTTATTTCATCTGGAGCTTCATTGAACCTTTATTTGGTTTCCCAGAGATACTCTCTCTGTGAGACTCATTTGGCTTTATTTTTATGCATCAGTATTACTTTAAAAATAAATCAGTATAGTCATTGCACTAAGCATATATGCTTGACCACTCTAGGAGTCCGACTCATTTAATAATGGGCAAAAAATAAATTCTGAGGCCCTCCTCTAAATGTCTTCCAGGGACTATTAGAGTGGCTCCTTCTAATTTTTGGAAGCCCTTCCACATAGTACATACACTTTGCAACTCTAGGAGTCCCACTCCTTAATAATGGGAAAAAATGTTTAATGATGTACTCTTATACTGTACATACATGACCACTAAGTACAGGAGGAGGAGGAGGAGGTGATTTCATCAACAAAATGGGTTTGAGTGGTAAGGGATGTATGTTAAGAGAACTTCCCAAACAAAACAGTTGGGCTGCTTTTACATTACATTGCTCTCATTCGTAGGGCCTACAAAGTCATCAGAAATCCAGCCCTTGTTCAATTTTAGAAGAGTCAGCCTGTCTGACATGAACTCTGCCATGTGTGGCAGACTACAAAGAGTCAAACATTCAGTGTCCTCACCAAGAAGAACACTAACCATCCTCTCCTCTTCATGACGCATAGCCTCCTCCTTCTTCTCCTCTTCAGGCCATCCATGCTGGACAGGCATGAAGCTGGGATTGGAAGTCACCTCTGTAGCGTAGACCAAAAACTCCTGTTCTGCCTCATCCTGCTCCTTCTCCTGTTCCTCGTCATCACTCAATGTGGCTTGAGAATATTGTATGAGGCTGGGCTGTGTGGTATCAGCCACTGTAAAATCTTGCTACATAACCACCTGCTCGGCATTGAAAGTTTCCTCTTTGAGATTCTGCAGCAAACGTTTTAATAGACAGAGCAACGGGATAGTTATGCTGACAATAGCATCATCAGCGCTCACAATCTTGGTGCAGTACTCAAAGTTTTGAAGAACCCCACAAATGTCATCATCAATCTACACCCACTCAGAAGTTGTTATGTGTGGGGCTGAGTGTTACTTTGACGGGCATTGAGAAGCTGGAATTCAGATACTGCTCTCTGCTGCTCACTAAGCCTTGCCAACATATTAACTGCCTACTGCCTCAACACATTTATCTAACTATCCTTGTGTTGCCCATTCAAAAACTTCTTCATAACCAGGATCCTTGTATTTTGTTCTTACACGCTTTATGCATTTAATAGCCCTCTGTGTCTGTACTTTTACACATACTGGGTGGTAACAAGTTCATGCAGCATTACATGAACACCCAATTTCTTGGTATCTGTTGTTTATGCAATTATTGTTATTTTGTAATGTCATTTATTGTCTATAAAAGTCCCCTCTAAAATGTAAAGTGCTGAGGAATATGTTGGCACTATAGAAATAATAATATTATTATTTTTTATTATTATTATTATTATTAATAATATTATTATTATTAAAGGTCGAATTATAACATGTGGGCAGGTCACAAATCAGTCAGTGACGAGGCGAATTAAAGCGCTGTTGCAGCAAAGCTATTCCGCCAAAAGTCTGAGATGACTTTCGGTAATGTGCGCTGACACGCCATACTTTGGCAAGTAGGTCAGGCAAGTCAGGGTATGTTTTTAAAAAACACTGTACAACCAAGTTAAACATATGGTCATCCATAGAATGTGTTTAAAGCTTGCAGAGCTTTAAAGCTGCCACTAAGTTACACTCATTATCGCACACAGCCAGACCTGGTTGGAGGTTCAGCGGGAAGAACCACTGATTAGTCTGTTCTTTTATCACCTTCAACAGCTCAGCTGCATTGTGCGCTTTATCAGCTAAACAGATAAGCTTCAGCAGAGGGCTACCAATTTTACTATGTGGGTGTTTAGCATTTTGGCCTGTGGGTGGGTCGATATTTCTGCTTTCTGTTAAATGTCTGGGGCAGGGACAAGTGAACGCTGTGCTGGGACATCAAACTGGACATGGTTGCTGACTGTTGTGTCTGTGAAACTGCAGGTTGTGGGCAGGAGGCATCAGCGCCTGCTTCATGAACAGCAGATTGGGAAGGAAGTAACAAACGGGAAGGGGCAGTGGTTTCACTATCAAACACAGATTTTTTACCCAGGCTTTCCGCCCACCTACTAGGGTGCTTGGCTGTCATGTGCTTTTGCATGGTGGTGGTGCTAAGGTTGGCAGTGTTCTTGCTTGTTCTTAACTTGGTTTGGCAGATGATGCAAATTACAGTTTTTTTGTCTGATGGAATTCCAGAAAAAAACTGCCATACAGGGGAACAACCCACCTTTGACCTGTTATTTAGCTGAGTGGGGGGGGCTCTGTGGAACAGTTGACTGAGTTCTCCCTCTGGTTAAACCACTACCTTTTGCCTGTTTTTGTGCTATGGACCAATCCCTGTCTAGACTGCCGTGCTCGCTAGGCATGCCACCATGCCAGGTTGGATCAGTGGCCTTATCATCGACCAAGTCATCTTTCGATTCATCAATCTGATCCTCCTGAGATGCAATTTTAGGCTGACCTGATGGCAACTGTGCATCATGATTGTCCTCCACCACTTCAGAAATGAATTAACCTTCCCCAACGTGGCTTTCTCCTGGTTGTGGGAGCTCAAATGTTTGGGCATCAGTGCACTCCACCTCCTCATGACCCTCTTTAATGTGCATGTTGAGAGGCCTGATAAATTATAAGGGAACGTAAACAGTTCCTCAGAGTGGCCAGCGTTTGGGTCATATGTCTCCTGGAACTCTTGATGGTAGGTGGAAGGAGGACCAGTTTGAGGATTCAGAGGCCCAACGTCTTGGCTACTGAGACTGGACCGTGTGTAAGACTTTGTGGTGCTGCTTGTCAACACATTGGAGTCTTTGTCTGCCATCCAACCCACAACATCCTGGCAATTGTCTGGGTTCATCAGTGGTGTACCGAACTGACCATATTTTGACTGGAAGCTAGAACGAGATCCAGTCACCCACTAATCTGTAACATGGCTTTGGCCAGCACCACCACATCCATGTCCCTTATCGTCACCTTTTCTCATATTGAATGCTTTATTCTTATGAAAAAAAAATTCCTGGCTTTATTTTTGACAAGTTCCCTCATAGAGGTGTTATGTACAAATTCAATGTATCTAACAATGTGCGACCATTTTTTAAAGATATCAGCTTTATTACACACGGCAACAGCATACTCATGAAAATTAGAGATAAATAGTCACGATTGCGTATCTCTCCAGGCTTTACACCAGTCGCACAACTGCTAGATAAATATATGCTGTTTATTAAACCAATAGATAATGAGTAGGCTTGTGCAGGTTGGTCAATGGTACTACTGTCTCTTTCCCTTGAGGAGGCTGCTTCCAAGTAAAATGAGGCTTGTACATATTCCTGACATGGGTTTCAGGCCTGACAGATTAACCACAATACAGGCCCTCACTTGCATACACTGTATTCGGAATTTAATTGTAATGCTTTTGGTGTCTGGTAGAATCCAATTTACTGACATTGATCATACAGCTCCCCTAACTCCTGTATTATATTCACCTAACAGCGGCTTCACCTGCTATGACAGTTGTTCCATTGAGATCCATAGGCAAAAATGAACTGTGGAGCTTACAAAACTCAGGTTTCACAGCACCTGCTGGCCCTCTGCTAATTGTCAGTGAGGGCCACATAATAACATGGTGGTGAACATGGTGATGGTGGTGGGCAAAGTGCAAAATTCAAATGGGCAAGTTTTAGCTGGTATTGTAAAGTGATGGGGAATATGTATTCCACTATCTGGCTAAATATTTTTCACGAGGGAGGGACCTCCTGAATGAAGGAGTGAGAGCTCTCCCAAATGTATGATACAGTGCCATCTAAGGGCCCTTACCAAACTCAGGTTTCACAGCACCTGCTGACACTCTGCTAAATATCAGTGAGGGCCGCATAATGACATGCGGTGGACATGGTAGTGGTGGTGGACAAAGCCCAAAATTCAAACGGGCATATTTGAAATGCCATTGTAAAGGGATGGGGAATATGTATTTTGTCAACTATTTGGCATGAGGGAGGGTCCTTCTAAATGTAGGAGTGGGAGCCCTCACAAATGTTAAAGTAAAAAATAAAGCCTAAACGCTACGTGTGAACATATGCTAAAGGGGACGTATAATTGTTTCTTTATGTTAATTTTGCATTATATACATGTAATTATGAAGGGAGAAATGTTTCTCAGCATTTTTCCCTTTAAAAAAGTTTTTCATTTGGTTTGGTAGGTCTTTTTAAAAATCCGTAAAACCGGCACAATAGACTGACAACATTTTTCCCAGATACCATATGTGAGTCAGAAAAGCATGATGTTCCCATTTAGTTTTAGCTCTTTGGCTGGTTTCACATTTGCGTTTGTAGGAGCTGCAGAGGGCTGCGGACTTCCTCCGTGAAGCCCCGCCCTCGGCCGCACCTCCGCCTCTAGCTCCGCCTACTTCTGCATGCGACCTGCGTACCTATCTTTAACATTAGGTACGCAGGTCGTGCCGCTGTATGCGGATGCTTCCGCATGCGTCGTTTTGATGATGCGGCGACCATCATAGAACCCAGCTTGTAGCAATTTCTTTTTTTTCCGCATCGTCAAAACGACGCATGCGGAAACATCCGCATACAGCCGAACGACCTGCGTACCTAATGTTAAAGATAGGTACGCAGGCCGCATGCTGGCCGTATGCAGAAGTACTCGGAGCTAGAGGCGGAGGTGCGGCCGAGGGCGGGGCTTCACGGAGGAAGTCCGCAGCCCTCCGCAGCTCCTACAAACGCTAGTGTGAAACTAGCCTTTCCCATCCATTTCAGCTTTTTTCTCATGCCCCCAGACCTATGTATTGGCTCCAGCAGAAAAATATTTGGCTTTCCCATTGATTTCAGTACAAATATACAGATATTACAAATTATGCATGCCAATTTTCCCGAATCCGAATACTTCACTATTTTCTCACCACAAGTAGATAGAAGAAAAGCCGGCAATTCAGCAGCCTTGTACAGTAAAATCACAGCAGGCCCCAATAGGAAAGAACAGATAGAAAAGATATATACAAATAGAATAGATAGATATATGGATGTCAGTGACATATAGATAGATAGATAGATAGATAGATAGAAGAAAACCCAGCAATTCATGTGCGCATACAGTAAAATCACTGACAGGTTAGACTAAAATAATCTTTCATTAAATAAATGTCCAGTAATTTCCACACACACTGTACTAATTGTGTTTGTCACTGACATCTATATACTGTATCTACCTATTCTTTTTGTATTTACTGTGTGTAATACATCTCTTCTATCCTGTCGGCTCCTGCATTGCAGAACATGGCAGATGAATTACCGATTTTTCTTCTATCTATCTATCTATCTATCTATCTATCTATCTAATATATATATATATATATATATATATATATATATATATATATATATACAGTTAGGTCCATATATATTTGGACAGAGACAACATTTTTCTCATTTTGGTTATAGACATTACCACAATTTAATTTTAAACAAAACAATTCAGATGCAGTTGAAGTTCAGACTTTTAGCTTTCATTTGAGGGTATCCATATTAAAATTGGATGAAGAGTTTAGGAGTTTCAGCTCCTTAACCTGTGCCACCCTGTTTTTTAAAGGGACCAAAAGTAATTGGACAATTGACTCCAAGGCTATTTCATGGACAGGTGTGGGCAATCCCTTCATTATGTCATTCTCAACTAAGCAGATAAAAGGCCTGGAGTTGATTTGAGGTGTGGTGCTTGCATTTGGAAGGTTTTCCTATGAAGTAAACATGCGGTCAAAAGTGCTCTCCATGAAGGTGAAACAAGCCATTCTTAAGCTGTGAAAACAGAGAAAAAACCCATCCGAGAAATTGCTACAATATTAGGAGTGGCAAAATGTACAGTTTGGTACATCCTGAGAAGGAAAGAAAGCACTGGTGATCTCATCAATGCAAAAAGACCTGGGCGCCCACGGAAGACAACAGTGGTGGGTGATCGCAGAATAATCTCCATGGTGAAGAGAAACCCCTTCACAACAGCCAACCAAGTGACCAACACTCTCCCGGAGGTCGGCGTATCAATATCCAAATCTATCATAAAGAGAAGACTGCATGAAAGTAAATACAGAGGGTTCACTGCACGGTGCAAGCCACTCATAAGTGTCAAGAATAAAAAGGCTAGACTGGACTTTGCTAAAAAACATCTAAAAAAGCCAGCACAGTTCAGGAAGAACATTCTTTGGACAGATGAAACCAAGATCAACCTCTACCAGAATGATGGAAAGAGAAAAGTATGGCGAAGGCTTGGTACAGCTGATGATCCAAAGCATACCACATCATCTGTAAAACACGGCGGAGGCAGTGTGATGGCTTGGGCATGCATGGCTGCCAGTGGCACTGGGTCACTAGTGTTTATTGATGATGTGACACAGGACAGAAGCAGCCGAATGAATTCTGAGGTATTCAGAGACATACTGTGTGCTCAGATCCAGCCAAATGCAGCAAAACTGATTGGTCGTCGTTTCATACTACAGATGGACAATGACCCAAAACATGAAGCCAAAGCAACCCAGGAGTCTATTAAAGCAAAGAAGTGGAATATTCTTGAATGGCCAAGTCAGTCACCTGATCTCAACCCAATTGAGCAGCATTTCACTTGTTAAAGACTAAACTTCAGACAGAAAGGCCACAAACAAACAGCAACTGAAAACCACCGCAGTGAAGGCCTGGCAGAGCATCAAAAAGGGGGAAACACAGCGTCTGGTGATGTCCATGAGTTCAAGACTTCAGGCTGTCATTGCCAACAAAGGGTTTTCAACCAAGTACTAGAAATGAACATTTTATTTAAAATTATTGAATCTGTCCAATTACTTTTGGTCCCTTTAAAAACAGGGTGGCACATGTTAAGGAGCTGAAACTCCTAAACCCTTCATCCAATTTTAATGTGGATACCCTCAAATGAAAGCTGAAAGTCTGAACTTCAACTGCATCTCAATTGTTTTGTTTAAAATTCATTGTGGTAATGTCTATAACCAAAATGAGAAAAATGTTGTCTCTGTCCAAATATATATGGACCTAACTGTATATATATATATATATATATATATATGTATGTGTGTGTGTGTGCGCCACTGACATCTATATATCTATGTATTCTATGTGTATATATCTATTCTATCTGTTCTATTCTATCCTGTCAGTGTGATTTTAATGTATGCAGCACGTGATTTGCCGGCTTTTCAAAGGACATGGGCGTTTAAAAATCGGACAGCACTCTAATGGTCCGAGTGCTGTGTGATTTTTTTCTCACACCCACAGGATTGCATTGGTTAGTCTCGGCCGAGTCTCAGTGAGAATCGCAGCATGCTGTGATTTTACACACACGTAGAATATGTCGGAAAAAACATATGGTGAGCTGCCCCATAAATTAACACTGGTCCAAGTGCTATGCAATGTTTTCTGTGTGTGAAAGTCCTGATAACTCCTCATAGGGGACAGACAGATGGCCGTATTTGTTGTGCGAGGATCGCATTGGAATCCTTGGACTGACCGTTTGCTCTCCTGACCTGAGCGTGACAGCTGCATAGAAATACATCACGTCAGGAGAGGCACAGGACCACTCCGTGCATTGCGCTGTGTTCCACAGACGAGTCTCTGCCCTTATTCAGGGTTACTTATGTAGATACTTAAAAAGTGTTGGAGGTTTTACATTTGTCCAATAAAAGACACAAACTTTTAAAGTCATCAAAAGATGTGAGACCTTTAATTTAGTTAGTTCAGTTGGATCAGAAAAATATGTATATATCTTATAACCTGGTGGAATGCCACACTTTGCCCATTGCTTTTTCTATTGCTCATTTTTTTTGTAATCTAGCTTTTCACTATTCACAGACAGCTAGCTATCAGTGTAAAATAAAATATGTAAGAACTTAGAAAAAATAGCATGGAAAGCAGAAGGCCAAATTTGCATTTAGTATTCAGTACATCTGTGAAAATTATATTCAACGGGCGAGAAGCATCATTGTTATTACGTTTTGTGCTCTACAAGTCAACGGTCACTACTTTTCTCATAAGCAAGTTTAAATCAGTGCTTGACTGGATAAGATTAATCTTCTGGAACATCTTTTAGATAAGAAAATCCTGTTTGTGTTGTATATTAAAGAAATTGTTTATTGCTACAAACATAGAGCAGACATTTCACACTTCTTTACAGCATCACCATTACATATATATTCAAAGCAATAAACGCAATATAGTGCAGCAGTAATGGGTGAGAGACAGACAACATCTGTCACTTTTAAATTCTGGACATTTCTGTTTTTATAACACTGATTTCTTGACAGAAATACTTTCTTATAATATTAGCAATCTATTGTTAACTCCATGAAAGCATTGAAAATTCCATGTTAGAGCTGCCCATATACATTAATTTTTGTCGGCAGACCCTGTTGTTATCTGTGCGCTTTGCCAAAAGTCTAATGTGTTTAAGAACTGACAGATGGAGCCATCTGTGTTTCATCAAAGCAAAAAAATTATCAGAGAGGTTAGATTTTTTTTATAATTTGTAATGTATTTTTTATCCATGGAATGACTTGCAACAGAGCAGCAAGCCTGCTTTAAAAATGACTTGTTAATTGTAGAAACTTTTGTTAAATATCTTGTAAAAATTCCTGAGCTCCCTAATTTTGGTGCTCTTTTCCATTTTGCTCTGTGTCACTCCATTGCAGGGATATTGATATTTGTTTTTTTTTTGAATTGTGAAATATCTCCTTGCAGACTGAGTATTTTTTTAGAGTTTTGTCTGGCACAGTCTGAGAAGGAAGATCTTTCGTCAAACTGTGATTAGCATAGTCTGGAATAGAAGGGTGAAAGCGCATATCCCCAGAGAAGACTCTGAAGAAATGACATCTTGATCGGCAAGCAGAGATTTCACATACTGTGCTCCAAAAGCAAAAAACATGGATTTTTCCAAAATGGAATGACACAGCATAAAAGAGAAAATAGCGGCAAAATGAGGGGAGCTTAGAGGTTTTCTAAAAAATGCATTTAACTCAATTTTTTGAGCATGTGACAGGTCCTCTTTAAAGGAGAGCTACCTGCAAGTTGGGTTTCATCAAGTTAATTGTCAGCCATCAGTCGAACCAAGTGAACAACTGTGAATTGCTGAAAATATACTCTCTGTTATAACCTCCTTGCATGAATACAGTGTGCCTCTGTGAGACTTTGTGTCCACTATGCCATCAGGCTTCATGAATACCCAACCAGCACAACTAGAAACATTCAGCATGCACATCACACAAACCTTTGAGGAAGAATGATGAGCAACACATTTCCAGTCCGAATTTAAATTCACATACTGTAGTAATTTAACATTAGGCGGTGTTTACACAGGCAACAATTGATTCTACCATGGCAAGGTTTATTAGCTCCATAATCCTCGAAGGAACTTTAACACAAATCATCCATGCTCCGGCACAAAGGTAAACCCAGTAGAAACCTACAGGACAATTCTCTGGCAGGTATACATCCAATACTCAGGCAGGTGCACATCCAAAACTTCAGCAAGTATACATCCAATATTCCGGCAGATATACATCCAATATTCCAGCAGGTATACACCCAATATTCTGGCAGGTATACATCCACCCACACACTGGTCAGTATGATGTCTCTCCAGCTCCCACACTCGATTTCCTCTCTAGGACCAAAGACTGCTCAGCTCCTCAGCTGACTCGCCAGTTACTTCATTCAGAGAGAGACCCTCATTTGTCTCTCTCCAGACTGCAGCTTACATCTTGGCTGGTCACTCACAAGCTTCAGCACACTCGCTTCTGCTTCAATGTCCAGCAGACTCACTGGCTTATCGGCAGCAACACATGCTGAACTCATGACTTGGTTCTTAGCAACACACTGCAGGTGCACTCCTAATCAAGACCTACAGTGCTAAGATTTAATGCTCACCTACCTGGACTTGCTACAATATCAAGATGCAAATCCGATAAGGCGCAGGTAGACTTAATTTAAACAAAGCAATAAATAAAACCCTATTGATATATTACTTCAGCTAATGGGTTAAACTATGACTAATATGTAAAGCCAAAAAAGCAATAGTTATTTAATATTATTAATACAAGATTTATGGCAGTAACTTCTGAGCATATTAGTAAAATCACAAAGTTTGCTTATTATGTGCGTGCAGAGGTAAATAATTGAATTCTGAGAGATTTCTCTGTGTTAGCCAACATCATCCTGGGGTAGATGGAACATTATAGCTCCAATGAACTGTGCATGAGTCGTCTCCTGGAATTATTTCAAATTGGCGATGTACCCACCATTGAATGGACTAAATCCAGCACGTCTGTTCCACATCTTCTCTGTGTCCAAATTTTAAGACTATGTTCAGCTTACTAGATATAAATCATTTGAGGGTTGTAAGCATCAGTGTCAACTGTGTAAATCATATAAAACCACAATTATATTGAAATGTGCTTTCTCTGTGCTAATTGGAGAAGTGAGTCAGAGCTATACATGGATCAAAAGGCACACATGAACATTTAAATATCTATAATTAATGCTAACTATCATGTTTACTGTGGTTGCAGCAAATGTACTTATGGGTCACTAAGCCACCAAAAAAGTACACTAAACCGTAATAAATTTTCTAAGTGATTATCCAATTTGGCATAATTTATGAAGTGCTTTAAATGCTTGGATAATTGATTGTCTAAGTTTAATTAGGAATGTGAAGGAAGAGAAGAGGCTTTAATTTAAGAACTAAATGGTTAACAGGCTCCGAAAGTATTATGTCTTGAAGCATTAAGCATTGAATTTTCTTCGGAGTTTGTGTTTTAAGTGAAGATCAGCAGAGCGATTCGAAAAGGATCGACATTGAGTTGAATTTCTTAAAATACAAAGGTCACTGCAAACTCAAACATGTCCAGGGACATTTCATACGCTGATGAAGACACTGAAAGCTAATTGTCTAGTGTTGCCAATCAGGGGGCTATCCCAGTTAGTATAAAATATGGGGGACCAGCTAAGGAGCGCCATTTTATATTTATACCAAGTGTATGGATAGTAGGTCAGAGTGCACAGCTCAATCCACCTAAGGATTAAAAATACCTAATCTGATTGTGGTTTAGTCTCACTGGAAGTATTACTCTGTGCCTCGGAACACCAATCCAAATATGCAATTGATAATCAGGAAATGTTGTAGCTGTAGCTGTGACTGAATTGATTAATCTAAGATATACTTAATGTGGAGTTTTTTTATTCTTTACACAGTGACAAATAAGGAGGACAATATTAATGAGAACATGGCAAGTAAAAACAGCTAATAACCAGAAAATATGGGGATAATCTGCAGGTTAATAGCATTCTAAAGATGCCCAGCTGCTGAACTGAAAGCTCTGCTGTGGGGAGGAAATCAGCTTTGTTTCTCCCGGCAGTCTCTGGCTTTCAATCATAGAGGCGCTGTCAGTTCATCTTCAGTCACCATTCAGGATTCAGGATACAGTGAGTGGCAGCTGTAATCATGCCCCAGCACTGACTATCAGCACACTCTGCACTGATGCACTGCTGAGTCGGCTGTCAGCCAGTGCCAAAATGTGGTGATAGCTGCTGCCCACCATTCACTGACTGGTGACTGAAGCCACGCTGGCAGCTCCTCTATGATTCGATATCTATGAAAGTTCATTTACTCTTGACATCTGAACTTTCAAGGAGGCAGACACATGGCTTTAGAATGCTATTAACCTACAGATTAACCCGATATCTGCAGGTTAATATAATTTTTTAACATGACAGGTTCCCTTTAAGCCCCACAGTTCTGTCTCTTTCTTTTTTCTCTCTCTCTCTCCCTTTTTGTCTTGGCAGTTACTGGCTTTTCAGTAATCAATTTTTTGGCAAAAAATCAGCAAACTGGGCAAATTCGAATTTAAAAAATATCCTCTCATCGCTACTCCTAAAACTCTGGTCTAGTTCCTAAAATGTTTTTTCTAGATATTAATAATTACAACTTAGCCACTTTTGTAATTAGATTTATTATAAGATTCACTATATATCTAATCCTTAAGCTAGTTTCACATTTGCATTTAAAAACGCAGCGTTTAAAACGCAAACGCAGGTGGTGAAAAAACGCATGTAAACGCGTGAAAACGCTGTGTTTTTTAGACGCATGCGTTTTCTAATGCGGTAAAAAAACGTGGCGTTTTGACACGTTTACATGCATTTTTTCCTGCGTTTGCGTTTTTTTTCCCATGAAGAGAAATTTCACAAGAGAAAAATCAAGATAACCAGACACCGCCAATGGGACTAAAGAGGGCGTATATGTTGGGATCTCTATATATAGACCCTAGGGCTACTGAAATTTTAACAGTTTGCTACTGTATCCTGTGTCATGATGGATCTTCGCATGGAGAGCTTTTATTTCAACCTGGATTTCAGCTTCAAGCTGTTTCTTGCCTGTGCTTTTGCTTGGGAGCAAGACAGAAATCGCAAAAGATGAAGAAGGAGACAACGTAGGCGTTTTTGGAGGCACCCCATTATCGAAGTACGTGAGAGCCGTGGAGCCTATCACACGCTCTATGCCGAGCTTAATGCCAACCCGGAGAAATTCCACGAATATACAAGGATGTCGCAAGACTCGTTCCGGGATTTGCTTGCTCGTGTCCAAGGAACCATATGGAGACAGGACACCCAGCTCCGTAGAGCGATTCCACCGGAGGAACGTCTGCTGGTTACATTAAGGTACGTTACAAATCTAAACCCAATGACAGTCCAAATTTTTTGTTTTCACACATGTATGTTTTGGCTATTTACCTATCTTTCTTTAGCATAAACGCACCATAAATAGAATAGATTGTAATGTTTTTTGTTTCTGTTTTTCTTACAGATTTCTGGCAACCGGAGAGAGTTTATCATCCCTCCACTTCCAATACCAGCTTGGAATATCCACCCTTTCCGGAATAGTTGCGGACACCTGCCGGGCTTTGTGGAATGTACTCCGGGATGAGTTTATACCCGTACCCACAGCGGACATGTGGCTTGAAATAGCTGAAAAATTCTGTAGTGTGTGTGATTTCCCCCACTGTTTAGGAGCGGTGGATGGAAAGCACATCCGCATTATCAAACCTGCCAGAACAGGATCGGAGTACTTCAACTATAAAAAATATTTTTCTGTTGTGCTCATGGCAATAGCTGATGCGGAATGTCACTTCATCGCCGTGGACATTGGAGCTTTTGGCCGTGGCAACGATTCCCAGACTTTCAAGAGCTCAGATATGGGCCGGCGTGTGTATGGCCAAAATTTCAATTTTCCCCCACCACAACCTCTCCCCAAGACTCAAGGTCCACCGATGCCATTTGTTATGGTTGGGGATGAGGCCTTCCAGATGTGTGAAAACCTACTGAAGCCCTATTCCAGTCGGGACTTGAACCACACTAGAAGGATCTTTAACTACAGACTGACCAGGGCCCGAAGAACAGTAGAGTGTACCTTTGGCATTCTGGTCGCTAAATGGCGCATTCTTGCATCAGCCATAAATCTAAAAGTGGAAACAGTCGACGAGGTGGTCAAAGCCTGTGTGGTTCTCCACAATTACATAATGACTAAGGAGCGACCCAACAGTGAACTGGATGAACCAGTTGCACACCCACTGCCCGATTTCCAGCATCACCCACTGCGGTCAACTGCAGCCGTTGGTCACATGCGGGACCAATTTGCTGCCTTTTTTGATTCAGATATTGGACGTGTGTCATGGCAGGACAATGTTGTGTAAATGTCCTGTTGTAATTATATCTGTACCAGTAATTTTCTACAATGATAATAATATTTCTCATTAATAATCTTTATTTTTGGTTGTGTTGACCGTGTCTCCTATGTATTTCCTCTCCAAACCAAAGTTGTCCTAAAACTGGCAGTATTTGATCTGTATTTAATATCATTTTTTGTAATCCAAAACCAGGAGTGGGTGATAAAGGCAGAGGTGCTAGTTATTATGTTAATATCATAACCCGACATGATATGAGATATTGTTTACATACAGTAAACCATGTCATATCCCCCTTTATTTTGCATATTCCACACTACTAACGTGTTGTGAATTTACCTTTTGGCTCCCTCTAGTGGTTACTAGTGATTTGACTCTGGGTATGTCATTCATCCCTTGTATGCTGACCTGGGTCGTTAGGTCAGGGGTGTTGCTATATAAGCTCCCTGGACCTTCAGTTCAATGCCTGGCAACGTTGTAATCAGAGCTAATCTGTTGTGCTCTTGTCTACTGATCCTGGTTCCTGCTAAATTAAGCTAAGTCTGCTTTCTTGCTTTTTGCTATTTGTTTTTGTTTGCATTTTTGTCCAGCTTGTACATAATCTGTATCCTAACCTTGCTGGAAGCTCTAGGGAGGCTGGAGTTCTCCCCCCGGGCCGTTAGACGGTTCGGGGGTTCTTGTATCTCCAGTGTGGAATTTTGTTAGGGCTTTTGTTGACCATATAAGTTATCTTACTACATTCTGCTATTAGTAAGTGGGCCTCTCTTTGCTAAACCTAGTTCATCTCTGTGTTTGTCATTTCCTCTTACCTCACCGTTATTATTTGTGGGGGGCTTGTATCCGACTTTTGGGGTCTATTCTCTGGAGGCAAGAGAGGTCTTTGTTTTCCTCTTCTAGGGGTAGTTAGTCCTCCGGCTGGCGCGAGACATCTAGCAACCAACGTAGGCATGTTCCCCGGCTACTTCTAGTGTTGGCGTTAGGAGTAGTTATATGGTCAACCCAGTTACCACTGCCCTATGAGCTGGATTTTTGTACGTCGCAGACTTACTTGTTCCTCTGAGACCCTCGCCATTGGGGTCATAACATAACGTTAGTAGTATGTATGTGCAAAATTTTGGCGCTGTAGCTATTAAATTTGAGGGTTAAATTGCGGAAAAAAATTGGCGTGGGCTCCCGCACAATTTTCTCCGCCAGAGTAGTAAAGCCAGTGACTGAGGGCAGATATTAATAGCCAGGAGAGGGTCCATGGTTATTGCCCCCCCCCTGGCTAAAAACATCTGCCCCCAGCCACCCCAGAAAAGGCACATCTGTAAGATGCGCCAATTCCGGCACTTGGCCACTCTCTTCCCATTCCCGTGTAGCGGTGGGATATGGGGTAATAAAGGGTTAATGTCACCTTGCTATTGTAAGGTGACATTAAGCCAGATTAATAATGGAGAGGCGTTAATTATTACACCTATCCATTATTAATCCAATTGTATGAAAGGGTTAAAAAAACACACACACATTATTAAAAAGAATTTTAATGAAATAAACGCACAGGTTGTTTTAATATTTTATTGCTCTCTCAATCCACCTGAAGACCCTCGCTCTGTAACAAAGGAAAAATAATAAACCAACAATATACATACCTTCCGATGATCTGTCACGTCCCACGATGTAAATCCATCTGAAGGGGTTAAAATATTTTACAGGCAGGAGCTCTGCTAATGCAGCTGTGCTCGTGCCTGTAAAACCCCGGGGAATGAAGGTAATGTAGGTCAATGACCTGTATTTACCTTCATTCGCGGTGATGCACCCACTGCTGGATGTCCCTCGAATGTGGGAAAATATTCAGAAAAGTTCCCAGGCTCGAGGTCATATGAGGACATCCAGCAGGGGGCGCATCACCGCGAATGAAGGTAATGTAGGTCAATGACCTGTAGTCTTTTCCTCCAAGATGTGGCCTGTCAGGGTGTCTTCGGCTTCAGAGTCTGGTGACAAGTGACCTGCAACTGTCCACACCCTCCCTTTTATCACCTTGATGGTGGGGGGTGGCTTATCAGTGTCTAGACATTGTTATCTTAATTGAAACGCATGCGTTCAAAAACGCAACAAAACGCATGTGCTAAAAAACGCATGCGTTTACATAGACAGCAATACGTTTTTTTGCGGCAAAAAAACGCCTCTAGAAATTGCTACATGTTGCATTTCTGCATCCAAACGCAAGCATGGAAAAGACGCATGCGTCGTCAAACGCGGCAAAACGCATACAAAAAAATGCATGCGTTTTTACTGTTAAATATAGGAAAAAAAACGCATGCGTTTTTTTGCGCTAAAACGCAGCAGCAAAAAACGCAAATGTGAAACCAAATGTGTTTTTTTACTGCACTTCCTGTGAGGTTTCATTTGAGAGCAGTTTAAAACAGGATGTAATAGGAGGCTGGGGATACACTCACTTTCCTGCTGTGTTTATCACCCCTCCTGGAACAAAAAAGTATCAGGGAGCAGTGCTGCAGTTACTTACTATAGTTTCTTGCATCGCCACCCCCTAAAGATGCAGCCCCCACAGATTCTAACACCTTCAATAGAATCATCAACAGGGGCATCGGTGGTATCTAGGGTTCAGCGAAACGGGTCGATCATTTTCAAAAGTCGCCGACTTTTGGCTAAGTCGGCGTCTCATGAAACCCGATCCGACCCCTGTGCTTGTCGGCCATGCGGTACGCGACTTTCGCGCCAAAGTTGCATTTCAATGACGCGAAAAGCGCCATTTCTCAGCCAATGAAGGTGAACGCAGAGTGTGGGCAGCGTGATGACATAGGTCCTGGTCCCCACCATCTTAGAGAAGGGCATTGCAGTGATTGGCTTGCTGTCTGCGGCGTCACAGGGGCTATAAAGGGGCGTTCCCGCCGACCGCCATCTCACTGCTGCTGATCTGAGCTTAGGGAGAGGTTGCTGCCGCTTCGTCAGAAGCAGGGAGAGCATTAGGCAGGGTCCACTAACCACCAAACCGCTTGTGCTGTAGCGATTTCCACTGTCCAACACCACCTTCGGTGTGCAGGAACAGTGGAAGCTATTTTTTTTTTTTTTTCCTCAGCGCTGTAGCTCATTGGGCTGCCCTAGAAGGCTCCGTGATAGCTGTATTGCTGTGTGTACGCCACTGTGGAAACCAACTGCTTTTTTCAAAGCACATATCCTCTTGTTCCTTTCTGCACAGCTATCTTTTTTGTTTGTCCACACTTTTTATTTAATTTGTGCATCAGTCCACTCCTATTGCTGCCTGCCATACCTGGCTGAGATTACTGCAGGGAGATAGTAATTGTAGGACAGTCCCTGTTTTTTTTTTTTTTTGTGGGAGATTAAGATTGGCATTTCTGCTACAGTGCCATCCCTGTGTGTTCCATCTCTCACTGAGTGGGCCATAGAAAGCCTATTTATTTTTTCCGTGATTTGTGTTCTAAATTCTACCTCAACACAAAAACACTACATCAATCAGTGGTAGAAAAATATTGGCCTCAGTCAGGGCTTGTGTGCCACTGCTGTGTGTGCTATCTCTCATTCAGTGGGCTATAGAAAGCCTATTTATTTATTTATTTTTTTTCTTATTATTTGGTTTCTAAAGTCTCCCTGAAAAAAAAAAATAAATAAAAAAACAGTGGGAGAGTAATATTGCCCTTTCAGCTTGTGTGCCAGTCTTGACTCCTGGGTGTGCCACCTCTCTCTCATTCAGTGGGCCATAGAAAGGCTATTTATTTTTTTGGTTTTTTTAATATTATTTGGTTTCTAAAGTCTCCCTGAAAATAAAAGAAAAAAAACTTAAGAAAACAGTGGGAGAGTAATATTGCCCTTTCAGCTTGTGCGCCAGTCTTGACTCCTGGGTGTGCCACCTCTCTCTCTCTAATTGTGGGCCATAGAAAGCCTTTTTTGTTTTGTTTTTTTTTTAATATTATTTGGTTTCTAAAGTCTCCCTTAAAAAACAAAAAATACATAAAAAAACAGTGGGAGAGTAATATTGCCCTTTCAGCTTGTGTGCCAGTCTTGACTCCTGGGTGTGCCACCTCTCTCTCTCATTCAGTGGGCCATAGAAAGCCTATTTATTTTTTTGGTTTTTTTAATATTATTTGGTTTCTAAAGTCTCCCTGAAAAAAAAAAAACATAAAAAAACAGTGGGAGAGTAATATTGCCCTTTCAGCTTGTGTGCCAGTCTTGACTCCTGGGTGTGCCACCTCTCTCCCTCTCATTCAGTGGGCCATAGAAAGCCTATTTATTTTTTTTTTAAATATTATTGGGTTTCTAAAGTCTCCCTTAAAAAACAAAAAATACATAAAAAAACAGTGGGAGAGTAATATTGCCCTTTCAGCTTGTGTGCCAGTCTTGACTCCTGGGTGTGCCACCTCTCTCATTCAGTGGGCCATAGAAAGCATTTTTTTTTCCTTGATTTGTGTTCTAAAATCTACCTCAACACAAAAACACTACATCAATCAGTGGGAGAAAAATATTGGCCTCAGTCAGGGCTTGTGTGCCACTGCTGTGTGTGCTATCTCTCATTCAGTGGGCTATAGAAAGCCTATTTATTTATTTATTTTTTTTCTTATTATTTGGTTTCTAAAGTCTCCCTGAAAAAAAAAAAATAAAATAAAAAAACAGTGGGAGAGTAATATTGCCCTTTCAGCTTGTGTGCCAGTCTTGACTCCTGGGTGTGCCACCTCTCTCTCTCATTCAGTGGGCCATAGAAAGCCTATTTATTTTTTTGGTTTTTTTAATATTATTTGGTTTCTAAAGTCTCCCTGAAAAAAAAAAACATAAAAAAACAGTGGGAGAGTAATATTGCCCTTTCAGCTTGTGTGCCAGTCTTGACTCCTGGGTGTGCCACCTCTCTCATTCAGTGGGCCATAGAAAGCCTATTTATTTTTTTTTTAAATATTATTGGGTTTCTAAAGTCTCCCTTAAAAAACAAAAAATACATAAAAAAACAGTGGGAGAGTAATATTGCCCTTTCAGCTTGTGTGCCAGTCTTGACTCCTGGGTGTGCCACCTCTCTCATTCAGTGGGCCATAGAAAGCCTATTTATTTATTTTTTTAAATATTATTGGGTTTCTAAAGTCTCCCTTAAAAAACAAAAAATACATAAAAAAACAGTGGGAGAGTAATATTGCCCTTTCAGCTTGTGTGCCAGTCTTGACTCCTGGGTGTGCCACCTCTCTCTCTCATTCAGTGGGCCATAGAAAGCCTATTTATTTTTTTGGTTTTTTTAATATTATTTGGTTTCTAAAGTCTCCCTTAAAAAACAAAAAAAACATAAAAAAAACAGTGGGAGAGTAATATTGCCCTTTCAGCTTGTGTGCCAGTCTTGACTCCTGGGTGTGCCACCTCTCTCATTCAGTGGGCCATAGAAAGCCTATTTATTTATTTTTTTAAAATATTATTGGGTTTCTAAAGTCTCCCTTAAAAAACAAAAAATACATAAAAAAACAGTGGGAGAGTAATATTGCCCTTTCAGCTTGTGTGCCAGTCTTGACTCCTGGGTGTGCCACCTCTCTCATTCAGTGGGCCATAGAAAGCCTATTTATTTATTTTTTTAAATATTATTGGGTTTCTAAAGTCTCCCTTAAAAAACAAAAAATACATAAAAAAACAGTGGGAGAGTAATATTGCCCTTTCAGCTTGTGTGCCAGTCTTGACTCCTGGGTGTGCCACCTCTCTCTCTCATTCAGTGGGCCATAGAAAGCCTATTTATTTTTTTGGTTTTTTTAATATTATTTGGTTTCTAAAGTCTCCCTTAAAAAACAAAAAAAACATAAAAAAAACAGTGGGAGAGTAATATTGCCCTTTCAGCTTGTGTGCCAGTCTTGACTCCTGGGTGTGCCACCTCTCTCATTCAGTGGGCCATAGAAAGCCTATTTATTTATTTTTTTAAAATATTATTGGGTTTCTAAAGTCTCCCTTAAAAAACAAAAAATACATAAAAAAACAGTGGGAGAGTAATATTGCCCTTTCAGCTTGTGTGCCAGTCTTGATTCCTGGGTGTGCCACCTCTCTCTCTCATTCAGTGGGCCATAGAAAGGCTATTTATTTTTTTGGTTTTTTTAATATTATTTGGTTTCTAAAGTCTCCCTTAAAAAACAAAAAATACATAAAAAAACAGTGGGAGAGTAATATTGCCCTTTCAGCTTGTGTGCCAGTCTTGACTCCTGGGTGTGCCACCTCTCTCTCTCATTCAGTGGGCCATAGAAAGCATTTTTTTTTCCTTGATTTGTGTTCTAAAATCTACCTCAACACAAAAACACTACATCAATCAGTGGGAGAAAAATATTGGCCTCAGTCAGGGCTTGTGTGCCACTGCTGTGTGTGCTATCTCTCATTCAGTGGGCTATAGAAAGCCTATTTATTTATTTATTTTTTTTCTTATTATTTGGTTTCTAAAGTCTCCCTGAAAAAAAAAAAAACATAAAAAAACAGTGGGAGAGTAATATTGCCCTTTCAGCTTGTGTGCCAGTCTTGACTCCTGGGTGTGCCACCTCTCTCATTCAGTGGGCCATAGAAAGGCTATTAATTTTTTTGGTTTTTTTAATATTATTTGGTTTCTAAAGTCTCCCTGAAAAAAAAAAAAAACATAAAAAAACAGTGGGAGAGTAATATTGCCCTTTCAGCTTGTGTGCCAGTCTTGACTCCTGGGTGTGCCACCTCTCTCTCTCATTCAGTGGGCCATAGAAAGGCTATTTATTTTTTTGGTTTTTTTAATATTATTTGGTTTCTAAAGTCTCCCTTAAAAAACAAAAAATACATAAAAAAACAGTGGGAGAGTAATATTGCCCTTTCAGCTTGTGTGCCAGTCTTGACTCCTGGGTGTGCCACCTCTCTCTCTCATTCAGTGGGCCATAGAAAGCCTATTTATTTTTTTGGTTTTTTTAATATTATTTGGTTTCTAAAGTCTCCCTGAGAAAAAAATAAAAATAAATTAGGTGGGAGATTAATATTGACATTAGTGCTTGAGTGACAGTCCTGCTTGTGTGTCATCTCTGTGATTTTGTGCCACAGAAAACAGAGTGTGTAACATTGTGCCTGATTTTCCTTGTGGTCTCACCAACCTGTTAAGGGATATTGAAATCATACTGAAGTTATAGCTCACCGTGTAAGTTGTTTGACAGCAACAAATAAAGTTACTTTGGTTAAGATTTTAAAACAATGAGGAAGTCTGGTGCAAGAGGTCGTCGTGGGCGTTCATTGTCAGCTGGTAATGATGGTAGTGGTAGTGGAGCATCAGGTGGTCGTGGGGATAAAAATATTCCACCTAAGTCTGGAGCTGTGGAGCCAGTTTCGTCGTCAGGCTACACAAGGCCTCGAACGCTCTCTTTTCTGGGAGTAGGAAAACCGCTTTTAAAGGCGGAGCAGCAACAGCAAGTTTTGGCTTACATTGCAGACTCAGCCTCTAGCTCTTTTGCCTCCTCTTCCGAAACTGGTAAATGTAAAAGCAGCGCGTCGCTTGTGGATGTTCACGGTCAGGGACAAGTCGCTTCCTTGTCCTCCTCAGCAAAAACTACAACAAGAGAGAAGGATGCAGCAGGCGACACAACGGGTCACTCCATGGAGCTCTTTACACATACCGTCCCTGGCTTAGAAAGTGAAACATTTAACAGGCCATGCCCATTACAAGTAGATTCTGACATGGAGTGCACTGATGCACAGCCACAGCCAGAGTACTATGCTGCTCCTTTGACTCAGACCACCACATTGCCCTCTCAGGGTACAGATCCACAATCAGACCCTGATGAGACTATGTTGCCCCGCCACGAACGCTATACCACCGACCGACACAGTGACACAGACGAAGTTGCACACGAGCTCGAAGAGGAGGTAATAGATGACCCAGTTATTGACCCCGATTGGCAGCCATTGGGGGAACAGGGTGCAGGCGGCAGTAGTTCAGAAGCGGAGGTGGAGGAGGGGCCGCAGCAGGCATCAACATCGCAACAGGTTCCATCTGCCGGGCCCGTATCTGGCCCAAAACGCGTGTCAAAGCCAAAACCTGTTGGAGGACAGCGTGGCCATCCGGTTAAAGCTCAGTCTGCAATCCCTGAAAAGGGATCCGAGTCTAGGAAGAGTGCAGTCTGGCATTTTTTTAAACAACATCCAACTGATCAGCGCAAAGTCATCTGTCAAAAATGTTCAACTAGCTTAAGCAGAGGTCAGAATCTGAAAAGTCTAAATACTAGTTGCATGCATAGACACTTAACCACCATGCATTTTCAAGCCTGGACTAACTACCAAACGTCCCTTAAGGTTGTAGCACCCTCGGCCAATGAAGCTAGTCAGCAACGCAACATCCCTTCCGTCACTGTAAGGCCACCATTTTCCGCACCACCGGCAGTATCTGTGCAGGTTTCTTTGCCAGCCAAAAGCAGTCAGGGTCAGGGAACCACCAGTTTTGTAGGAGGAAATATTGCATCTAGGGCACCGGCGGAAACAATACCGTCTCCAACCGTCTCTCAGTCTGCCATGTACACCGGCACACCCGAAAGTTCCACGATCTCCAGCTCTCCAGTCCAGCTCACCCTACATGAGACTCTGGTTAGAAAAAGGAAGTACTTATCCTCGCATCCGCGTACACAGGGTTTTAACGCCCACATAGCTAGACTAATCTCGTTAGAGATGATGCCCTACCGGTTAGTTGAAAGCGAAGCTTTCAAAGCCCTGATGGAGTACGCTGAACCACGATACGAGCTACCCAGTCGACACTTTTTTTCCAGAAAAGCCATCCCAGCCCTGCACCAGCATGTTAAACAGCGCATCGTCCATGCACTCAGGCAATCTGTGAGTACAAAGGTGCACCTGACTACAGATGCATGGACCAGTAGGCATGGCCAGGGACGTTATGTGTCCATCACGGCACACTGGGTGAATGTGGTGGATGCAGGGTCCACAGGCGACATCAATTTAGGGACAGTTGTGCCTAGCCCACGGTCTAGGAAACAGTTGGCTGTAGGCGTTCGCACCCCCTCCTCCTCCTCCTCCTCGTCCTCCTGCAGAAGCTACAGCTCTTCCACAGAACGCAGTCTGCCAACCACTCCATCGGCAGATGACACTGTTGCACACCAGTTGTCCCATTATGGGCCAGCTACTGCCAAGCGTCAGCAGGCTGTATTGGCTATGAAGTGTTTGGGCGACAACAGACACACCGCGGAAGTTCTATCCGAGTTCTTGCAACAAGAAACGCAGTCGTGGCTGGGCACAGTAGATCTTGAGGCAGGCAAGGTAGTGAGAGATAACGGAAGGAATTTCATGGCTGCCATCTCCCTTTCCCAACTGAAACACATTCCTTGCCTGGCTCACACCTTAAACCTGGTGGTGCAGTGCTTATTGAAAACTTATCCTGGGTTCTCCGACCTGCTCCTCAAAGTGCGTGCACTTTGCTCACATATCCGACGTTCGCCTGTACACGCCAGCCGTATGCAGACCTATCAGCGGTCTTTGAACCTTCCCCAGCATCGCCTAATCATAGACGTTGCAACAAGGTGGAACTCAACACTGCACATGCTTCAGAGACTGTGCGAACAGAGGCGTGCTGTTATTTATTTGTGGGAGGATACACGGGCAGGCAGTAGGATGGCAGACATGGAGTTGTCAGGTGTGCAGTGGTCTAAGATACAAGACATGTGTCAAGTCCTTCAGTGTTTTGAGGAATGCACACGGCTGGTTAGTGCAGACAACGCCGTAATAAGCATGAGCATCCCCCTAATGCGTCTGCTGATGCAAAGTTTGACGCACATAAAGGAGCAGGCGTCTGCACCAGAGGAAGAGGAAAGCCTTGATGACAGTCAGCCATTGTCTGGTCAGGGCAGTGTACAGGACGAGGTAGCGGGCGAAGAGGAGGTGGAGGACGAGGAGGATGATGGGGATGAGTATATTTTTAATGCCGAACCTTTCCCGGGGGCACAGGAAATTGGTTGCGTGTCACGGCCGGGTTCTGGTTTTTTGAGGGACACAAGTGACGTAGATTTGCCTGCAACTGCCCCTCAACCAATCACAACCGGAGATTTGACAACTGGAACTTTGGCCCACATGGCGGATTATGCCTTACGTATCCTAAAAAGGGACACACGCATTACGAAAATGATGAACGATGACGATTACTGGTTGGCCTGCCTCCTTGATCCACGCTATAAAGGCAAATTGCAAAATATTATGCCACATGAGAACTTGGAACTAATATTAGCAACCAAACAATCAACTCTTGTTGACCGTTTGCTTCAGGCATTCCCAGCACACAGCGCATGTGATCGTTCTCACACGAGCTCCAGGGGGCAGCAGACTAGGAGTGTTAGGGGTGCACACATCAGAAGTGGCGTTGGACAGAGGGGTTTTCTGACCAGGTTGTGAAGTGATTTTGCTATGACCGCAGACAGGACAGGTACTGCTGCATCAATTGAAAGTGACAGGAGACAACATTTGTCCAGTATGGTTACTAACTATTTTTCATCCCTTATCGATGTTCTCCCTCAACCGTCATTCCCATTTGATTACTGGGCATCAAAATTAGACACCTGGCCAGAATTGGCAGAATATGCATTGCAGGAGCTTGCTTGCCCGGCAGCAAGTGTCCTATCAGAAAGAGTATTCAGTGCTGCAGGTTCAATATTAACCGAAAAAAGGACTCGTCTGGCTACCCAAAATGTTGACGATCTAACATTCATTAAAATGAACCACAACTGGATTTCGAAATCTTTTGCCCCACCTTGCCCGGCCGACACCTAGCTTTCCTATGAAAAGCTCTTGCCTGTGAATTACTTTTCTAATGTCTAATTTGCTGCAGCTGATTGTACAGCATACGACATGTTTACACCTCCCTAAATGGCAAAACTCCCCACACGGGGCCGTGGTATCGCGACTTGGCGCAAGCACCCGTGAGACTGCTGTTTGTCTGAAGAGGTGGGTGTGCTCGCTTTTGGTTGACGGCATTGCTACTGGGTCCCTCATAGTACAATGTAGTGTCTCTGGCGGTGGTGGTGCGCACCCAACGTCAGACACACCGTGGTAACATGAGGGGCCCTGGGGCGGTCCCGCCGGCCTCAAGAGAGTTCCCCCCTACCCCAGCTCAAAATGTGCTCTACCACGTGCAAAATTATGTCGCACAGCTCCACCAATCTTTAGTCTATTCGCTGACATCATTCAATGTCTGGCACTGACAATACAAATTTGTAGACATCTATGATGCAACTTAAAGTAGTCTGTGTCTGTGTCCTATATTGGCACCATTAAATAGTTACTGCCAAATTACTATGTCAGAAACTCAGTAGATGAGCCCACCCCTGTACCTAAGTATGCCACCTTTTTTTATGTTTTGGTTGTTTTGCGAGACATTAACATCTATTTATATTTTGGGAGTACTGGGACAGACACTCCTTGCACTACTCCTCCACTCACCACCAAGCTGCCTGTGTATCCATGTAACCGCTGTAAAGCTGCCATGAGCCTATTGTTTGTTATTTTAGGCCTTTGATAGCCTGTCTGCGGTCCCTACTTTAAATACTCCTCCACTGACCACCAAGCTGCCTGTGTATCCATGTAACCGATGTAAAACTGCCATGAGCCTATTGTTTGTTATTTTAGGCCTTTGATAGCCTGTCTGCGGTCCCTACTTTAAATACTCCTCCACTCACCACCAAGCTGCCTGTGTATCCATGTAACCGCTGTAAAGCTGCCATGAGCCTATTGTTTGTTATTTTAGGCCTTTGATAGCCTGTCTGCGGTCCCTACTTTAAATACTCCTCCACTCATCACCAGCTGCCTGCCCGTGTATCCATGTAACCGCTGTAAAACTGCCGTGAGCCTATTGTTTGTTATTTTAGGCCTTTGATAGCCTGTCTGCGGTCCCTACTTTAAATACTCCTCCACTCATCACCAGCTGCCTGCCCGTGTATCCATGTAACCGCTGTAAAACTGCCATGAGCCTATTGTTTGTTATTTTAGGCCTTTGATAGCCTGTCTGCGGTCCCTACTTTAAATACTCCTCCACTCACCACCAAGCTGCCTGTGTATCCATGTAACCGCTGTAAAGCTGCCATGAGCCTATTGTTTGTTATTTTAGGCCTTTGATAGCCTGTCTGCGGTCCCTACTTTAAATACTCCTCCACTGACCACCAAGCTGCCTGTGTATCCATGTAACCGATGTAAAACTGCCATGAGCCTATTGTTTGTTATTTTAGGCCTTTGATAGCCTGTCTGCGGTCCCTACTTTAAATACTCCTCCACTCACCACCAAGCTGCCTGTGTATCCATGTAACCGCTGTAAAGCTGCCATGAGCCTATTGTTTGTTATTTTAGGCCTTTGATAGCCTGTCTGCGGTCCCTACTTTAAATACTCCTCCACTCATCACCAGCTGCCTGCCCGTGTATCCATGTAACCGCTGTAAAACTGCCATGAGCCTATTGTTTGTTATTTTAGGCCTTTGATAGCCTGTCTGCGGTCCCTACTTTAAATACTCCTCCACTCATCACCAGCTGCCTGCCCGTGTATCCATGTAACCGCTGTAAAACTGCCATGAGCCTATTGTTTGTAATTTTAGGCCTTTGATAGCCTGTCTGCGGTCCCTACTTTAAATACTCCTCCACTCAACACCAAGCTGCCTGTGTATCCATGTAACCGCTGTAAAGCTGCCATGAGCCTATTGTTTGTTATTTTAGGCCTTTGATAGCCTGTCTGCGGTCCCTACTTTAAATACTCCTCCACTCACCACCAAGCTGCCTGTGTATCCATGTAACCGCTGTAAAGCTGCCATGAGCCTATTGTTTGTTATTTTAGGCCTTTGATAGCCTGTCTGCGGTCCCTACTTTAAATACTCCTCCACTCATCACCAGCTGCCTGCCCGTGTATCCATGTAACCGCTGTAAAACTGCCATGAGCCTATTGTTTGTTATTTTAGGCCTTTGATAGCCTGTCTGCGGTCCCTACTTTAAATACTCCTCCACTCACCACCAAGCTGCCTGCCCGTGTATCCATGTAACTGCTGTAAAGCTGCCATGAGCCTATTGTTTGTTATTTTAGGCCTTTGATAGCCTGTCTGCGGTCCCTACTTTAAATACTTCTCCACTCACCACCAAGCTGCCTGCCCGTGTATCCATGTAACCGCTGTAAAGCTGCCATGAGCCTATTGTTTGTTATTTTAGGCCTTTGATAGCCTGTCTGCGGTCCCTACTTTAAATACTCCTCCACTCACCACCAAGCTGCCTGTGTATCCATGTAACCGATGTAAAACTGCAGTATTTTGCTTATAAAAAAGAAAATACTGGAGAGATATCAAATGCAGACATTTTAACATTAAAAACAAAAACACATACAACAAAAAACTGGTACAGTACAAAAATTGGCCACCAGCTACAAAAACTTGCTCCTGCAAGTAGTTAACTGAAAGGTTTTTTTCCATTGAAAACACAGATATGGCATCCACCGAGTGTTGTCCTGTCGCGTCTTCTTTATATTATTGCCAAGAAGCTGCAACTGAATAAAGCTGAGCTTCTACCTTCTGCCTCTTATTAACTGCTTTTTTTAAAAAAAATTGTCCACCAGCTACAAAAACTTGCTCCTGCAAGTAGTTAACTGAAAGGTTTTTTTCCATTGAAAACACAGATATGGCATCCACCGAGTGTTGTCCTGTCGCGTCTTCTTTATATTATTGCCAAGAAGCTGCAACTGAATAAAGCTGAGCTTCTACCTTCTGCCTCTTATTAACTGCTTTTTTTAAAAAAAATTGTAAACCAGCTACAAAAACTTTCTCCTGCAAGTAGTTAACTGAAAGGTTTTTTTCCATTGAAAACACAGATATGGCATCCACCGAGTGTTGTCCTGTCGCGTCTTCTTTATATTATTGCCAAGAAGCTGCAACTGAATAAAGCTGAGCTTCTACCTTCTGCCTCTTATTAACTGCTTTTTTTTAAAAAAATTGTCCACCAGCTACAAAAACTTGCTCCTGCAAGTAGTTAACTGAAAGGTTTTTTTCCATTGAAAACACAGATATGGCATCCACCGAGTGTTGTCCTGTCGCGTCTTCTTTATATTATTGCCAAGAAGCTGCAACTGAATAAAGCTGAGCTTCTACCTTCTGCCTCTTATTAACTGCTTTTTTTTAAAAAAATTGTCCACCAGCTACAAAAACTTGCTCCTGCAAGTAGTTAACTGAAAGGTTTTTTTCCATTGAAAACACAGATATGGCATCCACCGAGTGTTGTCCTGTCGCGTCTTCTTTATATTATTGCCAAGAAGCTGCAACTGAATAAAGCTGAGCTTCTACCTTCTGCCTCTTATTAACTGCTTTTTTTTAAAAAAATTGTCCACCAGCTACAAAAACTTTCTCCTGCAAGTAGTTAACTGAAAGGTTTTTTTCCACTGAAAACACAGATATGGCATCCACCGAGTGTTGTCCTGTCGCGTCTTCTTTATATTATTGCCAAGAAGCTGCAACTGAATAAAGCTGAGCTTCTACCTTCTGCCTCTTATTAACTGCTTTTTTTTAAAAAAATTGTCCACCAGCTACAAAAACTTGCTCCTGCAAGTAGTTAACTGAAAGGTTTTTTTCCATTGAAAACACAGATATGGCATCCACCGAGTGTTGTCCTGTCGCGTCTTCTTTATATTATTGCTAAGAAGCTGCAACTGAATAAAGCTGAGCTTCTACCTTCTGCCTCTTATTAGCTGCTTTTTTTAAAAAAAATTGTCCACCAGCTACAAAAACTTGCTCCTGCAAGTAGTTAACTGAAAGGTTTTTTTCCATTGAAAACACAGATATGGCATCCACCGAGTGTTGTCCTGTCGCGTCTTCTTTATATTATTGCCAAGAAGCTGCAACTGAATAAAGCTGAGCTTCTACCTTCTGCCTCTTATTAACTGCTTTTTTTAAAAAAAATTGTCCACCAGCTACAAAAACTTGCTCCTGCAAGTAGTTAACTGAAAGGTTTTTTTCCATTGAAAACACAGATATGGCATCCACCGAGTGTTGTCCTGTCGCGTCTTCTTTATATTATTGCCAAGAAGCTGCAACTGAATAAAGCTGAGCTTCTACCTTCTGCCTCTTACTAACTGCTGTTTTTTTAAAAAATTGGCTGTTCCGGCCTACTAAAGGTGTCTGTCTGCCCCTGCCTGGTGTTGTCCTCAACTGAATAAAGCTGAGCTTCAACCTTCAGTTCCAAATTACCATTTTTAAAAATGCAATTGGCTGTTCCGGCCTACTAAAGGTGTCTGTCTGCCCCTGCCTGGTGTTGTCCTCAACTGAATAAAGCTGAGCTTCTACCTTCTGCCTCTTACTAACTGCTGTTTTTTTAAAAAATTGACTGTTCCGGCCTACTAAAGGTGTCTGTCTGCCCCTGCCTGGTGTTGTCCTCAACTGAATAAAGCTGAGCTTCTACCTTCTGCCTCTTACCAACTGCTGTTTTTTTAAAAAATTGGCTGTTCCGGCCTACTAAAGGTGTCTGTCTGCCCCTGCCTGGTGTTGTCCTCAACTGAATAAAGCTGAGCTTCAACCTTCTGTTCCAAATTACCATTTTTAAAAATGCAATTGGCTGTTCCGGCCTACTAAAGGTGTCTGTCTGCCCCTGCCTGGTGTTGTCCTCAACTGAATAAAGCTGAGCTTCTACCTTCTGCCTCTTACTAACTGCTGTTTTTTTAAAAAATTGGCTGTTCCGGCCTACTAAAGGTGAATGTCTGCCCCTGCCTGGTGTTGTCCTCAACTGAATAAAGCTGAGCTTCTACCTTCTGCCTCTTACTAACTGCTGTTTTTTAAAAAATTGGCTGTTCCGGCCTACTAAAGGTGTCTGTCTGCCCCTGCCTGGTGTTGTCCTCAACTGAATAAAGCTGAGCTTCTACCTTCTGCCTCTTACTAACTGCTGTTTTTTTAAAAAATTGGCTGTTCCGGCCTACTAAAGGTGTCTGTCTGCCCCTGCCTGGTGTTGTCCTCAACTGAATAAAGCTGAGCTTCAACCTTCAGTTCCAAATTACCATTTTTAAAAATGCAATTGGCTGTTCCGGCCTACTAAAGGTGAATGTCTGCCCCTGCCTGGTGTTGTCCTCAACTGAATAAAGCTGAGCTTCTACCATCTGTTCCAAATTACCATTTTTAAAAATGCAATTGGCTGTTCCGGCCTACTAAAGGTGAATGTCTGCCCCTGCCTGGTGTTGTCCTCAACTGAATAAAGCTGAGCTTCTACCTTCTGTTCCAAATTACCATTTTTAAAAATGCCATTGGCTGTTCCGGCCTACTAAAGGTGTCTGTCTGCCCCTGCCTGGTGTTGTCCTCAACTGAATAAAGCTGAGCTTCTACCTTCTGTTCCAAATTACCATTTTTAAAAATGCAATTGGCTGTTCCGGCCTACTAAAGGTGAATGTCTGCCCCTGCCTGGTGTTGTCCTCAACTGAATAAAGCTGAGCTTCTACCTTCTGTTCCAAATTACCATTTTTAAAAATGCCATTGGCTGTTCCGGCCTACTAAAGGTGTCTGTCTGCCCCTGCCTGGTGTTGTCCTCAACTGAATAAAGCTGAGCTTCAACCTTCAGTTCCAAATTACCATTTTTAAAAATGCAATTGGCTGTTCCGGCCTACTAAAGGTGTCTGTCTGCCCCTGCCTGGTGTTGTCCTCAACTGAATAAAGCTGAGCTTCTACCTTCTGCCTCTTACTAACTGCTGTTTTTTTAAAAAATTGGCTGTTCCGGCCTACTAAAGGTGTCTGTCTGCCCCTGCCTGGTGTTGTCCTCAACTGAATAAAGCTGAGCTTCAACCTTCAGTTCCAAATTACCATTTTTAAAAATGCAATTGGCTATTCCGGCCTACTAAAGGTGTCTGTCTGCCCCTGCCTGGTGTTGTCCTCAACTGAATAAAGCTGAGCTTCTACCTTCTGCCTCTTACTAACTGCTGTTTTTTTAAAAAAATTGGCTGTTCCGGCCTACTAAAGGTGAATGTCTGCCCCTGCCTGGTGTTGTCCTCAACTGAATAAAGCTGAGCTTCAACCTTCAGTTCCAAATTACCATTTTTAAAAATGCAATTGGCTGTTCCGGCCTACTAAAGGTGTCTGTCTGCCCCTGCCTGGTGTTGTCCTCAACTGAATAAAGCTGAGCTTCTACCTTCTGCCTCTTACTAACTGCTGTTTTTTTAAAAAATTGGCTGTTCCGGCCTACTAAGGGTGAATGTCTGTCCCTGCCTGGTGTTGTCCTCAACTGAATAAAGCTGAGCTTCTACCTTCTGCCTCTTACTAACTGCTGTTTTTTTAAAAAATTGGCTGTTCCGGCCTACTAAAGGTGAATGTCTGCCCCTGCCTGGTGTTGTCCTCAACTGAATAAAGCTGAGCTTCAACCTTCAGTTCCAAATTACCATTTTTAAAAATGCAATTGGCTGTTCCGGCCTACTAAAGGTGTCTGTCTGCCCCTGCCTGGTGTTGTCCTCAACTGAATAAAGCTGAGCTTCTACCTTCTGCCTCTTACTAACTGCTGTTTTTTTAAAAAATTGGCTGTTCCGGCCTACTAAAGGTGAATGTCTGCCCCTGCCTGGTGTTGTCCTCAACTGAATAAAGCTGAGCTTCTACCTTCTGTTCCAAATTACCATTTTTAAAAATGCAATTGGCTGTTCCGGCCTACTAAAGGTGAATGTCTGCCCCTGCCTGGTGTTGTCCTCAACTGAATAAAGCTGAGCTTCTACCTTCTGTTCCAAATTACCATTTTTAAAAATGCCATTGGCTGTTCCGGCCTACTAAAGGTGTCTGTCTGCCCCTGCCTGGTGTTGTCCTCAACTGAATAAAGCTGAGCTTCTACCTTCTGTTCCAAATTACCATTTTTAAAAATGCCATTGGCTGTTCCGGCCTACTAAAGGTGTCTGTCTGCCCCTGCCTGGTGTTGTCCTCAACTGAATAAAGCTGAGCTTCAACCTTCAGTTCCAAATTACCATTTTTAAAAATGCAATTGGCTGTTCCGGCCTACTAAAGGTGTCTGTCTGCCCCTGCCTGGTGTTGTCCTCAACTGAATAAAGCTGAGCTTCTACCTTCTGCCTCTTACTAACTGCTGTTTTTTAAAAAAATTGGCTGTTCCGGCCTACTAAAGGTGTCTGTCTGCCCCTGCCTGGTGTTGTCCTCAACTGAATAAAGCTGAGCTTCAACCTTCAGTTCCAAATTACCATTTTTAAAAATGCAATTGGCTATTCCGGCCTACTAAAGGTGTCTGTCTGCCCCTGCCTGGTGTTGTCCTCAACTGAATAAAGCTGAGCTTCTACCTTCTGCCTCTTACTAACTGCTGTTTTTTTAAAAAATTGGCTGTTCCGGCCTACTAAAGGTGAATGTCTGCCCCTGCCTGGTGTTGTCCTCAACTGAATAAAGCTGAGCTTCAACCTTCAGTTCCAAATTACCATTTTTAAAAATGCAATTGGCTGTTCCGGCCTACTAAAGGTGTCTGTCTGCCCCTGCCTGGTGTTGTCCTCAACTGAATAAAGCTGAGCTTCTACCTTCTGCCTCTTACTAACTGCTGTTTTTTTAAAAAATTGGCTGTTCCGGCCTAATAAAGGTGAATGTCTGCCCCTGCCTGGTGTTGTCCTCAACTGAATAAAGCTGAGCTTCTACCTTCTGCCTCTTACTAACTGCTGTTTTTTTAAAAAATTGGCTGTTCCGGCCTACTAAAGGTGAATGTCTGCCCCTGCCTGGTGTTGTCCTCAACTGAATAAAGCTGAGCTTCTACCTTCTGTTCCAAATTACCATTTTTAAAAATGCCATTGGCTGTTCCGGTCTACTAAAGGTGTCTGTCTGCCCCTGCCTGGTGTTGTCCTCAACTGAATAAAGCTGAGCTTCAACCTTCAGTTCCAAATTACCATTTTTAAAAATGCAATTGGCTGTTCCGGCCTACTAAAGGTGTCTGTCTGCCCCTGCCTGGTGTTGTCCTCAACTGAATAAAGCTGAGCTTCTACCTTCTGCCTCTTACTAACTGCTGTTTTTTTAAAAAATTGGCTGTTCCGGCCTAATAAAGGTGAATGTCTGCCCCTGCCTGGTGTTGTCCTCAACTGAATAAAGCTGAGCTTCTACCTTCTGCCTCTTACTAACTGCTGTTTTTTTAAAAAATTGGCTGTTCCGGCCTACTAAAGGTGAATGTCTGCCCCTGCCTGGTGTTGTCCTCAACTGAATAAAGCTAAGCTTCTACCTTCTGTTCCAAATTACCATTTTTAAAAATGCCATTGGCTGTTCCGGCCTACTAAAGGTGTCTGTCTGCCCCTGCCTGGTGTTGTCCTCAACTGAATAAAGCTGAGCTTCAACCTTCAGTTCCAAATTACCATTTTTAAAAATGCAATTGGCTGTTCCGGCCTACTAAAGGTGTCTGTCTGCCCCTGCCTGGTGTTGTCCTCAACTGAATAAAGCTGAGCTTCTACCTTCTGCCTCTTACTAACTGCTGTTTTTTTAAAAAATTGGCTGTTCCGGCCTACTAAAGGTGTCTGTCTGCCCCTGCCTGGTGTTGTCCTCAACTGAACAAAGCTGAGCTTCCACATTCTGGCTTTCGCCCTATACTATCAGATATTAAACTGCATTTGGCCTACTAGTGTGGTTAGGCCCTTGAAACAGTGTCTGCTGCTCTTGGGTTTGCTACTCCACTGAACAAAGCAATGCCGCCTGTTTAGTCCTGTTACCAATTTTGAACTGCATTTAGCCTACTTTATTCTTTGGCCCTATATCTGTTTCCTCCTCATCCTGCCCATTGCCCAGCCACTGCTAGATGAGTCTGCTGGTACATTGACCTAGACCACTACATTCCCCTTATACTCTACACAGCCAGAATCTGACCCTGCTGAAAGTAAGGTTCCCCTTCCCGCATGTTATACCACCTTACACAGGGACAGAGAGGAAGGTGCAGATGAAAGTGCAGGTTCCTTCATCAGGTGGGGGGGCATACTCGTTGGCGACGTCACTGGCACAGGGCCCCTCAGAGTACGCAAAAGTGTCGCTGCTGGTGGGAGGCGCCCCCGCCATGCAAACACACATCGCTGTACTTTGAGGGGCCCTGTGCCAGTGCCAATGCGAACGAGTGGGCCCCCCCTGCTTGCTCAGGATCACAGCACTTGCAACGTTGAAATACTTACCTTTCCCTGCAACACCGCCGTGACGTAGTCCGCATTTCCTGGGCCCACGAAAAACTTGAGCCGGCCCTACTCCCCCCACAACTTTTGCCAAATGACCCCCAATTCCCTATGCCCAACTATTATTATAAAGTTAATTAAGATTGACAAGCTTCAGAAACAAGAATGGATGTTTTTGGCATTAAAATGGGCACTGTAGGTTTTTTCCTGGCCTCCACTCACTGCCGACTATGCTTCCCCATTGACTTGCATTGGGTTTCGTGTTTCGGTCGATCCCCGACTTTTAGCGATAATCGGCCGACTGCACTCGACTCGACTCTGGACAAAATCGGGTTTCACAAAACCCGACTCGATCTTAAAAAAATGAAAGTCGCTCAACTCTAGTGGTATCGATTATTTTGAAGTTGGTGATAGAAGCTGTGGGGCAGCGCTTATGTCACTCACTGCTTGTATTCCTCTCCCCTGATGACAATTTCTTTCACAGTTAAAAGATGTGGTGGGGGTAGAAGCAGAGCACTGGCACTGCACCCACCTCTCCCACAGTCTCTATCAGTACGGATCCAGAAAGTCTTCAGAGGGTGACAATGCAAGTAACTGTAGTAACTGCAGCATTGCCCACTAAGAATTTTTTGTTCCAGGAGGGGTGATAAACGCTAAAGGGAAGTGAGTGCAGCGCCAGCCTCCTGTCAGATCCTGCTTGAGATTCCTCCTCTTAAATGAAACATAACAGGAAGTGCAGTAAGGGCATGTGCACACATTGCAGATTTGCCTGTGGAATTTTTTGTGCAGATTCTGCATCTCTTGGCAGAAAATGAGGTAAAAATCCACGTGGATTTGATGCATTTTTGGCTCGTTATTGATGCGGATTTTCATGCGTTTTTTTCATGCGGATTGTATGCATTTTTGTAGGCTAGATAAAAATCTATTATCTAACAAAAAAAAAGAATTGTGATGTAATTTCTTGTCCAACCTCGTTATTTACATACTCCATTGAAGAATAATGTTAACACACACAGATAGATAGATGATAGATAATAGACAGAAAGAGAGATAGATAAATAATAGATATATCGATAGATAGATGATAGATAGATCGATCGATCGATAGATAGATAATAGATAGATAGATGATAGATCTATAGATGGATCTATAGGTCTATCTATCAATCGATTATCTATCAATCTACCTATCAATATATCTATCTATTTATAGATATGTCTATCTATAGATAGATGGATAGATACAGCATATGTATAGATAGATCGATCTATCTATAGATTTATCATCTATCTATAGATCTATCTATCAATGTATCTATCTATAGATAGATGGATAGATATACAGTATCTATAGATTGATAGATCTATAGATAGATAGATAGGTCTATAGATAGAAAGATAGATAATACCAACCCGATGTTTAGTAATAAACATAATATAATGGTACCTAGAGAGTTAAATACACACACACACAAATCTGTGTTAGGCTGGGTCACACTTGTGAGAAACTCACACGAGTCTTGAACCTCGGTACACGGCACTGCCACCGGCACTCGGACCAAAGCGTTCAGCTACATAGAAATACATGCAGCTGCACACTCTGGTCCTGAGTGCCGGCGGCAGTGCCGGGTATTTAGGTGCGAGACTCGTGCGAGTTTCTCACAAGTGTGACTCCGGCCTTAAACGCAATATTTGTCTAATTGAAAAACAATGATGTGGGCTCCTGCACAATTTTCTACACCAGAGAGGGAAAGCCAGCGACTGGGGGCCGATGATTATAGCCTAGGAAGGGGTTCATACCCATGGATCTTCCCAGGCTATGAATATCAGCCCGCAGCTGTATAATTAGCCTTTACTGGCTATTAAAATAGGGGGACCCCGGATAAAAAATAGCGTGGTGTCCCCCTATAATTAATATCCAAAAAAGACAATGCAGACAGCTGCGGGCTGATATTCATTGCCTAGGAAGGGGCCATGGAAATTGGCCCCCTGGCTACAAACACCAGAACACAGCCACCCCAGAAATAGTGCATCTGTAGGTGCCAATTCCAGCACTTAGCCTCTCTCTTCCCACTGCCCTGTAGCAGTGGCATATGGGGTAATAGTGGGTTAATGTCACCTTTGTATTGTAAGGTGACATCAAGCCAGCTTAGTAATGCAGAGGTTTGCATAAGACACCTATCCATTAATAATCCTAAAGATGTTAAAAGAGTTAAATAAAGACACAGCCAGAGTTAAGTATTTTAATGAAGTAAAACACAACACAGTTTTGCCATCTTTAGTGTTATGCCAAATTCTTGTGAAGCCCTAGATCTCCTGTAAAAAAGAAAAAATAATAAACCATCACAAATTCTCCCTGGTCTGACACAGTTCATTTAATAACAAGTGCCCCCTGACAATCTCCCCTATAGAACAGTCATATCAGGAGATGTGACTGCTCTATTAGCCTCCGGTGACACACTGACAGAAGACAATGGCTCCTGCAGTGCATCACTGAACAGGTTACCTGAGTTCATGCAGTCACTATGGCAATGCTGCATGAGAATTTTCCCACTCAGCATTGCCAGTGACAGCGACCTCTGACGTGAAGTGTTTAATTCCTATCTATCCTTTAATAAACATTCTTCAAAGCTCATTTGTGACCAAATTAAAGAGTTACCAAATAGCTACAATCATTTTAAAATCCAAAGCTCATGCATTTAAAGCATTTAAATGAAAAGTTTGCCATCACTCTGTGTAACTTCAGACTTGTGAATCCTCCCAACCTACGCACTGTGCACTGCGAGGATTTGCAGTTGTCTGCCCTGGGAACGGGGGTCAAAGTATACAACATACATGCACCTGGACAGAACCAGTCTAGTGGGCCCGGCCTTGCTCAATACAAGTGTATTGAGCAAGGCAGGCCTCACTAGATGGGTTTTGACAGGGAGTATGCATATCGCTTTTAATTTCAGACCACACAACCCCTTTAAGTAAAAGAAAATGCCCACCAAAAGTGTCCATATCTTTTAGATACCAAATAATCATCTATATGGTGGTATTTAAAAAAGCAAGATTCCTTTCCCAACATTCCTTACAAGAACCATATGCAACATCAATTAAATATAGCCAAAATTTAACACGAACATTAGAAAATATATGCACACCCTGTGATCAAATGTTTTACATATATTTGTAATACCAATATATTTTTATTTTCATTCTAAAAAATATTATGTGTACATTGTCATTTGTTCCTATATTTTTCCTATACTTTAAGGCATTATGGCCTCATGTCCATGCACACATATCAATTTCATACATTACTTGTGCCATGCTTCATTAGATACCATACTTTGGAGATCTATTCCTGTAAATGCATTGCTTCTAGACCAAACAATGTCGATAAAACTTATCCATATGCATACACAGAGAGCATACAAATCTGTAAGAACTTTGCTTTGCCAGTGGGAATACTTCCAGAGGACACAGTCTGACTGTCGCATATCAATATGTCTTTAAAATGCCCCTTGAGTATACCTGGAAAAATGTGAAGTTGAGTACAATAAAAAAAGCTATGACGTTACCATTCATCGGTGAAACTGTGTCTCAAGCTCAGTTCATTGTCTCCTGGATATCCTTCCTCTAGTGTTAGGGTCGTGACCGACCCGTTTTAGGTTTTAAATGCATACAAATTCTACATACATTTGTTTATTGCATCAAGACTTTTTGACTTTTTCAGGAACTTACTTTTAAACAAAATACAATAAAATAAAACTATTTTACTAAATTGTAAAATGCTCTTATTAAAATTATAACATTTGTGTTGTTGGGGTCAATTTCAACCAAGGTCTAATAAGAGTAAAAAAACAATAATAAGTCCCAAAACTGAACTCATAAACACAATATAAACCAACAGCCCACAGCCAGCTCTACCTCCAACAACTTGAGTTAGGGACATGTCCAGGCATGTATGGCCAAATCAGCTTAGAGTTGGTACTTTGCAGAGTATACATCTCCAGTTTACACATGCAACAATGAGGAGAAGATTTAATGTAAGCCAAATTCTGGATTATATCTTAGATGATAATGAATCAGAGGACACACAGCAGCAAACTGATACAGATGAACAGGTTTCTGAGGAGGAAGATGATATGGAGTATCAACCGGAAGACACAGACAGTTCTGATCAGTCTGATGAGGAGGTCACTGGTGCTGAAGCTGCTCCCGCTGAAAGATTCAAATCCAAAAGTGGCAAGATCAGTTGGAGCTCAGTACCTCCAGATGTACATGGCAGGGCAGATGCTGCAAATGTCATAAAAATGACCCCTGGGATCACAAGGTTTGCTGTGACAAGAGTAAGTGACATCAAGACATGTTTTGATCTGTTTATGCCATTGTCAATAAAAAAAAGTCATTATTGCTATGACAAACCTTGAAGGAAAAAAAGTCCATGGCGACATGTGGAATGACCTTCATGATGATGTCCTGGATGCCTACATTGGTGTTCTTCTCCTTGCTGGAGTGTAGAAATCCTGCAATGAGGCCACTGGGACGCATCGACAGACAGGAATATTTTCCAGGCAACAATGTCACTTCAAAAGTTTCAAATGATATCAAGAGTCCTCAAATTTGACAACAGAGACACTAGAACAAAATCTGACAAACTTGCTCCCATCAGGGATGTTTGGGAGAAATGGGTGCAGCTCCTTCCACTGATGTTCAACCCAGGGCCAGAGGTGACAGTAGACGAACGTTTTCTCCCTTTCCACGGAAAATACCCCTTCCGGCAATACATGCCAAGTAAGCCAGGCAAATACGGCATAAAAATCTGGGCAGCCTGTGATGCAAAAACTAGCTATGCATGGAATCTACAGATTTACACAGGCAAGTCTGCAAGCGGCATCCCTGAAAAAAACAAGGAAAACGTGTAGTCCTCGATATGACTACTGGACTGCAGGGTCACAACATTACTTGTGACATTTTTTTTACCAGCTATGACCTTGGACAAGAACTTCTCAGTAGGAAAATCACCATGGTGGGCACAGTGAAAAAAACCAAACCTGAGCTGCCCGCTGAATTGTTGCAGATGAAGGACAGGGCTCCACTTTACTCAAAGTTTGTTTTTACAGACACCACCACTGCTGTTTCATACTGCCCCAAAAAATGACGGAATGTGGTACTGATGTCCACACTTCACAAAGATGCAGCTGTGTCATCAGGAAGTGACAAAAAGCCCAGAATCATCCTGGACTATAACAAAAACAAAGGAGGAGTGGACAACCTGGACAAGCTGACTGCCACCTACACTTGCCAGCTAATGACTAGGAGATGGCCAATGGTTGTATTTTACAACATCCTTGATGTGTCAGCATGCAATTCATTTGTGTTGTGGACCCACATTCACCAAGGATGGAATTCAAAGAAAAAAAAACAAGCGGAGGATGTTTCTTGAGGAACTAGGAAGATCCCTTGTCAAGGCGCACATTGACCAAAGGGAACGAGTGCCCCGAGACCCAGCCGCTGCAGCCTTGGTCCGACAACTCCAGAGCAACAAGTGCTTCGTCCACACCCACAGCAACACAAAGAGCATCATCACCAGCATCCTCCTCAACCAGCCCTGCCTCAACATCAACCACAACAGCCACAAACCCAGTGAGACCACCTGATTCTAAAAGAAAGAGGTGTCAGGTCTGCCCTAGCAATAAGGACAGAAGAACAAACACATCGCGCTTCGCCTGCAAAAAATACCTCTGCAAAGAGCACACAAAAAGTGTCACTTTTTGCCACACATGCATCTAAATACTAATGCATCTAAAAACTAGTACTTGATTTCTGTTGATTTGATATGCTTGATTGATTGTTGTTTGTTTGTTTGACCTAGAAAAGCTACTTTTTATTATTATTGCTATTAATGTTAATATAATTTTCATCTTTTATTTGTATTAAAGTTCTATAAAAAAAAAATCTGTTTTTTGCCTTTTTCATAAAGTAGTTAGATATGGGTCAAAATTGACCCGTAACACCATAGATGTTACTAGAGTTAATAATATAAAATATATATATGTATATTTTTTTTACATTTAAGAAATGTGTTCTAAAACCCTTGAGTAATAGTCAGGTAATATAGCAAACTTTTTTAAGTTTATATTATTCTCTTGAGGTTCATTTGACAATATTTTTATATTGAAAATGAAGGGTATGCTCTCAAATGAAAGGCCCAGGGGGCCACAACAAAAATATTAAAATCAATCCTTCCATGGATGAGAAACCCTAACAAGGTAATTAAGAGGTAAGAAACATATTGGATCATAAATAACTGTTTTTAGGGTATCCTAGGGGTGATTTAAGACACGGGTCAAAACCGACCCGTTAACATAAGAAATAGTAACAGAAAGCTAACACTAGAGGAAGGATATATGGCTGAACAGTTGCATTATGTAACTGCTCAGCCATGCAACCCAGATGTAGCAGAGTTGGAGTTCTTCGTGGGACAAGTGGATTGTATTTGGACTGGTCAGGAATATGTTGTTTTATTATTTACATTTTTACAGTAATAAATGGGAAAAAGTGTGGTTTGTGTTTATTTCAAATAAAGGAGTCTGTGACTTTCTTTCAATTAACCCCTTCACCCCGAAGCCTGTTTTCAACTTCCTGACGAGGCCATTTTTTTCAATTCAGACCACTGTCAATTTATGAGGTCTTAACTCTGAAAGGCTTCAATGGATCCTTGTGATTCTGAGATTGTTTTCTCGTGACATATTGTACTTTATGATAGTGGTAAAATTTCTTCAATATGACTTGCGTTTATTTGTAAAAAAACAGAAATTTGGCGAAAATTTTGCAATTTTTAAACTTTTAGTTTTTATGCGCTTAAATTAGAGAGTCATATCATACAAAATAGTTAATAAATAACATTACCCATATGTCTGGTTTACATTAGCACAATTTTTGAAACATAATTTTTTTGTTAAGAAGTTATAAGGGTTTAAAGTTGACCAGCGATTTCTAATTTTTGCAACAAAATTTGCAAAACCATTTTTTTTAGGGACCACCTCACACTTGAAGTGACTTTGAGAGGCCTATATGACAGAAAATGCCCAAAAATGACACCGTTCTAAAAACTGCGCCCCTCAAGATACTCAAAACCACATTCAAGAAGTTTATTAACTTCACAGGTGCTTCACAGGAATTTTTGGAATGTTTTAAAAAAATTGAACATTTAAATTTTTTTCACAAAATGTTTACATCAGATCCAATTTGTTTTATTTTACCAAGGGTAACAGGACAACTTGGACCTCAAAAGTTGTTGATCAATTTGTCCTGAGTATGCTGATACCTGATATATGGGGGTAAACCACTGTTTGGGCGCATGGCAGAGCTCGGAATGGAAGGAGCGCCATTGGACTTTTCAATGCAAAATTGGCTGGAATTGAGATCGGAAGCCATGTCGCGTTTGGAGAGCCCCTGATGTGCCTAAACAGTGGAAACCCCCCACAAGTGACCCCATTTTGTTAATAAGGAACTTATCTAGATGTGTGGTGAGCACTTTGAACCCCCAAGTGCTTCACAGAAGTTTATAATGTAGAGCCGTAAAAAAAAAATCATATTTTTTTCACAAAAATTATCTTTTTGCCCCAAATGTTTTATTTTCCCAAGCATAAGAGGACAAATTGGACCCCAAAAGTTGTTGATCAATTTGTCCTGAGTATGCTGATATCCCATATATGGGGGTAAACCACTGTTTTGGCGCATGGCAGAGCTCAGAAGGGAAGGAGCGCTGTTTGACTTTTCAATGCAAAATTGTCTGGAATTGAAATAGGAACCCATGTCGCGTTAGGAGAGCCCCTGATGTGCCCAAACAGTGGAAACCCCCCACAAGTGACCCCATTTTGGAAAGAACACCCCCTAAGGAACTTATCTTGATGTGTGGTGAGCACTTTGAACCTCCAATTGTTTCACTAAAGTTTAGTATGTAGAGCCGTGAAAATTAAAAAATATTTTTTTTCCAACAAAATGATCTTTTAGCCCACAATTTTTATTTTCCCAAGGGTAATAGGAGAAATTGGACCCCAAAAGTTGTTCTCCAATTTGTCCTGATACCCCATATGTGGGGGTAACCACCGTTTGGGCGCATGGCAGAGCTCGGAAGGGAAGGAGAGCCGTTTTGGACTGCAGACTTTGATGGAATAGTCTGCGGGAGTCACTTTATGTTTGCAGAGCCCCTGATGTACCTAAACAGTACAAACCCCCACAAGTGACCCCATATTGGAAACTAGACCCCCCAAGGAACTTATCTAGATGTGTTGTGAGAACTTTGAACCCCCAAGTGTTTCCGTAAAGATTATAATGCAGAGCCGTGAAAATAAAACAACATTTTTCCACAAAAAAGATAATTTAGCCCCCAAATTTTTATTTTCACAAGGGTAACAGGAGAAATTGGACTGCAAAAGTTGTTGTCCAATTTTTCCTCAGTGCGCTGATGCCCCATATGTGGGGGGAACCACTGTTTGGGCACATGGCAGAGCTCAGAAGGGAAGGAGAGCTGTTTTGGACTGCAGACTTTGATGGAATGGTCTGCAGGCGTCACTTTGCATTTGCAAAGCCCCTGATGTACCTAAACAGTACAAACCCCCACAAGTGACCCCTTATTGGAAACTAGACCCCCCAAGGAACTTATCTAGATGTGTTGTCAGAACTTTGAACCCCCAAGTGTATCGCTAAAGTTTATAATGCAGAGCCGTGAAAATTAAAAAAAACATTTTCTCCGAAAATGATATTTTAGCCCCAAAATTTTTATTTTCTCAAGGGTAACAGGGGAAATTGGACTCCTAAAGTTGTTGTCCAATTTGTCCTGAGTACGTTGATATCCCATATGTGCTGGGGAACCACTGTTTGGGCACACGGTAGAGCTCGGAAGAGAAGGAGCACCATTTTACTTTTTCAACGCAGAATTGGCTGGAATTGAGATCGGACGCCATGTGGCTCTTGGAGAGCCCCTGATGTACCTAAACAGTGGAAACCCCCCCAATTCTAACTCCAACCCTAACCCCAATGCACCCATAAGCCTAATCCCAACCATAACCCTAACCACACCCCTAACCCTAATCCCAACCCTAACCATAACCCTGACCACACCCCTAACCCCAACACACCCTTAACCCTAATACCAGCCCTAATCTCAACCCTAACCATAACCCTAACCACACCCCTAACCTTGACACACCCCTAACCATAATCCCAACCCTAACCCCAACCATAAACAATCTAAACCCTAACTTTAGCCCTAACCCTAACCGTAACTTTAACCCCTGCCTTTACCCTAACTTTAGCCCCAACCCTAACCCTAACTTTGGCCCCAACCCTAACTTTAGCCCCAACCCTAACCCTAACTTTAGCCTCAACCCTAAACCTAACTTTAGCCCCAACCCTATCCCTAACATTAACCCCAACCCTAACCCTAATGGGAAAATGGAAATAAATGCATTTTTTTTATTTTATTATTTTTCCCTAACTAAGGGGGTGATAAAGGGGGGTTTGATTTACTATTTATAGCGGGTTTTATAGCAGGTTTTTGTTTGGCAGCTGTCACATGCTAAAATACGCTTTTCATTGCAAAAAATTGTGTTTTGCATCACCACATTTTGAGAGCTATAATTTATCCATATTTTGGCCCACAGAGTCATGTGTGGTCTTGTTTTTTGCGGGACGAGTTGATGTTTTTACTGGTACCATTTTCGGGCACATTTTTTGGGAGGAAAAACCATTTAAAAATACATAAATACAGCAAATAGATATCAAAGTAAAAACGATGCAATAGAAAAACAGAGAGGCGACACTAGTACCATGTACGTTGTACCAAACTGAAGAGCAAGAAAATAAACATATACTCATCCCGCAAAAGTGTATGTAAATACACAAAAATAACCTTCAGTGATAATAAATAATTATGGTAACATGTATCCGGCTAGGCACATAACAACAATACTAGCTCTCAGATAGTGAGCAGGTGCAGGGAGATACTATATATAGAAGACAAAGTAATAATAAAGTGCCTAGTGCAGAGTGTAATACAGCAGAGTACCCTATATGACTTTACTGCCCTTAGCGCATGGGCACAAGTGTGACAGGGGAAATCCCATAAGCATAAGTGGGTAAAGCCATACTATACTTGCTAAGTAGTAGTAAGAGGCACAAAATATATATAAAAAACAAAATAATAATAAAGTGCCTAGTGCAGAGTATAAAACAGCAAAATACCTTATATGACTATATTGCCCTCAGCGCATGGGCACAAGTATAACAGGGAAGTCCCATAAGCATAAGTGGGTAAAGCTATACGATACTTACTGGGTAGTAATGAGAGGCACACACAACAAGAATCACCCTGCGGCCGTACGTGGAAAGAGGAGTACGTGGTACTAGTGTCGCCTCTCTGTTTTTCTATTGCATCGTTTTTACTTTGATATCTATTTGATTATTTGATTACTATTTGATATTATTTGATATCTATTTGCTGTATTTATGTATTTTTAAATGGTTTTTCAATAAATTTGTTACTTTGAGCTATGGTGTCCATTCTTTTTTGGTTTTTTTGATACTTACGATGGCGGAGCATTTACCTTTAGTGCCCTCTTTATAGGTTTACATTTTTTGGGAGGCAGAATGAACAAAAACCAGCAATTCCTGAATTTCTTTTAGAGGGCATTTATACCGTTCCACATTTGGTAAAATTGATAAAGCAGCTTTATTCTTTGGGTTAGTATGATTAAAGCGATACCTCATTTATATCATGTTTTGGCACTTTTACAAAATAAAAACTATTTTATATAAAAATAATTGTTTTGCATTGCTTTATTCTGAGAGCTATAACTTTTTAAATTTTCTGCTGATGACGCTGTATGCCGGCTTTTTTTGGCAGGACAAGATGACGTTTTCAGCGGTACCATGTTTATTTATATCCGTCTTTTTGTTCACATTTTATTGCACTTTTTGTTCGGCAGTATGATGATAAAGCATTGTTTTTTGCCTCTTTTTTTTTGCGGTGTTCACTGAAGGGATTAACTAGTGAGATTCTTTTATAGAGCGAGTCGTTACAGATGCGGGGATACCAAATATGTGTACTTTTATTGTTTTTTTTAAACTTACATAAATAAATGGATTTATTGGAAAATATTTATTTATTTTTTTTTTTCTTTATTTGGTGATTTTTTTGTTTTATACATTCTATTTTTTTTTTTACTTTACAACATTGTCCCAGGGTGGGACATCACTATGTTACATCAGATTGCTGATCTGACACTTTGCATAGCTCTGTGTCAGATCAGCAATCTGACAGGCAGTGCAGGAGGCTTTCCGGCGCCTGCTCTCAGCAGACGCCGGCAAGCTACCTCAGCTAAGGACCCGGAAGGAAAACCGCATCCATTTTGGATCCAGGGACTCCTTACAGAACACCGGAACAACACGATCGCATCACGATGTTCCGGTGGGAGAGCGCAGGGAGCCCCCATCCCTGCGTGATGCCCCTCTATGTAGCTGTCTGACAGCGGCATCAAAGGGGTTAAATGCCCCTGATTGGCACTAGCGCCGATCGTGGGCATTGCTGCGGGGTGTCAGCTGTCACATACAGCTGACACCCGCATGCAATCACCGCGGTGCTCACTGTGAGACCGCGCGATCGTGCTGTGTACTAGTACTGCGGTTTGCGGGAACTCAGTTCCCCCAGAGCAGTACTAGTACGGTGCATGTCAGGAAGTGGTTAAAGGACTTTTTATTAGCTGTGCATTTTTAAAAATATGACTATAGGGTTAGTAATGGGGGGGTGTCTTACTAATTCCTGGGTTTGATGTCAGTGGCCATAAAACAGCTGACATCAACTCCATCACCTATTACCATCACACCAGGGCAAGTGGGAAGCACGAGACTAAGCATTAGATTTCTGGGAAGCTGAGAGCTGATGTTCTTAGCCTGGGAAAGGGGCCAATATCCCTGGCCCCTTCTCAGACTATTAATATCAGCCCACAACTGTATGTTTAGCCTTCCCTAGTTAGAAATTATAGGGGGAGCTTACGTAATTCTTTTCCTGGGTTCCCCCATAAACTAACCAGTAAAGGGTAAGCAAACAGCTGTGAGTTGTTATTAATAGCCTGGGAACCTTGTAGGATATTAGCGCCTTTACCAGATTATTAACATCAGCCCCAAGCAGTCAGCCTTCCCCCTGCTGGTTATGAAAATTATATGGAAGCTCACACCAATTTTTCTTTAAATAATTTATTTTATACGCGATGTACTCAGTGGATGCTGAATACATCATTGTTGCCTGGTCGCGCTGATGTCACAGAGACCAGTCGATAATGTTGAGAGCTGCTTTCAGCACTCAGCGCCTGGCAACAGCAAGAACTTTACAGCTTGTCCCAAGCACCGGTGCGTGTCACATGGATGGTACATGGATGTCACATGTATACCACACATGTGCAACACACAGACCCACAGATACTGATAGCTCTGGTACTTTTTTCAGTACTGCAAATATCAGAACCTGTGAAGGGGTCCTAAGCCTGTTTTTAATTAATGCCATTACATTTGTAGGCTTATAGCCCAGGAAAAGCGTGCTCGATAAATATTAGGTTTAGGGTCCCACCAAAGAAAGATCACCTTGCCATGGATGATAGGCACACATGAATTGACCAATTTATGCTCTAAGTACCCTCATTTTTATAAGTATATTTTATATAGCAATAATGCAGCTCAAATTTTTTATATTCTACATTTGCCCGAAAGGGCAACGATGGGGGTGATGGAGAGGGCAATGATGGTGGTGTTGGGGGAAAAAGCAATGATGGAGGTGGTGGAAGTGGCAATGATAGGGGGTGGTGAGGGAGAAGGCAATGATGTTGGTGGTGGAAATTATAATGATGGTGGTGGTGGAAAGGGAAATGATGGGGAGGAGGCAATGATGGAGGTGGTGGAATGAGCAATGATGGGGTGGTGGGGGAGAAAGCAATGATAGAGGTGGTGGAAAGAGCAATGATGGAGGTGGTGGGGAGGGCAATTATTGGGGTGGTAGGGAGAAGGCATTGATAGAGGAGGTGGGGAGGGCAATGATAGGGATGGTAGGGTAGACGGTAATGATGGAGGTATGTTGTGAATTAGACTTTTTTGGCTCCCTCTTGTGGTCACTAGTGATATGACTCTGGGATTGTCTTTTCTCAGTTTGGCACCCACCTGGGTCGTTAGTCCAGGGGTGTTGCTATATTAACTTCCTGGATTCTCAGTCCAGTGCCTGGCATCGTTGTAATCAGTCCTTTCTGTTTGCTCCTGTCTGCTGGTCCTGGTTCTTGCAAAATTAAGCTAAGTCCTGCTTCCTTGTTTTTTGGTTATTTGCATTGCTCTTATTTTCTGTCCAGCTTGTACTAAATGTGATTCCTGATTTAGCTGGAAGCTCTAGGGGGCTGGTATTCTCCCCCCGGGCCGTTAGACGGTTCGGGGGTTCTTGAATATCCAGCGTGGAAATTTTGATAGGGTTTTTGCTGACCGTATAAGTCATCTTACTATTTTCTGCTATTAGTCAGTGGGCCTCTCTTTGCTAAATACCTAGCTCATTCTTACATTTGTCTTTTCTTCTTACCTCACCGTTATTATTTGTTGGGGGCTTGTATCCAACTTTTGGGGTCTTTTCTCTGGAGGCAAGAAAGGTCTATCTTTTCCCTTCTAGGGTTAGTTAGTTCTCCGGCTGGCGCGAGACGTCTAGAACCAACGTAGGCACGTTCCCCGGCTGCTGCTATTTGTGGTGCTAGGATTAGATATACGGTTAGCCCAGTTACCACTGCCCTATGAGCTGTTTTTTTGTGTTTGCAGACTTAGTATATATTTCTGAGACCCTCTGCCATTGGGGTCATAACAGTATGCCAGGCCAACATTGAATGTTTAATGCATTGCAGAAGTGGGATTATAAGAAAGGAAATTCTGAGGTTTTTTTTTTTTTTTTTCCTCTCTTTGTTCCTCCCCTTTACCTTTGAGTGGCTTGTGCTTGCTGCAGACATGAATATCCAGACCTTGATTACAAGTGTGGACCAGCTTGCTGCTCGTGTGCAGGGCATACAAGATTTTGTTACCGGTAGTCCTATGTCTGAACCTAAAATACCTATTCCTGAACTGTTCTCTGGAGATCGATTTAAGTTTAGGAATTTCAGGAATAATTGTAAATTGTTTCTATCTCTGAGACCCCGTTCATCTGGAGACTCAGCTCAGCAAGTTAAAATTGTTATCTCTTTTTTACGGGGCGACCCTCAGGATTGGGCCTTCTCGCTAGCGCCAGGAGATCTGGCATTGGCAAATATTGATGCGTTTTTTCTGGCGCTCGGATTGCTTTACGAGGAACCCAATCTTGAAGTTCAGGCAAAAAAAGCCTTGCTGGCTATTTCTCAGGGCCAGGATGAAGCTGAAGTGTATTGCCAAAAATTTCGGAAATGGTCCGTGCTTACTCAGTGGAATGAGTGTGCTCTGGCCGCAAATTTCAGAAATGGCCTTTCTGAAGCCATTAAGAATGTGATGGTGGGTTTCTCCATTCCTACAAGTCTGAATGATTCCATGGCGCTGGCTATTCAAATTGACCGGTGTTTGCGGGAGCGCAAAACCGCTAATCCTCTGGTGGTGTTGTCTGAACAAACACCTGAAATAATGCAATGTGATAGAATTCAGACTAGAAATGAACGGAAAAATCATAGACGTCAGAATGGGTTGTGTTTTTACTGTGGTGATTCTACACATGTTATATCAGCATGCTCTAAACGCCTAACAAGGGTTGTTAGTCCTGTCGCCATTGGTAATTTGCAACCTAAATTTATTTTGTCTGTGACTTTAATTTGCTCATTGTCTTCCTACCCTGTTATGGCGTTTGTGGATTCAGGTGCTGCCCTGAGTCTTATGGGTCTGTCATTTGCCAAGCGCTGTGGTTTTGTTCTTGAACCGTTGGTAAATCCTATCCCTCTTAGAGGTATTGATGCTACACCATTGGCGGAAAATAAACCGCAGTTTTGGACGCAGGTAACCATGTGCATGACTCCTGAACATCGGGAGGTGATTCATTTTCTTGTTCTGCATAAAATGCATGATTTGGTCGTTTTGGGTCTGCCATGGTTACAGACCCATAATCCAGTCTTGGACTGGAAGGCAATGTCTGTGTCAAGTTGGGGCTGTCAGGGAATTCATGGTGATTCCCCGCCGGTGTCTATTGCTTCCTCTACTCCTTCGGAAGTTCCTGAGTATTTGTCTGATTATCAGGATGTATTCAGCGAGTCCAGGTCCAGTGCTCTGCCTCCTCATAGGGACTGTGACTGCGCCATAGACTTGATTCCAGGTAGTAAATTTCCTAAGGGAAGACTATTTAATCTGTCTGTACCTGAGCATACCGCAATGCGTTCGTATATCAAGGAGTCTCTGGAGAAGGGGCATATCCGTCCATCCTCTTCCCCTCTTGGTGCGGGTTTCTTTTTTGTGGCCAAGAAGGACGGATCTTTGAGACCTTGTATTGACTATCGGCTTCTGAATAAAATCACTGTTAAATTTCAGTATCCTTTGCCTCTGTTGTCGGACTTGTTTGCCCGGATTAAAGGTGCCAAGTGGTTCACCAAGATAGATCTTCGTGGTGCGTACAACCTTGTGCGCATTAAGCAAGGAGATGAATGGAAGACTGCATTTAATACGCCCGAAGGTCATTTTGAGTACTTGGTGATGCCTTTTGGGCTCTCTAATGCTCCCTCAGTGTTTCAGTCCTTTATGCATGATATTTTTCGGAAGTATCTGGATAAATTTATGATTGTTTATCTGGATGATATTCTGGTTTTCTCTGATGATTGGGACTCACATGTAGAGCAGGTCAGGATGGTGTTTCAGGTTTTGCGTGAGAATGCTTTGTTTGTTAAGGGCTCAAAGTGTCTCTTTGGAGTACAGAAGGTTCCCTTTTTGGGTTTTATTTTTTCCCCTTCTGTAGTGGAGATGGACCCAGTCAAGGTCCGAGCTATTCATGATTGGACTCAACCCACGTCAGTTAAGAGTCTTCAGAAGTTCTTGGGTTTTGCTAACTTCTACCGTCGTTTTATTGCTAATTTTTCTAGCGTTGTTAAACCTTTGACGGATATGACCAAGAAAAGTTCTGATGTTGCTAACTGGGCTCCTGCGGCCGTGGAGGCTTTCCAGGAGTTGAAGCGCCGGTTTACTTCGGCGCCTGTTTTGTGCCAGCCTGATGTCTCACTTCCCTTTCAGGTTGAAGTGGATGCTTCTGAGATTGGGGCAGGGGCCGTTTTGTCGCAGAGAGGCCCTGGTTGCTCTGTAATGAGACCATGTGCTTTCTTCTCTAGGAAGTTTTCGCCTGCTGAGCGGAATTATGATGTTGGCAATCGGGAGTTGCTGGCCATGAAGTGGGCATTTGAGGAGTGGCATCATTGGCTCGAGGGTGCTAAGCATCGTGTGGTGGTCTTGACTGATCACAAGAATCTGATGTATCTCGAGTCTGCTAAACGCCTGAATCCTAGACAGGCCCGTTGGTCATTGTTTTTCTCCCGTTTTAACTTTGTGGTCTCGTATTTACCAGGTTCAAAGAATGTGAAGGCTGATGCTCTTTCAAGGAGCTTTGTGCCTGACTCTCCTGGAGTCGCAGAACCATTTGGTATTCTTAAAGAGGGAGTGATCTTGTCAGCCATTTCTCCGGATTTGCGACGTGTGTTGCAGAGATTTCAGGCTGGTAGACCTGACTCTTGTCCACCTGACAGACTGTTTGTTCCTGATAAGTGGACCACCAGAGTCATTTCCGAGGTTCATTCCTCGGTGTTGGCAGGGCATCCGGGAATTTTTGGCACCAGAGATCTGGTGGCTAGGTCCTTTTGGTGGCCTTCCTTGTCACGGGATGTGCGGTCATTTGTGCAGTCCTGTGGGACTTGTGCTCGGGCTAAGCCTTGCTGTTCTCGTGCCAGCGGCTTGCTCTTGCCCTTGCCTGTCCCGAAGAGGCCTTGGACACACATTTCCATGGATTTCATTTCAGATCTTCCGGTGTCTCAAGGAATGTCTGTCATCTGGGTGGTATGTGATCGCTTTTCCAAGATGGTCCATTTGGTATCTTTGCCTAAACTGCCTTCTTCTTCCGATCTGGTTCCCTTGTTCTTTCAGAATGTGGTTCGTTTACACGGCATTCCTGAGAATATCGTGTCTGACAGAGGATCCCAGTTTGTTTCCAGGTTCTGGCGATCCTTTTGTGCTAAGATGGGCATTGATTTGTCGTTTTCGTCTGCCTTTCATCCTCAAACTAATGGACAAACGGAGCGAACTAATCAGACTCTGGAGGCTTATTTGAGGTGTTTTGTTTCTGCAGATCAGGATGATTGGGTGACCTTCTTGCCGTTGGCTGAGTTTGCCCTTAATAATCGGGCTAGTTCCGCTACCTTGGTTTCGCCTTTTTTTTGCAACTCTGGTTTCCATCCTCGTTTTTCCTCGGGACATGTGGAGTCTTCTGACTGTCCTGGGGTAGATTCCGTGGTGGATAGGTTGCAGCATATCTGGAATCATGTTGTGGACAACTTAAAGTTGTCACAGGAGAAGGCTCAGCGTTTTGCCAACCGCCGCCGCGGTGTGGGTCCCCGACTTCGTGTTGGGGATTTGGTATGGCTGTCTTCTCGATTTGTTCCTATGAAGGTCTCCTCTCCTAAATTTAAGCCTCGCTTCATCGGTCCTTACAAGATATTGGAAATCCTTAATCCTGTGTCCTTTCTCTTGGATCTTCCGGTGTCGTTTGCCATTCACAACGTGTTCCATAGGTCTTTGTTGCGGCGGTACGTTGTACCTGTGGTTCCTTCTGTTGAGCCTCCTGCTCCGGTGTTGGTTGAGGGCGAGTTGGAGTACGTGGTGGAGAAGATCTTGGATTCTCGTCTCTCCAGGCGGAGGCTTCAGTATCTGGTCAAGTGGAAGGGCTATGTGTCATGATTCCCAATGGCAGGGAAACATCAGAACACAAAAATAACGGACGAGCTCTGGGTGATGGAATCTCGAGCTGACCGTGAGCTAAATCTACCACACAACTAATAGTAGCCAGGGAGCATACCTACGACTTCCTAGATGCCACGCGCCAGCCGGAGGACTAACTACGCCTGGTAGAGGAAGGAACAGACCTGGCTTACCTCTAGGGAAATACCCCAAAAGATGATAGCAGCCCCCCACATGTAATAACGGTGAGTTAAGAGGAAAAGACATACACAGTATGAAAGTAGATTTAGCAAAGAGAGGTCCACTTACTAGATAGCAGAAGGATACAAAAGAGGACTTCACGGTCAACTGAAAACCCTTTCAAAAAACCATCCTGAAATTACTTTAAGACTCCTGTGTCAACTCATGACACAGGAGTGGCAATTTCAGCCCACAAGAGCTTCTAGCTACAGAGAATAACAAAAACTGCAAACTGGACAAAAGATACAAAACAAAAGGACAAAGTCCACTTAGCTGATCAGCAGACTAGTAGCAGGAACATGCAACCGAAGGCTCTGGTTACAATGATGACCGGCAAGGAAATGACTGGAGAGCAAGGCTAAATAGGAAACTCCCAAACACTGATGGGAGCAGGTGAACTGAGACAGCAAAACACACACAAGTCACCAGTACCACCAGCAACCACCAGGGGAGCCCAAAAAGCGGATTCACAACAGCTATGGTCAGGAGGATAATTCCTGGGTGGTTGCCTCTGATGTGCATGGGGCCGATTTAGTTCGTGCCTTTCACGCTGCTCATCCTGATCGCCCTGGTGGTCTTGGTGAGGGTTCGGTGACCCCTCCTTAAAGGGGGGGTACTGTTGTGAATTAGACTTTTTTGGCTCCCTCTTGTGGTCACTAGTATGACTCTGGGATTGTCTTTTCTCAGTTTGGCACCCACCTGGGTCATTAGTCCAGGGGTGTTGCTATATTAACTTCCTGGATTCTCAGTCCAGTGCCTGGCATCGTTGTAATCAGTCCTTTCTGTTTGCTCCTGTCTGCTGGTCCTGGTTCTTGCAAAATTAAGCTAAGTCCTGCTTCCTTGTTTTTTGGTTATTTGCATTGCTCTTATTTTCTGTCCAGCTTGTACTAAATGTGATTCCTGATTTAGCTGGAAGCTCTAGGGGGCTGGTATTCTCCCCCCGGGCCGTTAGACGGTTCGGGGGTTCTTGAATATCCAGCGTGGAAATTTTGATAGGGTTTTTGCTGACCGTATAAGTCATCTTACTATTTTCTGCTATTAGTCAGTGGGCCTCTCTTTGCTAAATACCTAGCTCATTCTTACGTTTGTCTTTTCTTCTTACCTCACCGTTATTATTTGTTGGGGGCTTGTATCCAACTTTTGGGGTCTTTTCTCTGGAGGCAAGAAAGGTCTATCTTTTCCCTTCTAGGGTTAGTTAGTTCTCCGGCTGGCGCGAGACGTCTAGAACCAACGTAGGCACGTTCCCCGGCTGCTGCTATTTGTGGTGCTAGGATTAGATATACGGTTAGCCCAGTTACCACTGCCCTATGAGCTGTTTTTTTGTGTTTGCAGACTTAGTATATATTTCTGAGACCCTCTGCCATTGGGGTCATAACAGAGGTGGTGGAGAGGGCAATGATGGGGTGGTAGGGAGAAGGCAATGATGGAGGTGGTGGAAAGTACAATGATGGGGTGGTGGGGGAGAAGGTAATGATGGAGTTGGTAGAGAGGACAATGATGAGGTGAAAGGGAGAACAATGATGGAGGTGGTGGAGAAGGTAATTATGGTGGTGGTGGATATGGGAATGATGGAAGTGATGGGAAGGGCAATGATGGGGGTGGTGGAGAAGGCAATGAGGGGGCAGTAGAAAGGGAAATGATGGGGGTGGTGGAAAGGGCAATGATGGATGTGATGGGGAGGGCAATGATTGGCATAGTGGAGAGTGCAATTATGGGATGCTAGGGGAGGAGGACAATGAGGGATGTGGTGGTTTGGGATGCGAGTAAGGGGGATTTATAATGGACTTACGAACAGGGAGAGGTTGAGGAAGATGTTAGATATGGGTGTAAAATGAATTGGGTGGTGGAGGAGGGTGCTATGCCCCTGATAGTGTCCTCCCCAATCTCACAATTCATTGTGATACTATCGGGCACTTAAAATTTTTTGGGGATTGAGAGAGGAAGTGGTAAGGTGCATAGGACCCTTTGTAATGAATTGAAAGGTGGGAGAAGATGCTGTCAGGGACTAGTAATTAATTAGGAGATGGCGGAGAATGCTCAGTACCTGATAGCATCTTCTCCCACTTCCAAATTCATTTTGATGCTATCAAGAACTTCTAATGAATGGGGAACACAGGACAGGGACTAAGGGTACCATCTCACAGTGGCACTTTGGTCACTACGACGGCACGATCCGTGACGTTCCAGCGATATACATATGATCTCGCTGTGTCTGACACGCTACTGCGATCAGGGACCCCGCTGAGAATCGTACGTCGTAGCAGATCGTTTGAAACTTTATTTCGTCGCTGGATCACCCACTGTCATCGCTGGATCGGTGTGTGTGACACCGATCCAGCGATGTGTTCGCTTGTAACCAGGGTAAACATTGGGTTACTAAGCGCAGGGCCGCGCTTAGTAACCCGATGTTTATTCTGGTTACCATTGTAAATGTAAAAAAAAAAAAAAACACTACATACTCACCTTCTGATGTCTGTCACGTCCCTCGCCGTCAGCTTCCTGCACTGACTGAGTGCCGGCCGTAAAGTAAAAGCAGAGCACAGCGGTGACATCACCGCTGTGCTGTGCTTTACGGCCGGCACTGACACAGTCAGTGCGGGAAGCTGACGGCGAGGGACGTGACAGTCACCGGAATGTGAGTATGTAGTGTTTTGGGGTTTTTTTACATTTACAATGGTAACCACGGTAAACATCGGGTTACTAAGCGCGGCCCTGCGCTTAGTAATCCGATGTTTACCCTGGTTACCCGGGGACTTCGGCATCATTGGTCGCTGGAGAGAGCTGTCTGTGTGACAACTCTCCAGCGACCACACAACGACTTACCAACGATCACTGCCAGGTCGTATCGCTGGTCGTGATCGTTGGTAAATTGGTTAGTGTAACGGTACCCTTAGGCTATGTGCACATGTTCAAGATTTGCAGGAGAACATTCTGCTGCATGTCCTAATGTGTTGGCAGGAAGAAAGTTGCGTAAAACACATTTATTTTTTTCCACATTTTTGCCATGATTTTGCTACATATTTTTCCCCATTTCTATGGGTGAAATATGCTGCACGAATTGACATTATGCAGATTTTAATCTGCTGCAAATTTGCAAGGAAAAAATAAACAGCGTGTGTATGTGACTTCAGGGAACTCATTCACTTTGCTTGTACTGTAAAACCTTGCATATATTCCATGTGCACATAGCCTTACAGTTAATTGTTGAGCATCAGAGACTGAATAATTTATATTATTGAGAGACAGAGATTATAGTTAATGGGGGACACATTACTGCTTATCATTTTATATTTTAATGGTGCATGGCTAAAAGTATATTAATGGTTCGGTACATACAGTTGTGCTCAAAAGATTACATACCCTGGCAGAATTTTTGCTTTCATGGCATTTTTTCAGAGAATATGAATGATGACACCAAATCTTTTTTTACACTCACGGTTAATGGTTGAGTGAAGCCATTTGTTGTCAAACTATTATGTTTTCTCTTTTTAAATCATAATGACAACCCAAAACATCCAAAGACCCAGATCAAAAGTTTACATACCCCATTTCTTAATACCGTGTATTGCCCCCTCTAACATCAATGACAGCTTGAAGTTTTTTGTGGTAGTTGTGGATGAGGTTCTTTATTTTCTCAGATGGTAATGTGTTATGACCCCAATGGCGAGGGTCTCAGAGGAACGTGGAAGTCTGCAGAATACAAAAATCCAGCTCATAGGGCAGTGGTAACTGGGTTGACCATATATCTACTCCTAACGCCAACACTAGAAGTAGCCGGGGATCATTCCTACGTTGATTCTAGATGACACGCGCCAGCCGGAGAATCTAGCTACCCCTAGTAGAGGAAAACAAAGACCTTTCTTGCCTCCAGAGAAGGGGACCCCAAAGCTGGATAGAAGCCCCCCACAAATAATGACGGTGAGGTAAGAGGAAATGACAAACACAGAAATGAACCAGGTTTAGCACAGAGAGGCCCGCTTACTGATAGCAGAATAAAGAAAGGTAACTTATATGGTCAACAAAAACCCTATCAAAATCCACACTGGAAATTCAAGAACCCCCGAACCGTCTAACGGTCCGGGGGGAGAACACCAGCCCCCTAGAGCTTCCAACAAAGGTCAGGATATAGATTTGGAACAAGCTGGACAAAAATACAAAACCAAAACAAATAGCAAAAAGCAAAAGGCAGACTTAGCTGATATAACTGGAACCAGGATCAGTAGACAAGAGCACAGCAGACTAGCTCTGATAACTACGTTGCCAGGCATTGAACTGAAGGTCCAGGGAGCTTATATAGCAACACCCCTAACTAACGACCCAGGTGCGGATAAAAGGAATGACAGAAAAACCAGAGTCAAAAAACTAGTAACCACTAGAGGGAGCAAAAAGCAAATTCACAACAGTAATGCTGCTCACTCTTTTTGGCAAAAAAGCAACCAGTTCCTGTAAATTCCTGGGCTATCTAGCATGAACTGTTCTCTTGAGATCTTCCCAGAGTGGCTCAATGATATTGAGGTCAGGAGACTGAGATGGCCACTCCAGAACCTTCAATTTGTTCTGCTGTAGCCAATGACAGGTCGACTTGTTCTTGTGATTTGGATTGTTGTCATGTTGGAACATCCAAGTTCGTCCCATGTACAGCTTTCAGGCTGATGAGAGCAAGTTTGCCTCCAGTATTTTCTGATAACGTGCTGCATTCATCTGCCCTTCAACTTTGACCAAGTTTCCTGTGCCTTTGTAGCTCATACATCGCCAAAACATCAGCCATTCACCTCCGTGCTTTACAGTAGGAATTGTATTCCTTCCATCATAGACCTTATTAACCTCTCTCCAAATGTAATGTTTATGGCTGTGGCCAGAAAGTTTATTTTTGGTGTCATCACTGCAAATTACAAGAATTTTTGAGGCTTGTCTTGTGCTGTTTTGCATATTGTAGGTGAGATACTTTGTGGCATTTGCTCAGTAATGGCTTTCTTCTGGTGACTCGACCATGAAGCTCAGTTTTCCTCAAGTTCCTCCTTATTGTGCATCTTGAAACAGCCACACCACTAGTTTTCAGAGAGTCCTGTATTTCAGCTGTTATTTTGTGGTTTTTCTTTGTATCCCGAACCATTTTCCAGTTGTTAACAAAATTTTTTTTGGTCTACCTGACCATGCTTTTGTTTTTACAGAGCCCCTGATTTTCCATTTGTTAACCCCTTCATGACCCAGCCTATTTTGACCTTAATGACCTGGCCGTTTTTTGCAATTCTGACCAGTGTCCCTTTATGAGGTAATAACTCAGGAAAGCTTCAACGGATCCTAGCGGTTCTGAGATTGTTTTTTCGTGACATATTGGGCTTCATGTTAGTGGAAAATTTAGGTCGATAATTTCTGAGTTTATTTGTGAAAAAACGGAAATTTGGCGAAAAATTTGAAAATTTTGCAATTTTCACATTTTTATTTTTTATTCTGTTAAACCAGAGAGTTATGTGACACAAAATAGTTAATAAATAACATTTCCTACATGTCTACTTTACATCAGCACAATTTTGGAAACACATTTTTTTTTTTGCTAGGAAGTTATAAGGGTTAAAATTTGACCAGTGATTTCTCATTTTTACAACAAAATTTACAAAACCATTTTTTTTAAAGACCACCTCACATTTAAAGTCAGTTTGAGGGTTCTATGTTATGACCCCAATGGCGAGGGTCTCAGAGGAACGTGGAAGTCTGCAGAATACAAAAATCCAGCTCATAGGGCAGTGGTAACTGGGTTGACCATATATCTACTCCTAACGCCAACACTAGAAGTAGCCGGGGATCATTCCTACGTTGATTCTAGATGACACGCTCCAGCCGGAGAATCTAGCTACCCCTAGTAGAGGAAAACAAAGACCTTTCTTGCCTCCAGAGAAGGGGACCCCAAAGCTGGATAGAAGCCCCCCACAAATAATGACGGTGAGGTAAGAGGAAATGACAAACACAGAAATGAACCAGGTTTAGCACAGAGAGGCCCGCTTACTGATAGCAGAATAAAGAAAGGTAACTTATATGGTCAACAAAAACCCTATCCAAATCCACACTGGAAATTCAAGAACCCCCGAACCGTCTAACGGTCCGGGGGGAGAACACCAGCCCCCTAGAGCTTCCAGCAAAGGTCAGGATATAGATTTGGAAAAAGCTGGACAAAAATACAAAACCAAAACAAATAGCAAAAAGCAAAAGGCAGACTTAGCTGATATAACTGGAACCAGGATCAGTAGACAAGAGCACAGCAGACTAGCTCTGATAACTACGTTGCCAGGCATTGAACTGAAGGTCCAGGGAGCTTATATAGCAACACCCCTAACTAACGACCCAGGTGCGGATAAAAGGAATGACAGAAAAACCAGAGTCAAAAAACTAGTAACCACTAGAGGGAGCAAAAAGCAAATTCACAACAGTACCCCCCCTTAGTGAGGGGTCACCGAACCCTCACCACGACCACCAGGGCGATCAGGATGAGCGGCATGAAAGGCACGAACTAAATCGGCCGCATGAACATCAGAGGCGACCACCCAGGAATTATTCTCCTGACCATAGCCCTTCCACTTGACCAGGTACTGAAGCCTCCGCCTGGAGAGGCGAGAATCCAAGATCTTCTCCACCACGTACTCCAACTCGCCCTCAACCAACACAGGAGCAGGAGGCTCAGCAGAAGGAACTACAGGCACAATGTACCGCCGCAACAAGGACCTATGAAATACATTGTGAATAGCAAACGACACAGGAAGATCCAGACGAAAAGATACAGGATTAAGGATTTCCAATATCTTGTAAGGCCCAATAAAACGAGGTTTAAATTTGGGAGAGGAGACCTTCATAGGAACAAAGCGGGAAGAAAGCCATACCAAATCCCCAACGCGTAGTCGGGGACCCACACCGCGGCGGCAGTTGGCAAAGCGCTGAGCCTTCTCCTGTGACAACTTCAAGTTGTCCACCACATGATTCCAGATCTGCTGCAACCTATCCACCACAGAATCCACCCCAGGACAGTCAGAAGGCTCCACATGACCCGAAGAAAAGCGAGGATGGAAACCAGAGTTGCAGAAAAAAGGCGAAACCAAGGTGGCGGAACTAGCCCGATTATTAAGGGCAAACTCAGCCAACGGCAAGAATGTCACCCAATCGTCCTGATCAGCAGAGACAAAACACCTCAAATAAGCCTCCAAAGTCTGATTGGTTCGCTCCGTCTGTCCATTAGTCTGAGGATGGAAAGCAGACGAAAACGACAAATCAATGCCCATCCTACTACAAAAGGATCGCCAGAACCTGGAAACGAACTGGGATCCTCTGTCTGAAACAATATTCTCAGGGATGCCGTGCAAACGAACCACGTTCTGGAAAAACACAGGAACCAGATCGGAAGAGGAAGGCAGCTTAGGCAAAGGAACCAAATGGACCATCTTGGAGAAGCGATCACATATCACCCAGATAACGGACATGCCCTGAGATAGCGGAAGATCAGAAATGAAATCCATGGAGATATGTGTCCAAGGTCTCTTCGGGACAGGCAAGGGCAAGAGCAAACCGCTGGCACGAGAACAGCAAGGCTTAGCTCGAGCACAAGTCCCACAGGACTGCACAAATGACCGCACATCCCTTGACAAGGAAGGCCACCAAAAGGACCTGGCCACCAGATCTCTGGTGCCAAAAATTCCTGGGTGACCTGCCAACACCGAGGAATGAACCTCGGAAATGACTCTGCTGGTCCACTTATCCGGGACAAACAGTCTGTCAGGTGGACAAGACTCAGGCCTATCAGCCTGAAATCTCTGCAACACACGTCGCAGATCCGGAGAAATAGCTGACAAGATAACTCCATCTTTAAGAATACCAACAGGATCAGCGACTCCAGGAGCATCAGGCACAAAGCTCCTAGAAAGAGCATCGGCCTTCACATTCTTTGAACCTGGTAAATACGAGACAACAAAATCAAAGCGGGAGAAAAACAATGACCAGCGGGCCTGTCTCGGATTAAGGCGTTTAGCAGACTCGAGATACATCAGATTTTTGTGATCAGTCAAGACCACCACACGATGCTTAGCACCCTCGAGCCAATGACGCCACTCCTCAAATGCCCATTTCATGGCCAACAACTCCCGATTGCCCACATCATAATTTCGCTCGGCAGGTGAAAACTTCCTAGAGAAAAAGGCACAAGGTTTCATAACAGAGCAACCAGGGCCTCTCTGCGACAAAACGGCCCCTGCCCCAATCTCCGAAGCATCCACCTCAACCTGAAAGGGAAGTGAGACGTCAGGCTGGCACAAAACAGGCGCCGAAGTAAACCGGCGTTTCAACTCCTGGAAAGCCTCCACGGCAGCAGGAGCCCAGTTAGCTACATCGGAGCCCTTCTTGGTCATATCCGTCAAAGGTTTCACAATGCTAGAAAAATTAGCGATAAAACGACGGTAGAAGTTAGCGAAGCCCAAGAACTTCTGAAGACTCTTAACTGACGAGGGCTGAGTCCAATCAAGAATAGCTCGGACCTTGACTGGGTCCATCTCCACAGCAGAAGGGGAAAAAATGAACCCCAAAAAGGGAACCTTCTGTACACCAAAGAGACACTTTGAGCCCTTGACAAATAAAGAATTTTCACGCAAAATTTTAAAGACCAACCTGACCTGCTCCACATGCGAATCCCAATTATCAGAAAAAACCAAAATATCATCCAGATAAACAATCAAAAATTTATCCAGATACTTCCGGAAAATGTCATGCATAAAGGACTGAAAAACTGAAGGCGCATTGGAGAGCCCAAAAGGCATCACCAAGTACTCAAAATGACCTTCGGGCGTATTGAATGCGGTTTTCCATTCATCACCTTGCTTAATGCGCACAAGGTTGTACGCACCACGAAGGTCTATCTTGGTGAACCACTTGGCACCCTTAATCCGGGCAAACAAGTCAGACAACAGCGGTAAAGGATACTGAAATTTGACAGTGATCTTATTTAAAAGCCGATAATCAATACAAGGTCTCAAAGATCCGTCCTTTTTTGCCACAAAAAAGAATCCCGCACCAAGAGGGGAAGAAGACGGACGAATATGTCCTTTCTCCAGAGACTCCTTGATATATGAACGCATAGCGGTATGTTCAGGTACCGACAGATTAAACAGTCTTCCCTTAGGAAATTTACTGCCTGGGATCAAATCTATAGCACAGTCACAGTCCCTATGAGGAGGCAGTGCACTGGACTCAGACTCACTGAAGACATCCTGATAATCAGACAAATACTCCGGAACTTCCGAAGGCGTAGAAGAAGCAATAGACACAGGCAGGGAATCCCCATGAATACCACGACAGCCCCAACTTGAGACTGACATAGCCTTCCAGTCCAGGACTGGATTATGGGTCTGTAACCATGGCAGCCCTAAAACAACCAAATCATGCATTTTATGTAAAACCAGGAAACGTATCACCTCGCGGTGTTCAGGAGTCATGCACATGGTAACCTGTGTCCAATACTGCGGTTTATTTGCTGCCAATGGTGTAGCATCAATACCCCTAAGAGGAATAGGATTTTCTAATGGTTCAAGAGTAAAACCACAGCGCTTAGCAAATGAGAGATCCATGAGACTCAGGGCAGCACCTGAATCTACAAATGCCATGACAGGATAAGATGACAGTGAGCAAATCAAAGTTACAGACAGAATAAATTTAGGTTGCAAATTACCAACGGTGACAGGACTAACAACCTTAGCTATACGTTTAGAGCATGCTGAGATAACATGTGTAGAATCACCACAGTAGTAGCACAAGCCATTCCTGCGTCTATGAATTTTCCGCTCATTTCTAGTCAGGATTCTATCACATTGCATTAAATCAGGTGTCTGTTCAGACAACACCATGAGGGAATTTGCGGTTTTTCTATCACATTGCACCGAATTAGGTGTCTGTTCAGACAACACCATGAGGGAATTTGCGGTTTTGCGCTCCCGCAACCGCCGGTCAATTTGAATAGCCAGTGCCATAGTGTCATTCAGACCTGTGGGAATGGGAAAACCCACCATAACATTCTTAATGGCTTCAGAAAGGCCATTTCTAAAATTAGCGGCCAGTGCACACTCGTTCCAATGTGTCAGCACGGACCATTTCCGAAATTTTTGGCAATACACTTCAGCCTCGTCCTGCCCCTGAGACATAGCCAGCAAGGCCTTTTCTGCCTGAATCTCAAGATTGGGTTCCTCATAAAGTAAACCGAGCGCCAGAAAAAACGCATCAAGATCAGCCAATGCCGGATCTCCTGGCGCCAGCGAAAAAGCCCAATCCTGAGGGTCGCCCCGTAAGAACGAAATCACAATTTTTACTTGCTGAGCAGAATCTCCAGATGAACAGGGTCTCAGGGACAAAAACAATTTACAATTATTCACGAAATTCCTAAACTTAAACCTGTCTCCGGAAAACAGTTCAGGAATCGGTATTTTAGGTTCTGACTTAGGATTTCTGATAACATAGTCTTGTATGCCCTGCACACGAGTAGCCAGCTGGTCCACACTTGTAATCAAGGTCTGGACATTCATGTCTGCAGCAAGCATAGCCACTCTGAGGTAAAGGGGAAGAAGAAAAAAAAAAAAAAACTCAGAATCTTCTTTCTTATAATCCCTCTTCTGCAATGCATTAAACATTTAATACTGGCCTGGCAAACTGTTATGACCCCAATGGCGAGGGTCTCAGAGGAACGTGGAAGTCTGCAGAATACAAAAATCCAGCTCATAGGGCAGTGGTAACTGGGTTGACCATATATCTACTCCTAACGCCAACACTAGAAGTAGCCGGGGATCATTCCTACGTTGATTCTAGATGACACGCTCCAGCCGGAGAATCTAGCTACCCCTAGTAGAGGAAAACAAAGACCTTTCTTGCCTCCAGAGAAGGGGACCCCAAAGCTGGATAGAAGCCCCCCACAAATAATGACGGTGAGGTAAGAGGAAATGACAAACACAGAAATGAACCAGGTTTAGCACAGAGAGGCCCGCTTACTGATAGCAGAATAAAGAAAGGTAACTTATATGGTCAACAAAAACCCTATCCAAATCCACACTGGAAATTCAAGAACCCCCGAACCGTCTAACGGTCCGGGGGGAGAACACCAGCCCCCTAGAGCTTCCAGCAAAGGTCAGGATATAGATTTGGAACAAGCTGGACAAAAATACAAAACCAAAACAAATAGCAAAAAGCAAAAGGCAGACTTAGCTGATATAACTGGAACCAGGATCAGTAGACAAGAGCACAGCAGACTAGCTCTGATAACTACGTTGCCAGGCATTGAACTGAAGGTCCAGGGAGCTTATATAGCAACACCCCTAACTAACGACCCAGGTGCGGATAAAAGGAATGACAGAAAAACCAGAGTCAAAAAACTAGTAACCACTAGAGGGAGCAAAAAGCAAATTCACAACAGTTCTATATGGCTGAAAATACCCAAAAGTGACACCATTCTAAAAACTGCACCCCTCAAGGTGCTCAAAACCACATTCAAGAAGTTTATTAACCCTTCAGGTGTTTCACAGCAGCAGAAGCAACATGGAAGTAAAAAATGAACATTTAACTTTTTAGTCACAAAAATGATCTTTTAGCAACAATTTTTTTATTTTCCCAAGGGTAAAAGGAGAAACTGGACCATGAATATTGTTGTGCAATTTGTCCTGAGTACGCTGATACCTCATATGTGGGGGTAAACCACTGTTTGGGTGCACGGCAGGGCTCGGAAGGAAAGGAGTGCCATTTGACTTTTTGAATGAAAAATTGGCTCCAATCTTTAGCGGACACCATGTCGCGTTTGGAGAGCCCCCGGGTGCCTAAACATTGGAGCTCCCCCACAAGTGACCACATTTTGGAAACTAGACCCCCCAAGGAACTTATCTAGAAGCATAGTGAGCACTTTAACCCCCAGGTGCTTCACAAATTGGTCCGTAATAATGAAAAAGTACTTTTTTTTCACAAAAAAATTATTTTAGCCTCAATTTTTTCATTTTCACATGGGCAACAGGATAAAATGGATCCGAAAATTTGTTGGGCAATTTCTCCTGAGTACACCGATACCTCACATGTGGGGGTAAACCACTGTTTGGGCACATGGTAAGGCTCGGAAGGGAAGAAGCGCCATTTGACTTTTTGAATGAAAAATTTTCTCCATCGTTAGCGGACACCATGTCGCATTTGGAAAGCCCATGTGTGCCTAAGCATTGGAGCTCCCCCACAAGTGAGCCCATTTTGGAAACTAGACCCCCAAGGAACTTATCTAGATGCATCGTGAGCACTTTAAACCCCCAGTTGCTTCACAGAAGTTTATAACACAGAGCCATGAAAATAAAAAATAATTTTTCTTTTCTCAAAAATGATTTTTAGCCCGGAATTTTTTATTTTCCCAAGGGTAACAGGAGAAACTGGACCCCAAATGTTGTTGTCCAGTTTGTCCTGAGTACAATGATACTCCATATATGGGGGTAAACCACTGTTTGGGCACACGGGGTTCGGAAGGGAAGTAGTGATGTTTTGAAATGCAGACTTTGATGGAATGCTCTGCGGGCGTCACGTTGCGTTTGCAGAGCCCCTGATGTGCCTAAACAGTAGAAACTCCCCACAAGTGACCCCATTTTGGAAACTAGACCCCCCAAGGAACTTATCTAGATGCATAGTGAGCACTTTAAACCCCCAGGTGCTTCACAGAAGTTTATAACACAGAGCCGTGAAAATAGTAAATGTGTTTTCTTTCCTCAAAAATATTATTTTAGCCCAGAATTTTTAAATTTTCCCAAGGGTAAGAGGAGAAATTTGACCCCAAGAGTTGTTGTCCAGTTTCTCCTGAGTACGCTGATACCCCATATGTGGGGAAAACCTCTGTTTGGGCACATGCCGAGGCTCGGAAGGGAAGTAGTGACGTTTTGGAATGCAGACTTTGATGGAATGGTCTGCGGTTGTTACGTTTGCAGAGCCCCTGATGTGCCTAAACAGTAGAAACCCCCCACAAGTGACCCCATTTTGGAAACTAGACCCCCCAATGAACTTATCTAGATATGTGGTGAGCACTTAGAACCCAAAAGTGCTTCATAGAAGTTTACAACGCAGAGACGTGAAAATAAAAAATCATTTTTCATTCCTCAAAAATTATGTTTTAGCAAGCAATTTTTTATTTTCTCAAGAGTAACAAAAGAAATTGGACCCCAATAGTTGTTGTCCAGTTTGTCCTGAGTACACTGGTACCCCATATGTGGGGGTAAACCACTGTTTGGGCACACGTTGGGGCTTGGAAGGGAAGCAGTGACGTTTTGAAATGCAGATTTTGATGGAATGGTCTGCGGGTGTCACGTTGCATTTGCAGAGCCCCTGTTGTGCCTAAACAGTAGAAACCCCCCATGAGTGACCCCATTTTGGACACTAGACCCCCCAAGGAACTTATCTAGATGTGTGGTGAGCACTTTGAACCCTGCGTTTATAACGCAGAGCTGTGAAAATAAAAAATAATTTTTCATTCCTCTAAAATTATGTTTTAGCAAGCAATTTTTTATTTTCTCAAAGGTAACAGGAGAAATTGGACCCCAATAATTGTTGCCCAGTTTATCCTGAGTATGCTGGTACTCTATATGTGGGGGTAAACCACTGTTTGGGCACACGTCGGGGCTCGGAAGGGAGGGCCATTTGACTTTTTGAACGCAAGATTGGCTGGAATCAATGGTGGCGCCATGTTGCGTTTGGAGACCCCTGATGTGCCTAAACAGTGGAAACCCCTCAATTCTAACTCCAACACTAACCCCAACACACCCCTAACCCTAATCCCAACTCTAGCCATAACCCTAATCACAACCCTAATCCCAACACACCCCTAACCACAACCCTAATCCCAACCCTAACCCTAATCCCAACCCTAACCCTAACCCCAACTGTAACCACAACTTTAACCCCAAAACACCACTAAATCTAACCATAACCCTAACCACAAGCCTATTCTTAACCCTATTTCCAACCCTAGCCCTAATTCCAACCCTAACTCTAATTCCAACCCTAAGGCTATGTGCCCACGTTGCGGATTCGTGTGAGATTTTTCCGCACCATTTATGAAAAATCCACAGGTAAAAGGCACTGCGTTTTACCTGCGGATTTACCGCGGATTTCCAGTGTTTTTTATGCGGATTTCACCTGCGGATTCCTATTGAGGAACAGGTGTAAAACGCTGCGAAATCCGCACAAAGAATTGACATGCTGCGGAAAATACAAGGCAGCATTTCCGCGCTGTATTTTCCGCACCATGGGCACAGGGGATTTGGTTTTCCATAGGTTTACATGGTACTGTAAACCTGATGGAACACTGCTACGAATCCGCAGCGGCCAATCCGCTGCGGATCCGCAGCCAAATCCGCACCGTGTGCACATAGCCTAATTCTAACGCTAACCCTAGTTCTAACCCTACCCCTACCCCTAACCCTACCCCTACCCTTAACCTTACCCTTAACCCTACCCCTAACCCTACCCCTAACCCTAACCCTACCCCTAACCCTAGTTCTAACCTTAGTGGAAAAAAAATATTTTCTTTATTTTATTATTGTCCCTACATATGGGGGTGATAAAGGGGGGGTCATTTACTATTTTTTTTATTTTGATCACTGTGATAGGTTTTATCACAGTGATCAAAATGTAGCTGGAACGAATCTGCCGGCCGGCAGATTCGGCGGGTGCACTGCGCATGCGCCCGCCATTTTGGAAGATGGCAGCGCCCGTGGAGAATACGGACGGACACCGGGAGGCTCGGTAAGTATGAGGGGGGGGGATCGGAGCACGGGGGTGATCGGAGCACGGGGGGTGGGATCGGAGCACGGGGGGAGAGGACAGGAGGACGGGGGAGCGGACAGGACGATGGAGGGGGGCGGAGCACAGGATGGAGGACTGGGGAGGAGATCGGTGGTGGTGGGGGGGACAGATCAGGGTTTACAGCCATGGCCGATGATATTACAGCATCGGCCATGGCTGGATTGTAATATTTCACCAGTTTTCATAGTGAAATTTTACAAATCGCTCTGATTGGCTGTTGAAAGTGAAACAGCCAATCAGAGCGATCATAGCCAGAGGGGGGTGAAGCCACCCCCCCCCCGGGCTGAAGTACCACTCCCCCTGTCCCTGCAGATCGGGTGAAATTGGAGTTAACCCTTTCACCCGATCTGCAGGGACGCGATCATTCCATGACGCCACATAGGCGTTATGGGTCAGATTGGCACCGACTTTCATGACGCCTACATGGCGTCATGGGTCGGGAAGGGGTTAATCACAGTTTGAAAACTGCTGACAGGCATTATCAATTTCTTGGATATCTTGTTGTATCCTTTTCCTGTTTTATACAGTTCAGCTACCTTTTCCCATAGATCTGTTGACAATTCCTTTGCTTTCCCCATGACTCACAATCCAGAAATATCAGTGGCTGGATGAAAGATGCAAGAGTCTGACAGGATCACAAAAACTCACTCAGCTTTTATGCACACACACTGATTACAAGCAAACAGGTCATAGGTAAGGATGTTTCCTTAGTAGCCATTCAAACCCATTTGTGTCAAATTCTGTGCATGTTATCAGGCCGAAATCACCAGGGTATGTGAACTTTTGATCAGGGTCATTTGGATGTTTTGGGTTGTCATTGTGATTTAAAAAGAGAGAACACAGTAGTTTGACAATAAATGGCTTCACCCAACCACTAACCATGAGTGGAGAAAAAGTTTTGGTATTATATTTCATATTCTCTGAAAAAAAGGCCCAGAAAGCAAAAAATCTCCCAGGGTATGTAAACTTTTGAGCACAACTGTAGGTCCATTTACACATATATGAAAATCATGGATCTGAGAATGAGATACGTGATGGTCTGAGAATGTTCTGTTCTGATCCTATATTGAGGATCTGTAAAAAGTGGGCAGCACAGCAACACTGCAATCAGATACAGGGATGTAGCCTTATTATGTATAGCACAGTCCCTTAGTATATAGTGTAGTCACTTATTATGTCTAACACAGTCCCATAGTGTACTCACTTATCATGTATAGCGCCGTCTTTAGTTACATAGTTTCCTCTTTTATTATGTATAACACTGTCCCTTATTACATACCATCCTCTCTAGTTATACAGCTCTGGCAAAAATACGTCAAAATGCTCAGTTTGTTTGACTTTACTTTTTACAGGTATATTTTTGAGTAAAATGTAAATTGTTCTTTTATTCTATACGTAAACTTCTGACATCTCTCTGAATTTCCAAGCAATACATTGTGTATTTTTTTCTGACAAAGAAAAATGTTCAAAATTAAAAAAAACCCGTGCTTTCAGACCTCAAACAATGCAAAGAAAACAAGTTCATAATAATTTAGAAACAACAATACTAGTGTTTTAACTCAGGAAGAGTTCAGAAATCAATATTTTGTGGAATAACCATGATTTTTAATCACAGCTTTCATGCGTCTTGGCATGCTTTCCACCAGTCTTTCACACTGCTTCTGGTGCAAAAATGTAAGCAGTTCTTCTTTGTTTGAGGGCTTGTGACTATCAATCATCCTCTTGATTACATTCCAGAGGTTTTCAATGGGGTTCAGGTCTGGAGATTGGGCTGCCCATGACAGGGTTTTGATGTGGTGGTCTCTTAATTTTGGCCAGAGCTGTATATATATATAAATAACTAGCTGTACTACCCGGCTTCGCCCGGGGTAATAACTGCTGTTAGCAAAATAGAATGTGTTAACAAAAATTTATTCTGCACAAAAAAAACACAAAACAAATAGATAGAAATGTAATTATTAAAAGGCAAAAACTAAGCTATTAGAAGCATTTTACAACATATATTTCAACACCAGAGATATTCCACACAGATTTAACTAAATTGGCCAAGTAATGTGAAGTAATCTTCTACTACTTATTCGAGAGCCTTTTGATAAACGACATTCTTAGTTTTTCCTTCAGGTGCAAAGACAAACAGATTTTTGGCTGTTCCAACTCTTGAACAGGCCACATAAAGTTGACCATGAGAAAAGCATGGATATTGTAAATCTAAGCTAGCTGAAGAGCCCGGCGTTGCCTGGGCATAGCAAATATCTGTGGTTAGTTATAGCACCTCACTTCTCTTATTTTCCCATCACGCCTCTCATTTTCCCCATCACATCTTTCATTTTCCCCCTCACATCTCTCATTTTCTCCCTCACACCTCTCATTTTCCCCCTCACTCCTCTTATTTTCCCCCTCACTCCTCTCATTCCCCCCTAACACTTGTCATTGCGACCTCACATCTGTCATTTTCCGATCACTCCACTATTTTCCCTCACTCCTCTCATTTTGCACTCACACCTTTTCATTTTCACCTCACACCTCTCATTTTCACCTCAGTATATACATGTTTGTCATCTCCCTTATATATAGTATACACCTGTATGTCATCTCCTGTATATAGTATATACCTGTATGTCATCTCCCCTGTATACAGTATATACCTGCTGTGTGTCATCTCCCCTGTATATAGTATATACCTGTATGTCATCTCCTCCTATATATAGTATATACCTGTATGTAATCTCCTCCTGTGTATAGTATATACCTGTGTGTCATCTCACCTATATATAGTATATATCTGTGTGTCATCTCCTCCTGTATATAGTATATACCTGTATGTCATCTCCTCCTATACATAGCATATACCTGTATGTCATCTCCTCCTGTATATACTATATACCTGTAGGTAATCTGCTCCTGTATATAGTATATACCTGTGTGTCATTGTGTCATCTCCTTCTGTATATAGTATATACCTGTATGTCATCTCCTGCTGTATGTAGTATGTACCTGTATGTCATCTCCTCCTCTATATAGTATATACCTGTGTGTCATCTCTCCTGTATATAGTATATATCTGTGTGTCATCTCCTCCTGCATATAGTATATACCTGTGTGTCATCTCCCCTGTAAATAGTATATACCTGTGTGTCATCTCCTCCTGTATATAGTATATATCTGTATGTCATCTCCTCCTGTATTAGACCTCGTTCACACGTTATTTGGTCAGTATTTTTACCTCAGTATTTGTAAGCTAAATTGGCAGCCTGATAAATCCCCAGCCAACAGTAAGCCCACCCCCTGGCAGTATATATTAGCTCACACATACACATAATAGACTGGTCATGTGACTGACAGCTGCCGGATTCCTATATGGTACATTTGTTGCTCTTGTAGTTTTTCAGCTTATTAATCAGATTTTTATTTTTGAAGGATAATACCAGACTTGTGTGTGTTTTAGGGCTAGTTTCGTGTGTCAAGTTGTGTGTGTTGAGTTGCGTGTGGCGACATGCATGTAGCGACTTTTGTGAGATGAGTTTTGTGTGGCGACATGCGTGTAGCAACTTTTTGTGTGGCGACATGCATGTGACAGGTTAGTGTAGCAAGTTGTGTGCAGCAAGTTTTGTGCATGGCGAGTTTTGCACGTGGCGAGTTTTATGTGTGGTGCCTTTTGAGTATGTGCAAGTTTTGTGTGAGGCAACTTTTGCATGTGTTGCAACTTTTGTGCATGTGGCAATTTTTCCGCGTGTGCAAGTTTTGCGTGTGGTGAGTTTTGCATGTGGAGAGTTTTGCGTGTGGCGAGTTTTGAGCGGCGACTTTTGTGTTTCAACTTTTATGTGGCGAGGTTGGTGTATGTGTGGTGAAATGTGCGCTGAGGGTGGTATATGTGTTTGAGCACGTGGTAGTGTGTGGCGCATTTTGTGTGTGTGTTCATATCCCCGTGGTGGTGTGGTGATTATCCCATGTCGGGGCCCCACCTTAGCAACTGTACAGTATATACTCTTTGGCGCCATCACTCTCATTCTTTAAGTCCCCCTTGTTCACATCTGGCAGCTGTTAATTTGCCTCCAACACTTTTCCTTTCATTTTTCCCCATTATGTAGATAGGGGCAAAATTGTTTGGTGAATTGGAAAGCGCGGGGTTAAAATTTCACCTCACAACATAGCTTTGACGCTCTCGGGGTCCAGACGTGTGACTGTGCAAATTTTTGTGCCTGTAGCTGCAACGCCTCCAACACTTTTCCTTTCACTTTTTCCCCATTATGTAGATAGGGGCAAAATTGTTTGGTGAATTGGAAAGCGCGGGGTTAAAATTTCACCTCACAACATAGCCTATGACGCTCTCGGGGTCCAGACGTGTGACTGTGCAAAATTTTGTGCCTGTAGCTGCGACGCCTCCAACACTTTTCCTTTCACTTTTTCCCCATTATGTAGATAGGGGCAAAATTGTTTGGTGAATTGGAAAGCGCGGGGTTAAAATTTCACCTCACAACATAGCCTATGACGCTCTCGGGGTCCAGACGTGTGACTGTGCAAAATTTTGTGCCTGTAGCTGCGACGCCTCCAACACTTTTCCTTTCACTTTTTCCCCATTATGTAGATAGGGGCAAAATTGTTTGGTGAATTGGAAAGCGCGGGGTTAAAATTTCACCTCACAACATAGCCTATGACGCTCTCTGGGTCCAGACGTGTGACTGTGCAAAATTTTCTGGCTGTAGCTGCGACGGTTCAGATGCCAATCCCGGACATACATACACACACACATACACACATTCAGCTTTATATATTAGATAATAATCATCTTTATTTTTACATATTCCCCAGCGCTTTACAGTTTGCACACATTACCATCACTGTCCCCAATGGGGCTCGCAATCTAAATTCCCTATCAGTATGTTTTTGGAATGTGGGAGCAAACCGGAGTACCTGGAGGAAACCCACGCAAACACAAGGAGAACATACAAACTCCTTGTAGATGTTGTCCTTGGTGGGATTTGAACCCAGGACTCCCTTGCCATAAAAGGAGGGAGGCTTTCTTGCACAGGGGCCCCAAGCTGTTCGTGTCCGTCCCTGGAAATATCAGTATTGCCAGTTTAAACTTCATTATTTCACAATAAACGGTGATAGGGAAAGTTGGAAAAAAATACAATAACCAATCAAACCTGATTTAAACAATAGGTTCATTTTTGATGATTTATTCCCTATAAGACCATATTTGTGTTGGCTAGTTTATTTATTCTTTTGATTAGCTGTACTTTTAAAATGTCCATGTGAACTAGATGGACTTAAATCTTCATTCAACCTTAAATACTACATTAGTATGTTACTATATATTTGTTTGAGAATAGCAGGATTACAGTTAAGACCCTGTTTATATTAATGAATAATGAATACAATGAAAACAATTATGTAAAAATTAAATTTGCAGCATTTTAGTGGTAAACTTTATTAAAACAACATTTCAACAGGAGCAAAAGAAATGGCTCCATAACAAGGACAAAGCAGTTGTCAGCTCACAAGGACGGTTATTACCAGCAGTTCATAATTCAAAAATTTGTCTTGCATTAGCTTAAACCAAAATGTCACTCTTGACTGTCATTTGAACTTTCCTTTTGTGAAGGCAGACAGCTCTTAATACCACATAAGCAGGTGGACAAAAACATACTGGAATAATGTCAGTCCTATTGTATTAGTCATGGAAGTTTTAGGAAGTGTCTGCATAGTACATGAAGCAAAAATAAATCTGTGAACTAAAAATTCCTGCAATGACGTCAGGCTGTAATTAATTCCTTGCACTTGGCATAACTGCTGTCATATTTTTATTGTCAGTACTTTAAGTGTTAGAATTCCCAGCACTGAGAAACCTCATCTGCACTTGAATATACAGTAGTTTCATGCAATTCTGAACACATCCTCCATATGTTGCAGTTGGGTTCACTGTTGAATTAATAGGTGAATATTTCAACAAAAAATAAGCATTAGGGATGAGCAAACGTGCTCAGTGATACTTGGTTATCACTCCAATATCACGGTTCTCGCATGTACTCGTTACTCAGTGAGTATGGTGCTCTGTGTAAAACTCAAATCCCTACCCAGCATTTTTAGTGCCTGTTACACAGCCAATAAGCATGCGGGGATTGCATACTCAATATAATGCCGTAGCCATCTTGGTTGTGGCATTACTGTGATTGGCTGGTCGTGTGACATCATCAGTGATTATAAAAGAAGAGGCGCCACCCGGCTCGGCACACTGATGCCATTGCACAGCTCTGTGACACTTCGCATTGCAGGGAGAGAGTGCTTGACTCGGCCTGTGGGTGCACAGTATAATGAATTAAGTCACAGATAGAGAGTTATTCTCTGTACAGATATGAAGAGGAAATTCATTCACCATGTAAAATGCTATACTTATTCAGTATAACCTTTATTTAAAGTCTTAACAAGAAATGAGTGATGCAAAAAGGGACGAATATCAACATTAATAAGGGGGAACATAGGACCAAAGAGATGTCTGAAAATATTAGATTGCTAGACTGCTCCTACCTACCAGTGGAGGTTGGCACCCTAAGACCTGCACACTGGAGCACCCGCTCACTGACAGCTGTCCCTTCTACCCCTATGTGACCCTTTGTGGGATGAGAGACATGCACTGCCTCATGCAGCACATCATCAGGGGAGATTGATCCTCATGTGCCTGACTCCTAAACGCTGGTACCATGCAGGTTGAATTGTAACATCTATCAGCTAAGGCCCCTTTCACACATCTGGTTTTTGCCATCAGGCTCAATCAGGCGAATTTTGAAAAAAACGGATAAGGTGAAAGCTGCCGACGGATCTGTTTTTTTCTCATAGACTTGTATTATCGCCGGATTGCACTGGATGGCCTCACGTTTCACCCGTCTTTTGTATCCGGCAAAAAGTGTTTGTCTGGCATCTGGAATAAAATGTGCAAAGTTAAGTTTTTAGTCTGTGGTGAAAAACCGGACAGCGCCAGCACTTCTGGCTTTTTAGTAGTGTGTAAGCCTATGGGCGCCAGAAGGCGCCTGATCCGTCAAATTGCTATCAGTGTGTCAAGAGTGGGAGAAGAGGGCTGCATTGACAATCCAACACAATGAGCAGCACTTTGAACAAATTTTATAAGTGGTCATAAACTTGTAAATAACTCATGAAAGAATAAAGTTACGTTAAACTCAAGTACACCATTGTTTTTCTTGTGTAATTCTCAATACGCTTGATGTGTGACATGACCATCTTCCCATTGAAAAAAAATAAAGTTGATCCAAAATGGCCAACTTCAAAATGGTCGCCATGGTCATCACTAGTGTTGAGCATTCCGATACCGCAAGTATCGGGTATCGGCCGATACTTGCGGGTATCGGAATTCCGATACCGAGATCCGATACTTTTGTGGTATCGGGTATCGGTATCGAAACAACATTAATGTAAAAATGTGTAAAAGAGAGAATTAAAATAAAAAATATTGCTATACTCACCTCTCCGACGCAGCCTGCACCTTACCGAGGGAAGCGGCAGCGTTCTTTGTTTAAAATTTGCGCTTTTCTTTCCTTTACGTGAAGTCCCGGCTTGTGATTGGTTGCGTCGCAGTCACATGGGCGACGCAACCAATCACAGCAAGCCGTGACGTAATTTCAGGTCCTTAAGGATTTTAAAATTACGTCCCGGCTTTGTGATTGGTTGCGTCGCAGTCACATGGGCGACGCAACCAATCACAGCAAGCCGTGACGTAATTTCAGGCCCTTAAGGATTTTAAAATTACGTCCCGGCTTTGTGATTGGTTGCGTGGCAGTCACATGGGCGACGCAACCAATCACAAGCCGTGACGTCACGGGAGGCTGGACACGCGCGCATTTTAAAATGCGCGCTTGTCCAGCCTCCCGTGACGTCCCGGCTTGTGATTGGTTGCCTCGCGGTCAACCAATCACAAGCCGGGAGGCTGGACACGCGCGCATTTTAAAATTTTAAAATGCGCGCGTGTCCAGCCTCCCGGCTTGTGATTGGTTGACCGCGACGCAACCAATCACAAGCCGGGACGTCACGGGAGGCTGGACAAGCGCGCATTTTAAAATGCGCGCGTGTCCAGCCTCCCGTGACGTCACGGCTTGTGATTGGTTGCGTCGCCCATGTGACTGCGACGCAACCAATCACAAAGCTGGGACGTAATTTTAAAATCCTTAAGGGCCTGAAATTACGTCACGGCTTGCTGTGATTGGTTGCGTCGCCCATGTGACTGTGACGCAACCAATCACAAAGCCGGGACGTAATTTTAAAATCCTTAAGGACCTGAAATTACGTCACGGCTTGCTGTGATTGGTTGCGTCGCCCATGTGACTGCGACGCAACCAATCACAAAGCCGGGACTTCACGTAAGGAAAGAAAAGCGCGAATTTTAAGCAAACAACGCTGCCGGTTCCCTCGGAGAGGTGAGTATAGCAATATTTTTTATTTTAATTCTTTCTTTTACACATTAATATGGTTCCCAGGGCCTGAAGGAGAGTTTCCTCTCCTTCAGACCCTGGGAACCATCAGGAATACCGTCCGATACTTGAGTCCCATTGACTTATATTGGTATCGGGTATCGGTATCGGATTGGATCCGATACTTTGCCGGTATCGGCCGATACTTTCCGATACCGATACTTTCAAGTATCGGACGGTATCGCTCAACACTAGTCATCACCCATCTTGAAAAGTTTCCCCCTCCCATATACTAATGTGCCACCAACAGGAAATTGATGTCACCAACCATTCCCATTTTAATTAGGTGTATCCATATAAATGGCCCACCCTGTACAACAAAAAAGAGTTTCAAAAATTCTGCTAAGTTAAATTTCTCACCCATGCATTATTACTTGCTTTGTGGTACATTTCTGTGGCATATAACACCCCAAAAAAGCATTGAAACATTTTTCCGAATTGAATTTGATTGTCATCCATACACTTTTGAGTTCTTTCTGTTACATTATGGTGGTATTAAAATCCCATGGCTGCTGCAGGTGACCATTTTTTTCCTTTATTAAAAATAAACATGGTTTCAAGAGACCTAGCAATTACAAAATGCCTAAGGCGTGCAGTAAGGGATGGGGAAGTGGAAGTGCTGATGATGGTGCATGCAGATACCGAAGACATGGGGCAGGTGCGACTATGCCTGTTGCTGGACCACAGGAAACACGCCTAACCATGAAAACATAGGTTCCTGTCCCACTTTGCAGGGAGGCACGTTGCACCACTTTTGAATCCAGAGCAGTGCAAACAGGTGGTCAGTTGGATAGCAGATAATGCTTCCAGCAGGCTTGGCAGCACTACCAGGGCTGGCTCCAGGTTTTTGAGGGCCCCGGGCGAAAGAGTCTCACTGGGCCCCCTCCTTTAACCCCTTCACCCACGGAGCATTTTCCGTTTTTCCGTTTTCGTTTTTCGCTCCCCTCTTTCCCAGAGCCATAACTTTTTTATTTTTCCATCAATTTGGCCATGTGAGGGCTTATTTTTTGCAGGACGAGTTGTACTTTTGAACGACATCATTGGTTTTAGCATGTCGTGTACTAGAAAACGGAAAAAAAATTCCAAGTGCAGTGAAATTGCAAAAAAAGTGCAATCCCACACTTGTTTTTTGCTTGCCTATTTTGCTAGGTTCACTAAATTCTAAAACTGACCTGCCATTATGATTCTCCAGGTCACAACGAGTTCACAGACACCTAACATGACTAGGTTATTTTTCACCTAAGTGGTGAAAAAAAATTCCAAACTTTGCAAAAAACAAAACAAAACAAAATTGCGCCATTTTCCGATACTCGTAGCATCTCCATTTTTCGTGATCTGGGGTCAGGTGAGGGCTTATTTTTTGCGTGCCGAGATGGCGTTTTTAATGATAGCATTTTGGTGCAGATACGTTCTTTTGATCGCCCGTTATTGCATTTTAATGCAATGTCGTGGCGACCAAAAAAACGTAAATCTGTCGTTTCGAATTTTTTTCTCATTACGCCATTTAGCGATCAGGTTAATGCTTTTTTTTATTGATAGATCGGGCGATTCTGAACGCGGCGATACCAAATATGTGTAGGTTGGGTTTTTTTTTAATTGATTTATTTTGATTGGGGCGAAAGGGGGGTGATTTAAACTTTTATATTTTTTTTATTTTTTTCACATTTTTAAAAACTTTTTTTTTTTACTTTTGCCATGCTTCTATAGCCTCCATGGGAGGCTAGAAGCAGGCACAGCCCGATCGGCTCTGCTATGCAGCAGTGATCATAAGATCGCTGCTACACAGCAGATTTGCAGGTGTGCTGTGAGCGCCGACCACAGGGGGGCGCTCACAGCCACCGGTAATCAGTAACCATAGAGGTCTCAAGGACCTCTATGGTTACAACGGAGGAGCATCGCCGACCCCCGATCATGTGACGGGGGTCGGCGATGCGCTCATATCCGGCCGCATGGCCGGATGCGGTAGTTAAATGCCGCTGTCTGCGTTTGACAGCGGCATTTAACTAGTTAATAGGCGCGCACAGATCGCGATTCTGCTCGCGCCTATTGCGGGCACATGTCAGCTGTTCAAAACAGCTGACATGTCCCGGCTTTGATGTGCGCTCACCGCCGGAGCGCACATCAAAGCGGGGGTCCCGACATGTGACGTACTATACCGTCAGATGTCGGGAAGGGGTTAACACATACCACGATTCATGAATCACAGATACAGCAGAGAAATATAGGTATAGTACAATGCTAGATTTCACTTACATGAGTGATAGCTATTGTAAATTCTACAATACCATACAGCAGAGGGGCTTTATATAAGTCAACCCCTTATATGCCAATTTTTGTGACCTACTCCCTCTTCCTCAGTTACCAGTAGGCATTTTATTGTTAGCTGAACTTGCTGCAAAGAAAAAACTGCATACATTTAATATGACAACTTTTTAATGGAAAACATTTTAGGCTAAGTGCACACGTTGCAGAATTGCCGCTGAAATTTCCGCGGCAATTCCGCAACTCCTGCTGCGGGTATATCGCATGCGGAATTGGCATGTGTTTTCCCACTAAACACTAGCTTTTACAAGCGTTATTAGCTTGCGGAATGCTAGTGTTTTCCAAGTGATCTGTAGCATCGCTTGGAAAACTGATTGACAGGTTGGTCACACTTGTCAGACATAGTGTTTGACAAGTGTGACCAACTTTTTACTATTGATGCGGCCTATGCAGCATCAATACTAAAAAGATAGAACGTTAAAAATAATTTAAAAAAAATAAAAAATCATGATATTCTCACCTTCCGGCGTCCCGTGCAGCTTTCCCGCTCCTCACGATTCTCCGGTCCCAATAATGCATTGCGGCAATGACCCCAGATGAAGTAGCGGTCTCGCGAGACCGCTACGTCATCACAGGTCATTTTCGCAATGCATTATTGGGATCGGAGCATCGTGAGGAGCGGGAAAGCTGCACGGGACGCCAGAAGGTGAGAATATCATGATTTTTTATTTTAATTTTTTTTTTTTTTTTTTTTATTCTAACAATTATATGGTTCCCAGGGCCTGGAGGAGAGTCTAATCTCCTCCACCCTGGGTACCAACCGCACATGATCCGCTTACTTCTCGCATGGTGGGCATAGCCACATGCGGAAAGTAAGGGGATCAATGCTTTCCTATGTGTGCGGAATCGCTGCGATTCCGCACAAAGAATGAACATGCTGCGTTTTTTTCCAGAATGCGATTCCGCCGCGGAAAAAAACGCAACATGTGCACAAAAATTGTGGATTGCATTCTAATAATACGATGCTAAATGTGTGCGCTTTTTTCGCGGTTTTACAGAGAAAGACCGTGGAAAAAACGCAAAAAATCCTGAACGTGTGCACACAGCCTTAAAGTAAACATTAGAAAGTATTAACGTAGAACATTTGTAAAAGGTCAAAATGGGTTGCAGCATCACAACACATCAGTATTCGTTGTCCCATTGTTTTGAATTCACTGTCGATTTGTAGTGCTGATGACTGACCCCAATAAGTGACATGTGTAAAAATGTATACATACAGTACATGTACATGGCACACATGTACATGGCACACACATACATACAGTACATGTACACGGCGCACACACATGCATACAGTACATGGTACACACATACATACAGTACATGTTGCACACACGTACATGGTACACACATACATGGCACATACATACAGTACATGTACATGGCACACACACGTACATGGTACACACATACATGGCACATACATACAGTACATGTACATGGAACACACACGTACATGGTACACACATACAGTACATGTACATGGCACACACATACAAGGCACACACACGTACATACAGTACATGGAACATACGTATATGGAACACCCATGTACAGTTATATGAAAAAGTTTGGGCACCCCTATTAATCTTAAGCTTAATGTTTTATAAAAATTGGTTTAACCTGTCAATTTCCACTGTGAGGAACATAGTAAGGAAATGGAAGAACACAGGTACAGTTCTTGTTGAGGCCAGAAGTGTCAGGCCAAGAAAAACATCAGAAAGGCAGAGAAGAAGAATGGTGAGATCAGTCAAGGACAATCCTCAGGCCACTTCCAGAGATCTGCAGCATCAACTTGCTGCAGATGGTGTCACTGTGCATGGGTCAACTATACAACGCACTTTACACAAGGAGAAGCTGTATGGGAGAGTGATGCGAAAGAAGCCATTTCTGCAAGCACGCCACAAACAGAGTCGGCTGAGGTATGCAAAAGCACATTTGGAGAAGCCAATTTATTTTTGGAAGAAGGTCCTGTGGACTCATGAAACCCAGATTGAGTTGTTTGGTAATACAAAAAGGCCTTATGCATGGCGGCAAAAACACAGTGCGTTGTATAGTTGACCGATGCACAGTGACACCATCTGCAGCAAGTTGATGCTGCAGCTCTCTGGAGGTGGTCTGAGGATTGTCCTTGACTGATCTCACCATTCTTCTTCTCTGCCTTTCTGATGTTTTTCTTGGCCTGACACTTCTGGCCTTAACAAGAACTGTACCTGTGTTCTTCCATTTCCTTACTATGTTCCTCACAGTGGAAATTGACAGGTTAAATCTCTGAGAAAGCTTTTTGTATCCTTCCCCTGAACAACTATGCTGAATAATCTTTGTTTTCAGATCATTTGACATTTGTTTTGAGGAGCCCATGATGCCACTCTTCAGAGAAGATTCAAACAGGAGAACAACTTGCAAGTGGCCACTTTAAGTAGCTTTTCTCATGATTGCATACACCTAGCTATGAAGTTCAAAGCTCAATGAGGTTACAAAACCAAAAAAAGTGCTTTAGTAAGTCAGTAAAAAGTAGGTAGGAGTATTTAAAACAAGAAAATGATAAGGGTGCCCATACTTATGCACCTGTCAAATTTTGTTTGAATGCAGATTGCACATTTTCTGTTAGTACAATAAACCTCATTTCAAGGCAGAAACATTACTGTGTCCAACAGTTATTAGATATATGAAACTGAAATAGCTGTTGCAAAAAAAAACAATTTTTATAAAACATTAAGCTTAAGATTAATAGGGGTGCCCAAACTTTTTCATATAACTGTAAATGGCACACACATGCATACATGGCAGACACACGACACATACATGGCAGACACATGCTGCACAACAAATGCTCATTTGATACATGTGATTCAGATAAACACATGCACATAGCTCACAGACAGCACACACTACACATACCACACACTATACACACATCAATTACACACACCTCACATACACTGCTTTATGCTGGCGAATGAGATGTTCCCCACTATGAGCTGCAGCTCCTCCTGCTCCCAGCAGCACTATCCCAGCAGACACCTCCCTGCCCTCTCCTCTGCTGGGACTGCCGACAAGAGCAGGAGTTGCTGACAGGAGCCATCATCACCAGGAGCAGCACACACAAAGGGTGCTGCACGACTTATGGTACCTCACATCACAGCTCAGGTATGTAGGTGCCGCCCGGGTCTTAGCTCTCCCTCCCCTCAGAAGCTCCGTGCAGGAGGACAGGAGGTGCACTGGGCTATGAATACATGGCCTGTGGTGACATCACGGTCACATGGCAGGTCACATGATCGTGATGTCAATACAGGTCCTCAACCAGTCTCTACACCAGAAGCTTCACTGATTATGATTATCAGTGGAGCTTCTGCTGTAGAGGCTGAGGGGCCCTAACGCTGGCCCTGGCTGTATCCCAGACAGCGTGAGTGGGCCCCCCCATCTCGCCAGGGCCCCGGCACTTGCCCAGGTGCGCCGGGTGCTGACGCTGGCCCTGAGCACTACCCAGTCTTCCACGCGGTCCAGTCTTACCAGCCTACAGTCTGGATCACTTAATCCTCACCCTGATCCTCCTTCCTCCCATCCATAAAACATAGGCTCCTCTCCCACTTTGCAGGGAGGCACATTACATCACTTCTGAAGCCAGAGCAGTCTGAACGGGTGGTCGGTTGGATAGCAGATAACACTTCCTGCAGGCTTGGCAGCACTACCCAGTCTTCCACATGATCCAGTCTCACCAGCCTACAGTCTGGATCACTTAATCCTCACCCTGTTCCTCCTTCCTACCACCATGTTGAGACCCAGGAGACTAGTGATCCTACACAAGGACACTATAAGGAGCTCTTTACAATAGCATTTCTTGAGGGCATGTAGTTTAGTGATGCACAAAACTTAGAGCTGCCACAAGTAGGTGACAGTGTGGAAAAGGGCAATTTTTGGCTAAAGAGGAAGATGATGATGAGACACAGTTGCCATTAAGTCTTGCTGTCGTTAAGTCACAAAGTCAGGAGGGCCAGAGTGTTGAGGTGGAAGGTGAGATGGTGGATGATGAAGTTGATGACCCAACCTGTGAAGCTGGCATGCAGAGCCAGGAGGGCAGTGGTCAGCAGGACCAAAACAAATAGGAAGAGGCAGTGGGGTGACCAGAAGGAGAAAACAGGCTACTGTTTAGCAGAGCAGCAGCAGTCATGAATTTCTCTGTCAAAGAGTTAGGTGTTTCCTCAGTTTGGGACCTTTTTAAAGAGATTTTAAAGGGAGTTCTGAGACAAACAAAATGTTCATTTGCAACCTGTGCCATGCCAAGATCAGCAGGGGCCTGACCACTGAGAATCTAACCACCACCAGCATAATCAGGCACATGTCATCTAAACACCAGAATCGGTGGGTCAAACACCCGGGTCCACGATTGGTAGCATCGGTTGACACCATTTCCTCTTCCCCTGTGCTAGGTGTTTTCCAATCCCCTGTCCAAAATATTGATGCAGATGCTTCCTGCCCTGCACCTATCCTTTGCACATTCTGACTTACCATCATCATGCAATTCTAAATCCTTGTCCCAGCACAGCATTCAACTATTTCTACACCAGGCCTTGGAATGAAAGAGAAAGTTTGCAGCCAACCACCCATAGGCTAAACTGACACATTTCCAGACAACTTGCAGTGGAAATGTTGCCATTTCGGCTTGTTGACATGGAGGATTTCTGCCGACTCATGGCGGCAGCCGACCCTCAGTATTAGGTCTCCAGGCACTGCTGTGGCATCCCCGCCTTGTACCAGCATGGGTCCAGGAACTAATGCACTTTCTGGGTTTGTCCACTTAACAACCAACATGTAGAAAAGCGCTTGTGGCCAAGGATGCTACATTTCTCTATCAGCATCCTGGGTGAACATTGTGGAGGCTGGGGCCAAGTCACACCCTGGCTTGGCACATGTACTCCCGATACTGAGGATTGCTGGCCCTACTTTGATCAGGGTTTACTCCATCTCCTACGGCAGTTCCTGCCCCCTTTCTCCTCCATCCTCGATGTGCTATCTCAGAGCATGTCATCCATATCATCCGGAAGCTGGAAGATCTACAGCACTACCTCAGCGAAGCGGAAAGAGACTCTGCTGAAGCTAATTTGTCTAGGAGACAAACCGCACACAACGACAAAGTTACTTAAAGGAATAACAGACCAGACAGATCTGTGGTTTTTGCCACTGAGCCTTCAATCAGGCATGGTGGTGTGTGATAATGGGCCTAACCTGATTGTGGCTGTGAAGCTTGGCAATCTCACACACATACCATGCTTTGCATATGTGCTTAACTTGGTAGCTCAGCGATTTCTGAAAACCTATCTAGATTTGCCAGAGCTTCTTATCAAGGTACCACTCCTCAGCGTCCATTTCCGCAAGTCAGCTACAGCTGCTGCCACTCTGGCAAGTGCCAACTCACCAACTGGTGCGCAACTTCATCCCGCACTGGAAGTCCACACTGTACATGTTGCAAGGCTTTGTGAGCAGAAGAGGCCAGTGGTTGAGTACCTCCTCAAACACGTCAATTCTGGTCTGTCTCCGCACATAACAACTGAGTAGTGGGCATGGATGGCTGACATTTGTGTGGATCTCCAAGACTTTGAGGAGTCCACTAAGATGGTAGCACCATTGTCAGAGCAAAAATCCCACTTCTGTACCTAAAGTGTAGTGTAGTGTAATGTTGTGTACCTGTTCTTAAACAATCACTGCTCACAATTAAACATGAAGTTTTGCATGTGAACAAGGTGGGGACGGAGGAAGACACAACACAGAGATATTCTAACTAGCCCAGCCTCACCTCATCTGCTCAGTGTGGATTGGGTAACAATGAGGAGATTAATACTGAAGAGGAGGAAGAGGAAGAACAGCAGCTGGTGACTAGCACATCAGAGGCTAGTAGCCACACAACCTTTGTCCCATCTCTCCTATGTGGATTAGCTGTGGATGGGGAGGAGGAGGAGATGGAGATTCATCATCATGGTGGAGACAGGAAATTGTTGGCTATATGGAGCATTGCACATATGGCTGACTTTATGTACGGCTGCCTTTTCCGTGACCCTCACATTACATTCATCTTGGCGAAAAAAAAGTGCTGGTTGTTCTACCTGCTAGACCCACATTACATGGAGTACTTTGCATCTCTTCTTCCTGATTCAGAGAGTTCTTAAAAAATGGTGCCATACCAGAAGTTCATTGTGGAAAATATGTTGAAAAAATCCCCATCAAAGCTTGAGGCAGGGGGCAAGCTTCCGGGCCCAACCAACTGATGGAGAGACACACCAGGTACAGCAGAGACAGTGATACACTGTAAAAGGAATAGGCCAATTTCATGACAATTTCAGCAATAGGATTTGTTTTTTCCATTTAACTTTTTGATTGTGTTTCTTTTCACTTTATGTTCACCAGTATGATGAAAAACTGCAACCTTTCATAATTTTTTTCTCTGCCGTCCATGACCAAAGAGATTAGCTACAGTGCCATGGATTGCAAACTTCTTTGATCATGTTGCACACTGTGAACAAAGGAACATCAAAATCTCTGGATCTCTGGAGATGGACTTGCAACCTTAAAATTGCAGATATTTTTCAACAATTTTGATTCTCAAGAATTCATACAGTTCTCTTCTCCTCTTTCTGTTCTCCATGCTTAGTGTGGCCCACACAGACACACAATGCAAAGACTGAGTCAACTTCTCCCCTTTTTACCTTGTCTTGGGTGTTATTTTTATATTATTTGCAACTGGTGAATTTAAACCAGCATCATATGCTTGAAAGAAAGCTGTTTACCCACAATTTTGGAATGTTGCCAACAATTTTATCCAGATCATTTTGGGGGTTTTGCATAAAATTCTGTCCAATTTGCCTTTCTTTCTTAGTTTTTTTGTGTTGTTCTGATTTCCACAAAGGAAATAAATATGTGTATAACAAAACCTGTAATTTCAATAACTGGTTAGGAGAAATACTTTCCTGGAACAATTTCAACTGTACCAACACTTTCGTCCATGGCTATATATGTATGTATATATATATATACATATATACATATATATGTATATATACATATATATACATATTGTATATATATATATATATATATATATATATATATATATATGTATACAGTACAGACCAATAGTTTGGACACACCTTCTCATTTAAAGATTTTTCTGTATTTTCATGATTATGAAAATTGTACATTCACACTGAAGGCATCAAAACTATGAATTAACACATGTGGAATTATATACTTAACAAAAAAGTATGAAACAACTGAAAATATGTCTTATATTCTAGGTTCTTCAAAGTAGCCACCTTTTTGCTTTGATGACTGCTTTGCACACTCTGGGCATTCTCTTGATGAGCTTCAAGAGGTAGTCAACGGGAATGGTTCTCACTTCACAGGTGTGCCCTGTCAGGTTTAATAAGTGGGATTTCTTGCCTTATAAAAGGGGTTGGGACCATCAGTTGTGTTGTGCAGAAGTCTGGTGGATACACAGCTGATAGTCCTACTGAATAGACTGTTAGAAGCTTGATGAGCTTCAAGAGGTAGTCACCGGGAATGGTGTTCCAACAATCTTGAAGGAGTTCCCAGAGATGCTTAGCACTTGTTGGCCCTCTTGCCTTCACTCTGCGGTCCAGCTCACCCCAAACCATCTCGATTGGGTTCAGGTCTGGTGCATGTTGAGGCCAGGTCATCTGGCGTAGCACCCCATCACTCTCCTTCTTGGTCAAGTAGCCCTTACACAGCCTGGAGGTGTGTTTAGGGTCATTGTCCTGTTGAAAAATAAATGATGGTCCAACTAAACACAAACCGGATGGAATAGCGTGCCGCTGCATGATGCTGTGGTAGCCATGCTGGTTCAGTATGCCTTCAATTTTGAATAAATCCCCAACAGTGTCACCAGCAAAGCATCCCCACACCATCACACTTCCCCCTCCAAACTTCACGGTGGGAACCAGGCATGTAGATTCCATTCGTTCACTTTTTCTGAGTCACACAAAGACACGGTGGTTGGAACCAAAGATCTCAAATTTGGACTCATCAGACTCATCATAATGTCCATTCCTTGTGTTCTTTAGCCCAAACAAGTCTCTTCTGCTTGTTGCCTGTCCTTAGCAGTGGTTTCCTAGCCGCTATTTTACCATGAAGGCCTGCTGCGCAGTCTCCTCTTAACAGTTGTTGTAGAGATGTGTCTGCTGCTAGAACTCTCTCTGGCATTGACCTGGTCTCTAATCTGAGCTGCTATAAACCTGCAATTTCTGAGGCTGGTGACTCAGATAAACCTATCCTCAGAAGCAGAGGTGACTCTCGGTCTTCCTTTCCTGGGACAGTCCTCATGTGAGCCAGTTTCTTTGTAGCGCTTGATGGTTTTTGCCATTGCACTTGGGGACAGTTTCAAAGTTTTCCCAATTTTTCAGACTGACTGACCTTCATTTCTTAAAGTAATGATGGCCACTCGTTTTTCTTTACTTAGTTGCTTTTTTCTTGCCATAATACAAATTCTAATAATCTATTCAGTAGTACTATCAGCTGTGTATCCAACAGACTTCTGCACAACACAACTGATGGTCCCAACCCCTTTTATAAGGCAAGAAATCTCACTTATTAAACCTGACAGTCACACCTGTGAAGTGAGAACCATTCCTGGTGAATACCTCTTGAAGCTGATCAAGAGAATGCCCAGAGTGTGCAAAGCAGTCATCAAAGCAAAAGGTGGCTTCTTTGAAGAACCTAGAATATAAGACATAATTTCAGTTGTTTCACACTTTTTTTAAGTATATAATTCCACATGTGTTAATTCATAGTTTTGATGCCTTCAGTGTAAATGTACAATTTTCATAGTTATGAAAATACAGAAAAATCTTTAAATGAGAAGGTGTGTCCAAACTTTTGGTCTGTACTGTATTTCCAAGCAAAACCTGTTTTGGTTTCGTTTTCATGTGTTTTTTGTGGCACCGGAAAAAAATGGCATGAATCTCAGAAAAAAATGATTAAAGCTGTGAACTAGGAGTCAGGAATGCTTCCAGGGGAGATCCCCATGAGGTCCCTGTGTCATTTGAGCAGTGTTTCCATCATTTTCAGACATTTTTAGACCTTAAAAGGACCTCCGGGGGATCGTGGTAAAAATACTCGGGTCTCCCATAGACTTACATTGGGCTCGTTGATCTGGCCGAGTACCCGAGTATTCCAATTTGCTCAACCCGAGCAACGAGCACCCGAGCATTTTAGTGCTCGCCCATCACTAGTGAGGAAACTTGTAGGGCAAAATCTCCAGCAGATTTATTATGAGGGGACATAGCCTCCATCACAGTTGATATAGGGGAATGCTATGCTACATTGATAGTTTATGCTATCTAAACTGTGCACATGTTATATTGGGCAAGCCATTTTATCAGAAAGGAGTGGGTAGCAATTGCTGTTGAGTGAAAAAGAGTATATCACAAGAACAGTCAATAGTTCAACGGCTAGATTATACAACCCCTGGCAAAAATTATAGAATTATTGGCCTTGGAGGATGTTCATTTAGTTGTTTAATTTTGTAGAAAAAAGCAGATCACAGACATGGCACAAAACTAAAGTCATTTCAAATGGTAACTTTCTGGCTTTAAGAAACACTAAAAGAAATCAAGAGCAAAACATGTGGTAGTCAGTAATGGTTACTTTTTTAACCAAGCATAGGGAAAAATTATGGAGTCACTCAATTCTGATGAAAAAATTATGGAATCATGAAAAATAAACAAACAAAAAAACACTCCAAAAACATCACTAGTATTTTGTTGCACCACCTCTGGCTTTTATAACAGCTTCCAGTCTCTGAGGCATGGACTTAATGAGTGCCAAACAGTACTCTTCATCAATCTGGCTCCAAATTTCTCTGATTGCTGTTGCCAGATCAGCTTTGCAGGTTGGAGCCTTGTCATGGACCCTTTTCTTCAACTTCCTCCAAAGATTTTCAATTGGTTTGAGATCTGGACTATTTTCAGGCCATGACAGTGACCTTTTGTGTCTTTTTTCAAGGAATGTTTTCACAGTTTTTGCTCTATGGCAGGATGCATTATCATCTTTGATGGGATAAGAAAACTGTCCAAAATATCAACATAAACTTGTGCATTTATTGAAGATGTAATGACAGCCATCTCCCCAGTGCCTTTATCTGACATGCAGCCCCATATCATCAATGACTGTGGAAATTTGCATGTCCACCCATTTGTTCCTCATTTGTTTTGTTGTGCATTTCCTGTTTTGGAGACATATTGCTTTAAGTTTGATGTCTTCCTTGTTCTACCAGTATGTTTGCCTTTAACAACCTTCCCATGATGTTTGTATTTGGTCCAGATTTTAGACACAGCTGACTGTGAACAACCAACATCTTTTGCAACATTGCATGATGATTTACCCTCTTTTAAGAGTTTGATAATCCTCTCCTTTGTTTCAATTGACATCTCTTCTGTTGGAGCCATGATTCATGTCAGTCCACTTGGTGCAACAGCTCTCCAAGGTGTGATCACTCCTTTTTAGATGCAGACTAACGAGCAGATCTAATTTGATGCTCGTGTTAGTTTTGGTTATGAAAATTTACAGGGTGATTCCATAATTTTTTCATCAGAATAAAGTGACTCCAACATTTTTACCCTATGCTTTGTTAAAAAAGTAACCATTACTGACTACCACATATTTTGTTCTTGATTTCTTTTAGTGTTTCTTAAAGCCAGAACATTGCCAATTGAAATGACTTTAGTTTTATGCCATGTCTGTGATCTGCTTTTTTTCTTCAAAATTAAACAACTGAATGAACATCCTCCAAGGCCGGTGTTTCCATAATTTTTGCCAGGGGTTACATAAGGGCTCAAACCATTATTTAAAGTCAACAATGTTAGTCTGCTAGCAATAAGACTACCAAAATAATTTAGTTATGCTATCCACATAGAATTATTTCCTTCACAAAACTGAAAACAATATTAGATTTTAAAATTGCATATATCAATGGCAGAAATAAGGAATTCCTACTCTTTCATAGTCGTGATTAATTTAAAATCATATATCAAGACGTTGTCAGGCACATATCGCTTTAATTAGTGCAATATTTGATGTATATCAATCTTACCTAGCTAGGCACATGCTGAGAGATATTTTTGTAATTCACTTCTAGCACATTGCTTTGAGATTTTGAGATTTTTAAAATGAAATAGTCAGTGAATTAGTTTAAAAACATTTTTGGAGAAACCCGCAAAACTATGTACAATGAATTTGTTTAAGCAGCACTCCAAGGCATCCAAAAGTATTAATTTTTTTATCCTTGTACAATTTGAATTGAGCAATGTCAATCATGAAAAATGGGTCTATTTAAGAAGCTGAAAAATTAAATGGTTTTGCAAAATATGAAATAGTTATCATTTTCATGTTCAATGAACTAATCTAAGAATTGTTTTCATTTCTGGGATAGCATAACTGATTCTTATCCTTATGATCAAAATAGCAATAGGAAGAAAGTCAACCCAGAATGCAACGGGGTAAAAATAAATCTCAAGAAGGTATTATAGTGTTCGGGTACTCTTCCGCTTGCCATTGATCACGCTTGGATCATTTTTCTCTATTGTTTAAATTCTATAACCTTTCACAGTATATTGCATCAAATCTATTCATCTTATTGTTTGCTCAAACGACTATTAGGCTGAGTGCACACGATCTGAAAGTAGCAGCGCTTTGGACGCAGCTCATGTTGGCTGCATCCAAAGCACAGTCTTCTATTGAACGCAGGTGAATCAGCATGTGTTCACTGAACTGTGCGGATTCACCGCATCCAAAGCATTCTCCGCAAGAGAAATTGATGTGCTGCGGTCTGAAAAAAACGACTAATGTCCATCTCTGCGAGTGAGCTGCGGGCGTCTGTGGACGCATAGTGGGCATGGAATTTCTTGAAATATCATCCACTATGCTGTAACATCTGGCCACTTTAAGTTTGATGCTGCATAAGTACACAGTGTCAAACCCGCAGCGACTCCATATCGTGTGCACACACCCTCAAGGTTGGTTAAATAAAAGTATCACATCACCAGCTATGGCTGCATTATATGCATTATGGTAAAATGGCTCAAATCAAAATGTAAAAAAATCCTATGTAGAAAAGAAATACCATAAATATCTATTGAATCAAAAATTAATGAATATAGATCAAATAAATAAACCCCCAAAAATATATTCATCAAACATGTGAAAATTATATTATTTTATTTTATTAGTGCATCAGAAAAACTGATTCCCTGACGAAGTGGTAGTGAAACGTGCGTTGGAGTGGTGTGTGTGGGGGCAGTGGTGCATCATACCGGTTGGTATTTGTGGCTGGTTTATATACTTTGTTTTTTCTTTCATGTGTTTGCACTTCACCTATGAGGGTCACTTTTCCAAGGATTTTGTTTCTTGGTTTCACATGGTTTCTCATACTTGTTATATATTTATATATATATAAGTGCACTTTCTTCTTTATATATACACTCGTTTTTATGAAATAATTATGCACAATTTTATAATTTATTTGATCAACTAATATTACTATTCACTTCACTTTTATTGATTTCATATATTTTAATAACCAGCCATCATTTAAAATTTAATAGAACTTTTATTTTTTTACATTTCATATATACACGTTCTCTATTATTGGATATATATATTTTTATCAATTGGTCTGACGTATCCTGCCCTCCGCATAGAGGTCCTATTATATTTTTTATTATATATATATATATTTTTTATATGTTTTGTTTTTAATTTTCTTATAAAATTTCTTGTTTATTACATTGCTTTATTATTTTATTATTTTTAATCATGTATTGTTGTGTAATTTTTTCTGATACACTAATAAAATAATATAATTTTCACATGTTTGATGAATATATTTATCAATTAAAAATGTACCTGGTTCTAAGGCATGCACAGTGGTTCACATTAGTCATTTTAAGTCAGACAGCAGCAGTCTTTTTAAAAGAAATCAGTCAAACCGTTATACTCAGATGTTGTGCGCATTAACATGAAAAAGGGAAATCTAATTTCAAAAAAATAAAATCTAAAAACATATTTTGGGGGTTCACAATTAAACTGCTTCACTACTAGGACATATAGACATCAAAGAAGTTGTCGCCTGCTTTTCTTTAAGAAATCACTCCCCTCTAATGCAGCAAGTCTGTACACTTTGTGGTTGACCATTTATCTGAAGTGCCATCATTATGTAATACTAATTATTCAAGTGTGAAAAAGAAATGTGATATATTTATTTCAACAAAGATTGTGATACAATGCCCTAAAAAGATTAATGGCATATGCATAGCTGCCAAAGCTAATGAAGATTTACTGCGGCAGTAACATGTTTTACTTGTAAAGAGAAAAATGTCAAAGCTTTTTCATAATGGCGGAAAGTAAATGTTATATTATTAAGTCCAGGTCTGGAAGTTAAAAACTTAATCACAATGTTTAGGCTATAAATGTGTTTTAGGGTATGTTTCCACGTTCAGGATTGCATCAGGATTTGGTCAGGATTTTTCATCAGTTTTTGTAAGCCAAAACCAGGAGTGGAACAATTAGAGGAAAAGTATAATAGAAACATATGCTCCACTTCTGCATTTATCACCCACTCCTGGTTTTGGCTTACAAATACTGATGAAAAATCCTGACCAAATCCTGATGCAATCCTGAACGTGGAAACATACCCTAAGGTTCAGTTGGAAAGTGTGCAGACATGAAAATATCGGTAAACTAAGGGAAGGATTAACAAGTAGTAGAGATGAGCTAATCAAATTAAGGTCAATCAAATTCATGTCAAATTTTCAAACATTCACTGGTGCCCACAAATTTGAAAAATTTACTATTTGATTCACGCAATTTGCCAAAAATGCCACCACTATTTTACACAATGGAAAAAAATGTGTAAGTCAAAGAAGGCTTACATGACCTTGGTGTCATGTCGGACACTGTTCAGACCAGGTCGTTCGACAGACAGCGGTAATTCCGCTTTTGACCACTATGCGCTCATTGGCGTCGGCTAGATTTCATCTAGCTGGTCCGGGGTTAATTTACCTGGTGCTCTGATTGGTAGCTAGGCCATGCCCACTGCCTTTAAATAGTTCTCCTGAACATTGGGCGTCGCCGATTATAGCTTCTGTCTTGTGCGTTGTTATCTCGGTCTGGAGTGGTGAGCTAGTAGTTGGAGTATCGTTGCTGGTGGTGTATTTGCCTTTGTCTTATTTACTCCTTCCTATATTTGTATTTATTTTGCCCTGTGCACTTATTGTGTATTCCTGAGTGACTGCGTCGTGGTGTATATTTTCCGTTATCCTTGTCTGTGCTAACTGTGGGTATTGGTGTATAATCTTTTCACTGGGTGGCGGGCGGTGGTTTCAGCCTAGGGTTGAAACAGGAGACAGGGTGAGGTTCGAGGCCTAGACATGCACACCATCATTGTAAACTCTAGGTAGAGGGTCAGTCAGGATTTCCCTAGTCTGAGGGAAATTGCAGGGTTCCAGGTTATTAGCTCTTGCCCACCTAGTCTTCCCGTGACACTTGGACACTGTCAAGGTGGGTTTCCCAATAATACTTTGCAGCTATCACATCATAACTAACACCAAGAATGAACACCAGGACATAAAATATGAAAAAGTACAAACTTTATTTTGAACATATCTAAAACCATATACCACACATAAAATTATGGAGCAACCAAAATACAGAGACAACCAACAGGTATGACTGGAACAGTGGCAAAGAACTATATATATATAAAAGGAATAACCTTCCAATCAATCATATAGTGTGTATATACACACCCGCAAAGAAGAAAAAAAAAAAATCCTGCAAGTGTAGCCAGTAGTATCCCCAATGCAGCGGTCACAGATGACAATGCACAAAAATTATTTAAATAGAATATAAGAAATATGTATGTATTAATGTTAATCGTTAATATATTAAAAGACTGATAAGAAATAAATACATCTTAGTAACAAGTGCAATGTCACCGACAACCGCAGCATCATGGACAACCGCCGTACGGTCACTAAAATGTTCACAGTACATATAGCGGATGGACCATAGTTACCAAATGTAAGCCACCAGTCAGGGTCCCACGACACCCGATGCGCGTTTCGCTGAGGAAAGCTTCGTCCAGGGGTGGTGGGTAGCTGAAAAAGAGGCTTATTTATACTTGTCATTGGCCAATGACAGAGAGGCACACTGACTCTCCGTGAAATATACCCCAAAAGAACCATTACTAAGTATCTTACTGATCGCGCATTCCAGACATGTTGTACAAATATTTTAAACATACATAATGATCGCATTATCCCTCATATCATGATAAAATTCTCACTGATACTAGGAGATATATGATTGATTGGAAGGTTACTCCTTTTATATATATATAGTTCTTTGCCACTGTTCCAGTCATACCTGTTGGTTGTCTCTGTATTTTGGTTGCTCCATAATTTTATGTGTGGTATATGGTTTTAGATATGTTCAAAATAAAGTTTGTACTTTTTCATATTTTATGGCCTGGTGTTCATTCTTGGTGTTAGTAATAATTATCACTTGGCTTAATTTTGATTAAAGGCGATATTATAGGTGTTAATAATAGCTATCACATCATATAGCACAGCCTATCATTGTCTGTATAAAGCCGAGGTAGGGAATGTAGTGAAACAACCATTTTGGATTGCATCTATGTAGTGAGAGAATGTCATAGCTTACAGCTTAGTACTAGTAATTGGGAAAAAAAAAATCAGAATATACTATTTAGATAGTTGGCGTGAACACATAGCAGTAAAGAGCAGTTGTTTTTATTTTTAGCATCATTTATTCCACAGCGCTTTACAGACGTATTTTGCGCTGTCCCAGTTGAAGCTCACAATCTATATTCCCTATCAGTAAGTATTTGGAGTGGGATTTGAAAAATGTTGCTATCCAGTTGCCTGTAGGCATAAATGGGGAGGTCATTTTGACATGATTAAGACTGTGCTTGTGTTAAATATTTCAGGTACAATCCTAGGAGACCTCACAGTATTACTCACATCTTTTCAGGGCAATTAACGTACCTCTAAGTTGTATTTTCTAGTGGTGCCATTTTGAATTAGGTAAAAGGATGTATTACATTTATTTGTGGATGTATTGGAGAAAAATAAAGGAACAGTAATTCCACAATGTATTGTTTTGTACTGCATTCATTGTGCGTTATGTTTATCTGTGGGCCAATATAGTTACCAACTTTAGTTTTCATTATTCTTGCAAAGTATCATCACATAATTTTTTTAAAAAAATGCTAGCATTAGGACAATTTCTTTTTCTCACATGTAAGAAAAAAGTGCATTGTTTACTATCAGTGTGTTGGAGCCAATTTTCATTCAGTTTTGCTCCCTGTGTCAGTTTTTTTTCATACAAGAAAAAAGAATAACAAGGGTTTCCCAAGTAGACCAACAGTCAGCAAAAAAAGAGCTCGTAAAAAGTTCTACTTACAAACAAACAAACAAACAAAAAAATGATTAAAAGAAAACATGCACAAGCATGATTGGGGCCATATTCGGAGCTCTGTTACGTTTTGCTTTTCTTTATTTTTTATGAGGTAATGTGACTTAAAAATAAATGTTCTAGCATTTTTTTTTTTTTAACTGCATTTGCCATGCGAATATACTCGTTACTCGAGATTTCTCGAGCACGCTCGGGTGTCCTCCGAGTATTTGTAAGTGCTCTGGGATTTAGTTTTCATCGCCTCAGCTGAATGATTTACATCTATTAGCCAGCATAAGTACATGTGGGGGTTGCCTGGTTGCTAGGGAATCCCCACATGTAATCAAGCTGGCTAACAGATGTAAATCATTCAGCTGCGGCAATAAAAACGAAATCTCCGAGCACTAAAAAATACTCAGAGGACACCCGAGCGTGCTCGAGAAATCTCGAGTAACGAGTATATTCGCTTATCACTATTTAGAATGTTATGAATGGTGTGATATTATTTATTAATATTTTTGGGGTTTTTTTTGTCATTGCTATAATGCTAATTATAATATTTCTTCCACCTCACCTCCTCAACCTGTACACTGTCTGAATTTGCCGCCTTCTCCATATCTTGACTTCTGCTAGTTTGCATTAGTTTTTAGTTTATACCCAATTGTACTGGATTTTGATTACTGCAGTTCTCTGTTTTAACTCCAGACAGCTTTTACTATTTATTTTTTATTTTTTTCTGTATCCTTTGGCACTGCTTCAGTTGTGAGAAAGGAGATTCACAGCATTATCTTCAGCTATGATATTTAATAGCACATTTGGTGCTGCTGTAGTCACAAGCCTGGTTTATTCAGACAAATGATTTACCCAAGAAACTAAAACTCATTCCATGTGTGTGGTTTTCTGTAATTTATCAACAAAAATGATGTGTTATGCTTAGAAATTCTGAAAAATGACACAATGTGGTTTAATTCTACCCTGAACTGCACAATTTATCTAGACAATGACATCCATAGTATAAAGAAAAAAGTGTCTCTTTAGTGGAGGCATGTTGTTTCAAATAATTTACCTAAAATAAAATGTGTCTCCTGCATATTATTAATCACACATTGCACATGCATACTAACTTACTACATGCTACTTCCTTCAGTTCTACACTAATGTTTCTATTGTTTTTACCAAAATCTTTTACCTGAGTAAGATATTCCAAATTCATTCAGAGGCACATACTGGATATTGGTTTCTTATTAATTTCCTCAATTTAAAGCATCTTTAGACTCTTTGCACATCACAATCCGAAACTAATGGAAGCTTGGAGGTTAAGTTAATAATAATAATCTTTATTTTTATATAGCGCTAACATATTCTGCAGCGCTTTTCAGTTTGCACACATTATCATCACTGTCCCCACTGGGGCTCACAGTCTAAATTCCCTATCAGTATGTCTTTGGAATGTGGGAGGAAACCGGAGAACCCGGAGGAAACCCACGCAAACACGGAGAGAACATACAAACTCTTTGCAGATGTTGTCCTGAGTGGGATTAGAACCCAGGACTCCAGCGCTGCAAGGCTGTAGTGCTAACCACTGCGCCACCATGCTGCTGTTAAGTTGATTTTTTGCTATAGTTTTAAGCTATTTTTTGTTACAATTTATAGTACTTTTTTTTTTTTTTAGAAAAGCAGTAGTGCCATTGTATAAACACCAAACTACTAGGGCTGCTTTGTAAGAACAGATGCTGCTGCTGTTGTATACACAAGTTGTCCATGTATTAAATAAATGGCAATTCATCTGAATGGCTGTTATAGTGTTTTTATCCATGGGGCCATGGGGATCAAATTTGAAAAGGATTGAATTTAAAAAGTCAACCTCTTATGCGAAGCATATCATATTTTTGGAAAAATCTGTGTTTGTTTTCATTCTAAATTGAAGAAGCTAAGACCATTGTCTTATCTGGAGAATGAAATTGTTTTACTACTGCCAAGCTTTCAGTCAAATGTCAGGTATTTTCTCAAACAAGAAAAACAATCTGAGTTTTATCAGTGTTTTTTGATCTGAGTCCCAACAGATTGTTGTCAGTTTTTCTCAAATGGGGAAAAAAAGTTTCTTGGTCTTATCCTTTCAAACAGTCTATGAGAAATGGGCAGGACATGGATGGCATCTGAATGCTGTCTGATTTTTTTCACTAACTTGCATTAACAATTTTGAGCCCACATTAAGATCAATATCAGACAAGTCTCCACTTTTTTTGTGGACCACTTGGTCCAACAAAAAAAATTGACATACGTACCACCCCATAGACAATCAAAGGTACAATTTCTATCCATGAAAACATGGACGTGAAAACCTTGAATACAACTCGTATAAGAAAAACTGATGTTGAGTATTTGGTGAGTTTTCTACCTCAGTATGTGTAAGCCAAGACCATCTTTTGTATGGGCAGCTCAGTCTGTCTGAAGAAGTCTGGTTGATTGGGATTTAAAATAGCAATAAATCAATCACATTAGCATTTAATGTAATTAATACAAGCAAAATAAAGCTGACCATATAAAGTCCTAGGCACAAAACAACATTTAAAAATGATTATGTTATATTGACTGACACCTGGTCTAGGTTGAAGGCTATTAGTGAAATATGTGGGAATTTTATGGAAGAGTAAATTGCAGTCTTTTGCCCAGCAATGTAGTGAAACAAGGACAGCATTGGGTTTCACAGATAGCTCCACAGACAGCTATTAATGCCTAATCCAGTGTCACATTTCTACCTAGTGCCGGCTAACTACTAACCTAATTTGCTATCTTTTCTTTCGCTGTGTTTCTCTATTGTACAAAGTCAAGAAGAGGCTTATTTTAATAGTAGGTCAAGCCTCAGCCAAATGTGTTGAATTGAAGGCCACCATGGAAGAATGACAGGATATTGTCTTTCCAACAGCAAGTGAAGTGCAGGCAGCTTAGGGCCGTATCCATTTCACTGTAACGTCGGTTTGTGTTACAGCTCTTTTCAAACATCTAATTGCCTTGTAGTGCTGACATTTATAGTCATAACTTGTCTCAAGTGAAAACACAACATCTGAGGTCATCTGAAACTTTCATGACAATATTGATATGGGAACAAATTATTAAATACAAAGTAATGTAATCATATGCTCAGCTTCAATGAAAGACATGAAGTTACCTGTGGATTAATGTATTACAAACTCTCAGTATTATTACTTGATTTACAGGGAAATGTCCTGTTGTAGAATGGGTATGTGAACTAAATTCTGATATGCAAATTGCCTCTTCTGAGAAAAAGAGGACTTAAACTCTACAGCGCCACCTATTGGAAGTAGCGATCCTACAAGTCACAATCAACCCTTTAACGAGTCGTGCAATATGACTTAGGATAAAAGCCAAATCAGTATCTCAATTGAGATACTGATTTGGCTTTTATCCTAAGTCATATTGCACGACTCGTTAAAGGGTTGATTGTGACTTGTAGGATCGCTACTTCCAATAGGTGGCGCTGTAGAGTTTAAGTCCTCTTTTTCTCAGAAGAGGCAATTTGCATATTTAAATTCCCAGAGGAGCATTGTACGGCAAATAAGCCTCCTTACCTTGACAAGCCAGAGATGGTATGTCACTCTCCGTAAGGAGAAACGATACCCCTAAATTCTGATTGCACTGTGAAACTTTGTTTTTGCTGTCTTGCAGGAGGACAGTTTGAAATATTGTCCACTTCAATGATTGCCTTTTGTTTTCCTGGTCAACAGGATCAAAGTACGGAAAAAAAAAATCACAGCAAAATGTTGCACAGACATAAATACTAGATAGTCATAATTTAATATGAAAATCATAACTACAACCACAATTAACTGCATAGCGCAAATTTTTAGGTGACTGCGTACAACTCCTGACTTGTGTTTAAGATGGACCTGATTAACAATATGCTAGCATGACCATTCTGAAAAAAATTACACTATGCCATTCCTTCATTACCAAGAGATTCCTAAATAAATTGACAAGTGGACCCTAACTTTCTTCTTCTCAAAAAGATTGTGTCAATCCAGAATCTGAGACTGTGATCATTGATTGGTCAATGTCAGACTGTCTGTTGATACATACCCAAATTCTGACCCCAATTATCAATTTATTCATAATTTATAGCAAAAACTACAGAGGAAAGACACAATGCAGAGTTCTTAGGTAAGCTGTTTTAGAATTGTTATTTTATGAAGAATGCAAGTATTTTTGAAATTTGACTTGTATTCTATAAACAGAACATGAGTAATAGTGATTTAATGGCTACAGATTATGGCAACCCAATTTCCTCCACCCACCATGACACTAATTAGTTAAAATAATTGAATGAATTTTACCAACAAAAAAATAAAAGTTAAACATAAAATTCCAGTCAACTGGTGTTACGACACAGCTCTCGAGTGACCTGGGACCAGGGGCTCCTTTCCTGACCCTAATATTCTTGGGGCGCCCTAGCTCGCCCTTTTCCTCTGGAAACTTCAGATGCCGAAGATGTCGGGGCCTCCGCCCCTGACTTATCTTCTAAGTTAGCCCTTTGTGTGTCCCCTTCCCCCACCCAGGGAAGTGGGGCTGTTACTGGGCACCGCAGTACACAAACCCGACAAACAGGGCAACAAAGACAAGGGGAACCGGAAAACTCCACACACACAAAATATTCACTCACATATAACTGAGGAATCCACCAGGGTGTGCAGGAAGTGGAAGAAAGTAAAACAGAAAACGATAAGGGATTATCAAGCATACAAACCAAACAACAGTCACTTATAACTCCTCCAGCACTCCTTCTTATACCAACTTCCCTCCCTCCTTTTGTCATGCAGCAAACTCTGACAAGGACTTGGTAATAGAGCCCAAATTTTAAAGGGAAAAGGAGTGGCTATCTGAGCACAGCTGAATACAGGGATTTCCAACATGGCCGATTAACCCCTGTTCTGCTGGAAGAAATAAACACGTTTACTACACAGGAGAAGGGCTTTTTCTCAGCGGCAGAGTAGGAGCAACCAGATGCTGCGGTCTTCTAGCTCCGCTCCGCTGCGGTAACTCTATGACAACTGGTCAATATATCTGGCTGAATGGACCTTTATATTTATAAATATTGTGAGAGCATTGTTTCTTTTTGTTTTTTTATTTATCAATCTATATATTTTATATTCTTAAAGAGGTCAATCAGGATGCTGAAAAACTGCTGACAACCAGAGGCCGCTTATTGACTGCAGTAGTAATGTTACATAATGTCATGTGACCGTTGGGAGACACATCACCAGTATCCCTGTAAAATCATTTATTTGCACAAGAAGTGAGTTTCTGATTTAGTTTTAGTTTTTTTTTGTTTTGTGTTTTTTTTTAAATCTGAGACACTTTAGCATTTAAGAAGGGTAGCCGAGTGATGGACAACCCCTTTAAATAGGTAGTCATATTTTATTATCATTTTTTTCCATTATCTTACAAATATGCTGGTGCAGTAAATTTATGGACTTAGGCTAGCTACACATAGCATTTGCTTCTACGTTCAATGGCTCCATTGGTGTTGACGTCCAAGTTACCACAAAACTAATTTTGGGCACATGCGCTGACAAAGTTATTGACTTTAATTATAAAGACAGTTACAGTGTGCTCTGTTGTGCATTGTTTTTGACTGTATATGTCGTTAAGGATGGTACTAATATGCAGTAGTTATTGTAAGTTGGAAAAAAAAATCTGATATACACCTTATCGCTCACCTCTCCGGCCTCTTTGCTCATCATCACCCGTCCAGTTCTTGCTGCATCTTCAATTCGCTGCCACTTGCGCTGAAATTGCAGGGCCTCTCATGATGGGCTGACTTCTGGCTTTGAAAAGGCCTGGGAAGGATCTGCACATGCTCGTGCAAGGTTGCAGCACAGGCCATGACTAGAGATGAACGAATATTTCAATGTTCGGTTTGGATTACGATCGTCGAATTTGCAAAATTCACCAATTAATTCAACAAATATTCACCAAACAAAACCGAATGCCATTCATGTCAGTGGGAGGCAAAAACACATGCAAAACACCTTACAACGGCCCCAAATGCTGCCAAAACACATCAAATGAGGGAGATACACTAGAAAAGTGGTATCAATTCACCCACAGTAAAAATTGTAGCAAGGCACTGCAGCAATCAGCCAGGCATGAGGTATTGAGGTCTGGGACAGCATTTACAGCTTTCAATTGAACGTCACAGTAAGACGAGGTGGGTGAGGGATTGGTGTAGGCCTCCTTACCTGGGAGCCCTGATACCATATGAAGCCCCTCTACCTGCTTTTATGCTCAGCCACACTCAGGGGGCACAAATATCAGTTTTGTAGACTGGCATTGTCAGAAAAATTTAAGAATAGTAACATGGGTAGTTGAATACAAGGAAGTGGAGGCTTACTGCAACAGGCAACATGCATGAAGGAGACCCAAAAAGGATTCTACACATTTTCGAAAATTAGTTGCAGACACTACCAAAGTGACATCAATTTCACCACAGTAGAAATAGTATAATAGGCCGGGGTGTGGCCTCCCTGTTTCTGAGCTAGAGATTGCATATAAGGCTTCCCCAGACTGGTGTTTCACTGGTTCGGCCCTGTTCTTTTGTCTGCCCTTAGTCACACTGAGGTCAACATTGACACATGGTATGGTTTTAACATTAGACACTGTAGGATCGGCCCGATCAGAGTTTCCTTGTCGTGGTGGAATTGCTTTTGTGGTATTTTTGATCAAAAACAGTATTACTAAAAACTCTGTGTTATTTAAATGCACTTTTTGCTTTTTATTTACTTATTTACAGCAGGGTTTTTGCTTATTTTTTGGCTTGTAGATATTATATGTTTTATGGCCAATGTGAACATGTGCTTATGAGCTTCATGTGTACCAGCTCAAGCAAAGCTCAATTTTTGTGTTTTTTCAAAGTAGAAATAGTATAATAAGAATTGAAAGGTCTTCCACTATGCCCAATCCAGCAGATGGGCACCCAACCAAGAGTTTTCACATTTCCAAAAATTATTAGCAGACAATACCAAAGTGGCATCAATTTCACCACAGTAAAAAAATAGTATAATAGGGATTGACAGGTCTTCCACTACACCCAATCCATCAGATGGACACCCAACCAGGAGTGTTCACATTTTCCAAAATTATTGAAGGACAATACCAAAGTGGCATCAATTTCAGTACAGTAGAAATTGTATAATAGGGACCAACAGGTTTTCTTCTACGCCCATCAGCAGATGGACACCCAACCAGTAGTGTTCACATTTCCAAAAATTATTAGCAGACAATACCAAAGTGGCATCAATTTCACCACAGTAAAAAAATAGTATAATAGGGATTGACAGGTCTTCCACTACACCCAATCCATCAGATGGACACCCAACCAGGAGTGTTCACATTTTCCAAAATTATTGAAGTACAATACCAAAGTGGCATCAATTTCAGTACAGTAGAAATTGTATAATAGGGACCAACAGGTTTTCTTCTATGCCCATCAGCAGATGGACACCCAACCAGTAGTGTTCACATTTCCAAAAATTATTGGCAGACAATACCAAAGTAGCATCAATTTCACCACTGTAGAGATAGTATAATAGGGACCAACAGGTTTTTCACTATGTCCAATCCAGCAGATGGACACCCAAACAGGAGTTTTCAGATTTCCAAAAAATATTGGCAGACAATACTAAAGTGGCATCAATTTCACCGCAGTAGAAACAGTATAATAGGGACCAACAGGTCTTCCTCTATGCCCAATCCAACAGGTGTACACCCAACCAGCAGTGTTCACATTTCCAAAAAATATTGGCAGGCAATACCAAAGTGGCATCAATTTCACTATAGTAGAAACAGTATAATAGGGACCAACAGGTCTTCCACTATGCTTAGTCCAGAAGATTGACACCCAACCAGAAGAGTTCACATTTCCAAAAATTATTGGCAAATAATACCAAAGTGGCATCAATCTCACCACAGTAGAAATAGTATAATAGGGACCGACAGGTCTTATACTATGCACAATACAGCAGATGGACAGCCAACTAGGAGTGTTCACATTTCCAAAAAATATTGGCAGACAAGATGTAAAAGAGTGCTTCGATACTCCAGCATTTGCGGGTCCCTTTCCAAGGCAGGAAGCATCTGGCAAAATTTGGTTTTATAATGTGGATCTAACAGAGTGGCAACCCAGTAGTCAGCAGTATTCCTAATCATAACTGAACGTGGATTATGTTGCAGATAGTGCAGTAAGAAGGCACTCATATGTCGGGCTCTACCATGAGGTCCAAGCCTATGCTGTGTTGGTGACTGGGTAACAATGATGCTTGTTTCCTCCGCCCCCTCCCACCAACCATGAACAACATAGATGGGTGGATTATCCTCTTCTTCTGACAATTGCTCGTCCATCACCTCTTTCTCCTACATTTGTTCCTCAGATCTTGCACCTTCGATAACAGTTTGTATGGTATCATCCTTACAAGATGACACTAATCTCGTTATAAAACCTGCTGATAAAGGGGGTGCAGTCGTAGTGATGAATAAAACAGATTACACCAGGGAGATACTGAGGCAACTCGAGGACACATCTATCTATAGGGAATTACCAAGAGATCCGACCAATAACATTAGGGAACTCGTGGCCGAGACCCTTAGTAAATATCTTGACATGGGGGTTCTGGATTCAAAAACGTGTGAGTTTCTTACTCAAAAACATCCAATCACTCCGGTTTTTTATACCCTCCCCAAAATACACAAAAATTTGCAGTGCCCTCCGGGAAGACCCATAGTTGCTTCAACTGAGTCTATCCTATCCCCACTCTCTGTTTTCCTTGAAAAGATACTGACACCACTCATCAAGACTATACCCTCTTTTATCCTAGACACGGGTGACTTTTTATCCCATATTAAATGGTTAGGCAAAATACCCACGGATTCATACTTAGTTACATTTGATGCAAAGGATCTATATACATCCATACCTCATACTGAGGGTATCGATGCAGTACGCCGGCTCCTCAACACCACTGAAATGGTTGCAGAACAGATTAATCTCTGTACTGACCTCCTGGAACTGGTACTTACACAAAATTTCTTCATGTTTCAGGATAAATACTTCCTACAAGTACGCGGGACCACGATGGGGTCGAATGTAGCGCCCCCTTATGCTAATACCTACATGGGGGACTATAAGAACACTCTCATCTACACCCATTCCCTATACCGCAACCATATACGGCTGTGGAAACGTTTCATAGACGATATCTTCTGTATTTGGGATGGCCCACTAGAGACACTTCAGACTTTTTTTCATTTTCTTAATTCCTCATGGCCAGGTCTATCATTCACCATGGCATTTGACCTTAAAAGAATATGTTTTTTGGACACAATGGTCATCAAAGAGGAGGATGGATCACTCTCTACAGACCTATACACAAAGGAAACTGATAGAAACAGTCTTCTTCACTTCGATAGTTTCCATCCAAAATCCATGAAGACCTCTATCCCCAAATCCCAGGTTCAAAGGATTAATCATATCGTATCTAATGACACCACACGTTCAACTAGGGTTGATGAGCTACATGCTAAATTCCGCCAACGTGGCTACCCTAGGTCCGTACTACATGCAACGAGTAATGCTCGGTCCAAGAGTAGGATAAGTACACCTAACCGGATCCCTTTTGTACATACGTACCACCCTTATGCCTATATACTGCATAGAACAATCCGTAGACACTGGCACCTACTTGGTGAAGCCTACCCAGGGGTCCCCGAATTTCACACGCCTTTTCTTCCCTGTTTCAAAAGAGCTCCCAATATCAGGGATAAACTAGTGAAGGCAGATATGAACACACCTCAGACCACCCCGGGACAACTATTTCTTAAGAATCCTAAATTTGGTACATTCCCGTGTCTCCATTGTAACCAATGTGGTAATGTCATGAAAGGGGACTCATTTAATCATCCCCATTCAGGCAAACGCTTCAAAATAGGAGGCTACTATGCATGCAACACTTCATTTGTCGTCTATCTGATAAAGTGTCCATGTGGACTGTTGTACATTGGTGAGACCACTCAGTCAGCGAGGGACCGCATATCCAAACATAAGTCGACCATTCGCTGCAAGAATCTCCTCCTCCCAATCCCTGAACATTTCTCTACACATAACCATAATGTTTCTCAATTGAGATTTCAGATTATTGAACATGTACCACAACCACGGCGGGGGGGTGACCGGGTTCGGAGATTAAAACAGCGTGAGGCTTATTGGATCCATACTTTGGGGACCCTCCATCCAAGGGGTCTAAATAGAGAATATGACCTATCACCCTTTCTATGAGTCTAGATCATCTTAATTCCTGTCAAAACTATGTTTTAATATGGTGGTTTTTATGTATTAGATCCAAGTACTTATACTGGCTTTACTATTTTTATCCATGTAAGATATGATGTACTAACTATGTCTCTCCTCTTGCAGAGTCATCAATTTGATCCTCTTCTGCACCTTCTGAAGCTCACCTTACTACTGATAGTCCCTTCCTAGAACTACAGGGACCACACAGCTTTAGGCACAGAGCACACTGAGCCACCGTACTCCTGTGGAACGCACATCGCTACTGTTGGAACACATTCAGTGCGCACGCTCTGCACCTCTCCTGCTCTATTCAATAGCACGTCCGAGGCCGGAGTCTAGCCATGCCCACTTCCTTTTATAGCTACGGCACATCTCACTTTCAGTTAGACAAGCAGTGGACACTGCGTCTCTGGAGACACAGGGTGCAGACTCAAGCCAGGACACTAACACAGGTCGGTAACCATTTCCTCACCACACACCACTACATCACCAACGGTAGTGTTACTTACCTAGCGCTCCTTTTATACAGGCCATATACGGCACTCCTGACTGCATGTGAGTCGGACCTAGGAGCCTGCACCAACCTCTACCTGGTAGGACACCATATTAGTTTCACTTTACAACTACCATTTTGCCCGCACACCCATAACTTGGGCTTTATACTCACTTTCCCTACAGACTAACAGCACAAACAGAGTCATACAGCTCCCCCTACGCTCCTTTTATTGGCAGCACGGTATGCTTATCTTTACTTTCCATTACATTATACAGCATTTCAATACTTAGGAGTAGGGTTGAGCGAAACGGGTCGTTCATTTTCAAAAGTTGCCGACTTTTGGCAAAGTCGGGTTTCATGAAACCCGATCCGACCCCTGTGCGGGGTCGGCCATGCGGTACGTGACTTTCGCGCCAAAGTCGCGTTTCAATGACGCGAAAAGCGCCATTTCTCAGCCAATGAAGGTGAACGCAGAGTGTGGGCAGCGTGATGACATAGGTCCTGGTCCCCACCATCTTAGAGAAGGGCATTGCAGTGATTGGCTTGCTTTCTGCAGCGTCACAGGGGATATAAAGGGGCGTTCCCGCCGACCGCCATCTTACTGCTGCTGATCTGAGCGTAGGGAGAGGTTGCTGCCGCTTCTTCAGAAGCAGGGATAGTGATAGGCAGGGTACATAAAGCTGCAAACCGCTTGTGCTGTAGCGATTTCCACTGTCCAACACCACCTTTTGTTTGCAGGGACAGTGGAAGCTACATTTTTTTTTCCTCAGTGCTGTCGCTCATTGGGCTGCCCTAGAAGGCTCCCTGACCCTGATAGCTGCGTTGCTGTGCCTGTGTGTGTACGACGCTGTGCAAACCAACTGCTTTTTTCAAAGCATAAATCCTCTTGTTCCTTCCTTTCTGCACAGCTATCTTTTTTGTTTGTCCACACTTTTTATTTAATTTGTGCATCAGTCCACTCCTTATTGCTGCCTGCCATACCTGGCTGAGATTACTGCAGGGAGATAGTAATTGTAGGACAGTCCCTGTTTTGTTTTGTTTTTTCGTGGGAGATTAAGATTGGCATTTCTGCTAGAGTGCCATCACTGTGTGTGCCATCTCTCACTCAGTGGGCCATATAAAGCCTATTAATTTTTTTGCTTGATTTGGGTTCTAAAATCTACCTGAAATAAAATCACTACATCAATCAGTGGGAGAAAAATATTGGCCTCAGGGCTTGTGTGCCACTCCTGACTCCTGTGTGTGCCATCTCTCACTCAGTGGGCCATAGAAAGCCTATTAATTTTTTTGCTTGATTTGGGTTCTAAAATCCACCTGAAAAAAAATCACTACATCAATCAGTGGGAGAAAAATATTGGCCTCAGGGCTTGTGTGCCACTCCTGACTCCTGTGTGTGCCATCTCTCACTCAGTGGGCCATAGAAAGCCTATTATTTTTTTTGCTTGATTTGGGTTCTAAAATCTACCTGAAAAAAAATCACTACATCAATCAGTGGGAGAAAAATATTGGCCTCAGGGCTTGTGTGCCACTCCTGACTCCTGTGTGTGCCATCTCTCACTCAGTGGGCCATAGAAAGCCTATTAATTTTTTTGCTTGATTTGGGTTCTAAAATCTACCTGAAAAAAAATCACTACATCAATCAGTGGGAGAAAAATATTGGCCTCAGGGCTTGTGTGCCACTCCTGACTCCTGTGTGTGCCATCTCTCACTCAGTAGGCCATAGAAAGCCTTTTTTTTATTATTATTTGGTTTCTAAAGTCTCCCTGAAAAAAAAAAAAAAAAATAGGTGGGAGATTAATATTGACATTTGTGCTTGAGTGACAGTCCTGCGTGTGTGGCATCTCTGTGATTTGGTGCCACTAAAACAGAGTGTGTAAGATTGGGCCTGATTTTCCTTGTGGTCTCACCAACCTGTAAAGGGATATTGAAATCATACTGAAGTTATAGCTCACCGTGTAAGTTGTTTGACAGCAACAAATAAAGTTACTTTGGTTAAGTTTTTAAAACAATGAGGAAGTCTTGTGCAAGAGGTCGTGGCCGTGGGCGTTCATTGTCAGCTGGTAATGATGGTAGTGGTAGTGGAGCATCAGGTGGTCGTGGGGAGAAAAATATTCCACCTAAGTCTGGAGCTGTGGAGCCAGGTTCGTTGTCTGGCTACACAAGGCCTCGAACGCTCTCTTTTCTGGGAGTAGGAAAACCGCTTTTAAAGCCGGAGCAGCAACAGCAAGTTTTGGCTTACCTTGCAGACTCAGCCTCTAGCTCTTTTGCCTCCTCTTCTGAAACTGGTAAATGTAAAAACAGCGCGTCGCTTGTGGATGTTCACGGTCAGGGACAAGTCGCTTCCTTGTCCTCTTCAGCAAAAACAACAACAAGAGAGAAGGATGCAGCAGGCGACACAACGGGTTACTCCATGGAGCTCTTTACACATACCGTCCCTGGCTTAGAAAGTGAAACACTTAACAGGCCATGCCCATTACAAGTAGATTCTGACATGGAGTGCACTGATGCACAGCCACAGCCAGAGTACTATGCTGCTCCTTTGACTCAGACCTCAACATTGCCCTCTCAGGGTACTGATCCACAATCAGACCCTGATTAGACTATGTTGCCCCGCCACGAACGCTATACCACCGACCGACACGGTGACACAGACGAAGTTGCACACGAGCTCGAAGAGGAGGTAATAGATGACCCAGTTGTTGACCCCGATTGGCAGCCATTGGGGGAACAGGGTGCAGGCGGCAGTAGTTCAGAAGCGGAGGTGGAGGAGGGGCCGCAGCAGGCATCAACATCGCAACAGGTTCCATCTGCCGGGCCCGTATCTGGCCCAAAACGCGTGTCAAAGCCAAAACCTGTTGGAGGACAGCGTGGCCATCCGGTTAAAGCTCAGTCTGCAATCCCTGAAAAGGGATCCGATGCTAGGAAGAGTGCAGTCTGGCATTTTTTTAAACAACATCCAATTGATCAGCGCAAAGTCATCTGTCAAAAATTTTCAACTAGCTTAAGCAGAGGTCAGAATCTGAAAAGTCTCAATACTAGTTGCATGCATAGACACTTAACCACCATGCATTTTCAAGCCTGGAGTAACTACCAAACATCCCTTAAGGTTGTAGCACCCTCGGCCAATGAAGCTAGTCAGCAACGCAACATCCCTTCCGTCACTGTAAGGCCACCATTTTCCGCACCACCGGCAGTATCTGTGCAGGTTTCTTTGCCAGCCAAAAGCAGTCAGGGTCAGGGAATCACCAGTTTTGTAGGAGGAAATATTGCATCTAGGGCACCGGCGGAAACAATACCGTCTCCAACCGTCTCTCAGTCTGCCATGTCCACCGGCACACCCGAAAGTTCCACGATCTCCATCTCTCCAGTCCAGCTCACCCTACATGAGACTCTGGTTAGAAAAAGGAAGTACTTATCCTCGCATCCGCGTACACAGGGTTTTAATGCCCACATAGCTAGACTAATCTCGTTAGAGATGATGCCCTACCGGTTAGTTGAAAGCAAAGCTTTCAAAGCCCTGATGGAGTACGCTGAACCACGATACGAGCTACCCAGTCGACACTTTTTTTCCAGAAAAGCCATCCCAGCCCTGCACCAGCATGTTAAACAGCGCATCATCCATGCACTCAGGCAATCTGTGAGTACAAAGGTGCACCTGACTACAGATGCATGGACCAGTAGGCATGGCCAGGGACGTTATGTGTCCATCACGGCACACTGGGTGAATGTGGTGGATGCAGGGTCCACAGGGGACATCAATTTCGGGACAGTTGTGCCTAGCCCACGGTCTAGGAAACAGTTGGCTGTAGGCGTTCGCACCCCCTCCTTCTCCTCCTCGTCCTCCTGCAGAAGCTACTGCTCTTCCACAGACCGCAGTCGGCCAACCACTCCATCGGCAGATGACACTGTTGCACACCAGTTGTCCCATTATGGGCCAGCTACTGGCAAGCGTCAGCAGGCTGTATTGGCTATGAAATGTTTGGGCGACAACAGACACACCACGGAAGTTCTGTCCGAGTTCTTGCAACAAGAAACGCAGTCGTGGCTGGGCACAGTAGATCTTGAGGCAGGCAAGGTAGTGAGTGATAACGGAAGGAATTTCATGGCTGCCATCTCCCTTTCCCAACTGAAACACATTCCTTGCCTGGCTCACACCTTAAACCTGGTGGTGCAGTGCTTATTGAAAACTTATCCTGGGTTCTCCGACCTGCTCCTCAAAGTGCGTGGACTTTGCTCACATATCCGACGTTCGCCTGTACACTCCAGCCGTATGCAGACCTATCAGCGGTCTTTGAACCTTCCCCAGCATCGCCTAATCATAGACGTTGCAACAAGGTGGAACTCAACACTGCACATGCTTCAGAGACTGTGCCAACAGAGGCGGGCTGTTATGTTTTTGTGAGAGGATACACATACACGGGCAGGCAGTAGGATGGCAGACATGGAGTTGTCAGGTGTGCAGTGGTCGAAGATACAAGACATGTGTCAAGTCCTTCAGTGTTTTGAGGAATGCACACGGCTGGTTAGCGCAGACAACGCCATAATAAGCATGAGCATCCCCCTAATGTGTCTGCTGATGCAAAGTTTGACGCACATAAAGGATCAGGCGTCTGCACCAGAGGAAGAGGAAAGCCTTGATGACAGTCAGCCATTGTCTGGTCAGGGCAGTGTACAGGACGAGGTAGCGGGCGAAGAGGAGGTGGAGGACGAGGAGGATGATGGGGATGAGTATATTTTTAATGCGGAAGCTTTCCCGGGGGCACTGGAAATTGGTTGCGTGGCAAGGACGGGTTCTGGTTTTTTGAGGGACACAAGTGACGTAGATTTGCCTGAAACTGCTCCTCAACCAATCACAACCGTAGATTTGACAACTGGAACTTTGGCCCACATGGCGGATTATGCCTTACGTATCCTAAAAAGGGACACACGCATTACGAAAATGATGAACGATGACGATTACTGGTTGGCCTGCCTCCTTGATCCACGCTATAAAGGCAAATTGCAAAATATTATGCCACATGAGAACTTGGAACTAATATTAGCAACCAAACAATCAACTCTTGTTGACCGTTTGCTTCAGGCATTCCCAGCACACAGCGCACGTGATCGTTCTCACACGAGCTCCAGGGGGCAGCAGACTAGGAGTGTTAGGGGTGCACAGATAAGAAGTGGCGTTGGACAGAGGGGTTTTCTGACCAGGTTGTGGAGTGATTTTGCTATGACCGCAGACAGGACAGGTACTGCTGCATCAATTGAAAGTGACAGGAGACAACATTTGTCCTGTATGGTTACTAACTATTTTTCATCCCTTATCGATGTTCTCCCTCAACCGTCATTCCCATTTGATTACTGGGCATCAAAATTAGACACCTGGCCAGAATTGGCAGAATATGCATTGCAGGAGCTTGCTTGCCCGGCAGCAAGTGTCCTATCAGAAAGAGTATTCAGTGCTGCAGGTTCAATATTAACCGAAAAAAGGACTCGTCTGGCTACCCAAAATGTTGATGATCTAACATTCATTAAAATGAACCACAACTGGATTTCGAAATCTTTTGCCCCACCTTGCCCGGCCGACACCTAGCTTTCCTATGAAAAGCTCTTGCCTGTGGACTACTGTGAATTACTTTTCTAATGTCTAATTTGCTGCAGCTTATTGTCCAGCATACGACATGTTTACACCTCCCTAAATGGCCAAAGTCCCCACACGGGGCCGTGGTTTTGCGACTTGGCGCAAGCACCCGTGAGACTGCTGTTTGTCTGAAGAGGTGGGTGTGCTCGCTTTTGGCCGACGGCATTGCTACTGGGTCCCTCATAGTACAATAAAGTGTATCTGGCGGTGGTGGTGCGCACCCAACGTCAGACACACTGTTGTAACATGAGGGGCCCTGGGCCTGTACCGCCGGCCACAAGAGAGTTCACCCACCCCCAGGTCAAACATTGCTCTACCACTTCCACAGTTATCTCTCACACTTCCACCAATGTTTAGTCTATGCGCTGACATCCTTCCATACCTGCCACTGACAATACCATTGTGTTATAAAATAGATCAATGGCCAAACTCGTCTGTGCTAAAAAATAGGAAAATGTGAAATATGTGAAATATGAAATAGCATACTGGCTTATGAACTTAATGAACAAACACATGAGATTTTTAGCACAAGATTTGCAAACGTTGTGAGCCCATTCACCAAAACGTCAAGGTAATCTCAGATCGAATGGGTAACTACACTGACTGTCTGGTGTGAACACTTACCTATGGTATCTGAGCTGAATGCCTAATGTGAACACTTACTTGTGGCTAATGACAGGGTAAAGCCTACTAATATAGGAGGCTCAGAACCAATAGTGTTGAGATGTAATTAAAACATGGAGAAGGGCGGGACGTTCAAGTCAGAAAAGAGTATATAATAAAATAGATAAACTGACCGAACAATATATATATATATATATATAAATAGTTTGTAGCCAAAAAAAGTCAAATATAAAATAGATCAATGGCCAAACTCGTCTGTGCTAAAAAATAGGAAAATGTGAAATATGTGAAATATGAAATAGCATACTGGCTTATGAACTTAATGAACAAACACATGAGATTTTTAGCACAAGATTTGCAAACGTTGTGCGCCCATTCACCAAAACGTCAAGGTAATCTCAGATCGAATGGGTAACTACACTGACTGTCTGGTGTGAACACTTACCTATGGTATCTGAGCTGAATGCCTAATGTGAACACTTACTTGTGGCTAATGACAGGGTAAAGCCTACTAATATAGGAGGCTCAGAACCAATAGTGTTGAGATGTAATTAAAACATGGAGAAGGGCGGGACGTTCAAGTCAGAAAAGAGTATATAATAAAATAGATAAACTGACCGAACAATATATATATATATATAAATAGTTTGTAGCCAAAAAAAGTCAAATATAAAATAGATCAATGGCCAAACTCGTCTGTGCTAAAAAATAGGAAAATGTGAAATATGTGACATATGAAATAGCATACTGGCTTATGAACTTAATGAACAAACACATGAGATTTTTAGCACAAGATTTGCAAACGTTGTGAGCCCATCTGAGATTACCTTGACGTTTTGGTGAATGGGCTCACAACGTTTGCAAATCTTGTGCTAAAAATCTCATGTGTTTGTTCATTAAGTTCATAAGCCAGTATGCTATTTCATATTTCACATATTTCACATTTTCCTATTTTTTAGCACAGACGAGTTTGGCCATTGATCTATTTTATATTTGACTTTTTTTGGCTACAAACTATTTATATATATATATATATATTGTTCGGTCAGTTTATCTATTTTATTATATACTCTTTTCTGACTTGAACGTCCCGCCCTTCTCCATGTTTTAATTACATCTCAACACTATTGGTTCTGAGCCTCCTATATTAGTAGGCTTTACCCTGTCATTAGCCACAAGTAAGTGTTCACATTAGGCATTCAGCTCAGATACCATAGGTAAGTGTTCACACCAGACAGTCAGTGTAGTTACCCAATCGATCTGAGATTACCTTGACGTTTTGGTGAATGGGCTCACAATGTTTGCAAATCTTGTGCTAAAAATCTCATGTGTTTGTTCATTAAGTTCATAAGCCAGTATGCTATTTCATATTTCACATATTTCACATTTTCCTATTTTTTAGCACAGACGAGTTTGGCCATTGATCTATTTTATATTTGACTTTTTTTGGCTACAAACTATTTATATATATATATATATATTGTTCGGTCAGTTTATCTATTTTATTATATACTCTTTTCTGACTTGAACGTCCCGCCCTTCTCCATGTTTTAATTACATCTCAACACTATTGGTTCTGAGCCTCCTATATTAGTAGGCTTTACCCTGTCATTAGCCACAAGTAAGTGTTCACATTAGGCATTCAGCTCAGATACCATAGGTAAGTGTTCACACCAGACAGTCAGTGTAGTTACCCATTCGATCTGAGATTACCTTGACGTTTTGGTGAATGGGCTCACAACGTTTGCAAATCTTGTGCTAAAAATCTCATGTGTTTGTTCATTAAGTTCATAAGCCAGTATGCTATTTCATATTTCACATATTTCACATTTTCCTATTTTTTAGCACAGACGAGTTTGGCATTGATCTATTTTATATTTGACTTTTTTTGGCTACAAACTATTTATATATATATATATATATATATATATATATATATATATTGTTCGGTCAGTTTATCTATTTTATTATATACTCTTTTCTGACTTGAACGTCCCGCCCTTCTCCATGTTTTAATTACATCTCAACACTATTGGTTCTGAGCCTCCTATATTAGTAGGCTTTACCCTGTCATTAGCCACAAGTAAGTGTTCACATTAGGCATTCAGCTCAGATACCATAGGTAAGTGTTCACACCAGACAGTCAGTGTAGTTACCCAATCGATCTGAGATTACCTTGACGTTTTGGTGAATGGGCTCACAACTAGTGTTGAGCGATACCGTCCGATACTTGAAAGTATCGGTATCGGAAAGTATCGGCCGATACCGTCACAGTATCGGAATCCAATCCGATACCGATACCCGATACCAATACAAGTCAATGGGACTCAAGTATCGGATGGTATTCCTGATGGTTCCCAGGGTCTGAAGGAGAGGAAACTCTCCTTCAGGCCCTGGGAACCATATAAATGTGTAAAAGAAAGAATTAAAATAAAAAATATCGCTATACTCACCTGTCCGACGCAGCCGGGACTTCAGCGAGGGAACCGGCAGCGTTGTTTGTTTAAAAATCGCGCTATTACTTGGTTACGTGAATTCCCGGCTTGTGATTGGTCAGGTCGGCCATGTTGCCGGGACGCGGACCAATCACAGCAAGCCGTGACGAAATTACGTCACGGCTTGCTGTGATTGGTCCGCGTCCCGGCAATATGGCCGCCCTGACCAATCACAAGCCGGGACGTCACGGGAGGCTGGACACGCGCTCATTTTAAAATGGGCGCGTGTCCAGCCTCCCGTGACGTCACGGCTTGTGAATGGTTGCGCCGCGATCAACCAATCACAAGCCGGGAGGCTGGACGCGCTCATTTTGAAATGGGCGCGTGTCCAGCCTCCCGTGACGTCACGGCTTGTGATTGGTTGCGCCGCGATCAACCAATCACAAGCCGGGAGGCTGGACGCGCTCATTTTGAAATGGGCGCGTGTCCAGCCTCCCGGCTTGTGATTGGTTGACCGCGACGCAACCAATCACAAGCCGTGACGTCACGGGAGGCTGGACACGCGCCCTTTTTAAAATGAGCGCGTTTCCAGCCTCCCGTGACGTCACGGCTTGTGATTGGTTAATGGCGGCCATGTTGCCGGGACGCGGACCAATCACAGCAAGCCGTGACGTATTTTCGTCACGGCTTGCTGTGATTGGTCCGCGGCCCGGCAACATGGCCGCCCTGACCAATCACAAGCCGGGACTTCGCGTAACCATGTAAAAGCGGGAATTTTAAACAAACAACGCTGCCGGTTCCTGCGCTGAGGTCCCGGCTGCGTCGGACAGGTGAGTATAGCGATATTTTTTATTTTAATTCTCTATTTTACACATTTTAACATTAATGTTGTTCCGATACCCGATACCCGATACCACAAGAGTATCGGAATCCCGGTATCGGAATTCCGATACAGCAAGTATCGGCCGATACCCGATACTTGCAGCATCGGAATGCTCAACACTACTCACAACGTTTGCAAATCTTGTGCTAAAAATCTCATGTGTTTGTTCATTAAGTTCATAAGCCAGTATGCTATTTCATATTTCACATATTTCACATTTTCCTATTTTTTAGCACAGACGAGTTTGGCCATTGATCTATTTTATATTTGACTTTTTTTGGCTACAAACTATTTATATATATATATATATTGTTCGGTCAGTTTATCTATTTTATTATATACTCTTTTCTGACTTGAACGTCCCGCCCTTCTCCATGTTTTAATTACATCTCAACACTATTGGTTCTGAGCCTCCTATATTAGTAGGCTTTACCCTGTCATTAGCCACAAGTAAGTGTTCACATTAGGCATTCAGCTCAGATACCATAGGTAAGTGTTCACACCAGACAGTCAGTGTAGTTACCCATTCGATCTGAGATTACCTTGACGTTTTGGTGAATGGGCTCACAACGTTTGCAAATCTTGTGCTAAAAATCTCATGTGTTTGTTCATTAAGTTCATAAGCCAGTATGCTATTTCATATTTCACATATTTCACATTTTCCTATTTTTTAGCACAGACGAGTTTGGCCATTGATCTATTTTATATTTGACTTTTTTTGGCTACAAACTATTTATATATATATATATATATATATTGTTCGGTCAGTTTATCTATTTTATTAAATACCATTGTGTTGACATGTATGATGGTACTTAACATAGTCAGGGGTAGTGTCCTCTATTTACCACAGTAAATACTTTGCGCTAAATTAGTAGGTCTGAAACAATGCAGAGGATCCCACCCCTGAACCTAATGATTGCACCCTTTAGTGTTTTTGTTTTGTTTTAATGCGAGACATTCACATTTATTTGTTGTTTTGGACTACTAACTGGCAGACACTCATTACAATCGGCCTCCGTTGACCAGACCACTGCTGCCCGTGTACCCCTGGAACCAATTATAAAGTGCCTACAGCCAGCCCATTTTAGTATGTTAGGCCTTGGAAGCCTGTCTGCGGTCCCTCCTTCCACTAGGCCTCCACTGACCTGACCACTGCTGCCTGTGTACCCCTGGAACCAATTATAAAGTGCCTACAGCCAGCCCATTTTAGTATGTTAGGCCTTGGAAGCCTGTCTGCGGTCCCTCCTTCCACTAGGCCTCCACTCACCTGACCACTGCTGCCCGTGTACCCCTGGAACCAATTATAAAATGCCTACAGCCAGCCAATTTTAGTATGTTAGGCCTTGGAAGCCTGTCTGCGGTCCCTCCTTCCACTAGGCCTCCACTCACCTGACCACTGCTGCCCGTGTACCCCTGGAACCAATTATAAAGTGCCTACAGCTAGCCCATTTTAGTATGTTAGGCCTTGGAAGCCTGTCTGCGGTCCCTCCTTCCACTAGGCCTCCACTGACCTGACCACTGCTGCCCGTGTACCCCTGGATCCAATTATAAAGTGCCTACAGCCAGCCCATTTTAGTATGTTAGGCCTTGGAAGCCTGTCTGCGGTCCCTCCTTCCACTAGGCCTCCACTGACCTGACCACTGCTGCCCGTGTCCCCCTGGAACCAATTATAAAGTGCCTACAGCCAGCCCATTTTAGTATGTTAGGCCTTGGAAGCCTGTCTGCGGTCCCTCCTTCCACTAGGCCTCCACTGACCTGACCACTGCTGCCCGTGTACCCCTGGAACCAATTTTACAGTGCATAGAGCCTATTTTTTTATTTTATTTAATATTAATAAAGCCATGATGGACTAGGCTGTACCACGCTATGAGCTACCCAGTTGACAATTCTTTTGCGAGAAAAGCCATCCCACCCCTCCACCAGCATGTTAAAGACCACATTGTCCTTTCATTCTGTCAATCTGTGAGTCCAAAGGTACACCTGACAACAGACACATGGAGCGGTAGGCATGGCCACGGAAGGTTACGTGTCCTTTGTGGCGCAATGGGTTAATGTATTGGATGCATGGTCCACACAGGGGACAGCCTGGTAAGTCTGTCTGCAGTCCCTAATTCAAGTTGTCCTCAAATGAATAAATCTGAGCTTCCACCTTCTGGCTCTCATTAAGTGCTGTTTTTTTAAAAGATTGGTGGTTATGGGCCTACTAACGGTGTCTGCCCCTGCCTGGTGTTGTCCTCAACTGAATAAAGCTGAGCTTCTACCTTCTGGCTCTCATTAAGCTTTTTTTTTTTTTTTTTTAATTGCTGGATGGGGCCTAATACCTCTGTTTGCTGCTCCCTGGTGTTTGTCCTCAACTGAATAAAGCTGAGCTTCTACCTTCTGGCTCTCATTAAGTGCTGTTTTTTAAAAGATTGGTGGTTATGGGCCTACTAACGGTGTCTGCCCCTGCCTGGTGTTGTCCTCAACTGAATAAAGCTGAGCTTCTACCTTCTGGCTCTCATTAAGTGCTGTTTTTTAAAAGATTGGTGGTTCCGGCCTACTAACGGTGTCTTCCCCTGCCTGGTGTTGTCCTCAACTGAATAAAGCTGAGCTTCTACCTTCTGGCTCTCATTAAGTGCTGTTTTTTAAAAGATTGGTGGTTATGGGCCTACTAACGGTGTCTGCCCCTGCCTGGTGTTGTCCTCAACTGAATAAAGCTGAGCTTCTACCTTCTGGCTCTCTTTAAGTGCTGTGTTTTTAAAAATTGGTGGTTATGGGCCTACTAACGGTGTCTGCCCCTGCCTGGTGTTGTTCTCAACTGAATAAAGCTGAGCTTCTACCTTCTGGCTCTCATTAAGTGCTGTTTTTTAAAAGATTGGTGGTTCCGGCCTACTAACGGTGTCTGCCCCTGCCTGGTGTTGTCCTCAACTGAATAAAGCTGAGCTTCTACCTTCTGGCTCTCTTTAAGTGCTGTGTTTTTAAAAATTGGTGGTTATGGGCCTACTAACGGTGTCTGCCCCTGCCTGGTGTTGTCCTCAACTGAATAAAGCTGAGCTTCTACCTTCTGGCTCTGATTAAGCTTTTTTTTTTTTTTTTTAATTGCTGGATGGGGCCTAATACCTCTGTTTGCTGCTCCCTGGTGTTTGTCCTCAACTGAATAAAGCTGAGCTTCTACCTTCTGGCTCTCATTAAGTGCTGTTTTTTAAAAGATTGGTGGTTCCGGCCTACTAACGGTGTCTGCCCCTGCCTGGTGTTGTCCTCAACTGAATAAAGCTGAGCTTCTACCTTCTGGCTCTCATTAAGTGCTGTTTTTTTAAAAATTGGTGGTTAGGGCCTACTAATGGTGTCTGCCCCTCCCTGGTGTTGCCCTCAACTGAATACAGCTGAGCTTCTACCTTCTGGCTTTCAGCCTATAGTATCAGATATTAAACTGCATTTGGCCTACTAGTGTGTTTGGGCCCTTAAAACAGTGTCTGCTGCTCTTGGGTTTGCTACTCCACTGAACAAAGCAGTGCCGCCTGTTTAGTCCTGTTACCAATTTTGAACGGCATTTAGCCTACTTTATTCTTTGGCCCTATATCTGTTTCCTCCTCATCCTGCCCATTGCCCAGCCACTGCTAGATGAGTCTGCTGGTACATTGACCCAGACCACTACATTCCCCTTGCACTCTACACAGCCAGAATCTGACCCTGCTGAAAGTAAGGTTCCCCTTCCCGCATGTTATACCACCTTACACAGGGACAAAGAGGAAGGTGCAGATGAAAGTGCAGGTTCCTTCATCAGGTGGGGGGGCATACTCGTTGGCGACGTCACTGGCACAGGGCCCCTCAGAGTACGCAAAAGTGTCGCTGCTGGTGGGAGGCGCCCCCGCCGTGCAAACACACCGCTGTACTTTGAGGGGCCCTGTGCCAGTGCTAATGCCAACGAGTGGGATCACAGCACTTGCAAACTTGACATACTTACCTCTCACTGCTCCACCGCCATGACGTAGTCCACGTTTCCTGTGCCCACTAAAACCTTGAACCAGCCCTACCCCCCACAACTTTTGCCAAATGACCCCCAATTTCCAATGCCCAACTATTATTATAAAGTTAATTAAGATTGACAAGCTTCAGAAACAAGAATGGATGTTTTTGGCATTAAAATGGGCACTGTAGGTGTTTTCCTGGCCTCCACTCACTGCCGACTATGCTTCCCAATTGACTTGCATTGGGTTTCGTGTTTCGGTCGATCCCCGACTTTCAACGATAATCGGCCGACTGCACTCGACTCGACTCTGGACAAAGTCGGGTTTCACAAAACCCGACTCGACCTTAAAAAAATGAAAGTCGCTCAACCCTACTTAGGAGTCTGTGCTTGCTATGTATTATTGATTTTCTTACCTTAGTGAGGTTACATCACAATGGTACCGCCTGGTTCGTTACATTTTGCATTTCCTTTAGTGCAATTATCTACAGAGTGTTCTACCAACGGTGTTATAGTGCTTTGTTTATTGGAACTTCCTTTACAACATACTGTCTACAGTATCTCATATGACCATGTAGTTCTTTGATATGTATATACTTTCTTTTGTCTGTACATTGAGTGATGTTAACTCATTTTGTTTCTTTTGTCAATCTTTGTATATAGTTACTGAAGAAGGCCAAGATAGGCCGAAACGTTTAATTTCTCTATTTTGAAATAAAATACAAAAGAGATCCACTTTAAATTGAGTGCCGGGTTTATTTTATATTAGCACATGGTATGGGACCCTACCCTGGCACCCTCACGGAGTAGTGCATACGGTTTAAATCCTTGTATGGTATCACCAGTTCCCTCGATCACAGTAATCCACCCTCCCTTGGCACCCGCCTGTGTGACGACAGTCTTGAACTTATAGACAATGTTATACCTTTCGCATTTTCCTCTGCTTCCTCCTCTTCTTCTGGGACCACCATCTCCTCCACAGGCTATTCAAAGTCTGCTCCAGCAAACAGATGACTGAAATAGTGATGCTGATGACAGCGTCATCAGCGTTAACTATCTTAGTAGCCATTTTGAAACTGTTAAAAAAGGTGCAGATGTCCTTAATCTGTGCCCACTCCATAAACGTGATGTGCGCCACAATTGTACTGCGCTGGACAAGCCTATATGAAATTACATACTGTGTCAGGGCTCGCTGCTGCTGCCACAGTTGCTGCAACATGTGCATAGTGGAAGTCCACCATGTCAGCACATTGCATATGTGACGCCCCAGGGTCCAGGTTGTCACAGTGGCATTGCTTTCCTCATGGGGAGAGTGATGTCATGCTTCAAGCAATGAAGGATTCCTTTTAACAGGTAATTGGCACATACAACATAATTTTGACTTCAGGCCAGAAGGGGGAGCTCTGCACACGGCTTCAGGGGAGCTGCTCTCTCTTTGGTCGGGAGGAGGAGTTAGTTGCTGGGCAGTTTCTAGGCAGTTAGGAAGATTTGGACAGTTGGTGCCAAATAGCAGACTGGAGCAGTCGGAGGCAGAAGGATGAGTCAGGGGCCGTACAGCCTATAGTGCTGTAGCTCCTAGATAGTGAGATACAGAAGGAAGAACAGCCCTCAGCTAACGTGCCGGAGAGAGAAGCACAGGAGTGTGACAACAAAGGGAGAATAGCTGCGACTGGGCTACATCCCTGACAGAGCGCAGATACCGGTAACCAGAAGACAGAGGCTTTTGTGGGACTCTAAGACACATAGCAGAAACCGGTAGGACAGCTGGATTATACATCACCTGTTTGCCCTAACACCCAGGAGACACAGTGACACATAGACACCTGGTCCATGATAGAGACCCTGTAAAAAGGCTCGAGTCACCTGTCATATGGGTTTGTGTCCCACTTACACAGAGGACAGATATAACTGAGAGGACCTTGCTACAAAGCCATAGGCAGTAAGGGACTATAACAACACAGCGCTAGAAGGAAGGCTTTTAACTCCACCTGTTAAAGCTAGACTCTGATCTCGCTTCCAAGCTGGCCGGACCCTGCCTGTACCTGTGATCTGGTGCCCTGGACTGTGGCTACCATCAGTAAACCAGGTAAAAAGACTGCAACCCTGTGTCTTCCAATTATTTGCGGCATTCACCATCCCTGCCAAATACATCGGGAGCCCTGGGGACACGGCTTCACCTGTGGGAAGCGACACCTTCTTTGCTGCAGCACCATCGCCGCCAGAGGACCCCTTTAAGCAGCGTCGGTCATCTCTGACCGAGAACCACAGGTGGCGTCACGAACTTTCCTTATTCTACAAATCCCTTTAAAAACTATCCCTTTAACATGGGCACCCAGGGCCACAGACTGGGTCGCTGCCGCCGTGACACATCCCTTTAAGTAACGGACCTGCTACCAAGTACCCCACTGCCCTGACGGGTGACTCACATATCAATCTGTTAACTGGCATGGAAAAAGACATCTGTGTCGATGCAAGTCAATGACCTGAGGGGTGCGAACTGCAGAAATGAGCACACAGCATCCGTACTTTCTGGAGAAGCTCACCCAGGCCAGGATAGTGGCTGAGAAAACATTGCACCACCAGGCTGAGGATGTGAGCCATGGAAGCTGTGTGAGTTTGCCTCGCTGCAGGGCTGCCAACAGGTTTGTACCGTTATCAGACACTGCCTTCCCTGGATGCAAGTTTAGCAGAGACTGCCATTGATCAAACTTAGCCTGGAGAGCTGTCCACAAGGGATAGTAAACAAAGGGTGGTTATTCATGGAACACAGTCAGACTGGGTCACAGTTAACAGTGGGGTACCACAGGGGTCAGTATTAGGCCCGCTTCTTTTTAACATATTTATTAATGACCTTTAAGGAGCATACAGACTAGAATTTCGATTTTTGCAGATGACACTAAACTCTGTAGGGTAATCAATACAGAGACAATTTTATATTACAGGAGGATTTTTGTAAACTAGAAGCTTGGGCTGATAAATAGCAAATGAGCTTTAATGGGATAAATGTAAGGTCATGCACTTGGGCAGAAGAAATGAGATGTATAATTATGTGCTTAATTCTAAAACTCTGGGCAAAACTGTCACTGAAAAAGACCTGGGTGTATGGGTGGATGACAAACTCACATTTAGTGGCCAATGTCAGGCAGCTTCTGCAAAGGCAAATGAAATAATGGGATGCATTAAAAGAGGCATAGATGCTCATGAGAACATAATTTTACCCTTATGCAAGTCACTAGTGCGACCACACTTAGAATACGGTGTACAGTCTGGTCTCCGATGTATAAGAAAGACATAGGTGAACTAGAGCGGGTGCAGAGAAGAGCGACCAAGGTTATTAGAGGACTGGGGGGTCTGCAATACCAAGATAGGTTATTACACTTGGGGCTATTTAGTTTGGAAAAACAAAGGCTAAGGGGCAATCTTAACCACCGATCGACCAAACCGCTGCATGACCAGCTCTATCCTCACCTACTGTATTCTCACCCATCCCTTGTAGATTGTGAGCCTTTGCGGACAGGGTCCTCTCTCCTCCTGTACCAGTTATGACTTGTATTGTTTAAGATTATTGTACTTGTTTTTATTATGTATACCCCTCCTCACATGTAAAGCGCCATGGAATAAATGACGCTATAACAATAAATAATAATAATAATAATAATCTTATTAAAATGTATAAATACATGAGGGGACAGTACAAAGACCTTTCTAATGATCTTTTTACTCTTAGACCTGAGACAGGGACAAGGGGGCATCCTCTGCGTCTGGAGGAAAGAAGGTTTAAGCATAATAACAGACGCGGATTCTTTACTGTAAGAGCAGTGAGACTATGGAACTCTCTGCCGTATGATGTTGTAATGAGTGATTCAGTACTAAAATTTTAGAAGGGACTGGATACCTTTCTTGAAAAGTATAACATTGCAGGTTATATACACTAGATCCCTTGATAGGGCGTTGATCCAGGGAACTAGTCTGATTGTGTATGTGGAGTCAGGAAGGAATTTTTTTTTTCCCCAATGTGGAGCTTACTGTTTGCCACATGGGTTTTTTTTTGCCTTCCTCTGTATCAACATGTTAGGGCATGTTAGACTAGGATATAGGTTGAACTAGATGGACTTAGTCTTCCTTCAACATTAAAACTATGTTACTATGTTACAACTCTTCAGCTGTGTGACTGCAATCTCTAAGGCATATCAATTTTAACACTGCCTGATTGCGTTGAACCCTGGCTGTGCAGTACAGAGGTAGAGGGTGCAAATTAAGGCTCTAGAGGAGATAGAGGAGGAGGCAGTTGCAGTGAAGGAAGTGTTAAATATAGTAGTGTGGCGCCACAGGGTCCTAGTCGTCACAGTGGCATTGCTTTCCTTATGGGGAGAGTGATGTTACGTTTGGAAGTTATGAAGGATATCTTTTTATCAGGTAATCAACATACACACAACATGTTCACATTCCAGGCCACAAGGGGAACCTTTTGATCCTTTTTCTTGGTGACTCCCCTGCACATGCATATTTATTGTGGTTTGGAGGGAAGTTAGTCAGATTCTCTCAGAGGACAGAGGATGAAGCAGTCAGACATGGAGAGTCGGAAGGACTGAAGGAGCCATGTAGCCAGAATCGCTACAGCTCCTAAAGAAAGAGAATTAAGAAGGAAAGGACAGCTTCTGGAAAGTGTGCAGGAGAGCGAAGCACAGGAGAATGATATCAGGGGAGACCAGCTGCAAACGAGCTGTGTCTCTCTGAAGCGCAGATAACCGGTAGCCAGAACACCGAGGTTGTAAGGGACTCTACGACTTACAGCAGAGACCGGCAGGACAGCTGAACTGCAAGTTACCTGTCCGCCACACACACCTGAAGACACAGTAACACATAGAGCCCGGGGCGTGATAGAGTCCCTGTAAAAAGGCTCGAGTTACCTGTCATACAGGTATTGTCCTATCCTATATGGGGGACAGAGAAGAACTGTGAGGACCTTATCTGAAGCCATAGGCAGTAAGGGACTACAACACCACCATGCTAGAGGAAGGCTTTTAACTCCACCTGGTAAAGGGGACTGCCATAACATCACCCCAGAGGACCCCTTAAAGCAGCATCGGTCCCCACTGACCGAATACCACAGGTGGCGTCACGAACATAAACTTTATTCAATCATCCCTTTTACATGGGCGCCCAGGGCCACGGACCGGGTCGCCACTGTGACATCTCCCTGTGAACACCGGACCCGGTACCGGGTACCCCACAGCCCTGGCGGGTGACTCAGAAGCTTGTCCTGCAAGCCTTGGAGATTCCAAGACTTGTGGAGCAGCACTTGCCCTCACAGCCACCAGAGTCACCCAGTGTCCAATCAGTGAGATGTAATGCCCTTGACCCCATGCTTACTCATCTAAGTGTCTTTGGTAAAATGCACCCTGGCAGACAGAGATTTAGTCAAGGAATGGGTGATGTTGTCTGCGACATGCTGGTGTAGCTCAGGCACAGCTTTCTTAGAAAAGTAATGGCAACTGGGCAATTGGTACTGGGGGACTGCGATGGCCATCAGCTTTCAGAAACCATCTGTATCTACCAGGCGAAAAGTCAGCATTTACCTGGAGTTGATTGGAGATGGTGGAGTTCAAACTAGCATAGTCATGCATAGGAGCAAACAATCTTTTACGTGACCACAACTGCAGAACCATGGGCTGGCTGCAGTGCTGAGAGAGGGTGGAGTACTGTGAACTGGACAAATGTCTGGACTGTGAGAGAGGTGAAGGTGCAGATGTTACAGTGGATTGAGAAAGTTGTGGTGTGCTCGTTTTTAGAGATCGGTCAAAAACAACCCACTTCCATTACAGCTGACGGTGGGTTCTCAGTCAGCATGACTGAATTGGGTTCTGAGGTTCTGCTGTCAAAGACCTGCATTTCAAGAGTTGGCACGATAACAGAGGAGGAGGAATCAGCAGATGCGATTGATGGCTGATGATTGTTGAGGTTCGCTGGTCTCCATTTTTACGCAGTGGGATTCCCACAGTAATGCATGATGATTGCGCATGTGAAGATTCACACATGTAGAAGTGAAATTATTGCATTTTTTACCTCTACTCATTTTTTCTTCAAAGTTCGCAGATCACGTGAGTTTGCTCATAATTTGAAGTTAATTTGTTAATTTACGTCAGAGATCGATTGCACATGCACCGCCTACGGACTTCTTCCGGCTTCCCCATTTTTTCTCCGCAGTTAAAATAATTGCATACACATGTTTTTATGATGCTATTGGCCCTTCTGCCATATATATGTGCAGACCTCCCTCCCAACATGTGTCTCCTGAGGAAGTGGCAATGATGAAACGCATGTTGGGGCGGTGTGAATACCGACATCAGACCTTGCATTTATATGTAAGTTCACTTTATTTGATCATGCTTATTTTAACATGCATATGAATCCTACAGCACTTTGTATTACATTGAATGCACAATTATTTTTGCATGCTTTTTAGCAGCAGTCTATATTTATAAAGCACCTTTCAGCATTTAATATATATTTAATCATGTCTGTACTTGGTATGCATTATAAGTAGTGTTGAGCATTCCGATACCGCAAGTATCGGGTATCGGCCGATACTTGCGGGTATCGGAATTCCGATACCGAGATCCGATACTTTTGTGGTATCGGATATCGGTATCGAAACAACATTAATGTAATAATGTGTAAAAGAGAGAATTAAAATAAAAAATATTGCTATACTCACCTCTCCGACGCAGCCTGGACCTCAGCGAGGGAACCGGCAGCGTTGTTTGCTTAAAATTCGCGCGTTTACTTCCTTACTTGAAGTCCCGGCTTGTGATTGGTCGCGTGCCGCCCATGTGGCCGCGACGCGACCAATCACAGCAAGCCGTGGCGTAATTTTAGGTCCTTCAGGATTTTAAAATTACGTTCACGGCTTGCTGTGATTGGTCGCGTCGCGGCCACATGGGCGACGCGACCAATCACAAGCCGGGACGTCACGGGAGGCAGGACAAGCGCGCATTTTAAAATGCGCGCGTGTCCAGCCTCCCGTGACGTCACGGCTTGTGATTGGTCGCGTCGCCCATGTGACCGCGACGCGACCAATCACAAGCCAGAACGTAATTTTAAAATCCTGAAGGACCTAAAATTACGTCACGGCTTGCTGTGATTGGTCGCGTCGCGGCCACATGGGCGGCACGCGACCAATCACAAGCCGGGACTTCAAGTAAGGAAGTAAACGCGCGAATTTTAAGCAAACAACGCTGCCAGTTCCCTCGCTGAGGTCCAGGCTGCGTCGGAGAGGTGAGTATAGCAATATTTTTTATTTTAATTCTTTCTTTTACACATTAATATGGATCCCAGGGCCTGAAGGAGAGTTTCCTCTCCTTCAGACCCTGGGAACCATCAGGGATACCGTCCGATACTTGAGTCCCATTGACTTGTATTGGTATCGGGTATCGGTATCGGATTGGATCCGATACTTTGCCGGTATCGGCCGATACTTTCCGATACCGATACTTTCAAGTATCGGACGGTATCGCTCAACACTAATTATAAGCTATAGTACTTTATTTTCGAAAAAAGCACTTTATAGGATTATATTGTATGCATTATTTATTTGCATCTTTTTAATAACTATTTAAATTTTCTTAACGTATCTCCCAGCATTCAATATATGCCTATGCTAATTAGGACTTTACTTATGAGCTAAAGATGAATTAAGGTCTCCCTATACTGTAATTAGATTTGCGGCCTCTGATTTGACGTACTTTTTTTCTGATATGTTCTATTTTAACAATGTATAAATAAAGATTTACAAATGTTTACTTTTGTACCTAAGCTCATTTTTTCTGAGGTTATTCATAATTTGCAGTGTCAGAAAAGGCCCAGGCTAGGTAACCCTTGCCACCCCTGCGAGCTGCAAACTCATGGAAGCTGTTGGTCATAGCCACAGTTGTGGCTGTGGATGCATTGCTCGTTGTTGCTGCATCAGTAGGTGTCTGTGATGCACGGAGCAACGTAACTTACTCGTCTTCCTCCTCAGATGACCTACTCAGTTGGTGCCTCTATGTTCACCCCAACTGGGATCTAACACCTCATCATCATCATCATCCTCTGTGTTATCACATTCCTCGCTCTTGGAGTCGCCCTCCTCCTCTTCCTGCTCTGACAAAGCAGTACAGTCCGCGTGAGCCTCAGATATCTGAGTCTCATCAGGATCACGTCCCCCCAGGGATTAACAACTGATGATGAAGGTGCTATTCGGACCCTACTAAGTCCTGCTCCACATCCAAGATAAAAAAAATTTGGGGCATCGGTGCAGATTTCCGACTCTTAGATTTTGAGTACACTTCTGATGACCATTGCATAGAATGTGTGAACAACTCTTCAGGCTCACTCATCTGTGGTTCCTTACAGTCAGTTGTATGGTTGGAGAGATGGGACATGGGGGGAAGCAAAGGGACCTGGGTGCCACCTCTGTAGACTGTACTGGGTGTGATATTGAGGTGGAGGAAGAGGAGAAGAGGCCACTTGAAGCTACGTTTGCCATCCACTCAAGCACATGCGCTTTCTGGGTCTCATCAATAGGGTGTACCGCTGTGCGTCTGCCAAAGAAAGTTAGTGGAGTAGCCAATCCAGTAAAAGAAGTTGTCAGTAGGGTTGAGCGACTTTGACTTTTTTAGGGTTGAGTCATGTTCCGCGAAACCCGACTTTTTGAAAAGTCGAGTCGGGCGAAATCGGCCGATTACTGCGAAAAGTCGAGGATCGGCCAGAACACGAAACCCTATACACGTCAATGGGGATTTTTTTTTTTTTTTTTTTTCCTCTCTTTCTCTCTCTCTCTCTCCTCCGTCCCAGCCCCGAAAATTTCGTTTTCCACATTGCAAATCCCTGCTGCGCACAAGCGATAAAATGATCATAGGCGTGCACGCCCCTAACCCCTATGTCATCACTCTGCCCACACTCCTTCTTTGGCTGAAAAAATGGCGCTAAACGCGTCATACGAAACGCGACTTTGGCGCCAAGATTGCGTACCGCATGGCCGACCCCACACAGGGATCGGGTCGGGTTTCATGAGACGCCGACTTTGCCAAAAGTCGGCGACTTATGAAAATGAACGATCCGTTTCGCTCAACCCTAGTTGTCAGGTGTCTTTGCATAGGACGTGATGTTGTTTTTTTCACTAGTGCTTTCACTAACTTTACCAGCTACCCCTTCCACCATGGCCTCACTTTTTCCCAGCCATGTAGATCAGATAGTGTGGTAGGAGCACAGTATTTGCAACTAAAATTTAGATTTTATACTCTGCGCCACCTCTGCAAACCGCTGAATTTCAGCAGCAGTAAATTCCAAGGTGAAATATGTCATGCTGTATCGCATTAGTCACAGAAGAAAGAATTATTTGAATGTGGATGAGGCCTGTATGAGATATGAAGAAGATATGCTACAAACAATTTAAAAGTCAGATGTCGCCTACTGAAGATCCAGAAATACTCACGGAATAAAGTGTGGTTTATTCAACGCGTTTCAAGGTCCAATGACCTCTTCATTAGTGTTGAGCAATACCTTCCGATATTGAAAAGTATCGGTATCGGATTGGATCGGCCGATACTCAAAAAATATCGGATATCGCCGATACCCGATACCAATGCAAGTCAATGGGACCAAAATATCGGAATTAAAATAAACCCTTTTTTTCCTTGTAGGTTCCTTCTACATGAAGGAAAACAACTAAGAATAATGTAGGATGTATTGGGGGAGGTGAAGGAGACATTAAAGGCATAGAGGTTTAGCCCAATCAAATGGAATAGCAGGAATTATTATTTTTTTTAAGACATTCGGAGTTACAAAGATATTGACTATGTTAAGATTTTTTATATTTTGTCAGATATTGATGATTCACTAATTCCATGCTCTTCACTAGGGTTGAGCGACTTTTATTTTTATAGGATCGGGTCGGGTTTCACGAAACCCGACTTTCTCAAAAGTCGGGTCGAGTGAAATCGGCCGATCCTATAAAAAAGTCGGGGTCGGGGTCGGCCGAAACACGAAACCCAATGCAGTGCAATGGCATACTATGGTTCCCAGGGTCTGAAGGAGAGGAAACTCTCCTTCAGGCCCTGGGATCCATATTAATGTGTAAAATAAAGAATCAAAATAAAAAATATTGATATACTCACCCTCGGACGCGCCCTGGTACTAACCGGCAGGCTTCCTTCCTAAGAATGAGCGCGTGAATGACCTGCGGTGACGTCGCGGCTTGTGATTAGTCGCGAGCGGTCACATGGACAAGCTGCGACGTCATCTAACGTCCTTCATGCGCTCATTCTTAGGAAGGAAGACTGCCGGAAAGAAGCAGGGCGCGTCCGAGGGTGAGTATATTCCTATTAGGTATATACTCACCCTCGGACGTGCCCTGCTTCTTTCTGGCAGCCTTCCTTCCTAAGAATGAGCGCATGAAGGACCTTAGATGACGTCGCGGCTTGTCCATGTGACCGCTCGCGACCAATCACAAGCCGCGACGTCATCGCAGGTCATTCATGCGCTCATTCTTAGGAAGGAAGCCTGCCGGTTAGTACCAGGGCGCGTCCGAGGGTGAGTATATCAATATTTTTTATTTTGATTCTTTATTTAACACTTAAATATGGATTCCCATACCGATTCCCGATATCGCAAACATATCGGAACTCGGTATCGGAATTCCGATACCAGATTCAATAGATCGCCGACCTCATGGCCGACTCCACACAGCGGTCGGGTCGGGTTTCATGAAACCCGACTTTGCCAAAAGTCGGCGACTTCTGAAAATGGCCGACCCGTTTCGCTCAACCCTACTCTTCACCTTCTTTTTTTACTTCTCCAACATTTTCTTCTTCATCATCCTCAGCAGCAGCAGCAGCATCTTTTACATCAAATTCTTCTTCACCTTATTCATCTTCTTCTTCACCTTCTTCCTATTATTCTTTTTTGTTACATTCTTCATATTCTTTTTATTAAACTATTATTCTTCTTCATATTCTACTTCATCATATTCTTATTTGTGACAGGCATTCCTGTAGAAACTTATCTATAAAAGTTTGAAGATTACACCTTCCATTCTGCCTGTCACAAAAGAGTTACAACAGGATTTGTCCGTGTTCAGTTTGGCCTGCAGCAGCATGCTTTTTCGAGGAGGAACGGACTCCCCCCCCATACACTGCTTAGTCTTCTTCTGCTTATAATTTAGATAATATCTTTTGATCTTTTGCTAAGATTTTTAGCCTTATGCCTATGTTCTTCTGCTCTTTGTTCTGCAGCTTCTTGTTCTTCTTCTTCTCGGTCTTCAGGGTCGTCGTCTCCAGGGTCGTCGTCTCCGGGGTCGTCGTCGTCGTCTTTGGGGTGATCTTCAGGGTCGTCGTTTCAGGGGTCATCGTCTCTGGGGTCGTCATCGTCTTAGGGGTGGTCTTCAGGTCGTCATCTTTAGGGTCTTGAACTTGGAAATGTAGCAGAAGGTACAAGAGGGCTGAGGAAATGCCGAGGACCAGCTGACGGTACTGGAACCCGGATGGCTACCCAAAGGTCCAAGAGCCAATGGAACTACCGAGGACCAGCTGACGGTACTGGAACCCGGTTACTAAGCAGGAGGTACCCGTGCCAGAAAGCACTACCAAGGACCACCTGACGTTGGTGAAACTCAGATACCCAGAAGGAGGCACCTAAGCCAAAGGCTCTGCCCGGAACCAGCTGACGGTACTGGAACCAGGATGAAGAGCAGAAGGTACAAGAGCAAAAGACACTGTTGAGAACCAGCTGATGGTACTGGAACCCGGATGGGGAGCAGAAGGTACAAGTGCCAAAGACACTGCCGAGAGCCAGCTGACGGTACTGGAACCCGGATGAGTAGCCGAAGATACAAGAGCCAATGGAACTACCGAGGACCAGCTGACATTACTGGAACCCGGTTACTAAGCAGGAGGTACCTGTGCCAGAAAGCACTACCAAGGACCACCTGATGTTGGTGGAACTCAGATACCCAGAAGGAGGCACCTATGCCAAAGGTTCTGCCTGGAACCAGCTGACGGTACTGGAACCCGGATGGGTAGCCGAAGATACAAGAGCCAATGGAACTACCGAGGACCAGCTGACGTTACTGGAACCCGGTTACTAAGCAGGAGGTACCTGTGCCAGAAAGCACTACCAAGGACCACCTGACGTTGGTGGAACTCAGATACCCAGAAGGAGGCACCTAAGCCAAAGGTTCTGCCCGGAACCAGCTGACGGTACTGGAACCAGGATGAAGAGCAGAAGGTATAAGAGCAAAAGACACTGTTGAGAACCAGCTGATGGTACTGCAACCCGGATGGGTAGCAGAAGGTACAAGAGCCAATGGAACAACCTAGGATCAGCTGACGTTACTGGAACCCGGTTACTAAGCAGGAGGTACCCGTGCCAGAAAGCACTACCAAGGACCACCTGACATTGGTGGAACTCGGATACCCAGAAGGAGCCACCTAAGCCAAAGGCTCTGCCCGGAACCAGCTGACAGTACTGGAACCAGGGGGACCTATTCAAGATTGTATTCCTAAGAACCAGCTAATGGTGCTGGAACTCAGATAGGCAGCAGAAGGTCCACAGGAAAAACAAAAGTTGCTAGGCCGCAAGCCGACTGTAGTTACCAAAAATCAACAGTCCTACAGGGGGAGCTTGTCCTATTGGCACTATGGAACCAGCCTTGATTGCCAGTTTCCGCAGCCCACATAGGAAGCACCTAAACTGCAGGCACCATAGAGTTGGCTAACCCGACCGCAACATGACAGGACACTGTATTGGAGGCAAAGTGACCTTGACAATACCCGGAAACAGCTGGCGTGCTGGTATCGGGCTGGGCAGAAGGGAGTACCCATGCCAAAGACACTTCTGAGCAGCAACTGGCGGTCTTGGAGCCCAGGGAATGCAGGAGAAGCAGAGTGTAGGCTGAGGCCTAGTTGGAGCAAGTTGAAAGGAAACCTTTAACCCCCCCCCCAGGCGTTAGCCACTAGAAGAGCTACCTTGTGCAGCAGTAATGCTGCGCAAGGAAAATGTGGCTCTTTTAATTATGCTCCTTGCACATGCTGAACGAAACACTTATAAAATTGGGCCCCTCATACCGTGAAACCGTCTCGGAGGCAGGACATTTCTTCTTAATGAGACGCAGCACAGCTGTCATTATTACCTCCTTGGCGCCGTGTGCAGCCTCCTGAGCGTTGTTTGTTTGTGTACCCGAGTCTGCACTTTTATGTTATCCCTTGGCCATGCACAGTTAGCACTGCCTGTCTTCTGACATCATTTGATGTCAGCCTGACTTCGCCTGTGCAGTCACACTGCCCGAGATCAGGCCCCACAATGTCTTCTGATTTATTCACACTGCAGGGCTGGGATTCATGGGCTTGTGCAGTGCATATCTTCGCCTCTCTAACTCATCTCCTTCCGCCTTCTTCAGACTGTGTGGCATCAGCTGATCCCTAATCACATGCCACGGCCGTGACGCCGCACAGTCTGAACAAGACGGAAGGAGATGAGTGAGAGGCGAAGATATGCACTGCGCATGCCCATGAATCCCAGCCCCAGAGTGTCTTCTGATTTATTCACACTGTGGGGCTGAAATTCATGGGCTTGCGCAGTGCATATCTTTGCCTCTCTAACTCATCTCCTTCCGCCTTCTTCAGACTGTGTGGCGTCAGCTGATCCCTAATCACATGCCACGGCCATGACGCCGCACAGTCTGAAGAAGGCGGAATGAGATGAGTGAGAGGCGAAGATATGCACTGCGCATGCCCATGAATCCCAGCCCGCAGTGTGAATAAATAAGACACTGTGGGGTGTGATCCCGCACCCCGGTGCAGCCAGCCTGACAGCAAATGATGTCAGAAAACGGGCAGCGCTAACTGCGCATGGCAAAGGGATAACATAACAGCGCAGGCTCCAGGACAGATTCAAACAACGCTGAGGAGGGAGCGCACGGCACGGGGTAGGAATGATGGCTGTGTTGCATCTCATTACGAAGGAAAGTCCCACCTCCGGGACGGTATAACGGTATGAGGGGACACATTTTATAAGTGTTAAGTTCAGCGGGTGCAAGGAGCATAACTAAAAGAGCCACCTTTTCCTTGTGCAGCATTACTGCTGCACAAGGTGGCTCTTTCAGTAAAATGCCTGGGGGGACAAGTTCCCTTAAATTTCTGTTGTAGTGTCTCAGTGTGGAGGTAGCAGGACACATTGCCAGATACACAGCTGGGGATCAGCTGACGTTACTGAAACTGCAAATTCCTGTGAGATCCAGGCCTTGTTCATTTTCAGAAAAGTAAGCCGGTCAACATTATCGGAGGATAGTCGCATGCGACGGTCTGTTAGTACACCACCCGCGACACTAAAGACGCGTTCCGATAATACACTAGCAGCAGGGCAAGCCAGCACCTCCAATGCATACTGGCTAAGCTCTGGCCATGTATCCAGCTTAGAGATCCAAAACTTGAAGGGGGAAGAGCTGTCTGGGAGTACACTAAGAGGGCAAGGCATGTAGTCTGTCACCATCTGACGGAAACATTGCCTCCTGCTGACTAGAGCCATCTGTGATGGTGTAGACATTTGTGGCGGGCACACAAAACTGTGGCACAGTTGGGCCATACTGGTCTTGCCTTGTGCTGAGGCACTGCTTCTGATCCCTCTTTGTTCAGAGCTTCCTCCACTGCCTCGACGCACTGAGCTGCTTTGCAAAGCACTAGCAGCACTGCTCTCAGTTGGACTGGAGAAGATGATGGAATTCACCAGTGTGTCTTGGTACTCCCGCATTTTACACTCCCGGTTCAACGGTGTTATAAGGCTTTGTAAGTTGTCCTTGTAGCGAGGATCTAGGAGGGTGTACACCCAATAATCAGCCGTGTTGAGAATGTAGGCGATGTGGCGGTCATTTCTCAGGCACTGCAGCATGAAATCAACCATGTGCTGCAGACTGCCAACTGGCCAAGAAACGCTGTCCCCTGCTTGAGACGTGATCTCTGCCTGCTCTGCATCACCCCACCCTCACTCTACACACTGACTACTGGAGAATTGTGTTTCTCCCTCCTCTGGACAGATGTCTTCCTCCTCCATTGACTCCTCCTCATCCTCCTCACAAAGTGTCCCCTGCCTAGGCCTTTGTGAGGAACCACGTTGCGCTGACTGTCCAGAAGCAGATGGAATTGGTGACTCCTCATCCTCCACCTCTTCCACAACATCATCCCTTAGCGCTTGCAGTGTTCTTTCAAGCAGGCAGATAAGGGGGACAGTCATGCTGACCAGTGCATCATCTGCAATCACCATCCGTGTGGAATCATCGAAGGCATGCAAAACCTGGCAGAGGTCCTTCATAGTGGCCCACTCAGTGGTTGTGAAGTCTGAACGGCGCGGAGTGCGACTTCTTTGTGCCTGATGCAGCTGGTACTCCATTACTGCTGGCTGCTGCTCATACAACCGCTCCAACATATGTAACGTGGAATTCCACCTGGTGGATAGATCACATATGATGCGATGTTCCAGAAGGCGGAATCGGCGCTGCAGAGCTGCAATGAGCGATCTTGCCATGCTGGAACGCCGCAAGTGAGCACACTCTAGGCGGACCTTGTGTAGCAGTGCATCAAGATCCAGATAGCCCTCAAAAAACTCTGCACGACCAAGTTGAGCACATGTGCCAGACATGGGATGTGAGTGAGTTTGCCTAGGGCCAGAGATGCCACCAGATTTTGGCCAATGTCACACACTACCATGCCTGGCTGGAGATTCGCTGGCACAAACCACACGTCGCTCTCCTGCTTGATGGCATTCCAGAGCTCCTGCGCTGTGTCGCTTGGATTCCCCAAAGAAATTAATTTCAATACGGCCTGTTGACGTTTGGCCATGGCTGTGCTCATATCGGTCGTAACAGGTAAACGTTCATGGGTCCATGTGGAGGTGGACTGTGACGGCTGTGACGGCTCCTGCAGCGCTGATTCAGAGGAACTTTAGTATGAGGAGGAGTCAATGTGTACAGACTGGATTCCTGCAATCCTTGGCAGAACACATCCTGTGCCACTCGCATGATCTGTACCCGGCTCCACAACATTTACCCAATGGGCAGTGAGAGAAAGGTATCAACCCTGTCCATGGTGACTGGTCCATGCATCGGTGGTGAGGTGGACCTTGCTACTGACGGTGACGGTAGCGCGTGTTTAATGTTTCCCTCCACACGCTATTGCAGGGCAGGGACGGCTTGCCTGCTGAAATAAAAGCAGCTGGGCATGTTGTATTGTGGGATTGCCAATGCCATCAAGTTACGGAAGGTGTCAGTCTCCACCAGCCTGAATGACAGCATTTCAAGGGACAGTAGTTTTGCAATGCCAGCAGAGCCTGTGCTCGGGGGTGGTTTGCCAAGAATGGCCGCCTTTTCTCCCATGCCTGTGCTACCGATGGCTGTAGACTGGGCTGGGAGTGTGAGGATGACTGGGAACGTGGTGCTGTGGGTGCAATTACACTGGATCTCTGGACAACAGTGCCAGAGGTTCTTCCATGGCAATCCTGTGAGGAAGCCGAACCAGCTGTGTGTGAGCTGGAGGAAGAGGCAACAACACAAGCTGAAGAGGTGGTAGGTGCCGCTGTAGGTTGGCCTAGGTCTTCAGTGTTTTTTTGTAACTCCACCGCGTGCTTGGTCCGCACATGTTTCCACATATTTGTGGTATTGAGGTTGCTGACACTTTTCCCTCTTTTGACTTTCTGATGACACACCTTGCATTTGACAAAGCAAATGTCATCTGCAACTGTGTAAAAAAAAAAGGCACTGCAAGTCTTGGGAGTGCCCGTTTTGGCTTTTGGAAGAGGCATGCTCCTAACGGGTGCCGGTGGAGGCTACAGGCACTGCAGTCTTCCCCCTCCCTCTCCCTCTTTGGGCCGTTCAGGGATTATCTTCCTCAGAGCTGCTCCCACCACCTTCCTGTACCTCACGCCATGATGGGTCAGGGACCTCATCATCTACACTACCCTCTTCCACCAACTGCTTCTCCTTTGTAGTCTCGGCAGCACAGTATGCACTGGGAAGTGGCACCTGAGTCTCATCATCAGATGCGTACTGAGGTGTGCTGACCGGAGGCACTGGCCCACCCTTCTCTTCAAAGTCAGAGAGACAAAGCTGTTGGGCATCACTGCATTCTGCCTCTTCTTCCATTTCTCCAATGCTGCTTGGCTGGCCCCCTCTTTCCAAGCCAAGAGATTCAGAGAACAGAAGTAGAGATGGCTCCTTGTTGTGAAATTGGATTCTGGGCTCCCCCGGTGGCCACTTGTGGAATTGAACTTGTGTGCATCATCCCCTCTGTTCACCTGCTCCTATCAGGATTTGGGAGTCGCTATATAACCTTGCTCCTCTGTCAGTTTCTTGCCGGTCAACAATGTAATCAGAAGCCTTCTGTGCTTGTTCCTGCTACTAGACAACTCCCAGCTAAGTTGGACTTTTGTCCTTGTGTGTTTTTGCATTTTGTTCCTGTTCACAGCTGCTGTTTCGTTACTGTGTCTGGAAAGCTCTTGTGATCGGAAATTGCCACTCTGGTGTTATGAGTTAATGCTAGAGTCTTAAAGGAATTTCTGGATGGTGTTTTGATAGGGTTTTCTGCTGACCATGAAAGTGTCCTTTCTGTCTTCCTGCTATCTAGAAAGCGGACCTCGATTTTGCTAAACCTATTTTCATACTACGTTTGTCATTTCATCTAAAATCACCGCCAATATATGTGGGGGCCTCTGTCTGCCTTTTGGGAAAATTTCTCTAGAGGTGAGCCAGGACTGTCTTTTCCTCTGCTAGGATTAGGTAGTTCTCCGGCTGGCGCTGGGCATCTAGGGATAAAAAACGTAGGCATGCTACCCGGCCACTTCTAGTTGTGCGGCAGGTTTAGTTCATGGTCAGTATAGTTTCCATCTTCCAAGAGCTAGTTCTCATATATGCTGGGCTATGTTCTCTCGCCATTGAGAATCATGACAGTTTGACCGGCCAAAAAAAGGGTTAAATTACTGGCTGAGAAAGGAGAGAAAAAAGAAGTCTGCTACAATTTTTTTTTTTTTTTTCCTCTAGTTCTGAGTGTGCTCTTAATTGAATCACTTGCTAGTCTGCCTATACTGCAGCCTTCCTCTCTTTCTCTCCTTCTAATCCTTGAATGGCTCTGTGTTCACCTGTTTCAAATGGATCTTCAGAGTGTAGCTACAGGTTTGAATAATCTCGTCACAAAGGTACAAAATTTGCAAGATTTTGTTGTTCATGCACCTATGTCTGAGCCTAGAATTCCTTTGCCTGAATTCTTCTCGGGGAATAGATCTCACTTTCAAAATTTTAAAAATAATTGCAAATTGTTTTTGTCCCTGAAGTCTCGCTCTGCCGGAGACCCTGCACAGCAGGTCAGGATTGTAATTTCCTTGCTCCGGGGCGACCCTCAGGACTGGGCTTTTGCATTGGCACCAGGGGATCCTGCGTTGCTCAATGTGGATGCGTTTTTTCTGGCCTTGGGGTTGCTTTATGAGGAACCTCATTTAGAGCTTCAGGCGGAAAAGGCCTTGATGTCCTTGTCTCAGGGGCAAGATGAAGCTGAAATATACTGCCAAAAATTCCGCAAATGGTCTGTGCTTACTCAGTGGAATGAGTGCGCCCTGGCGGCGATTTTCAGAGAAGGTCTCTCTGATGCCATTAAGGATGTTATGGTGGGGTTCCCTGTGCCTGCGAGTCTGAATGAGTCCATGACGATGGCTATTCAGATCGATAGGCGTCTGTGGGAGCGCAAACCTGTGCACCATTTGGCGGTGTCTACTGAGAAAACGCCAGAAAATATGCAATGTGATAGGATTCTGTCCAGAAGCGAGCGGCAGAATTTTAGACGAAAAAATGGGTTGTGCTTCTATTGTGGTGATTCAACTCATGTTATATCAGCATGCTTTAAGCGTACTAAGAAGCCTGCCAAGTCTGTTTCAATTAGCACTTTACAGTCTAAGTTTATTCTATCTGTGACCCTGATTTGTTCTTTGTCATCTATTACCGCGGACGCCTATGTCGACTCTGGCGCTGCTTTGAGTCTTATGGATTGGTCCTTTGCCAAACGCTGTGGGTATGATTTGGAGCCACTGGAGGCTCCGATACCTCTGAAAGGGATTGACTCCACCCCATTGGCTAGTAATAAACCACAATACTGGACACAAGTGACTATGCGTGTTAATCCGGATCACCAGGAGGTTATTCGCTTTCTGGTGCTGTATAATCTACATGATGTTTTGGTGCTGGGATTGCCATGGCTGCAATCTCATAACCCAGTCCTCAACTGGAGAGCTATGTCTGTGTTAAGCTGGGGATGTAAAGGAACTCATGGGGACGTACCTTTGGTTTCCATTTCATCATCTATTCCCTCTGAGATTCCTGAATTCTTGTCTGACTTTCGTGACGTTTTTGAAGAACCCAAGGTTGGTTCACTACCTCCGCACCGGGAGTGCGATTGTGCCATAGACTTGATTCCGGGTAGTAAATACCCTAAGGGTCGTTTATTTAATCTGTCTGTGCCTGAACACGCTGCTATGCGAGAATATATAAAGGAGTCCTTGGAAAAGGGACATATTCGTCCTTCGTCATCTCCCTTAGGAGCCGGTTTTTTCTTTGTGTCTAAGAAAGACGGCTCTTTGAGGCCGTGTATTGATTATCGACTTTTGAATAAAATCACGGTTAAATATCAATATCCGTTACCACTGCTTACTGATTTGTTTGCTCGTATAAAGGGGGCCAAGTGGTTCTCTAAGATTGATCTCCGTGGGGCGTATAATTTGGTGCGAATCAAGCAGGGGGATGAGTGGAAAACCGCATTTAATACGCCCGAGGGCCATTTTGAGTATTTGGTGATGCCTTTTGGTCTTTCAAATGCCCCTTCAGTCTTCCAGTCCTTTATGCATGACATTTTCCGCGACTATTTGGATAAATTTATGATTGTGTATCTGGATGATATTCTGATTTTTTCGGATGACTGGGACTCTCATGTCCAGCAGGTCAGGAGGGTTTTTCAGGTTTTGCGGTCTAATTCCTTGTGTGTGAAGGGTTCTAAGTGTGTTTTTGGGGTTCAAAAGATTTCTTTCTTGGGATACATTTTTTCCCCCTCTTCCATCGAGATGGATCCTGTCAAGGTTCAGGCTATTGGTGATTGGACGCAACCCTCTTCTCTTAAGAGTCTTCAGAAATTTTTGGGCTTTGCTAACTTTTATCGTCGATTTATTGCTGGTTTTTCTGATGTTGTAAAACCATTGACTGATTTGACTAAGAAGGGTGCTGATGTTGCTGATTGGTCCCCTGATGCTGTGGAGGCCTTTCGGGAGCTCAAGCGCCGCTTTTCTTCCGCCCCAGTGTTGCGTCAGCCTGATGTTGCTCTTCCTTTTCAGGTTGAGGTCGACGCTTCTGAAATCGGAGCTGGGGCGGTGTTGTCGCAGAGAAGTTCCGACTGCTCCGTGATGAGACCTTGTGCTTTTTTTTCCCGTAAATTTTCGCCCGCCGAGCGGAATTATGATATTGGGAATCGGGAGCTTTTGGCCATGAAGTGGGCTTTTGAGGAGTGGCGTCACTGGCTTGAGGGGGCCAGACATCAGGTGGTGGTATTGACTGACCACAAAAATTTAATTTACCTTGAGTCTGCCAGGCGCCTGAATCCTAGACAGGCGCGCTGGTCGTTGTTTTTCTCTCGGTTTAATTTTGTGGTGTCGTACCTACCGGGTTCTAAGAATGTTAAGGCGGATGCCCTTTCCAGGAGTTTTGAGCCTGACTCCCCTGGTAATTCTGAGCCCACAGGTATCCTTAAAGATGGAGTGATATTGTCTGCCGTTTCTCCAGACCTGCGGCGGGCCTTGCAGGAGTTTCAGGCGGATAGACCTGATCGTTGCCCACCTGGTAGACTGTTTGTTCCTGATGATTGGACCAGTAGAGTCATCTCTGAGGTTCATTCTTCTGCGTTGGCAGGTCATCCTGGAATCTTTGGTACCAGGGATTTGGTGGCAAGGTCCTTCTGGTGGCCTTCCCTGTCACGAGATGTGCGAGGCTTTGTGCAGTCTTGTGACGTTTGTGCTCGGGCCAAGCCTTGTTGTTCTCGGGCTAGTGGATTGTTGTTGCCCTTGCCTATCCCGAAGAGGCCTTGGACGCACATCTCGATGGATTTTATTTCGGATCTGCCTGTTTCTCAGAAGATGTCTGTCATCTGGGTGGTGTGTGACCGTTTCTCTAAGATGGTCCATCTGGTTCCCTTGCCTAAGTTGCCTTCTTCTTCCGAGTTGGTTCCTCTGTTTTTTCAAAATGTTGTTCGTTTGCATGGTATTCCTGAGAAATTTCTGACAGAGGGACCCAATTCGTGTCTAGATTTTGGCGGGCATTCTGTGCTAGGATGGGCATAGATTTGTCTTTTTCGTCTGCTTTCCATCCTCAGACTAATGGCCAGACCGAGCGGACTAATCAGACCTTGGAGACATATTTGAGGTGTTTTGTGTCTGCGGATCAGGATGATTGGGTTGCTTTTTTGCCTTTGGCGGAGTTCGCCCTCAATAATCGGGCCAGCTCTGCCACCTTGGTGTCCCCGTTTTTCTGTAATTTGGGGTTTCATCCTCGATTTTCCTCCGGTCAAGTGGAATCTTCGGATTGTCCTGGAGTGGATGCTGTGGTGGAGAGGTTGCATCAGATTTGGGGGCAGGTGGTGGACAATTTGAAGTTGTCCCAGGAGAAGACTCAGCTTTTTGCCAACCGCCGTCGTCGTGTTGGTCCTCGGCTTTGTGTTGGGGACTTGGTGTGGTTGTCTTCTCGTTTTGTCCCTATGAGGGTTTCTTCTCCTAAGTTTAAGCCTCGGTTCATCGGCCCGTACAAGATATTGGAGATTCTTAACCCTGTGTCCTTCTGTTTGGACCTCCCTGCATCCTTTTCGATTCATAATGTTTTTCATCGGTCATTGTTGCGCAGGTATGAGGTACCGGTTGTGCCTTCCGTTGAGCCTCCTGCTCCGGTGTTGGTTGAGGGTGAGTTGGAGTACGTTGTGGAAAAGATCTTAGACTCTCGTGTTTCCAGACGGAGACTCCAGTATCTGGTCAAATGGAAGGGATACGGTCAGGAGGATAATTCTTGGGTCACTGCCTCTGATGTTCATGCCTCCGATCTTGTCCGTGCCTTTCATAGGGCTCATCCTGATCGCCCTGGTGGTTCTGGTGAGGGTTCGGTGCCCCCTCCTTGAGGGGGGGGTACTGTTGTGAAATTGGATTCTGGGCTCCCCCGGTGGCCACTTGTGGAATTGAACTTGTGTGCATCATCCCCTCTGTTCACCTGCTCCTATCAGGATTTGGGAGTCGCTATATAACCTTGCTCCTCTGTCAGTTTCTTGCCGGTCAACAATGTAATCAGAAGCCTTCTGTGCTTGTTCCTGCTACTAGACAACTCCCAGCTAAGTTGGACTTTTGTCCTTGTGTGTTTTTGCATTTTGTTCCTGTTCACAGCTGCTGTTTCGTTACTGTGTCTGGAAAGCTCTTGTGATCGGAAATTGCCACTCTGGTGTTATGAGTTAATGCTAGAGTCTTAAAGGAATTTCTGGATGGTGTTTTGATAGGGTTTTCTGCTGACCATGAAAGTGTCCTTTCTGTCTTCCTGCTATCTAGAAAGCGGACCTCGATTTTGCTAAACCTATTTTCATACTACGTTTGTCATTTCATCTAAAATCACCGCCAATATATGTGGGGGCCTCTGTCTGCCTTTTGGGAAAATTTTCCAGGCTCAGCCATTGTAACCAGCACTGTTCAGTGGTGAGCAGGTGCTCCTGGGACTAAGTCCTGCTTTTCCTCTACTGAGCATGCCCAAGGGATGACTTCTCATTGGAGGTCGGGGGTCACATGCTCAGGTCCTGAAGCAGTTCCTATTGGACCACTAGGAAGGTCCTGGAGAGCTTTATCCATAAAAGGTTTGCATGGCCGCACAGCCATGCGCTAGTATCAACCTATGTTCATGAGTGTATGAGCTTAGCTACTTTGTGGTGTGTGTCAGCATGTGCTCAGGGTCGGCTGTAAGCCACTAGAATTCCGGCACCTCCGGAGAGGAGTTTGTGTGAATTTAGGGCTGGCGTATAGCCTCTAGAATTCCGGCACCTCCGGAGAGGAGTTGTTTTGTGTGCTGTTGCTGACTGTATGACGACTGTATGCTACCTGCTCCGTTAGTGAGCTTTGATCCTTGATGAGGTTAACAGAGCACAGCGTTACCTTTAATCCCAGCGACTCTGTGAAGCAACAGAGTTCGCTCCTATTCAGACCGGGTGATGGAACCCATGTCTATTCAGGCGTAGTACTGCCATATAGTGCCATTTACTAGTAGCAGGTTCCACTCCTGCACGGTGGACCCCAGGCTGCGAACGCACCTATACTATCTCTATATTTACTCGGTGCATTCCGCCAGCCCTAACATTATGCTATTGTCAGAGTCTGTCTAGTAATGGTGGACGATCAGTGTCTGCAACGGCACATCCAGCAGCTGGAGGGCAGGTTGGCGGCTCTTGAACGCACAACCTCGGCTGTGGATGTCACCACAGTCGCTGTTCAGGCTGCTAGCGTAGCTGCAGCCAGTTTGTCTACTGCCACCCCTGCTCCGAGTTTAACCCATCTCCCGTTACTAGACAAGTTTACTGGTGACAGTAAGCTGTGTCGGGGATTCGTGAGTCAGTGTGCTATACATCTAGAGGTCCTGGCTGCACATTTTCCCATGGATCGGGCTAAAGTGGGATTTATTTTATCCCTTTTGTCAGGCAGGGCGTTGGAGTGGGCAACGCCACTGTGGGAGCGTGATGATCGTATGGTGCAGAGTGCTCGTCGCTTCTAGGACTCTCTGAAACAGGTCTTTATGGGACCTGGTGTCACCCATGATACAGTGCTCCAACTGCTGGCATTGACACAGGGCTCGTCCATGGTCAGTCAATTCGCCGTCCACTTCCGGACTTTGGCATCTGAGCTGGAGTGGCCAGATAAAGTCCTTTTCCCGGTGTTTTGGAAGGGACTAGCTGACCATGTGAAGGATGCCTTGGCCACCAGGGAGATTTCTGCCACACTGGAGGAGCTTATAACTATTTCCACCCACATCGACCTTCGTTTTAACGAACGAAGGTTGGAGTGAACCCAGTGTAGGCAGAGGTTCCGCTTGGCTCCTACCTTCGCCACTCCTCTGGAATCTCCTGTTCAGGCGTCTGAGTCCCATGAGGAAATGGAGGTATCTCGAGCAAGACCTAAGTCCCGGGCCGCTCGAATACCCGTGGTCTGTAGTGTCTGCCAGCAGATAGGACATTAGGCCAAAAAATGTCCCCAGCGGTCGGGAAATGACCGCGTCTAGTAACCGTAGGAGGAGATTTACTAGACACAGCGGCGTTTTCCTCCAAACTGTCCTTTAAGGGGACAATCACCTTAGGCCCTTTTTTATCCTCAGCCTTCACCCAATGCCATGCAATACCCCTGGTGATGCTCGCCAAGCCGGTGACTGTATGAGTGGTGAATGGTAGGGTTGAGCGAAACGGGTCGATCATTTTCAAAAGTCGCCGACTTTTGGCTAAGTCGGCGTCTCATGAAACCCGATCCGACCCCTGTGCTTGTCGGCCATGCGGTACGCGACTTTCGCGCCAAAGTCGCGTTTCAATGACGCGAAAAGCGCCATTTCTCAGCCAATGAAGGTGAACGCAGAGTGTGGGCAGCGTGATGACATAGATCCTGGTCCCCACCATCTTAGAGAAGGGCATTGCAGTGATTGGCTTGCTGTCTGCGGCGTCACAGGGGCTATAAAGGGGCGTTCCCGCCGACCGCCATCTTACTGCTGCTGATCTGAGCTTAGGGACAGGTTGCTGCCGCTTCATCAGAAGCAGGGAGAGCGTTAGGCAGGGTCCACTAACCACCAAACCGCTTGTGCTGCAGCGATTTCCACTGTCCAACACCACCTTCGGTGTGCAGGGACTGTGGAAGCTATTTTTTTTTTTTTTTCCCCTCAGCGCTGTAGCTCATTGGGCTGCCCTAGAAGGCTCCGTGATAGCTGTATTGCTGTGTGTACGCCACTGTGGAAACCAACTGCTTTTTTCAAAGCACATATCCTCTTGTTCCTTCCTTTCTGCACAGCTATCTTTTCTGTTTGTCCACACTTTTTATTTAATTTGTGCATCAGTCCACTCCTATTGCTGCCTGCCATACCTGGCTTACATTACTGCAGGGAGATAGTAATTGTAGGACAGTTTTTTTTTTTTTTTTGTTTTTTTTTTGTGGGAGATTAAGATTGGCATTTCTGCTACAGTGCCATCCCTGTGTGTGCCATCTCTCACTGAGTGGGCCATAGAAAGCCTATTTATTTTTTCCGTGATTTGTGTTCTAAAATCTACCTCAACACAAAAACACTACATCAATCAGTGGGAGAAAAATATTGGCCTCAGTCAGGGCTTGTGTGCCACTGCTGTGTGTGCTATCTCTCATTCAGTGGGCTATAGCAAGCCTATTTTTTTTTTTTTTTTTTTTTTTTTTAATATTATTTGGTTTCTAAAGTCTCCCTGAAAAAAAAAAAAAACCATAAAAAAACAGTGGGAGAGTAATATTGCCCTTTCAGCTTGTGTGCCAGTCTTGACTCCTGGGTGTGCCACCTCTCTCCCTCTCATTCAGTGGGCCATAGAAAGCCTATTTATTTTTTTTTTTAAATATTATTGGGTTTCTAAAGTCTCCCTGAAAAAACAAAAAATACATAAAAAAACAGTGGGAGAGTAATATTGCCCTTTCAGCTTGTGTGCCAGTCTTGACTCCTGGGTGTGCCACCTCTCTCCCTTTCATTCAGTGGGCCATAGAAAGCCTATTTATTTTTTCCGTGATTTGTGTTCTAAAATCTACCTCAACACAAAAACACTACATCAATCAGTGGGAGAAAAATATTGGCCTCAGTCAGGGCTTGTGTGCCACTGCTGTGTGTGCTATCTCTCATTCAGTGGGCTATAGCAAGCCTATTTTTTTTTTTTTTTTTTTTTTTAATATTATTTGGTTTCTAAAGTCTCCCTGAAAAAAAAAAAAAACCATAAAAAAACAGTGGGAGAGTAATATTGCCCTTTCAGCTTGTGTGCCAGTCTTGACTCCTGGGTGTGCCACCTCTCTCCCTCTCATTCAGTGGGCCATAGAAAGCCTATTTATTTTTTTTTTTAAATATTATTGGGTTTCTAAAGTCTCCCTGAAAAAACAAAAAATACATAAAAAAACAGTGGGAGAGTAATATTGCCCTTTCAGCTTGTGTGCCAGTCTTGACTCCTGGGTGTGCCACCTCTCTCCCTTTCATTCAGTGGGCCATAGAAAGCCTATTTATTTTTTCCGTGATTTGTGTTCTAAATTCTACCTCAACACAAAAACACTACATCAATCAGTGGGAGAAAAATATTGGCCTCAGTCAGGGCTTGTGTGCCACTGCTGTGTGTGCTATCTCTCATTCAGTGGGCCATAGAAAGCCTATTTATTTTTTTTTTTTAATATTATTTGGTTTCTAATTCTCCCTGAAAAAAAAAAAAAAAACCTAAAAAAACAGTGGGAGAATAATATTGCCCTTTCAGCTTGTGTGCCAGTCTTGACTCCTGGGTGTGCCACCTCTCTCCCTCTCATTCAGTGGGCCATAGAAAGCCTATTTATTTTTTTTTTTAAATATTATTGGGTTTCTAAAGTCTCCCTGAAAAAACAAAAAATACATAAAAAAACAGTGGGAGAGTAATATTGCCCTTTCAGCTTGTGTGCCAGTCTTGACTCCTGGGTGTGCCACCTCTCTCCCTTTCATTCAGTGGGCCATAGAAAGCCTATTTATTTTTTGGTTTTTTTAATATTATTTGGTTTCTAAAGTCTCCCTGAAAATAAAAAAAAAAAATACATAAAAAAACAGTGGGAGAGTAATATTGCCCTTTCAGCTTGTGTGCCAGTCTTGACTCCTGGGTGTGCCACCTCTCTCCCTTTCATTCAGTGGGCCATAGAAAGCCTATTTATTTTTTGGTTTTTTTAATATTATTTGGTTTCTAAAGTCTCCCTGAAAATAAAAAAAAAAAATACATAAAAAAACAGTGGGAGAGTAATATTGCCATTTCAGCTTGTGTGCCAGTCTTGACTCCTGGGTGTGCCACCTCTGTCCCTCTCATTCAGTGGGCCATAGAAAGCCTTGTTTTTTTTTTTTTTTTTTAATATTATTTGGTTTCTAAAGTCTCCCTGAAAATAAAAAAAAAAAAAACATAAAAAAACAGTGGGAGAGTAATATTGCCCTTTCAGCTTGTGTGCCAGTCTTGACTCCTGGGTGTGCCACCTCTGTCCCTCTCATTCAGTGGGCCATAGAAAGCCTTGTTTTTTTTTTTTTTTTTAATATTATTTGGTTTCTAAAGTCTCCCTGAAAATAAAAAAAAAATACATAAAAAAACAGTGGGAGAGTAATATTGCCATTTCAGCTTGTGTGCCAGTCTTGACTCCTGGGTGTGCCACCTCTCTCTCTAATTGTGGGCCATAGAAAGCCTTTTTATTTTTTTCCTTCATTTGTGTTTTAAAATCAACCTCAACACAAAAACACTACATCAATCAGTGGGAGAAAAATATTGGCCTCAGTCAGGGCTTGTGTGCCACTCCTGTGCGTGCCATCTCTCATTCAGTGGGCCATAGAAAGCCTTGTTTTTTTGTTTTTTTTTTAAATATTATTTGGTTTCTAAAGTCTCACAGAGAAAAAAAAAAAAATAAATTAGGTGGGAGATTAATATTGACATTAGTGCTTGAGTGACAGTCCTGCGTGTGTGTCATCTCTGTGATTTGGTGTCACAGAAAACAGAGTGTGTAACATTGTGCCTGATTTTCCTTGTGGTCTCACCAACCTGTTAAGGGATATTGAAATCATACTGAAGTTATAGCTCACCGTGTAAGTTGTTTGACAGCAACAAATAAAGTTAGTTTGGTTACGATTTTTAAACAATGAGGAAGTCTGGTGCAAGAGGTCGTCGTGGGCGTTCATTGTCAGCTGGTAATGATGGTAGTGGTAGTGGAGCATCAGGTGGTCGTGGGGATAAAAATATTCCACCTAAGTCTGGAGCTGTGGAGCCAGTTTCGTCGTCAGGCTACACAAGGCCTCGAACGCTCTCTTTTCTGGGAGTAGGAAAACTGCTTTTAAAGGCTGAGCAGCAACAGCAAGTTTTGGCTTACATTGCAGACTCAGCCTCTAGCTCTTTTGCCTCCTCTTCCGAAACTGGTAAATGTAAAAGCAGCGCGTCGCTTGTGGATGTTCACGGTCAGGGACAAGTCGCTTCCTTGTCCTCCTCAGCAAAAACTACAACAAGAGAGAAGGATGCAGCAGGCGACACAACGGGTCACTCCATGGAGCTCTTTACACATACCGTCCCTGGCTTAGAAAGTGAAACATTTAACAGGCCATGCCCATTACAAGTAGATTCTGACATGGAGTGCACTGATGCACAGCCACAGCCAGAGTACTATGCTGCTCCTTTGACTCAGACCACCACATTGCCCTCTCAGGGTACAGATCCACAATCAGACCCTGATGAGACTATGTTGCCCCGCCACGAACGCTATACCACCGACCGACACAGTGACACAGACGAAGTTGCACACGAGCTCGAAGAGGAGGTAATAGATGACCCAGTTATTGACCCCGATTGGCAGCCATTGGGGGAACAGGGTGCAGGCGGCAGTAGTTCAGAAGCGGAGGTGGAGGAGGGGCCGCAGCAGGCATCAACATCGCAACAGGTTCCATCTGCCGGGCCCGTATCTGGCCCAAAACGCGTGTCAAAGCCAAAACCTGTTGGAGGACAGCGTGGCCATCCGGTTAAAGCTCAGTCTGCAATCCCTGAAAAGGGATCCGAGTCTAGGAAGAGTGCAGTCTGGCATTTTTTTAAACAACATCCAACTGATCAGCGCAAAGTCATCTGTCAAAAATGTTCAACTAGCTTAAGCAGAGGTCAGAATCTGAAAAGTCTAAATACTAGTTGCATGCATAGACACTTAACCACCATGCATTTTCAAGCCTGGACTAACTACCAAACGTCCCTTAAGGTTGTAGCACCCTCGGCCAATGAAGCTAGTCAGCAACGCAACATCCCTTCCGTCACTGTAAGGCCACCATTTTCCGCACCACCGGCAGTATCTGTGCAGGTTTCTTTGCCAGCCAAAAGCAGTCAGGGTCAGGGAATCACCAGTTTAGTAGGAGGAAATATTGCATCTAGGGCACCGGCGGAAACAATACCGTCTCCAACCGTCTCTCAGTCTGCCATGTACACCGGCACACCCGAAAGTTCCACGATCTCCTGCTCTCCAGTCCAGCTCACCCTACATGAGACTCTGGTTAGAAAAAGGAAGTACTTATCCTCGCATCCGCGTACACAGGGTTTTAACGCCCACATAGCTAGACTAATCTCGTTAGAGATGATGCCCTACCGTTTAGTTGAAAGCGAAGCTTTTAAAGCCCTGATGGAGTACGCTGAACCACGATACGAGCTACCTAGTCGACACTTTTTTTCCAGAAAAGCCATCCCAGCCCTGCACCAGCATGTTAAACAGCGCATCGTCCATGCACTTAGGCAATCTGTGAGTACAAAGGTGCACCTGACTACAGATGCATGGACCAGTAGGCATGGCCAGGGACGTTATGTGTCCATCACGGCACACTGGGTGAATGTGGTGGATGCAGGGTCCACAGGCGACATCAATTTAGGGACAGTTGTGCCTAGCCCACGGTCTAGGAAACAGTTGGCTGTAGGCGTTCGCACCCCCTCCTCCTCCTCCTCGTCCTCCTGCAGAAGCTACAGCTCTTCCACAGAACGCAGTCGGCCAACCACTCCATCGGCAGATGACACTGTTGCACACCAGTTGTCCCATTATGGGCCAGCTACTGCCAAGCGTCAGCAGGCTGTATTGGCTATGAAGTGTTTGGGCGACAACAGACACACCGCGGAAGTTCTGTCCGAGTTCTTGCAACAAGAAACGCAGTCGTGGCTGGGCACAGTAGATCTTGAGGCAGGCAAGGTAGTGAGTGATAACGGAAGGAATTTCATGGCTGCCATCTCCCTTTCCCAACTGAAACACATTCCTTGCCTGGCTCACACCTTAAACCTGGTGGTGCAGTGCTTATTGAAAACTTATCCTGGGTTCTCCGACCTGCTCCTCAAAGTGCGTGCACTTTGCTCACATATCCGACGTTCGCCTGTACACGCCAGCCGTATGCAGACCTATCAGCGGTCTTTGAACCTTCCCCAGCATCGCCTAATCATAGACGTTGCAACAAGGTGGAACTCAACACTGCACATGCTTCAGAGACTGTGCGAACAGAGGCGTGCTGTTATTTATTTGTGGGAGGATACACGGGCAGGCAGTAGGATGGCAGACATGGAGTTGTCAGGTGTGCAGTGGTCGAAGATACAAGACATGTGTCAAGTCCTTCAGTGTTTTGAGGAATGCACACGGATGGTTAGTGCAGACAACGCCGTAATAAGCATGAGCATCCCCCTAATGCGTCTGCTGATGCAAAGTTTGACGCACATAAAGGAGCAGGCGTCTGCACCAGAGGAAGAGGGAAGCCTTGATGACAGTCAGCCATTGTCTGGTCAGGGCAGTGTACAGGACGAGGTAGCGGGCGAAGAGGAGGTGGAGGACGAGGAGGATGATGGGGATGAGTATATTTTTAATGCGGAAACTTTCACGGGGGCACAGGAAATTGGTTGCGTGTCACGGCCGGGTTCTGGTTTTTTGAGGGACACAAGTGACGTAGATTTGCCTGCAACTGCCCCTCAACCAATCACAACCGGAGATTTGACAACTGGAACTTTGGCCCACATGGCGGATTATGCCTTACGTATCCTAAAAAGGGACACACGCATTACGAAAATGATGAACGATGACGATTACTGGTTGGCCTGCCTCCTTGATCCACGCTATAAAGGCAAATTGCAAAATATTATGCCACATGAGAACTTGGAACTAATATTAGCAACCAAACAATCAACTCTTGTTGACCGTTTGCTTCAGGCATTCCCAGCACACAGCGCACGTGATCGTTCTCACACAAGCTCCAGGGGGCAGCAGACTAGGAGTGTTAGGGGTGCACACATCAGAAGTGGCGTTGGACAGAGGGGTTTTCTGACCAGGTTGTGGAGTGATTTTGCTATGACCGCAGACAGGACAGGTACTGCTGCATCAATTGAAAGTGACAGGAGACAACATTTGTCCAGTATGGTTACTAACTATTTTTCATCCCTTATCGATGTTCTCCCTCAACCGTCATTCCCATTTGATTACTGGGCCTCCAAATTAGACACCTGGCCAGAATTGGCAGAATATGCATTGCAGGAGCTTGCTTGCCCGGCAGCAAGTGTCCTATCAGAAAGAGTATTCAGTGCTGCAGGTTCAATATTAACCGAAAAAAGGACTCGTCTGGCTACCCAAAATGTTGACGATCTAACATTCATTAAAATGAACCACAACTGGATTTTGAAATCTTTTGCCCCACCTTGCCCGGCCGACACCTAGCTTTCCTATGAAAAGCTCTTGCCTGTGAATTACTTTTCTAATGTCTAATTTGCTGCAGCTGATTGTACAGCATACGACATGTTTACACCTCCCTAAATGGCAAAACTCCCCACACGGGGCCGTGGTATCGCGAATTGGCGCAAGCACCCGTGAGACTGCTGTTTGTCTGAAGAGGTGGGTGTGCTCGCTTTTGGTTGACGGCATTGCTACTGGGTCCCTCATAGTACAATGTAGTGTCTCTGGCGGTGGTGGTGCGCACCCAACGTCAGACACACCGTTGTAACATGAGGGGCCCTGGGGCGGTCCCGCCGGCCTCAAGAGAGTTCCCCCCTACCCCAGCTCAAAATGTGCTCTACCACGTGCAAAATTATGTCGCACAGCTCCACCAATCTTTAGTCTATTCGCTGACATCATTCAATGTCTGGCACTGACAATACAAATTTGTAGACATCTATGATGCAACTTAAAGTAGTCTGTGTCTGTGTCCTATATTGGCACCATTAAATAGTTACTGCCAAATTACTATGTCAGAAACTCAGTAGATGAGCCCACCCCTGTACCTAAGTATGCCACCTTTTTTTTTTGTTTTGGTTGTTTTGCGAGACATTAACATCTATTTATATTTTGGGAGTACTGGGACAGACACTCCTTGCACTACTCCTCCACTCACCACCAAGCTGCCTGTGTATCCATGTAACCGCTGTAAAACTGCCATGAGCCTATTGTTTGTTATTTTAGGCCTTTGATAGCCTGTCTGCGGTCCCTACTTTAAATACTCCTCCACTGACCACCAAGCTGCCTGCCCGTGTATCCATGTAACCGCTGTGAAACTGCCATGAGCCTATTGTTTGTTATGTTAGGCCTTTGATAGCCTGTCTGCGGTCCCTACTTTAAATACTCCTCCACTGACCAGACCACTGCTGCCCGTGTACCCCTGGAACCAATTATAAAGTGCCTACAGCCAGCCCATTTTCTTATGTTAGGCCTTTGAAGCCTGTCTGCGGTCCCTACTTTAAATACTCCTCCACTGACCAGACCACTGCTGCCCGTGTACCCCTGGAACCAATTATAAAGTGCCTACAGCCAGCCCATTTTCTTATGTTAGGCCTTTGAAGCCTGTCTGCGGTCCCTACTTTAAATACTCCTCCACTCACCACCACCAAGCTGCCTGCCCGTGTATCCATGTAACCGCTGTGAAACTGCCATGAGCCTATTGTTTGTTATTTTAGGCCTTTGATAGCCTGTGTGCGGTCCCTACTTTAAATACTCCTCCACTCACCACCAAGCTGCCTGCCCGTGTATCCATGTAACCGCTGTGAAACTGCCATGAGCCTATTGTTTGTTATGTTAGGCCTTTGATAGCCTGTCTGCGGTCCCTACTTTAAATACTCCTCCACTGACCAGACCACTGCTGCCCGTGTACCCCTGGAACCAATTATAAAGTGCCTACAGCCAGCCCATTTTCTTATGTTAGGCCTTTGAAGCCTGTCTGCGGTCCCTACTTTAAATACTCCTCCACTGACCAGACCACTGCTGCCCGTGTACCCCTGGAACCAATTATAAAGTGCCTACAGCCAGCCCATTTTCTTATGTTAGGCCTTTGAAGCCTGTCTGCGGTCCCTACTTTAAATACTCCTCCACTCACCACCACCAAGCTGCCTGCCCGTGTATCCATGTAACCGCTGTGAAACTGCCATGAGCCTATTGTTTGTTATTTTAGGCCTTTGATAGCCTGTCTGCGGTCCCTACTTTAAATACTCCTCCACTCACCACCAAGCTGCCTGTGTATCCATGTAACCGCTGTAAAACTGCCATGAGCCTATTGTTTGTTATTTTAGGCCTTTGATAGCCTGTCTGCGGTCCCTACTTTAAATACTCCTCCACTGACCACCAAGCTGCCTGCCCGTGTATCCATGTAACCGCTGTGAAACTGCCATGAGCCTATTGTTTGTTATGTTAGGCCTTTGATAGCCTGTCTGCGGTCCCTACTTTAAATACTCCTCCACTGACCAGACCACTGCTGCCCGTGTACCCCTGGAACCAATTATAAAGTGCCTACAGCCAGCCCATTTTCTTATGTTAGGCCTTTGAAGCCTGTCTGCGGTCCCTACTTTAAATACTCCTCCACTGACCAGACCACTGCTGCCCGTGTACCCCTGGAACCAATTATAAAGTGCCTACAGCCAGCCCATTTTCTTATGTTAGGCCTTTGAAGCCTGTCTGCGGTCCCTACTTTAAATACTCCTCCACTCACCACCACCAAGCTGCCTGCCCGTGTATCCATGTAACCGCTGTGAAACTGCCATGAGCCTATTGTTTGTTATTTTAGGCCTTTGATAGCCTGTGTGCGGTCCCTACTTTAAATACTCCTCCACTCACCACCAAGCTGCCTGCCCGTGTATCCATGTAACCGCTGTGAAACTGCCATGAGCCTATTGTTTGTTATGTTAGGCCTTTGATAGCCTGTCTGCGGTCCCTACTTTAAATACTCCTCCACTGACCAGACCACTGCTGCCCGTGTACCCCTGGAACCAATTATAAAGTGCCTACAGCCAGCCCATTTTCTTATGTTAGGCCTTTGAAGCCTGTCTGCGGTCCCTACTTTAAATACTCCTCCACTGACCAGACCACTGCTGCCCGTGTACCCCTGGAACCAATTATAAAGTGCCTACAGCCAGCCCATTTTCTTATGTTAGGCCTTTGAAGCCTGTCTGCGGTCCCTACTTTAAATACTCCTCCACTCACCACCACCAAGCTGCCTGCCCGTGTATCCATGTAACCGCTGTGAAACTGCCATGAGCCTATTGTTTGTTATTTTAGGCCTTTGATAGCCTGTGTGCGGTCCCTACTTTAAATACTCCTCCACTCACCACCAAGCTGCCTGCCCGTGTATCCATGTAACCGCTGTGAAACTGCCATGAGCCTATTGTTTGTTATGTTAGGCCTTTGATAGCCTGTCTGCGGTCCCTACTTTAAATACTCCTCCACTGACCAGACCACTGCTGCCCGTGTACCCCTGGAACCAATTATAAAGTGCCTACAGCCAGCCCATTTTCTTATGTTAGGCCTTTGAAGCCTGTCTGCGGTCCCTACTTTAAATACTCCTCCACTGACCAGACCACTGCTGCCCGTGTACCCCTGGAACCAATTATAAAGTGCCTACAGCCAGCCCATTTTCTTATGTTAGGCCTTTGAAGCCTGTCTGCGGTCCCTACTTTAAATACTCCTCCACTCACCACCACCAAGCTGCCTGCCCGTGTATCCATGTAACCGCTGTGAAACTGCCATGAGCCTATTGTTTGTTATTTTAGGCCTTTGATAGCCTGTCTGCGGTCCCTACTTTAAATACTCCTCCACTCACCACCAAGCTGCCTGTGTATCCATGTAACCGCTGTAAAACTGCCATGAGCCTATTGTTTGTTATTTTAGGCCTTTGATAGCCTGTCTGCGGTCCCTACTTTAAATACTCCTCCACTGACCACCAAGCTGCCTGCCCGTGTATCCATGTAACCGCTGTGAAACTGCCATGAGCCTATTGTTTGTTATGTTAGGCCTTTGATAGCCTGTCTGCGGTCCCTACTTTAAATACTCCTCCACTGACCAGACCACTGCTGCCCGTGTACCCCTGGAACCAATTATAAAGTGCCTACAGCCAGCCCATTTTCTTATGTTAGGCCTTTGAAGCCTGTCTGCGGTCCCTACTTTAAATACTCCTCCACTGACCAGACCACTGCTGCCCGTGTACCCCTGGAACCAATTATAAAGTGCCTACAGCCAGCCCATTTTCTTATGTTAGGCCTTTGAAGCCTGTCTGCGGTCCCTACTTTAAATACTCCTCCACTCACCACCACCAAGCTGCCTGCCCGTGTATCCATGTAACCGCTGTGAAACTGCCATGAGCCTATTGTTTGTTATTTTAGGCCTTTGATAGCCTGTGTGCGGTCCCTACTTTAAATACTCCTCCACTCACCACCAAGCTGCCTGCCCGTGTATCCATGTAACCGCTGTGAAACTGCCATGAGCCTATTGTTTGTTATGTTAGGCCTTTGATAGCCTGTCTGCGGTCCCTACTTTAAATACTCCTCCACTGACCAGACCACTGCTGCCCGTGTACCCCTGGAACCAATTATAAAGTGCCTACAGCCAGCCCATTTTCTTATGTTAGGCCTTTGAAGCCTGTCTGCGGTCCCTACTTTAAATACTCCTCCACTGACCAGACCACTGCTGCCCGTGTACCCCTGGAACCAATTATAAAGTGCCTACAGCCAGCCCATTTTCTTATGTTAGGCCTTTGAAGCCTGTCTGCGGTCCCTACTTTAAATACTCCTCCACTCACCACCACCAAGCTGCCTGCCCGTGTATCCATGTAACCGCTGTGAAACTGCCATGAGCCTATTGTTTGTTATTTTAGGCCTTTGATAGCCTGTCTGCGGTCCCTACTTTAAATACTCCTCCACTCACCACCAAGCTGCCTGTGTATCCATGTAACCGCTGTAAAACTGCCATGAGCCTATTGTTTGTTATTTTAGGCCTTTGATAGCCTGTCTGCGGTCCCTACTTTAAATACTCCTCCACTGACCAGACCACTGCTGCCCGTGTACCCCTGGAACCAATTATAAAGTGCCTACAGCCAGCCCATTTTCTTATGTTAGGCCTTTGAAGCCTGTCTGCGGTCCCTACTTTAAATACTCCTCCACTGACCAGACCACTGCTGCCCGTGTACCCCTGGAACCAATTATAAAGTGCCTACAGCCAGCCCATTTTCTTATGTTAGGCCTTTGAAGCCTGTCTGCGGTCCCTACTTTAAATACTCCTCCACTCACCACCACCAAGCTGCCTGCCCGTGTATCCATGTAACCGCTGTGAAACTGCCATGAGCCTATTGTTTGTTATTTTAGGCCTTTGATAGCCTGTCTGCGGTCCCTACTTTAAATACTCCTCCACTCACCACCAAGCTGCCTGTGTATCCATGTAACCGCTGTAAAACTGCCATGAGCCTATTGTTTGTTATTTTAGGCCTTTGATAGCCTGTCTGCGGTCCCTACTTTAAATACTCCTCCACTCACCACCAAGCTGCCTGTGTATCCATGTAACCGCTGTAAAACTGCCATGAGCCTATTGTTTGTTATTTTAGGCCTTTGATAGCCTGTCTGCGGTCCCTACTTTAAATACTCCTCCACTGACCACCAAGCTGCCTGCCCGTGTATCCATGTAACCGCTGTGAAACTGCCATGAGCCTATTGTTTGTTATGTTAGGCCTTTGATAGCCTGTCTGCGGTCCCTACTTTAAATACTCCTCCACTCACCACCACCAAGCTGCCTGCCCGTGTATCCATGTAACCGCTGTAAAACTGCCATGAGCCTATTGTTTGTTATTTTAGGCCTTTGATAGCCTGTCTGCGGCCCCTACTTGCAATACTCCTCCACTGACCACAATGCTGCCTGGAGTGCCTGCCTGTGTATCCATGTAACCGATGTAAAACTGCCATGACTGCCTACTGTTTGTTATTTTAGGCCTTTGATAGCCTGTCTGCAGCCCCTACTTGCAATACTCCTCCACTGACCACACCAATGCTGCCCGTGTACCCCTGGAACCTATTTAAAAGTTCATAGAGCCTAGTTATATATTTTATTTACTATTAATAAGGCCATGATGGACTACGCTGTACCACGCTACAAGCTAACCAGTCGACACTTCTTTTGCGAGAAAAGCCATCCCAACCCTCCACCAGCATGTAGAAGACCGCATTGTCCATGCACTCTGGCAATCTGTGAGTACAAAGGTGCACCTGACAACAGACGCATGGACCTGTAGGCATGGCCACGGAAGATTACGTGTCCATTACGGCGCAATGGGTTAATGTGGTGGATGCATGGTCCACAGGGGACAGCCTACTAAGTCTGTCTGCAGTCCCTAATTCAAATTGTCCTCCACTGTCTAAATCGGAACTTCCACCTTCTGGCTTTCGGCCTATAGTATCAGAAATTAAACTGCATTTGGCCTTCAACTTTGGTTAGGGCCTACTAACGGCTTCTGCCCCTCCCTGGTGTTGCCCTCAACTAAATAAAGCTGAGCTTCAACCTTCTGCTCCAAATTACCATTTTGAAAAATGCAATAGGCTTTTCAGGCCTACTAAAGGAGTCTGTCTGTGTGCCCCTGCCTGGTGTTGTCCTCAACTAAATAAAGCTGAGCTTCAACCTTCCGGCTCTCATTATGTGGTTTAAAAAAAAAAAATGGTGGTTAGGGCCTACTAACGGCTTCTGCCCCTCCCTGGTGTTGTCCTCAACTAAATAAAGCTGAGCTTCAACCTTCCGGCTCTCATTATGTGGTTTTAAAAAAAAAAATGGTGGTTAGGGCCTACTAACGGCTTCTGCCCCTCCCTGGTGTTGTCCTCAACTAAATAAAGCTGAGCTTCAACCTTCCGGCTCTCATTATGTGGTTTTAAAAAAAAAAATGGTGGTTAGGGCCTACTAACGGCTTCTGCCCCTCCCTGGTGTTGTCCTCAACTAAATAAAGCTGAGCTTCAACCTTCCGGCTCTCATTATGTGGTTTTAAAAAAAAAAAAGGTGGTTAGGGCCTACTAACGGCTTCTGCCCCTCCCTGGTGTTGTCCTCAACTAAATAAAGCTGAGCTTCAACCTTCCGGCTCTCATTATGTGGTTTTAAAAAAAAAAATGGTGGTTAGGGCCTACTAACGGCTTCTGCCCCTCCCTGGTGTTGTCCTCAACTAAATAAAGCTGAGCTTCAACCTTCCGGCTCTCATTAAGTGGTTTTAAAAAAAAAATGGTGGTTAGGGCCTACTAACGGCTTCTGCCCCTCCCTGGTGTTGTCCTCAACTAAATAAAGCTGAGCTTCAACCTTCCGGCTCTCATTATGTGGTTTTAAAAAAAAAAATGGTGGTTAGGGCCTACTAACGGCTTCTGCCCCTCCCTGGTGTTGTCCTCAACTAAATAAAGCTGAGCTTCAACCTTCCGGCTCTCATTATGTGGTTTTAAAAAAAAAAAAGGTGGTTAGGGCCTACTAACGGCTTCTGCCCCTCCCTGGTGTTGTCCTCAACTAAATAAAGCTGAGCTTCAACCTTCCGGCTCTCATTATGTGGTTTTAAAAAAAAAAATGGTGGTTAGGGCCTACTAACGGCTTCTGCCCCTCCCTGGTGTTGTCCTCAACTAAATAAAGCTGAGCTTCAACCTTCCGGCTCTCATTATGTGGTTTTAAAAAAAAAAATGGTGGTTAGGGCCTACTAACGGCTTCTGCCCCTCCCTGGTGTTGTCCTCAACTAAATAAAGCTGAGCTTCAACCTTCCGGCTCTCATTATGTGGTTTTAAAAAAAAAAATGGTGGTTAGGGCCTACTAACGGCTTCTGCCCCTCCCTGGTGTTGTCCTCAACTAAATAAAGCTGAGCTTCAACCTTCCGGCTCTCATTATGTGGTTTTAAAAAAAAAAAAGGTGGTTAGGGCCTACTAACGGCTTCTGCCCCTCCCTGGTGTTGTCCTCAACTAAATAAAGCTGAGCTTCAACCTTCCGGCTCTCATTAAGTGGTTTTAAAACAAAAATGGTGGTTAGGGCCTACTAACGGCTTCTGCCCCTCCCTGGTGTTGTCCTCAACTAAATAAAGCTGAGCTTCAACCTTCCGGCTCTCATTATGTGGTTTTAAAAAAAAAAAAGGTGGTTAGGGCCTACTAACGGCTTCTGCCCCTCCCTGGTGTTGTCCTCAACTAAATAAAGCTGAGCTTCAACCTTCCGGCTCTCATTATGTGGTTTTAAAAAAAAAAATGGTGGTTAGGGCCTACTAACGGCTTCTGCCCCTCCCTGGTGTTGTCCTCAACTAAATAAAGCTGAGCTTCAACCTTCCGGCTCTCATTAAGTGGTTTTAAAAAAAAAATGGTGGTTAGGGCCTACTAACGGCTTCTGCCCCTCCCTGGTGTTGCCCTCAACTAAATAAAGCTGAGCTTCAACCTTCTGCTCCAAATTACCATTTTAAAAAATGCAATAGGCTTTTCCGGCCTACTAAAGGTGTCTGCCCCTCCCTGGTGTTGTCCTCAACTGAACAAAGCTGAGCTTCCACATTCTGGCTTTCGCCCTATACTATCAGATATTAAACTGCATTTGGCCTACTAGTGTGGTTAGGCCCTTGAAACAGTGTCTGCTGCTCTTGGGTTTGCTACTCCACTGAACAAAGCAATGCCGCCTGTTTAGTCCTGTTACCAATTTTGAACTGCATGTAGCCTACTTTATTCTTTGGCCCTATATCTGTTTCCTCCTCATCCTGCCCATTGCCCAGCCACTGCTAAATGAGTCTGCTGGTACATTGACCTAGACCACTACATTCCCCTTGTACTCTACACAGCCAGAATCTGTCCCTGCTGAAAGTAAGGTTCCCCTTCCCGCATGTTATACCACCTTACACAGGGACAAAGAGGAAGGTGCAGATGAAAGTGCAGGTTCCTTCATCAGGTGGGGGGGCATACTCGTTGGCGACGTCACTGGCACAGGGCCCCTCAGAGTACGCAAAAGTGTCGCTGCTGGTGGGAGGCGCCCCCGCCATGCAAACACACCGCCGTACTTTGAGGGGCCCTGTGCCAGTGGCAATGCGAACGAGTGGGCCCCCCCCCTGCTTGCTCAGGATCACAGCACTTGCAACTTTTAAATACTTACCTTTCCCTGCAACACCGCCGTGACGTAGTCCGCATTTCCTGGGCCCACGAAAAACTTGAGCCGGCCCTACTCCCCCCACAACTTTTGCCAAATGACCCCCAATTCCCTATGCCCAACTATTATTATAAAGTTAATTAAGATTGACAAGCTTCAGAAACAAGAATGGATGTTTTTGGCATTAAAATGGGCACTGTAGGTGTTTTCCTGGCCTCCACTCACTGCCGACTATGCTTCCCCATTGACTTGCATTGGGTTTCGTGTTTCGGTCGATCCCCGACTTTTAGCGATAATCGGCCGACTGCACTCGACTCGACTCTGGACAAAATCGGGTTTCCCAAAACCCTACTCGATCTTAAAAAAATGAAAGTCGCTCAACCCTAGTGAATGGGTCGACACTGCCCTCACAAATAACACACCAGACCATCCCATTTACATTATCTATGTCTCCATGCCATCAGGAGATTATTTCCCTCCTTGTCATCCTCGAGGGAATAGATGAGATCCTGCTATGGATACTTTGGTTACGTTATCACTCCCCTCATATAGAGTGGTCCTCAGGGAGAATGTTGGGATGGAGTGAATCTTGTGAGGGCAGATGTCTGAGGGAGTGCACTCAGGTTGCTACTACCGAAGTGCCCGCAGATCTTTCCTCACTCCCCAAGAACTACTGGTCCTATGTGGACATATTCTCCAAGAGGGCTGCGGAGATCCTTCAGGCCCACCGCCCCTATGACTATCCTATTGACCTCTTGCCTGATGCAGAGCCTCCCCAGGGTCGAGTCTATCCCCTGTCTCTCCCAGAGACAGAGGCGATGTCCCAATACATCCAGGAGAATCTGGCAAGAGGATTCATTAAAAAGTCAGTGTCACCTGCAGGGGCAGGGTTCTTCTTCGTGCAGAAAAAGAACGGAGAACTACGTCCATGCATTGATTACAGGGGTCTTAACGCCATCACTGTTAAGAATAAATACCCTCTGCCTCTGATATCAGAGCTTTTCAACAGGTTGCGGGGAGCGAGGGTATTTACTAAACTAGATCTGCGGGGTGCTTACAACCTGATACACATAGAGTCTGTGCCCCTGGGCAAGACTTTTGTGCCATCAAATTTGTGACCGGAGGTTCTCTCTTGGGTTCACTTGTCCAGGGTGGGTGGACACTTTGGGACCAAAAGGATATCTGAGCTTCTGGCAAGGACGGACTGGTGGCCGCATATGGCCCGTGACGTTGGAGACTATATTTGAGGGTGTGTCTCCTGCGCCAACAATAAGTCTCCTTGACAATGGCCAGCTGGGTTACTATTACCTCCTGCCAGTGGCAAACAGGTCCTGGGAGATGGTCAGGATAGACTTTGTGGTGGGCTTACTCAAGTCCTGTGGTTGCACCATCATTTTGGTAATCACAGACCATTTTTCTAAAATGGTGCACTTGGTACCTCTTCCACGGCTACCTTCTGCACGGGCCTTGGCAGCGTTGTTAATTAAACACATTTTCCGCCTACATGGTATGCCGGCCAAAATTGTCAGTGACCGGGGTCCCCAGTTTGCGTCTCGGTTCTGGAGAGAGCTCTGTCGTCTACTCAGCATCGAGCTGAATCTCTCTTCAGCATACCATCCCGAGACGAATGGGTTGGTAGAGAGGGCCAACCAGACCTTGGTCACATATCTGTGACATTTTGTTTCTGCTAGGCAGGATGACTGGGCATCCTTGCTACCGTGGGCAGAGTTTGCGCTAAACAATGTCGTAGCCGACTCCACTGGACAGACCCCATTCCTCCTTAACTACGGCCAGCGTACGTGGGTTCCTGTGCCTATGCCCATGTCTACCAACAATTCCAGGGTGGAAGACTGGGCTGTGGAGGCACATGACATTTGGGACCGCACTCAGGATGCCATCCAGGCTTCCTAAGAGAGAATGAGGTCCTCCGCCAATGCACATCGGCGCCCCGCTCCAACCTTTGCTCCTGGCAACTTAGTGTAGCTCTCCGCCCATAACATCAGGCTGCAAGTTGAGTCCACTAAGTTTGCACCTCACTACTTGGGTCCCTTCAAGGTCCTGGAACAGATTAACCCTGTGGTCTACCGTCTGGCCCTTCCTCCACGCCTAGGTATCACCGACACCTTTCATGTGTCTCCTCTTATGCCCGTTCACATGTCCCGGTTTTCTGAGTCATCTGCCGGGATATCGGGTTCATCTACGGATGATTTTGAGGTGAACTCTATCTTGGGTGTAAGGTGGTGCGTGGCAAAAATTTTTTTGGGGTGGATTGGAAGGACTATGGCCCAGAGGACAGGTCCTGGGAGCCTGATGAGCACATTCGGGCTCCACAACTCATTGCTGTCTTTGAGCGTAGCGAGGCCCAAGGAGGGGGGTAATGTTAGGTGTCGAGTTCCCGCTGCTGCACAGGGGGAATCTCGAACCTCCTCCGCTGCGGTCTCCCATTCTTCTACAGCCGCAGTGGAGCCTGCTCAGCAGAGATGTCGGTCCCAGCATCTGGCTCAGTCAGATACTGTGCGCTTGGTTACTGCTGATCTTCCAGGCTAAGCCATTGTAACCAGCACTGTTCAGCAGCGAGCAGGCGCTCCTGGGACTAAGTTCTGCTTTTTCTCTACTGAGCATCCCTAAGAAACAACCTCTCATTGGAGGTCGGGGGTCACATGCTCAGGTCCTGAAGCAGTTCCTATTGGACCACTAGGAAGATCCTGGAGAGCTTTCTCTATAAAAGGTTTGCATGGCCGCACGGCCATGTGCTAGTATCAACCTATGTTCATGAGTGTATGAGCTTAGCTACTTTGTGGTGTGTGTCAGCATGTGCTCAGGGTCGGCTGTAAGCCACTAGAATTCCGGCACCTATGGAGAGGAGTTTGTTTGTGTGAATTTAGGGCTGGCATATAGCCACTAGAATTCCGGCTCCTTGGGAGAGGAGTTTGTTTGTGTGAATTTAGGGCTGGCGTATAGCCTCTAGAATTCCGGCACCTCCTGAGAGGAGTTGTTTTGTGTGCTGTTGCTTACTGTATGACCACTGTATGCTACTTGCGCCGTTAGTGAGCTTTGATCCTCTGTGAGGTTAACAGAGCACAGCGTTACCTTTAATCCCGGCGACTCTGTGAAGCAGCAGAGTTCGCTCCTATACAGACCGGGAGTCGGAACCCGTTTCTATTCAGGCGTAGTACTGCCATATAGTGCCGCCATTTACTAGCAGCAGGTTCCACTCCTGCACGGTGAACCCCAGGCTGCGAACGCACCTATACTATCTCTATATTTACTCGGTGCGTTCCTCCAGCCCTAACACAGTTACTGGTGGATCTGCTGCAGCCGATAAACCTACATGCTATAATAACAGCTCCATTCCATGAGTACAATTTAATTATATTAACCTCGAATATTCTCGGATAAGACCGTATTCTGCGCTATTTTCTCCAACAGCAATTATTAGATGTCCCCTACTGTAAGACGTTAGGAAAACAAGAATTTTTTTGTGGCCTCTGGATAAGGCTTCTTTAAAACACTAGATGCTACAAACAATTTTAAAGTCAGGTACCCTTTTGTATGACACTAGGAACAGAAGATTTTTTTGGTGGCCTCTGGATCAGCCTCTATAACACACTAGATGCTACAAACTATTTTAAAGTCAGGTCCCTTACTGTATGACGTTTATCAACAGAAAAATGTTTTGGTTATGTTCGTGAGATTTGCAGACAGCTTAATTTCAACCCAACAAAATGACAAAGTGTGAGATGGTGGGCTGTCTTACTTTTTGCAACTGAAAAATTATAATTTTTTTTAATGTGCCTTAGGTCTGCAGACAGTTTTATATTACCTCAGCACAAAATGACAAGGTGGAATACAGAAGGCTGTTTCACATTTAGCTACTGAAAAAATATTATTTAGAATGCTATATTCGTGCACGGAGCACAATGGAAGGAGTGCACAACACACTTGTAGGACATTTGCCCTGTTGGTTTTGTCTGTGGATCTCAGTAATGGTCAAAAACAATGCTGGAAGGTAAATTTATCAGCCACACTGGACACTAGCTTGCTAAACTATCTGACTCATATACAACGGCCTAGCTAACTAGCTAAAATCTTGCTGCTAATATTGGCAGCATCAGAAGCAGCCTCTCTGCACTGCTACAGTGTGAAAATGGCGCTAAAACAAGATGTCCGCTCTTTATATGAAGAGAGATGTAATTTCAGCAGCCAATAACACAAGCCGTGGTGTCAGGACATTGTGGATGTTTCCTGCACCCTGATTTGCTAGCCGCAATGTGCACACATAAAGTTATGGAACAAAAAAAAGTTTATGAGAACGACTCGCTTCTGAGCTCGGCAAACCTCCTCCCCTCATCAAACACATGCAAAATGCTCGTGATACACCACCATTATTGTTGCAAAAGTGGTGAAAATACTTTTGTGGCACCACAAATATTTTCACGAGTGTATTACCGAGTGTTACCAATTTTTATAGACTTTTATAAAACTTTGCTCTTTTTTCTGATCATGAATCCGAATGTGGCATATTCGTGCCAAATTTATGCTTGGCGATCGTTTTCCGAGCAAATTCACGCATCACTAGCCATGACGTCATTACACCCTCATCTTTCTAGTTACTGCGCAAGAGTTCTGAAGTTGCGGAGAGGTCCAAGTTGGTTATAAGTTTTTTTGCTATTACTTAACACTTTGAAGGCCTTTTATGATTCAGAATATAGAATTGGTAGCTGAATCTGCCGGAAGCGAATTTTGGCAAATGTGGATTTTTGTAAATTCGAGTAGAATTCATTTCCACTGAAATATATTTTCTCATCTCTAATGGATACCAAACTAATAAACAAATGAGAGCAAGTCAGTATGTGTCAAGTAGAAACTGAAAACAACAAAAAGTAAAACACATGTCCAGAACACTGTAGCACTATAATAATAATAATAATAATAATAATAATAATAATAATAAATAGTGTAATTGCAAAATATCACAAAATTCTTAAAATAGCTTTGAAAAATAGACATTTTGGATTCATAATTAAAATTTATATAATTTATTCAATTTATGAATTTATACTTTCAACATATTCCGCAGTATCTCAGAGATTGTCATCACTACCTTCAATCCCAGTCTTTACCGACGCTCGCAATATCAGAAGTTGACTTTGTAATCTATCATTTCTTATGGGTCATAAATACGTTTTAGTCAGGCTTTTTCGATTGTCATAAAAATGTCATTATATGCTTTTCTAATCATTAAACATTACAGTTCTTAAATCCACATAGAAAATTTGCTTGCTATAGTATTACTCTCCATATTGGTACCATTAATTTGTTTCTATAAACCTAGATAAGACCCTACTGATAGATATGTCTATTATGAAAATATGGCACACATTAAGTGCATTAAGTGTGATTAATAAATACAGCAATAAGCCATTTAATACACAAAGGGCATAGTTAAGATGTTAGTGGCATTGTTCTGTGAAACTATGAGTAGAACATGTGATTGAATAAGACAGGTGGAAGTATGCTCAGTTCTCCATCATCTCGCCTTTGAACTTTTCAAACATTCTTATATGAATGGTATTAACATAACAACTATCTTTGAGACTACACTGAAAGGATATCTATTTGTCCTTGGGAATTGTCATAGAGTATAAAAGTTTACATACTGTATGTTATCCAGATGCCTATACAAAGGGTGATGAAGGTTTAAGATAGTAAGCACATCACTAGTTTTACTGTTATTAGGTGTTAAAATGATGACGAGATGACTCCAGCTGTGATAACAGTTCATTTAATAGTCTTGGATTAGAACTGGTACGGTAAAATAAATGATTTAAGTATGTATTTATGTATTCATAATATTGAATAATTGTACTAATATAGATAGAAAATACTAAAATATCACCCCACAAGTGTAAGATGCCCAAGCGAGGTAGTCATGGGCAAGCTTCTTGCCCACTTTGGCATTTTACAGATAACTCGTGTCCCAGGCCCGGTGTGCTGCTGTTTGTGAGGTGCATCACACTTACTTCAGGGCTGCAGGCCACGTCTGACTCCAGGAAACCCTCTTCTAGAACCAGAGCAGCTGTCAATCCCGGAGACACGAAGTTCATAAAAACAACCAAACATTTACTTGGTGAATGGCAGTATTTACAGGCAAGTCTAGAGGATAAGGCCCAATGGGTTGTCATCTTTCTCACAGGTACCAGACACAACCTCAGCCTTGGTTCTCAGTATAGGTAGAACTTCCCTTTTGTTATCTTCTCTAGCTCTGGGGGATATTCTCTTTTTCTATCAGTATATCTGGATTCCATTTCATTCTGCCTCTTAGGTTTTGAGTCCAATTTCTCCTGCAGCTTTGCAGAAGTAGTGTGACCCCTGGCCTCAACTTCTATCTCGAGGTTCCCAGGCTGGCAAAGGGGTCTTGAGCAGAGGGGTTCTCTGGCAATCCACTGCCCTGAGGTTCTGGGCTCACACTGTCCCTAGCAGCCCCTGTCCTGAGACTGTCACTTGTCTTTGCTCAGAATTCACTGAATCTGTCGCTTCTTGTGATTTATGGGGAGGAATCAGCCACTCTTTAACTCTTCGATGACTCCCAGGCATCAACATTCTCCTCACCTCCTTGGAGATCACCTTGCAGCTGGCTTTGGGAGTCCGATACGGCCTTTAGCTCACACTCACATGTGGTTCTGTCAGGATTTCATGCTCCACAACCTCCATACATCCTGGCAACTTCAAAAACAGGTCCTGGTTTCGCTAAAGCAATTCTCGGCACTGTTGCTCCTGGGCCGGTGACATATCTCTGCCACTGTCACATCCTTGATTCTGGCTTCAGGATTGGCCCCAGGAACATAACTTCCACCGGTTCCCTGTCTTGCCATAGTTTGAGCAGGTTAATGTGGTACACTAGCTACGGCTTTCTTATCCCTGGCTGGTGGATCTTGTAATTTATATCACTTAACTTAAGCACCTTGTATGGCCCTTGACACTTGGCCAGGAATTTAGTTTCCACTGTGGGGTTCAACACCAACACCCGGTCCTCGGAGCTTAACTATTTCAGTCTCGCTGACCAATTGTAGACCCTTGCTTGGGCTTCTTGTGCTTGAAGGAGGCTCTTCCTCACAATTGGCATCACCTTCACGATCCTGTCCTGCATCTGGGCCACATGTTCGATGAAGCTTCGGTGGGATGTTACCTCTGCTTCCCTGGTCTCCTTTGCAGTGTCCAGAAGTCCACATAGGTGCTGTCTGTATAGCAGCTCACTCTTACTGTGAGACCCCGTAGAGGCCTGTGGGACTTCCCTAATGGAGAAAAATAGGAACAGTAAGGGTGTGTGCACACGTCAGGATTTCTTGCAGAAATTTTCCTGACAAAAACCGGACATTTCTGCCAGAAATCTGCATGCGTTTTTTCACGTTTTTGACACTTTTTTTGTGCGTTTTTTTGCGGTATTTCCCAATGCATAGAATTGCGGGAAAAACGCGGAAAATCTGCAAAATTAATGAACATGCTGCTTTTTTTACCGTGCTGCGTTTATTTCGCGGAAAAAAATGCATCATGTGCACAAAACATGCAGAATGCATTCTAAATGATAGGATGCATAATGTATGCATTTTAAAAGAGTTTTTACAGCATTTTTATCGCGAAAAAAATGTGAAAAAACCTGTACGTGTGCACATAGCCTTATAGGCAATCTCAGCCTCAGAAATCCTTCTCCGTGACCTTCTTAAGCATGGATTTCAAGGTCTAGCTGAACTTCTCCACCAGACCATCCGTCTGCAGATGGTACACTGATTTCTGGTGTTGAGTAATCTGAAGAGCCTTACACAATTCCCTCATCACTTTTGACCTAAAAGGAGTCGCTTCATCCATCAGGATCTCCTTTAGCAGGCCCGTTCAGGAGAAAATATGGACTAGCTCTCAGGCTTTACTCCTGGCGGAGGACTTTCTCAGTGGTACCTTCTCCAGGTACCATGATGCATAGTTCATCCCCACCAGGATGTATTGGTGCCCCCTGGCAGACTTAACCAAGGGCCTGACAAGGTCCATAGCAATCCGGTCAAATGGTACTTCTATTATTGGCAAGGACACTAGTGAAGTGCTGAAGTGGGATACGGGAGCAGATGGTTGATAGGTAGGGATGAATCAGCAGAAATTAACAATGTCTTGGTAACACCCAGGCCAGTAGAACCTCTGAATTTCCTGCTCTTGAGTTTTGTCTACTCCCAAATGACCAACCAAGACATGAGAATGGGTCAGATCTAATGTCCTATGCCTATAGGGACCCGGCACCAACAACTGCTCTGTCTCTTTCCTTCTCGGTTTAGTGGCCAGGTAGAGCAGATCCTCATTTAAAAAGAAACATGGAAACCTGGGGTCAGCCTCTGGCCCTTGAGCAACCCCATTTATCACAATCACTGCATATGAGCAGTCGCAAATTTCCCCCACCAGAAATCCTCAACTCTGGAACCTCGGCCTCATTGGTTTATGTCTCATCCTCTTCACCAGCAAGGACACACAGGGGGACTCTTCCACCGCTTACTGCAATGGGGACTCATCATGGTGGAACCAGCTCCTGTTTGAGTCACTTGGTACCCCCGCCTTCCTCCATAAGTCCTAGAACAGGCAAAAATGTTGCCCTATTATTACCTGGTGTAACAGTTCCTGAACCACCTTATTTTACTCATCCCCTCAATTAATTTTTATAGTCACTATGGAATCGGGATAGGCCTTGGCATCCCCATTAATACAACAGACGCCCATGTTTTTTCCGGGGATCAATTGGCGGGGGAGTGTGGCCCTGGTGGGGAAGTGTGGTGTTGACACCTGTACGCCAATTATTGTAATGGGACATTAATGTGGCTCCTCCCTGGGTTGATAGTCTACACTGCAGGCAGGATAGGCATTGTAAGAATAGCGCCTCTGTAGGCTGCAGTCCATCTGCTTGAGGACATACGACAACTGACGGCTAAGTGTCCAGGACCATGGCATCTTCAGCAGACCAGGTCTTTACCAATGGACTTTGACAACCCCTCAGTCATGGACCTCAGACTCCCCCCAGTAGTGGCTCTACCACCCATCTTAGATTTAGGCTTTTTCGGGGTACCGCTGTTCGGGGATGCAACACTGCCCGACTTATTTAGGGACCTCTGGAAAACCGGATACCTTTCCACTAGGCAAGCCAGGTCGTCCTCATTCCAAGGGTCTCCCAGGGCAAACCAGGTCTGCACCGGCCTAGGAAGGGAGTGAACAAATCTGTCCATGACAACTCTCTCGACCATTTGGGCTGGAGTGGAAGACTCTGGCTGGAATGTTTCTGGAACATTGCCCGCATTCAAAACACCACCCAAGATTGATCGGCTCACTCAGCTGTACATGGAGGTAGGCACGTGAACACTGTCTCTTTCGGTCCTTCACTGGTTGATTATGTACATGTGTCATAAACCATGATGAAGTAAAAATAAACATGGGCCTTTGGGCAAAACAAGAAAACAAAACAAACTGGTATATCACAGTACATACATCTATGGGGAGCCGCCCTCACAGGGTAAGCAAACCACATCATTCACTTTAGCAGCAACATGACCACCTCTTCAAAGTAAGCCTTCCCAGGCACACTGAGCTCTGAATGCCTCAGAATGCCAACTATCTAAACCCCAGACCATACCCTTGGGTGGAGATAAGGGGGACAGCCTTCCATACACTCTATAGTTGTCCACAAAAACCCAGCATTTAAAATGATCAATTAACCCCTCTCAATACATAGTATGCTGTGCAAACTTCTGGGTTTCAAATGAAGAAGCTAATAGCCTCACCAAAACATATCACTGAACTTTGCCAGAAACTTTTTCCGAGTATGTTCAATATATAGCTATACAGTGCTCAGCATAAATGAGTACATCCTGAGAGATTTATCAGAAAACCTATGGTTGCCATTCAGAATCAGCATTTTCTATGGTATAACATGCTACAAAATACTCCTACAAATATGGACCATTGATTGCAAGCAAGATTTGTTATTTTGCACACTCAAATAAGTTATTTTCCTAGAAAACACATTCAAGACCATGTTGCAAAAATGAGTACACCCCAATTAAAGTCTTACGAGCAAAGTTAAGGTTTAGACAACAAAATTTTAATTAACAAAAATTCAACCACAGGTAAGTCTAATTGGGAGTCCAGGAGTCAGTTGACTTTAAAAGGGGATTACATTTTAAAAAAGCGTTTCCCATTTCATGCTGTCAGCAATAGGAAATAAAATAATTTCTTTACACATGAAAGGTAAAGGCTAAAAGAAGATTAGCAAAGCATTACCCAGTCAGAATACTGTAGCAAAATTCAACAAATGTGGTCAGACCGATCATGAGAAAGGTTGAAGAAAATGGACTTGCAAGTTAACTGCAGTTAGCTAAAGAGGTAGAAAACCAAATCTGGGTGAGTGTTTTTGGAGACATGATACAGTGAACATTGCAGAGGAATGACATGCATGGGTGTCATCCACAAGACAAGCCTCTCCTAAAACTCATGCACAAAAAAGCTTACCTACAGTTTGCCAGGGCTAGTGCTGAAAAGCATGATAGACTACTGAGAGTCTATTCTCTGGAGTGATGAGACCAAGTTAAATATTTGGATTCAAAATTGTATGGCGTTGTAACATTGATGAGTACAATAAAAAATGCATGGTGCCTATTGTTATGTTCCCCTGGTGAGGTGGATCCCTGAAGCTGCAGGTCATGTTGGACACATGTACCCTGGGCATTGGCTCAGCAGATTGTCAGGCACATTGTACAATGAGTACTCAAATAGCTTGTAATGTGAATAGCAATCTGGCAAAGCAGGACACATTGGAAGCTATAGATGTTTTACATATACAGGTGCTATTCACAAAATAACAATATCATCAAAAAGTTAATTTATTTCAGTTCTTCAATGCAAAAAGTGAAACACATATATTATATAGAGTCATTACAAACAGAGTGATCCATTTCAAGTGACTATTCCTGCTAATGTTGATGATTATGGCTTACAGCCAATGAAAACCCAATAGCCATTATCTCAGTAATTTAGAATACTTCATAACACCAGTTTGAAAAATGATTTTAAAATCCGAAATGTTGGCCTACTGAAATGTATGTTCAGTAAATGCACTCAATACTTTTAGGGTAGGGGCTCCTTTTGCATTAATTACTGTTGCTTAGTGTTGAGCGATACCTTCCGATACTTGAAAGTATCGGTATCGGACAGTATCGGCCGATACCCGAAAAATATCGGATATCGCCGATACCGATACCCGATACCAATACAAGTCAATGAGACACAAGTATCGGAAGCTATCCTGGATGGTTCACAGGGTCTGAAGGAGAGGAAACTCTCCTTCAGGCCCTGGGATCCATATTCATGTAAAAAATAAAGAATTAAAATAAAAAATATGGATAAGGTCCAGGGGCCGCCGGACGGGTGAGTATATCCATATTTTTTATTTTGTTTCTTTATTTTTTTACATGAATATGGATCCCAGGGCCTGAAGGAGAGTCTCCTCTCCTCCAGACCCTGGGAACCATACACTGGGAACTTCCGAATCAGATTTCCGATACCACAAAAATATCGGAACTCGGTATCGGAATTCCGATACCGCAAGTATCGGCCGATACCCGATACTTGCGGTATCGGAATGCTCAACACTACTGTTGCTGCATCAATGGAGGCGATCAGCCTGTGGCTTTACTGAGGTGTTTTGGAACCCAGGTTGCTTTGATGGCAGCCTTCAGCTCTTCTGCATTGCTGTGTCTGGTGTCTCTCATCTTCCTCTTGACATTACCCCATAGTAATACAGAATCCAGAAACGTCAGTGGCTGGATGAAAGATGCAAGAGTCGGGATCCCAGAAACTCACCCAGCTTTTATGCACACACACTGATTACAATCAAACGGATCACAGGGGAGGATGTTACCTTTAGTAGCCATTCAAACCCACTTGTGTCAATTTCTGTGCATGTTATCAGGCCAAAATCACCAGGATCTTATGAACTTTTGATCAGGGTCATTTTGAATGTTTTTGGTTGTCATTATGATTTCAAAAGAGAAAACACAGTAGTTGGACGATAAATGGCTTCACCCAACCACTAACCAGGAGTGGAGAAAAACTTTTGGTGCTATCATTCATATTCTCTGAAAAAAGGCCAAGAAAGCAAAAATTCTGCTGGGGTATGTAAACTTTTGAGCACAACTGTAAATGTGGTATCGCTGTAATCATACTGAAATGAAGAATAAATCCTTATCACGTTCATTATACTGTGAATGGCATAAAAAAAGCCAAAATAGATTCCTATATTGATGTTTTTTGATGATTGTAATACTATTGTAGGAACTCGAGGATTCTGATAGCGTGGGGCAATGAACAGACAGAGACGGGTTTCTTTAGTGCAAATAGTGTATTTGTACAACAGCAATAACACCCAAAACAATTTACTGATAACCTACAATGTCCTGGAATAAAACAAGTCCTTGAAACATATACAGCAAATCGGCAGAGTTCTTAAGGCAGAGTCCTCAGCAAGGTGATCAAAAGGTGAGTGTGACAGGTGACATGGTGCAGATCCAAACACTGTCGGTGCAGAAAGAGTCAAATCCAGGTATGAAGTAAACACAGGGAAGTCCAGAACAAGTCCACAAGTTCATCCCAGGTGTGGCATGAACACGGGTAAGTCCAGAAACTAGTTCACAAGTTGATCCCAGATTTGGCATAAACACAGGTAAGTTCAGAAACAGGTTCACATAAGTATTTTACTGGTGTTGTTTCCAACAGCTCCCACCGGGGGGAGTAAATGAAGGATTAAGTAGCAACACACAGTCCAGAAACATGTCCAGAAACAAAGTTCCAAATACACAGTTCTTAACAAGAGGAATGAACTAATGGTTAAGTTCCAAGTCAGCAGACTAATGATAACATAGAGAGTGTAGCTTACATATGCAGGGAATGTCCAGAGCCAGAGGTAGAGACACACTCAGAACCAGCAGCTGAGCTGAAGGAGAACAGAATCAGAATACTCCAGCAAAGAGGCTGACACCTGACCCGGGTTTTAAACAAACGAACAGGAAGTAGGGCAGACAAAAACAGCAAACTCCATCTTAACAAAGGGCAAAATAATTCACAAGGTGAATTGGAAAACCCAGAATACTGACAATGATCCTGTTTCGCATAAATTGGAATAGAAGGTGTCCCAAAAATTTATGTGCCCAAAATTGTACCAATAAAAACATCAACTTGTCCATAAAAATACGAGCCCTTACATATCTCTGTCGGCAGAATTCTAGAAAAATTATAGCTCTCAAAATATAGCGATGCACAAAAAAAAGTTTTATCGTGTGTGAAAGCAGCCAAACATAAAAAATAAATAAATCTGGTATTGCTGTAATTACACTGACCCAGAGAATAAAGCCATCTAATTGCTTATACCGCATGGTGTAAAACATAAATAAAACCAATTTTTTACATGCTGTTGATTTGTTTATTCTGCCTCCCAAAGATTGCATTAAGGCTTCGCTCCTATGTATCTTGCACTCTATGCTCAGTGCTTATACATGAGTTTCCTTGCAAATCTCTAATATACGTCATTCAGACAGAACCCCTGGCAGAAGTTTCCCTACAATGAGGCAGATGGAAACACTGTGGATGCCATCTGACTTATGATCGAGGGGTATCTGTCTTTTTAAGCATGCATAAAAGCACAGTTGGCTACAGATTTACGCACCTATGAAGAGAGGCTATATTGAGCCCAGAGTAACTCTCTTGCCTCATTATAGTGAATTGACACCTTAGGGGGTTCATCTGAAAGTAAGGGCTCAGCGTACAGCGCCAGATAAATGTGATCCTAAATTTATATAAAATGTTCCCAATAAAAGCTTCAACTGAAGCTGACATGAAGTCCCCATTCACGTCCGTCATCTGTCAATGGAAATATAGCGGGCTTCCACACTACTAGTAGCAAAAAGGCTCTAGAAAAGAGCTATGGCTCCTCGACCCCCAATAGTAATTCAGCTAATTCAGTGCTTCCAAATCCTTATGTCTCCATCCCTTCTGGGCCCCACAGTGTTCCTAAATCACATTTAGCATCCACATGTTTAATAATTTCTGTAGCAATGAGATCTAACTTAATTTACGGGTGCATATCTCCAGAAACAGGAGCTGGGTACATTGTATGGGCACTACAATGTATGCCAGATTTTCAATTTTTACTCAGCAACATCCACTGCTGCTTGTTTCTGGAAAATATTCATGGAGTAATAATTGCCACTACACCTGTAAATAAAATAGGGTCATTTGTGAAGGGTTTTCACTGTTTAGGCACATCAGAGGTAAACACAACATGGTCAATTTTGAGCATCATAAGTTAAATGATGCTCCTTCCCTACTGAGCTCTGCTGTGCACCCAAACAGTAGTTTTACACCGATATGGGGTATCTGTGTAATCTGGAGAAACTTCAGAGCAAATTGTCCATTTTCTCCCCATTACCCTTTTGAAAATGCAAAATTTGGGACTAAAACAATAGGTGGGGAAAAATTTTCTTTCCACATTGCTTTAATTCCGGTGAAGCCGCTAAAGGGTTAACAAACTTCTTGAATGTGGTTTTGAGCACCTTAAGGGGTGTAGTTTTTTGGGTATTTTCTGTCACATAGGCCCATTACAATCATTTCAAATGGGATGTGATCCCATTGGTTTTGTAAATTTTGCTGTACACATGAGATATTGCTGATGAAGCATTTCAGAGTTTTTACATCATAAAGTGAAACTGGTCAGAACTGAAAAAATGGAGTGGAAAACATGCTGGAGGGTGAAGGGATTACCCCTTTACCCCCCCCCCCCCCTCTCCGAAGGCTATTTACACCTTCACAGCCAAGTCAAATTTTACAATTCTGACCAGTGTCATTTTATGTGGTAAAAACTCGGGAAGTCTTCAACAGATCCCGCTGATTCTGAGATTATTTTTTCATGACATATTGTACTTCTTGATAGTGGTAAAAAAAATTTGATATGACTTGCATTTATTTGTAAAAAAAATGGAAATTTGATGATTTCTAATTTTTTCGAAAATGTGCAAAACTGTTTCTTTAGGTACCACATTACATTTGAAGTGACTTTGAGGGGTCTATATGACAGAAAATACCCCAAAGAGACACCATTCTAAAGCCATGTCACAGAACCCCTGATGTGCCTAAACAGTGGAAACTCCAAGTGACATCATTTTGGAAACTGGACCCTTCAATGAACTTATCTAGATGTGTAATGAGCACCTTGAACCCCCATGTGCTTTACAGAAGTATATAACATTGAGCAGTGAAAATAAAAAAAAAGACATTTTTGCCACAAAAATGTTTTTTATCCACAAATTTTGCATTTTCACAAGGTGAACAGTAGAAACTGCTACATACAATTTGTTGGGCAATTTCTCCTGAGTAGGTTGATACCTGACATGTGGAAAAAAAACTACTGTTTGGGAGCACAGCAGGGCTTGGAAGGGAAGAAGAGCCATTTGACTTTTTGAAAGCAAAATTTGCTGGAATGGCTAGCGGACACCATGTTGCATTTGGAGAGCCCCCTGATGTGCCTAAACAGTTGAAAGCCCCACAAGTGACACCATTTTGTAAAATAGACCCCCCAGGGAACTTATCTAGATGTATAGTAAGCATTGTGAGGCCACGACTAGTGTTGTATGCGAGGGTCATTATGTGTCCACCAGGATGCATACAGAAGCGTATTGAGGCTGCAGAAGTGCATTGCAGTCACAGGCATAGCTGTGATTGCAATGCAAAATAAAAGTGTTGGTCTTGGGGAAGCCATTTGTCCAAGGTAGATTTAAAAAAAACCTGCCATGGGCTTTTACTTTTGAAGCGGAATACAGGATGGTAGTGGTGCGGTCCTCTTCCTCCCAGCAACGTCTTCCATGTGGCCTACGGCCACAAGTTCCTTGTAAAAAATAACCTGCAGCAGAGGGTTGGGTGTGGCTGGCTTGGTTTGCAACTTGGCAGAGCAGACCAGGAGGCTCTGCAAAACTTCAGCCTGTGTGAAGCAACACGGAGCCAAAAGGCCTGGCGCACCTTACCGTACATGGCAGTGAAGTCACCCACGGCAACCAGTCTCGGATACAGGATGTCTTGTTTCCCAGCTGCCATCCGGAGGATACCCATTTGTTTTCTATTTTGTGAGTACACTGAACATTAAAGAAACTTTGTTTTTTGAACTTTCCTGTGGTCACTGCCTGCTGTCACACTGCATCCACCCCATTGCACTACAGCATCTTGAACTCCCAGGTGCTTCTCAGAAGATTACATCATTGAGCTGTGAAAAAAAAATCACATTTTTCCTACATAAAATGTTTTTAGCCCAAAATTTTGCATTTTATAAGGGCAACAGAAAAAATTACACCATACAATTTGATATGGAATTTCTCCTGACTACGCCGATAAAGATAATAGGATAAACTGCACCATACTATTTGTTGTAAAAATTCTTTTGAGTACACTGATACCCCATATGTGGGAGAAAACTACTGTTTGGGTGCACAGAATGGCTTAGGAAGGGAGGAGTGACGTTGTGGAGCACACACTTTGATAGAATTGTGTGCAGGTGTCATTTAATGTTTGGAGTGCCAATGATGTGCCTTAACAGTGAAAAATCCTAAGGGACCCCATTTTGGAAACTAGACCCCTCAAGCAAATCACCTAGATGTGTGGTAAGTGCCTTGAACCCCCAGATGCTTCACAGAATTTTACAACGTTGATATGTGAAAATAAAAAAACAAACAATTTTTCCAACAAAACTGTTGTTTTAGCCCCCAATTTTTTAATTTTCAGAAGGATAGGAAAAAATGGACCTCAAAAGTTTGTTGTGCAATTTCTCCTGAGTAAAAAAATAACCTATATGTGGTCAAAATCTACTTTTCAGGTGCAGTGCAAAGTTCAGAAGGGAAAAAGAGGCACATTGGAGTACAGATTTTGCTGGAATGGTTTGAGTATGTCACATTGACAGAGTACCATAACAGCATAAACTCCCATGGATGACCTCATTTTACAAACTACACTCCCTAATGAATTCATTTAGGGGTGGAGTTATCATATTGACACCACATATGTCTCACAGATTTTTATACTCTTGGGCAATGAAGAAAGAATAATTACATTCTTACCACTAAAAGGTTGTTTTAGCCTAAAGTTTTTAATTTTTCTAAGAGATAATGGGAAAAAATGTACATAAATTTGTTGTTAAAGTTTTTCTTGACTGCGCCAATACACTGCATGTAGTACTCGCCTGAGCATCTCACTGTTCTAGATGATAGGAGCTCGCAGAGTATTTCCGGGGTTGCTCGGCGAGAGCCAATGAACATGCAGGGATTGTCTGCCACACACTGTAATGCCTTAGCCAGTTTCCTACTCCACACTGATGAGGGGCAAATACCCTGAAACAGCTGTCTGTGGATGGATACCATGTTTTGGCATAGGTGGTTTTCCTTTATGGGATGCTGCCCTTCCCGTGGTTGTTCCTTCCCGGTGAAAGACCTGGCTATTCATTGCTTGCGTTGAGAAACACGTGATGGTGTCTCCGTGGCCTTTCTACATGCATTTGCATATTTCCCATAAGGAATGGGGGCAGTGTTCTGGATCACTGCGTTGAAAAATACGTGAAGGTGTCTCCGCGGTGTTGGATGTTTTGATCTCCCCGAGGTCATTCATCCTTATGTTCATAGCCTTTTCACTAGGCACTGCTCCTAATAGCCAGTTTCCTACTCCACACTGATGATCGGCAAATACCCCGAAACAGCTGTCTGTGGATGGATACCATGTTTTGGCATAGGTGGTTTTCCTTTATTGGATGCTGCCCTTCCTGTGGTTGTTCCTTCCCGGTGAAAGACCTGGCAAATCATTGCTTGCGTTGAGAAACACGTGATGGTGTCTCCGTGGCTTTTCTACATGCATTTGCATATTTCCCATAAGGGATGGGGGCAGTGTTCTGGATCACTGCGTTGAGAAACATGTGAAGGTGTCTCCGCGGTGTTGGATGTTTTGATCTCCCCGAGGTCATTCATCCTAATGTTCATTGGCTGTGGCAGTACAGTGATTGCGTGGCCGCACAGCTTCATCAGGTCTATATCAGACCTGGCTGTTGTGAACTCTGTTTTCAGGCTTCCTCTTGTGGTCACAGGTGGTATTGTGTGACTTTTGTTTTGGGCTCCCCCTGGTGGCTTTGTTTGTTATCCTGCGGGTCTGTGGCTGATCAGCTGCCTCGTTATTCACTTGGGAGTTTCCTATTTAGCTCTGTTTCACTTCTACTTGTTGCCGGCTGTCAATGTATTCAGTGCTATTCTGATTACTCCTGATTATCTTCGGTTTCAGTCTCTTCAGGAGAAGCTAAGTTCTGTTTAATTATTTTTTGCTCATCAGTCTGCAATATGATTTCTGTGTATGATGAGTTTAGTCCAGCTTGCTAATATGTGATTTCTTGCTGCTGGTTTGCTCTGGGGTACAGAGTTGCTTCCCCCGCACCGTTAGTTGGTGCGGGGGCTTGAGCAATCTCTGCGTGGATATTTTGAATAGGGTTTTTAATTCACCGCACAGTTCCCTTTCTATTTTCTGCTTTCTAGTGTTAGCGGGCCTCATTTGCTAAATCTAATTTCATCTCTGCGTTTGTGCTTTCCCCTTAACTCACCGTTAATATTTGTGGGGGGCTATTCTATATCTTTGGGGTCATTTCACTGAGGCAAGTGAGGACTTTCGTTCCCTCTAGGAATAGTCAGTTTCTTGTTTAGTTACTTAGCTAGTCCTACTTGCGATCCTTGCCACTAGGATCATAACAGTACAGCCGGCCCGTAAAGTGTTAATTGCATGGCAGAAGCAGGAGAAAAGAAGCCTTGAGAATTTTTTTTTTTTTTTGCCGTGTGTCTAGCTGCTGTGTGTCTAGCTTCTCTCCTCCTCTTAATCTTGGTGTGGCTCTGAACTCAGCTGCTGATATGGATATTCAGAGTTTGGCCTCCAGTGTAGATCATCTTGCTGCAAGGGTACAAAGTATTCAGGATTTTGTTGTTCACAGTCCTATGTCAGAGCCTAGAATACCTATTCCGGAGTTGTTTTCTGGAGATAGATCTAGGTTCCTGAATTTTAAGAACAATTGTAAATTGTTTCTTTCTTTGAAACCTCGTTCCTCTGGTGATTCCGTTCAGCAAGTTAAAATTATAATTTCTTTCTTGCGTGGTGACCCTCAAGATTGGGCCTTCGCATTGGCGCCAGGGGATCCTGCATTGCTCAGTGTTGATGCGTTTTTTTCTGGCCCTTGGATTGCTCTATGAGGAACCTAATCTTGAGAACCAGGCTGAAAAAGCGCTGTTGGCCCTCTCTCAGGGGCAAGATGAAGCAGAGGTGTACTGCCAGAAATTTCGGAAATGGTCGGTGCTTACTCAGTGGAATGAGTGTGCCCTGGCTGCAAATTTCAGAAAAGGTCTTTCTGAGGCCATTAAGAATGTCATGGTGGGGTTCCCTACGCCTGCAGGTCTGAATGAGTCAATGACTTTGGCCATTCAGATTGATCGGCGTTTGCGGGAGCGCAAACCTGCGCACCATTTGACGGTGTCTTCTGAACAGACACCTGAGTCTATGCAATGTGATAGAATTCTGACCAGAAGTGAACGGCAAAATTATAGACGGCAAAATGGGTTGTGCTTTTACTGTGGTGACTTAGCTCATGTTATCTCAGCATGCTCTAAGCGCAAAAAAAAGGTTGATAAATCTGTCACCATTGGTACTTTACAGCCTAAGTTCATTTTGTCTGTTACCCTGATTTGTTCCCTGTCATCTTACCCGGTTATGGCTTTTATAGATTCAGGTGCTGCCCTGAGTCTGATGGACTTGTCATTTGCCAGGCACTGTGGTTTTGTTTTGGAGCCTTTAAAATTCCCTATTCCACTAAGGGGAATTGATGCTACGCCATTGGCTACGAATAAACCTCAGTACTGGACACAAGTGACCATGTGCATGACTCCTGTTCATCAGGAGGTGATTCGCTTTCTTGTACTGCATAATTTACATGATGTTGTTGTGTTGGGTCTGCCATGGTTGTAGACTCATAATCCAGTCCTGGATTGGAAAGCAATGTCTGTGTCAAGTTGGGGTTGTCAGGGAATTCATGGCGACGCTCCTGTGGTGTCAATTGCTTCATCCACTCCTTCTGAAATCCCTGCGTTTTAGTCAGACTACCAGGATGTATTTGATGAGCCCAAACTCAGTTCTCTACCTCCTCATAGGGATTGTGATTGTGCTATAAATTTGATTCCTGGTAGTAAGTTTCCCAAGGGACGACTTTTCAATTTGTCAGTGCCGGAGCATGATGCCATGCGGAGTTATATAAAGGAGTCTTTGGAGAAAGGACTTATTCGCCCCTCCTCCTCCCCTCTTGGTGCGGGGTTCTTTTTTGTGGCTAAGAAGGATGGTTCTCTGAGACCTTGTATTGATTATCGCCTTCTAAATAAGATCACGGTCAAATTTCAGTATCCTTTGCCATTGTTATCTGATCTGTTTGCTCGGATTAAGGGGTCTAGTTGGTTCACCAAGATAGATCTTCGTGGTGCGTATAACCTTGTGCGTATTAAGCAGGGTGATGAATGGAAAACTGCATTTAATACGCCCGAAGGCCATTTTGAGTACTTGGTGATGCCTTTTGGACTTTCTAACGCTCCTTCTGTCTTTCAGTCTTTTATGCACGACATCTTCCGCGAATATCTGGATAAATTTATGATTGTGTATCTGGATGATATTCTGTTTTTTTCTGATGATTGGGAGTCCCATGTTAAGCAGGTCAGGATGGTGTTTCAGGTCCTGCGTGCCAATGCTTTATTTGTGAAGGGCTCAAAATGTCTTTTTGGAGTCCAGAAGGTTTCTTATTTGGGTTTCATTTTTTCTCCTTCTACTATTGGGATGGACCCAGTCAAGGTTCAGGCTATTCATGACTGGACGCAGCCTACTGTTGTGAATTAGACTTTTTTGGCTCCCTCTAGTGGTTACTAGTGATATGACTCTGGGATTTCCTTCCCTCTGTTTGCACCCAGCTGGGTCGTTACTTCAGGGGTGTTGCTATATAAACCTCCTGGAACCTTAGTCCAGTGCCTGGCATCGGTGTTATCAGACACATTCTGTTTGCTCCTGTTTGCTGGTCCTGGTTCGTGCTAAATTAAGCTAAGTCTTGCTTCTTTGTTTTTTTGGGTTATTTGTTTGCTATCATTTTTGTCCAGCTTGTACTATATGTGATTCCTGACCTTGCTGGAAGCTCTAGGGGGCTGGTGTTCTCCCCCCGGGCCGTTAGACGGTTCGGGGGTTCTTGAATTTCCAGTGTGGATATTTTTGATAGGATTTTTTGCTGACCATATAAGTTATCTTTCTATATTCTGCTATTAGCTAGTGGGCCTCTCTTTGCTAAATTCCTAGCTCATTCTTATGTTTGTCTTTTCCTCTTACCTCACCGTTATTATTTGTGGGGGGCTTCTATCCAACTTTTTGGGGTATTTCCTCTGGAGGCAAGAAAGGTCTTTCTTTTCCCTTCTAGGGGTAGTTAGCTCTCCGGCTGGCGCGAGACGTCTAGGATCAACGTAGGAACGTTCCCCGGCTGCTGGTATTTGTGGTGCTAGGATTAGTTATATGGTCAGCCCAGTTACCACTGCCCTATGAGCTGGTTTTCTGTATTTACTGACTTAGCATTATTCCTGAGACCCTCTGCCATTGGGGTCATAACAGTATGCCAGGCCAATATTGAATGTTTAAAGCATTGCAGAAGTGGGATAATAAGAAAGGAAATTCTGAGTTTTTTTTTTTTCCTTCCTTCTCTTCCTCCCCTTTACCTTTGAGTGGCGTGTGCTTGCTGCAGACATGAATGTGCAGACCTTGATTACAAGTGTTGACCAGCTGGCAGCTCGTGTGCAGGGTATACAAGATTTTGTTACCAGTAGTCCTATGTCTGAACCTAAAATACCTATTCCGGAATTGTTTTCTGGAGATCGATTTAGGTTTAGGAATTTCAAGAATAATTGTAAATTGTTTCTTTCTCTGAGACCCCGTTCATCTGGAGATTCTGCTCAGCAAGTTAAAATTGTTATTTCTTTTTTGCGGGGTGACCCTCAGGATTGGGCTTTCTCGCTAGCGCCAGGAGATCCGGCATTGGCGAATATTGATGCGTTTTTTCTGGCGCTCGGATTGCTTTACGAGGAACCCAATCTTGAAATTCAGGCAGAAAAAGCCTTGCTGGCTATTTCTCAGGGTCAGGATGAAGCTGAAGTGTATTGCCAAAAATTTCGGAAATGGTCCGTGCTTACTCAGTGGAATGAGTGTGCTCTGGCCGCAAATTTCATAAATGGCCTTTCTGAAGCCATTAAGAATGTGATGGTGGGTTTCCCCATTCCTACAAGTCTGAATGATTCTATGGCGCTTGCTATTCAAATTGACCGGCGTTTGCGGGAGCGCAAAACCGCTAATCCTCTGGTGGTGTTGTCTGAACAAACACCTGATTTAATGCAATGTGATAGAATTCAGACTAGAAATGAACGGAAAAATCATAGACGTCAGAATGGGTTGTGTTTTTACTGTGGTGATTCTACACATGTTATATCAGCATGCTCTAAACGCCTAACAAGGGTTGTTAGTCCTGTCGCCATTGGTAATTTGCAACCTAAATTTATTTTGTCTGTGACTTTAATTTGCTCTTTGTCTTCTTACCCTGTTATGGCGTTTGTGGATTCAGGTGCCGCCCTGAGTCTTATGGATCTGTCATTTGCCAAGCGCTGTGGTTTTGTTCTTGAACCGTTAGTAAATCCTATTCCTCTTAGAGGTATTGATGCTACGCCATTGGCGGAAAATAAACCGCAGTTTTGGACGCAGGTGACCATGTGCATGACTCCTGAACATCGGGAGGTGATTCGTTTTCTTGTTCTGCATAAAATGCATGATTTGGTTGTTTTGGGTCTGCCATGGTTACAGACCCACAATCCAGTCCTGGATTGGAAGGCAATGTCTGTGTCAAGTTGGGGCTGTCAGGGAATTCATGCTGATTCCCCGCCGGTGTCTATTGCTTCCTCTACTTTTTCGGAAGTTCCTGAGTATTTGTCTGATTATCAGGATGTATTCAGCGAGTCCAGATCCAGTGCTCTGCCTCCTCATAGGGACTGTGACTGCGCCATAGATTTGATTCCAGGTAGTAAATTTCCTAAGGGAAGATTATTTAATCTGTCAGTACCTGAGCATGCCGCAATGCGTTCATATATCAAGGAGTCTCTGGAGAAGGGGCATATCCGTCCATCCTCTTCCCCTCTTGGTGCGGGATTCTTTTTTGTGGCTAAGAAGGACGGATCTTTGAGACCTTGTATTGACCATCGGCTACTGAATAAAATCACTGTAAAATTTCAGTATCCTTTGCCTCTCTTGTCGGACTTGTTTGCCCGGATTAAGGGTGCCAAGTGGTTCACCAAGATAGATCTTCGTGGTGCATACAACCTTGTGCGCATTAAGCAAGGTGATGAATGGAAGACTGCATTTAATACGCCCGAAGGTCATTTTGAGTACTTGGTGATGCCTTTTGGGCTTTCTAATGCTCCCTCAGTATTTCAGTCCTTTATGCATGATATTTTCTGGAAGTATCTGGATAAATTTATGATTGTTTATCTGGACGATATTCTGGTTTTCTCTGAAGATTGGGACTCACATGTGGAGCAGGTCAGGATGGTGTTTCAGGTTTTGCGTGAGAATGCCTTGTTTGTTAAAGGCTCAAAGTGTCTCTTTGGAGTACAGAAAGTTCCCTTTTTGGGGTTTATTTTTTCCCCTTCTGCTGTGGAGATGGACCCAGTCAAGGTCCGAGCTATTCATGAGTGGACTCAACCCACGTCAGTTAAGAGTCTTCAGAAGTTCTTGGGTTTTGCTAACTTCTACCGTCGTTTTATCGCTAATTTTTCTAGCGTTGTTAAACCTTTGACGGATATGACCAAGAAAGGTTCTGATGTTGCTAACTGGGCTCCTGCAGCCGTGGAGGCGTTCCAGGAGTTGAAGCGCCGGTTTACTTCGGCGCCTGTTTTGTGCCAGCCTGATGTCTCACTTCCCTTTCAGGTCGAGGTGGATGCTTCTGAGATTGGGGCAGGGGCCGTTTTGTCACAGAGAGGCCCTGGTTGCTCGGTAATGAGACCATGTGCTTTCTTCTCTAGGAAGTTTTCGCCTGCTGAGCGGAATTATGATGTGGGCAATCGGGAATTACTGGCCATGAAGTGGGCATTTGAGGAGTGGCGTCATTGGCTCGAGGGTGCTAAGCATCGTGTGGTGGTCTTGACTGATCACAAAAATTTGATGTATCTCGAGTCTGCTAAACGCTTGAATCCTAGACAGGCCCGCTGGTCATTGTTTTTCTCCCGTTTTGACTTTGTGGTCTCGTATTTACCAGGTTCAAAGAATGTGAAAGCTGATGCTCTTTCAAGGAGCTTTGTGCCTGACTCTCCTGGAGTCACAGAACCTGTTGGTATTCTTAAAGAAGGAGTTATTTTGTCAGCCATTTCTCCTGATTTGCGACGTGTGTTGCAGAGATTTCAAGCTGGTAGACCTGACTCTTGTCCACCTGACAGACTGTTTGTTCCTGATAAGTGGACCAGCAGAGTCATTTCCGAGGTTCATTCCTCGGTGTTGGCAGGTCATCCGGGAATTTTTGGCACCAGAGATCTGGTGGCTAGGTCATTTTGGTGGCCTTCCTTGTCATGGGATGTACGGTCATTTGTGCAGTCCTGTGGGACTTGTGCTCGAGCTAAGCCTTGCTGTTCCCGTGCCAGCGGGTTGCTCTTGCCCTTGCCTGTCCCGAAGAGGCCTTGGACACATATTTCCATGGATTTCATTTCTGATCTCCCGGTGTCTCGGGGTATGTCTGTCATCTGGGTGGTATGTGATCGCTTTTCAAAAATGGTCCATTTGGTGCCATTGCCTAAGTTGCCTTCCTCTTCCGATCTCGTTCCTGTGTTCCTTCAGAATGTGGTTCGTTTACACGGCATTCCTGAGAATATTGTGTCTGACAGAGGATCCCAGTTTGTTTCCAGGTTCTGGCGATCCTTTTGTGCTAGGATGGGCATTGATTTATCGTTCTCGTCTGCCTTTCATCCTCAGACTAATGGACAAACTGAGCAAACTAATCAGACTCTGGAAGCTTACTTGAGGTGTTTTGTTTCGGCAGATCAGGATGATTGGGTGACCTTCTTGCCGTTGGCTGAGTTTGCCCTAAATAATCGGGCTAGTTCCGCTACTTTGGTTTCGCCATTTTTCTGCAACTCTGGTTTCCATCCTCGTTTTTCCTCGGGACATGTGGAGCCTTCTGACTGTCCTGGAGTAGATTCTGTGGTGGATAGGTTGCAGCAGATCTGGAATCATGTGGTGGACAACTTGAAGTTGTCACAGGAGAAGGCTCAGCGTTCTGCCAACCGCCGCCGCGGTGTGGGTCCCCGACTTCGTGTTGGGGATTTGGTGTGGCTGTCTTCTCGATTTGTTCCTATGAAGGTCTCATCTCCTAAATTTAAGCCTCGCTTCATCGGTCCTTACAAGATATTGGAAATCCTTAATCCTGTGTCCTTTCGCTTGGATCTTCCGGTTTCGTTTGCCATTCACAACGTGTTCCATAGGTCTTTGTTACGACGCTACGTTGTGCCTGTGGTTTCTTCTGCTGAGCCTCCTGCTCCGGTGTTGGTTGAGGGCGAGTTGGAGTACGTGGTGGAGAAGATCTTGGATTCTCGTCTCTCCAGGCGGAGGCTTCAGTATTTGGTCAAGTGGAAGGGTTATGGTCAGGAGGATAATTCCTGGGTGGTTGCCTCTGATGTGCATGCGGCCGATTTGGTTCGTGCCTTTCACGCTGCTCATCCTGATCGCCCTGGTGGTCTTGGTGAGGGTTCGGTGACCCCTCCTTAAGGGGGGGTACTGTTGTGAATTAGACTTTTTTGGCTCCCTCTAGTGGTTACTAGTGATATGACTCTGGGATTTCCTTCCCTCTGTTTGCACCCAGCTGGGTCGTTACTTCAGGGGTGTTGCTATATAAACCTCCTGGAACCTTAGTCCAGTGCCTGGCATCGGTGTTATCAGACACATTCTGTTTGCTCCTGTTTGCTGGTCCTGGTTCGTGCTAAATTAAGCTAAGTCTTGCTTCTTTGTTTTTTTGGGTTATTTGTTTGCTATCATTTTTGTCCAGCTTGTACTATATGTGATTCCTGACCTTGCTGGAAGCTCTAGGGGGCTGGTGTTCTCCCCCCGGGCCGTTAGACGGTTCGGGGGTTCTTGAATTTCCAGTGTGGATATTTTTGATAGGATTTTTAGCTGACCATATAAGTTATCTTTCTATATTCTGCTATTAGCTAGTGGGCCTCTCTTTGCTAAATTCCTAGCTCATTCTTATGTTTGTCTTTTCCTCTTACCTCACCGTTATTATTTGTGGGGGGCTTCTATCCAACTTTTTGGGGTATTTCCTCTGGAGGCAAGAAAGGTCTTTCTTTTCCCTTCTAGGGGTAGTTAGCTCTCCGGCTGGCGCGAGACGTCTAGGATCAACGTAGGAACGTTCCCCGGCTGCTGGTATTTGTGGTGCTAGGATTAGTTATATGGTCAGCCCAGTTACCACTGCCCTATGAGCTGGTTTTCTGTATTTACTGACTAAGCATTATTCCTGAGACCCTCTGCCATTGGGGCCATAACAGCCTACATCTGTTAAGAGTCTTCAGAAGTTCTTGGGTTTTGCTAATTTTTACCGTCGCTTCATCGCTAATTTTTCTGGTGTTGTTAAGCCTTTGACGGATTTGACCAAGAAAGGTTCTGATGTTACTAACTGGTCTCCTGCGGCTGTAGAGGCCTTTCGGGAGCTGAAGCGCCGGTTTTCTACGGCTCCGGTCTTATGTCAGCCAGATGTCTCTCTTCCTTTCCAGGTCGAGGTTGATGCTTCCGAGATTGGAGCGGGGGCTGTTTTGTCGCAGAGAAGCGCCGATGGCTCTGTGATGAAGCCATGTGCTTTCTTTTCAAGAAAGTTTTCGCCTGCCGAGCGGAATTATGATGTCGGTAATCGGGAGTTGTTGTCTATGAAGTGGGCATTTGAGGAGTGGCGACATTGGCTCGAGGGAGCTAAGCATCGTGTGGTGGTCTTGACTGATCACAAGAATCTGATTTATCTCGAGTCGGCCAAGCGGCTGAATCCTAGACAGGCTCGTTGGTCGTTGTTTTTCTCTCGTTTTGATTTCGTGGTCTCGTACCTGCCTGGTTCGAAGAATGTAAAGGCTGATGCTCTTTCTAGAAGTTTTGTGCCTGACTCTCCTGGAGATTCAGAGCCGGCTGGTATTCTCAGAGAAGGGGTGATTTTGTCTGCCATCTCTCCAGATTTGCAACGAGTGCTGCAGGAGTTTCAAGTGGATAGACCTGACCGTTGTCCACCGGAGAGACTGTTTGTCCCGGATAGATGGACCAGCAGAGTTATTTCCGAGGTTCATTCTTCGGTGTTGGTGGGCCATCCTGGAATATTTGGTACCAGAGATTTGGTGGCCAGGTCCTTTTGGTGGCCTTCCTTGTCGCGGGATGTGCATTCCTTTGTGCAGTCTTGTGGAATTTGTGCTCGGGCTAAGCCTTGCTGTTCTCGTGCCAGTGGTTTGCTGTTACCTTTGCCTGTCCCGAAGAGGCCTTGGATGCACATTTCCATGGATTTTATTTCGGATCTCCCTGTCTCTCAGAGAATGTCTGTCATCTGGGTGGTGTGTGATCGTTTTTCTAAGATGGTCCATTTGGTGCCCTTGCCTAAGTTGCCTTCCTCCTCCGAGTTGGTTCCGCTGTTTTTTCAAGATGTGGTTCGTTTGCATGGGATCCCTGAAAATATTGTTTCCGACAGAGGATCCCAGTTTGTGTCTAGATTTTGGCGGACCTTTTGCGCTAAGATGGGCATTGATTTGTCTTTTTCGTCGGCCTTCCATCCTCAGACGAATGGCCAAACCGAGCAAACTAATCAGACCTTGGAAACCTATTTGAGATGTTTTGTTTCTGCTGATCAGGACAACTGGGTGACTTTTTTGCCATTGGCTGAGTTTGCCCTTAATAATCGGGCTAGTTCTGCTACTTTGGTTTCTCCTTTTTTTTGTAATTCGGGGTTTCATCCTCGTTTTTCCTCGGGTCAGGTGGAGCCTTCTGACTGTCCTGGAGTGGATGTTGTGGTGGATAGGTTGCATCAGATTTGGAATCATGTTGTGGACAATTTGAAGCTGTCACAAGAGAAGGCTCAGCGCTTTGCCAACCGCCGTCGCTGTGTGGGTCCCCGACTTCGCGTTGGGGACTTGGTGTGGTTGTCTTCTCGCTTTGTTCCTATGAAGGTCTCCTCTCCTAAGTTCAAGCCTCGGTTTATCGTCCCTTATAAGATTTTGGAAGTCCTTAACCCTGTGTCATTTCGTTTGGACCTCCCAGCATTGTTTGCTATTCATAATGTGTTTCATCGGTCCTTGTTGCGGAGGTATATGGTGCCTGTGGGTCCTCCGGTTGAGCCTCCTGCCCCTGTGCTGGTTGAGGGAGAATTGGAATACGTGGTGGAGAAGATCTTGGATTCTTGTATTTCTAGACGGAGGCTTCAGTATTTGGTTAAATGGAAGGGCTATGGTCAGGAGGATAATTCCTGGGTTGTCGCCTCTGATGTTCATGCGGCCGATTTGGTTCGTGCCTTCCATGTGGCTCACCCTGATCACCCTGGGGGTTTTGATGAGGGTTCGGTGACCCCTCCTCAAGGGGGGGGTACTGTTGTGAACTCTGTTTTCAGGCTTCCTCTTGTGGTCACAGGTGGTATTGTGTGACTTTTGTTTTGGGCTCCCCCTGGTGGCTTTGTTTGTTATCCTGCGGGTCTGTGGCTGATCAGCTGCCTCGTTATTCACTTGGGAGTTTCCTATTTAGCTCTGTTTCACTTCCACTTGTTGCCGGCTGTCAATGTATTCAGTGCTATTCTGATTACTCCTGATTATCTTCGGTTTCAGTCTCTTCAGGAGAAGCTAAGTTCTGTTTAATTATTTTTTGCTCATCAGTCTGCAATATGATTTCTGTGTATGATGAGTTTAGTCCAGCTTGCTAATATGTGATTTCTTGCTGCTGGTTTGCTCTGGGGTACAGAGTTGCTTCCCCTGTACCGTTAGTTGGTGCGCGGGCTCGAGCAATCTCTGCGTGGATAATTTGAATAGGGTTTTTAATTGACCGCACAGTTCCCTTTCTATTTTCTGCTTTCTAGTGTTAGCGGGCCTCATTTGCTAAATCTAATTTCATCTCTGCGTTTGTGCTTTCCCCTTAACTCACCGTTAATATTTGTGGGGGGCTATTCTATATCTTTGGGGTCATTTCACTGAGGCAAGTGAGGACTTTCGTTCCCTCTAGGAATAGTCAGTTTCTCAGGCCATGAAGAGACGTCTAGGATTTTCAGGTAACGTTCCACGGCTACCTATAGTTGTTTGCGGATAGGATCAGGTTGCGGTCAATTCAGTTACCACTTCCCCAGAGTTTGTAGTCTGTTTAGTTTAAAAACCTATAATATGGTCACCGTGGCTATTTGGGACCATACCCCTAGCCATATATATAGAACCAAAAGAATCTCAATAGGATATGGGCAAGATCACTACTGTGAAAATACATAAAGGTACACAATGACTACCAGTAAAAGATAAATGCCCCAAAAGAACCAAAATGAGAAAAAAAGCGGGGTATTAATGCAAATATGTAATTTTATTGCACACATAAATGTACAGACACAAGGTGCATGATGAGGTGAGACAACCAAAGACTGTCGGCAGTATGGAAACAATGTGCCAACTAAGAGAAAAATGAAAAAACTGTGTGGTCACCGGTGTAGCAGCACTTGGCGCAATGGAGATATATGCGCCACAATACCGCACCAATCTGATAAGGATGCAGAGCAATATAAATAATGGCTGTGGTGAAAAATAGCTAGCAATGGAATCTTAGGAGCATGCTGGACACCAAAATTAACGGAACTAATACCACAAGTGAAAACGAAATATATGAATCGTCCACCATGAACAGCCAAAAAGATAGTTACGTCATATTACCTTCAGACATGGTGCGGATGATGTGCTGGAACGCCGGTAAACCACACAGAGGCCTCGACGCGCGTTTCACCGTCCTCGGCTTCGTCAGGAGGCGTGGTTTAACGGCAGGGAAGCGGACTATAAATATATGGCCAGGAGTCCTGATAGGCGAATCGAAGCGCCATAATGTGTGATGTGCCCGCCCAGCGGTGCAGCCGGCCGGCGCGCCGCATGGACGATGGGAAGGAGGAAGCTCGTCATCGCTCCCCATCGCCATAGCGACACGCCCGGCCCCCAACGCCGCCAGGAGGGCACAGCGCACACAGAAGGCGCTTCTACGCATGACAGGAAGGCAGGTATGCAATGCTGCTGCTGAGGCGTAAGTGTCAGAGCATCCGAGAGAGAGAAAATTGGATAATCAGCATAAGAGTCTCCAAACGCTAGGCTCTAACGTTGATAGCCGTTAGAGCGTGAATATCAGAACGCCCAAAATAGATAAAAATCGATATAACGGTCTATAACGTAGTGGACAATGATATTGTCAGCTCATCTATATGTATACAGTCTTGCAGTGAAGGTTTGAAGAGCTGATAGATTTACTCAAAGGCAGTGCTTCTACAAAGAAATAATAAAACATAAATAATTTATATAGGTATAAATAATTCAGCATGGAGGGTATGTGATGGCGATACATAAGGACATGTTCAAAAGTAGCAGCCACATATTAACGAGTTTTTTTATGACACATACAGTCCTTTTTTTTACTTTTTCTTTTTCTTTGCTGAAATTGGAGAGTATTTGTAGATATGAGATGATGATATAATCTCTGAGCAGAAGATAATTTTCTTTTCTCTCTTTTCTCTGTCAATAGATGATACATTGTAGATATGTAATTCGATGTCGAGAATTCATAATAAAGGACTCATTAATAGCTGACCATAAATCTATAGAAATGCAAAAAAGGTAAGTGAGAACAAAGACAGACATAATAAATAAAAACATGCAAATTCCGTAACCCATTAAAATAGCGCAGATATAATTAAAGAAAAGACTTGAAACTAATATTCTCGTTAAGCCCATTAGGTGCAAGGGTATCTAATATCACTATCCAGCGTGATTCTTTTTGTAACAGTTTTTGTTTGAGATTTCCGCCACGTATACCCATATAAACGTGGTCGATACCTCTAACGGAGAAACCCTTAGGGTTGCAGTGATGGGTCTCAAAAAAGTGCCTGGGAATAGTTTTAAGAAGATGTGGTTCTAGGCAGGTGGTTGCATTTTTTATATCTCTGACATGTTCTTGGACCCTGACTTTGAGAGATCTGGTTGTCATACCTACATATAAGCGACCACAGGGACAGCTGGCACAATAGACAACCGCCTCTGTGTCGCATGTGATATGATGCACTATTTTGTAGGTTTTGTCTCCTTTTGCATTAGAGAATTCTTTTGTCCTTAGAATATAGCGACATGCTGAACATTTCCCACAGGAAAAGCAGCCCCATGGGGGGCCCTTACTGATAGTATTAAAGGGGTTAGTTTTGGGTGCAACATAGTGGCTCTGACATAGCATGTCGCCTAAGGTCCTTGTCCTGCGCCACGTGATAGAGGGGTAGGATGTAAGTTGGCGCTGTAGATCTCTATCGGATAATAGAACAGGCCAGTGTTTTTTAAAAATCTGGTTGATTTCTGTCCAGTTGGAGTTGAATTTAGTTATGAATCTAGGTGTTGTGTCCACTTGTGTCTTACTTTTGTTACTGCTTTTAGATAGAAGAGTAGATCTATTGGTGTATGAGGCCCGTAGATAGCCTTTGTTGATATCACGATCAGGATAACCCCTATTTTTAAATCTAAGGCGCAGATCCCTGGCCTGTGCGTGAAACGTCACGTCATCAGAGCAGATGCGGCGTGCTCTCAAGAACTGTCCTGTCGGGATAGAACTCTTCAATTTTGGTGGATGTGATGAAGTGAAATGTAGTAACGAATTTGTAGCAGTGGTTTTTCTAAATATATCTGTACTGACAGATCCATCATGTAATTTCAGGATCCGAAGATCCAAGAACTCCACAGTGGTCTGACTAAATTTCCAAGTAAGTTTAATGTTCAGAGTATTGTTGTTGAGATGACATAAAAATGATTCAAGGTGCGACGCGGAGCCCTGCCATATAAAAAATATATCATCGATATAACGTAGCCACGAGATAACCGAGCTGTGACCAGGTGTGTCAAGGACCGTGTCCCTCTCCCACAGCCCCAGGAACAAATTAGCGTATGAGGGCGCACAAGACGCTCCCATCGCTGTTCCCTGGAGCTGTAGGAAGGGGCGGTCCTTGAACACAAAAAAATTATGAGTGAGTATAAAATCCAATAAATTAAGAATAAACTGAATAAGTCTAGAATCAAAATTTGTCATTTCTAAGAAAAATTGTGCAGCTCGGATCCCGTGGCCATGTCCGATCGAGGTGTACAGGGACTCCACGTCGCAAGTAACGAGCCACATGTCATCATCAAGAACAAGGCCATCAATTCTCCTAAGGACATCGGTAGTATCTCTCACAAAAGATGGAAGGGTCTCAACACATTGTTGTAAATAAAAGTCAATGAATTTACATGCTGGTTCACAAAGACCCCCGATGCCTGAGACTATGGGTCTCCCAGGTGGGCAGCGGGGGTCCTTGTGAACTTTGGGGAGCATGTAGAGGGTAGGAACAACAGGATGTTCTGGAAGTAAAGCCGCCTGCATTTTGTTATTGATAGAATTATTCTCGACTCCCTCGTCCAATAGTTGGACAAGTTCACGTTGAAACGCAATAAGAGGTATCGTATCTAAGCGACGATAACATGTCCTGTTGTTAAGTTGTCTAAATACTTCTGCTTCGTTTTTGCATTTCTATAGATTTATGGTCAGCTATTAATGAGTCCTTTATTATGAATTCTCGACATCGAATTACATATCTACAATGTATCATCTATTGACAGAGAAAAGAGAGAAAAGAAAATTATCTTCTGCTCAGAGATTATATCATCATCTCATATCTACAAATACTCTCCAATTTCAGCAAAGAAAAAGAAAAAGTAAAAAAAAGGACTGTATGTGTCATAAAAAAACTCGTTAATATGTGGCTGCTACTTTTGAACATGTCCTTATGTATCGCCATCACATACCCTCCATGCTGAATTATTTATACCTATATAAATTATTTATGTTTTATTATTTCTTTGTAGAAGCACTGCCTTTGAGTAAATCTATCAGCTCTTCAAACCTTCACTGCAAGACTGTATACATATAGATGAGCTGACAATATCATTGTCCACTACGTTATAGACCGTTATATCGATTTTTATCTATTTTGGGCGTTCTGATATTCACGCTCTAACGGCTATCAACGTTAGAGCCTAGCGTTTGGAGACTCTTATGCTGATTATCCAATTTTCTCTCTCTCGGATGCTCTGACACTTACGCCTCAGCAGCAGCATTGCATACCTGCCTTCCTGTCATGCGTAGAAGCGCCTTCTGTGTGCGCTGTGCCCTCCTGGCGGCGTTGGGGGCCGGGCGTGTCGCTATGGCGATGGGGAGCAATGACGAGCTTCCTCCTTCCCATCGTCCATGCGGCGCGCCGGCCGGCTGCGCCGCTGGGCGGGCACATCACACATTATGGCGCTTCGATTCGCCTATCAGGACTCCTGGCCATATATTTATAGTCCGCTTCCCTGCCGTTAAACCACGCCTCCTGACGAAGCCGAGGACGGTGAAACGCGCGTCGAGGCCTCTGTGTGGTTTACCGGCGTTCCAGCACATCATCCGCACCATGTCTGAAGGTAATATGACGTAACTATCTTTTTGGCTGTTCATGGTGGACGATTCATATATTTCGTTTTCACTTGTGGTATTAGTTCCGTTAATTTTGGTGTCCAGCATGCTCCTAAGATTCCATTGCTAGCTATTTTTCACCACAGCCATTATTTATATTGCTCTGCATCCTTATCAGATTGGTGCGGTATTGTGGCGCATATATCTCCATTGCGCCAAGTGCTGCTACACCGGTGACCACACAGTTTTTTCATTTTTCTCTTAGTTGGCACATTGTTTCCATACTGCCGACAGTCTTTGGTTGTCTCACCTCATCATGCACCTTGTGTCTGTACATTTATGTGTGCAATAAAATTACATATTTGCATTAATACCCCGCTTTTTTTCTCATTTTGGTTCTTTTTGGGCATTTATCTTTTACTGGTAGTCATTGTGTACCTTTATGTATTTTCACAGTAGTGATCTTGCCCATATCCTATTGAGATTCTTTTGGTTCTATATATATGGCTAGGGGTATGGTCCCAAATAGCCACGGTGACCATATTATAGGTTTTTATACTTAATCTCTATTTGTGTCTATAGACACCCTTACAGGTTTCATGGACTTCAAGAAACGTGACAAAACCTGGGTAACGCAACTCGGGGTGGTGTTTGGTGAGCGACAGTCCAATGACAGAGAAAATTCTGATATTAAAGACTTGAAACTAAAAATTAGGGAACTCTTGAAAAAGAGGATCAAAACTTGGTGGAATAAGGCGGCGTTGGAAAACTACCTGCATAAAGATATCATACCAAGAGGGTTGCGCATTCAGCTCTTTCCTACACTTGACATAGAGGATCCTAACTTTACCAGTAAATGGGAAGATACTCTATCTAAGTGCTCCCGTACGTTACTGGAACTCCTTATCGGTGCCGATAGGAGGACTCTAGAGACTATTGAAAAAGAAATTGAAATCATACGCATTAAGATCCAAGAAACACTCTCCAGTGACGAGTATAAAGGATTTGACTCCTCACTGGAAGAGGACTTATCTAAATGGGAATTGGAGATTCAGAACAATAAAAAAAGAAATATCTGCGTGATCTTGACGATTACCATCAAAAAAAAAGTATATCGGTGGCGGAAAAAACAAACTAGACCTCAATTCAGATCACACTCCTTTTCCAGTACCTCCACTGCATCCGAAGGAACATGTGGAGATCATTTTTTAGGGGAAAATCCTGGACCCATTACAACTGTAGGCCCAGCAGGCAACTACCTACCAAATCCATATACACCCGCCATGAAAAAGAAAAAACATCATTACTATACAAGAGACAACAAGAGGGGAAAGAGGCCCTAAAGGTAATTAACCTTTCAAAACACCTACTATCTCCCTCACAAAATGAAGTCCTCTCTAAAGGGCTCTCTTTCTCACCGGTGGAGGGCTCGGATTATTTTACGCTCTATAAGGATTTGGAATTATTTGCCCGTAAGCTAATATTTAAAAAATACTTTTCACCTAAAGTAGACCCCACAATGTCCACTGTAGATCAACAGATCCTTAGGGATTTAGAAGATCTTGCGGCTGAAAATTTCAATTCTGAAGCCTCTCATGCACCAGTACATCTCTATCAACGCTCTCGATCATTTCCCCCCTTGTCGACCTGCCCACCAGTTGATATATTTGTGAAGCTGGTCAAAAAAGATATTGGCAAGTTAAAAACTGGTATCACCGTTGATAACCTTACCAGACCACAGAGATATGCTATAAAAACTTTAAAAAATCTTAAGGATGTGGTCATTAAGCGGGCCGACAAGGGTGGAAATGTCGTTATTTGGCCCATCGAGATGTACGAAGCAGAAGTATTTAGACAACTTAACAACAGGACATGTTATCGTCGCTTAGATACGATACCTCTTATTGCGTTTCAACGTGAACTTGTCCAACTATTGGACGAGGGAGTCGAGAATAATTCTATCAATAACAAAATGCAGGCGGCTTTACTTCCAGAACATCCAGTTGTTCCTACCCTCTACATGCTCCCCAAAGTTCTGTGTGCGCTGTGCCCTCCTGGCGGCGTTGGGGGCCGGGCGTGTCGCTATGGCGATGGGGAGCGATGACGAGCTTCCTCCTTCCCATCGTCCATGCGGCGCGCCGGCCGGCTGCGCCGCTGGGCGGGCACATCACACATTATGGCGCTTCGATTCGCCTATCAGGACTCCTGGCCATATATTTATAGTCCGCTTCCCTGCCGTTAAACCACGCCTCCTGACGAAGCCGAGGACGGTGAAACGCGCGTCGAGGCCTCTGTGTGGTTTACCGGCGTTCCAGCACATCATCCGCACCATGTCTGAAGGTAATATGACGTAACTATCTTTTTGGCTGTTCATGGTGGACGATTCATATATTTCGTTTTCACTTGTGGTATTAGTTCCGTTAATTTTGGTGTCCAGCATGCTCCTAAGATTCCATTGCTAGCTATTTTTCACCACAGCCATTATTTATATTGCTCTGCATCCTTATCAGATTGGTGCGGTATTGTGGCGCATATATCTCCATTGCGCCAAGTGCTGCTACACCGGTGACCACACAGTTTTTTCATTTTTCTCTTAGTTGGCACATTGTTTCCATACTGCCGACAGTCTTTGGTTGTCTCACCTCATCATGCACCTTGTGTCTGTACATTTATGTGTGCAATAAAATTACATATTTGCATTAATACCCCGCTTTTTTTCTCATTTTGGTTCTTTTTGGGCATTTATCTTTTACTGGTAGTCATTGTGTACCTTTATGTATTTTCACAGTAGTGATCTTGCCCATATCCTATTGAGATTCTTTTGGTTCTATGTAGTCTGTTTAGTTACTTAGCTAGTCCTACTTGCGATCCTTGCCACTAGGATCATAACACCTGGCGCTGCCATGCTCGGCACAGTCTACTACGGAATCAGGCAGTGTAGGGAGAGTTGCTGCTGAGCTAGCGAGATATTTGCTTGGTTCTTACTTAGTGTGGGTATACCATATATTCTACACATATCGATCTCAACTAACAGTCCTTCTGAGAATTAAAAAAAGATGCATAGATATCAGTGCAAGGCAGGCAGGCAGTGTTTGTGGCAGACTGCAGTACATATAGCAAGAGGGTCCATTCCAGTTCTGTCTGCTGCTGCTATTACAGATATTTCTAGACATAGCCCCAGGTATCAAGGGCCAGGAATTATTTTTTTACTGGCCAGCTATTTAAAACTGTGGTTTGTCCATTACACGGATCAGAGATAAAAAGTGCGCTCCAAATTCTGCCATTTCTGGCCTCCCTTTAAATTTTGTTGCAGTGTGTTAGCGAAGTTATTGACACCAGTTTGCTGGTAAAAATAGTTACCTACAGGCCAGCTATTTAAAACTATGGTATGCCCGTCACACACAGATCAGAGATTAAAAGTGTGCTCCAAATTCTGCCATTTCTCGCCTCTCTTTAAATGTTGTTGCAGTGTGTTAATGAAGTTATTGACACCAGTTTGCTGGTAAAAATTAGTGATGAGTGAGAACTAAAATGCTCGGGTGCTCATTGCTTGGGTTGAGCAAATTGGAATGCTTGGGTAATCGACCCATGCAACAAGCCCAATGTAAGTCTATGGGAAACCCGAGTATTTTTAACGCAGAGTTTCACGCCAATTTTACAGGTGCACCAAAAAACATACAAAAAAAACCCCAAAATGCATTTCGCTGGGAAATATGTTAATGTACATCCTTCCCAGGGTAATGACATGTATATAAGGCAAAATAGTTAACCTCCACCACTTTGGCTATGTTCACATGCAGCGTTTTTGATATGTTTTTCAACTTTAGCATTGCTTTCAACCAATACAAATGCTTTCACTGGCAAATGTCATTGTAACATTTAACAACCCTAGCTGGCCATGTGGTGTGTGACACATAAGGAGACAAATCTTGTTTCATTTATGAAGGAGGGACTCTTAAAGTCACAAAGCCTATTTTTAGAGGGGCATCAGGCGGCATTAATATTCTTAAATTGACATTATTAAACAGTGGGTCTCCTAAGCTATTATTGCCTATGCAGTGAGTGGCTGGGCTGGCAAGAATTACAACGCATCCCAATACCCCTTTCACGAGAGGTACAGGAGGACCTCCAGAAAAAAGTTGCATTGAATGCAAGGCCTGCCCTTCTATCAAGTCATATGCACCCTAATAAGCCTTTGAACCCAGATACTGGATGGCCAGGAAAACCCACTTCACAGTCTTCAGTTGGTCCTGCCATACAGTTTCCTTATGCATTGAATGCAAGGGCTGCCTTGACCCAAATTTGCATGCACCCCAATCCCCCCTTGGAAGAAACATGGAGGAGCACCTCCTTAAAAAAAGGTCCCATTACAAAGGAGCGGGTCTCCTAGACTCGTAATGCTTTGTATGGGCTGACAAACATTTCCCCATGGGGGGTACATTTTTGTAAACAATTTTTTATGGGGATCATAGACACTCTTGCCAAAAAATTGACTGGCTGTAGCAGCACGGAACAAGTTAAGCCTGGTGATCTAGTGGCAGTGGATGATGAGATGTGGAGGAAGGCCTCATTAAAACCTAGGCCTAATTTAAAGGAGCGGGTCTCCTAGACTTGAAATGCCTATACACAAAGTGTATGGGCTGACAAAGATTTCCCCATGGGGGATAAATTAAAGAAAAAAAAATTCAGCACAAAATAGTGTTTACTGTTTAGAGCTAGGGTAACACACATCAAAAAAAGGAGAATGGAAGCCTCAAAAGCACACTTTGTAACTCACAAATAGGTGGGGCGTGTCACGGAACTACCACACGGTAATATTTATATATATATTTTTTTTACCAAGCTAGTGTTAGGGGTCGAGTTTCCACCTCTGCACAGGGGGAATCTTGGGCCGTCTCTGCTGCGGTCTCCCATTCTTCTTCTGCCGCAGTGGAGCCTGCTCAATGGAGACGTCAGTCCCAGCGTCTTGCTCAGTCTCACTCTGTGCAAAGGATTACTTCTGCCATTGAAGCCAGTGCTGGGCAGTGGCGAGCAGACGCTTTTGGGACTAAGTCCTGCTTTTCCTCTTCTGAGCATGACCAGGGCAAGATCTCCCATTGGAGATCGAGGGTCACATGCTCTGATACTGCAGCAGATCCCATTGGTCCTCCAGGAAGCTCCTGAAGGTGTTCAACTTCTGTGGCAGCCTCCCATTGGTCCTTTTGGGAAGGTCCTGTACATGCTGCAGCTACAAAAAGGTTTGCATTACCACACGGCCATGCACTAGTGTACATTTGTATACGTGAGTGTGTTGATAAGTGCAAGTCGTTCTTAAATATCCCTTCCCTATTGTATGACTGTTTGCATATGGTGTATGGCTGCAATCTAGCGCCCGACTGAACTCTCAGTGTTATAACACACGAAACAGCTTCTACTACTGCGACCGCCAGTACGGCGCCATGCGCCATTAGAGCGCTTCCGTAGCCCAAGTCTGGGTGGTTAGTGGCGTCCACCAGTACGGCACAGTTCGCACTCTTGTGCTCAAAATTATTATTTCTATTTATCTCTTACACCCAGTAGCGGTGTCGAGCGCAAGTAGTCTAGACAGACTCAAATCCAAAGTCTTGGGACTGAGTTCGGTGACTCCTTGCTTGCGCTCTTTTGTGCGGTACCGCGGCCCTGTGACTTAACAGGGTTCGCTTCCACTGCCATACAGCCCTGCCATTTGCTAGCAGCAGGTTCTCACCTGCACGGTGGACCCCGGACTGCGAACGCACCAAATAACATATCACCTTCTACACGGTGCATTCCACCAGTCCTAACAGAACACTAGCGCCAGGGTCTGGCTAGTAAATGGTGGACGATCAGCGTCTACAGCGGTACATCCAGCAGCTGGAGGGTAGGTTGGTGGCTCTAGAGCGTACAACCTCAGCTGTGGATGTCACTGCAGTCGCTGTTCAGGCTGCAAGTGTAGCTGCAGCCAGTTTGTCCGCTGCCACCCCTGCTCCGACTATATCCCGTCTCCCGCTTCCAGACAAGTTTGCTGGTGACAGTAAGCTATGTTGGAGTGGGCAACGCCGCTTTGAGAGCGTGATGTGTTGTGAACTCTGTTTTCAGGCTCCCTCTTGTGGTCACTGGTGGTATGGTGTGACTTTTGCTTTGGGCTCCCCCTGGTGGCTTTGTTTGTTATCCTGTTGGTCTCTGGCTATCAGCTGGTCCGTTATCCTCTGGGAGGTTCCTATATAGCTCTGTTTTGCTTTCACTTGTTGCTGGCTGTCGATGTAATCAGTGCTACTCATATTCCTTCTGACTACCTTGCTCCCAGTCCATCCAGGACAAGCTAAGTTTTGTTTGCTCATTTTTTGATCAGCAGTGTTTATCATGTTTTCTTGTCCAGCTTGCTAAAATGTGATTCCCTCGCTTGCTGGATGCTCTAGTGGACTGAGTTTCTCCCCACACACCATTAGTTGGTGCGTGGGTTCTTGAAATCTCAGGATGGATATTTTGTAAGGGTTTTTTATTGATCGCATAGACCCCTGCTCTATTTTCTGCTTTCTAGTACTAGTGGGCCTCTTTTGCTGAATCTGATTTCATCCCTACGTATGTGCCTTCTTCTTACTTCACCGTTAATATTTGTTGGGGGCTTCTATATCTTTGGGGATTATTTCTCTGGAGGCAAGCGAGGTCTTTCTTTCTCTTTAGGGGTAGCTAGTTCCTCAGGCTGGCTCAAGACGTCTAGGAATTTTTTAGGCACTTCACCGGCTACCTCTATTTGTGTTGGATAGGTTCAGATTTGCGATCAGTCCAGTTACCATCGCCCTAGAGCTTGTCCTTAGTTTATTCACTTGCTGGTCTATTCGTGATCCTCAGCCACTAAGGATCATAACAGTACAGCCGGCCCATAAAGTGTTAATTGCATGGCAGAAGCAGGAGAAAAGAAGCCTTGAGAAATTTTTTTTTTTTTTTGTTGCCGTGTGTCTAGCTGCTGTGGCTAGCTTCTCTCCTCCTCTTAATCTTGGTGTGGCTCTGAGTTCAGCTGCTGACATGGATGTCCAGAGCTTGGATTCCAGTCTGGATCATCTTGCTGCTAGGGTTCAAAGTATTCAGGATTTTGTTGTTCACAGTCCTGTGTCACAGCCTAGAATACCTATTCCGGAGTTGTTTTCTGGAGATAGATCTAGGTTCCTGAATTTTAGGAACAATTGTAAGTTGTTTCTTTCTTTGAAACCTCGTTCCTCTGGTGATGCCGTTCAGCAAGTTAAGATTATCATTTCCTTTTTGCGCGGTGACCCTCAAGATTGGGCCTTCGCATTGGCGCCAGGGGATCCTGCATTGCTTAGTGTAGATGCGTTTTTTCTAGCCCTTGGATTGCTCTATGAGGAACCTAATCTTGAGAACCAGGCTGAAAAAACGTTATTGGTCCTCTCGCAGGGGCAAGATGAAGCAGAGGTGTACTGCCAGAAATTTCGGAAATGGTCGGTGCTTACTCAGTGGAATGAGTGTGCCCTGGCTGCAAATTTCAGAGAAGGTCTTTCTGAAGCCATTAAGAATGTCATGGTGGGGTTCCCTACGCCTGCAGGTCTGAATGAGTCAATGACTCTGGCCATTCAGATTGATAGGCGTTTGTGGGAGCGCAAACCTGTGCACCATTTGGCGGTGTCTTCTGAACAGACACCTGAATCTATGCAATGTGACAGAATTCTGACCAGAAGTGAACGGCAAAATTATAGACGGCAAAATGGGTTGTGCTTTTACTGTGGTGACTCAGCTCATGTTATCTCAGCATGCTCTAAGCGCAAAAAAAAGGTTGATAAATCTGTCACCATTGGTACTTTACAGCCTAAGTTCATTTTGTCTGTTACCCTGATTTGTTCCCTGTCATCTTACCCGGTTAATGCTTTTGTAGATTCAGGTGCTGCCCTGAGTCTGATGGATTGGTCATTTGCCAGGCGCTGTGGTTTTGATTTGGAGCCTTTAAAATTCCCTATTCCACTAAGGGGAATTGATTCTACACCATTGGCTACGAATAGACCTCAGTACTGGACACAAGTGACCATGTGCATGACTCCTGTTCATCAGGAGGTGATTCGCTTTCTTGTACTGCATAATTTGCATGATGTCGTCGTGTTAGGTCTACCATGGTTGCAGACTCATAATCCAGTCCTGGATTGGAAAGCTATGTTGGTGTCAAGTTGGGGTTGTCAGGGAATTCATGGTGACGCTCCTGTGGTGTCAATTGCTTCGTCCACTCCTTCTGAAGTCCCTACGTTTTTGTCAGACTACCAGGATGTATTTGAGGAGCCCAAACTCAATTCTCTACCTCCTCATAGGGACTGTGATTGTGCTATAAATTTGATTCCTGGTAGTAAGTTTCCTAAGGGACGACTTTTCAATTTATCTGTGCCGGAGCATGCTGCCATGCGGAGTTATATAAAGGAGTCTTTAGAGAAGGGACATATTCGCCCGTCCTCATCCCCTCTTGGTGCAGGATTCTTTTTTTGTGGCTAAAAAGGATGGTTCCCTGAGACCCTGTATTGATTATCGCCTTTTGAATAAAATTATGGTCAAATTTCAGTATCCTTTGCCATTGTTAACTGATTTCTTTGCTCGCATTAGGGGGTCTAGTTGGTTCACCAAGATAGATCTTCGTCGTGCGTATAACCTTGTGCGTATAAAACAGGGTGATGAATGGAAAACTGCATTTAATACGCCTGAAGGCCATTTTGAGTACTTGGTGATGCCTTTTGGACTTTCTAATGCTCCTTCAGTCTTTCAGTCCTTTATGCATGACATCTTCCGTGAATATCTGGATAAGTTTATGATTGTGTATCTGGATGATATTCTGGTTTTTTTCGGATGATTGGGAGTCTCATGTTAAGCAGGTCAGGATGGTGTTTCAGGTCCTGCGTGACAATGCTTTATTTGTGAAGGGCTCAAAATGTCTTTTTGGAGTCCAGAAGATTTCTTTTTTGGGTTTCATTTTTTCTCCTTCTACTATTGAGATGGACCCAGTCAAGGTTCAGGCTATTCATGACTGGACGCAGCCTACATCTGTTAAGAGTCTTCAGAAGTTCTTGGGTTTTGCTAATTTTTACTGTCGCTTCATAGCTAATTTTTCTGGCGTTGTTAAGCCTTTGACGGAATTGACCAAGAAGGGTTCTGATGTGACTAATTGGTCTTCTGCGGCTGTGGAGGCCTTTCAGGAGCTGAAGCGCCGGTTTTCTTCGGCTCCGGTCTTGTGTCAGCCAGATGTCTCACTTCCCTTCCAGGTGGAGGTTGATGCTTCCGAGATTGGAGCGGGGGCTGTTTTGTCGCAGAGAAGCCCCGATGGCTCTGTGATGAAGCCATGTGCTTTCTTTTCAAGAAAGTTTTCGCCTGCCGAGCGGAATTATGATGTCGGTAATCGGGAGTTGTTGTCTATGAAGTGGGCATTTGAGGAGTGGCGACATTGGCTCGAGGGAGCTAAACATCGTGTGGTGGTCTTGACTGATCACAAGAATTTAATTTATCTCGAGTCGGCCAAGCGGCTGAATCCCAGACAGGCTCGTTGGTCGTTGTTTTTCTCTCGTTTTGAGTTCATGGTCTCGTACCTGCCGGGTTCGAAGAATGTGAAGGCTGATGCTCTTTCTAGAAGTTTTGTGCCTGACTCTCCTGGAGATTCAGAGCCGGCTGGTATCCTTAGAGAAGGGGTGATTTTGTCTGCCATCTCCCCAGATTTGCGACGTGTGCTGCAAGAGTTTCAGGCGGATAGACCTGACCGCTGTCCACCGGAGAGACTGTTTGTCCCGGATAGATGGACCAACAGAGTCATCTCCGAAGTTCATTCTTCGGTGTTGGTGGGCCATCCTGGAATATTCGGTACCAGAGACTTGGTGGCCAGGTCTTTTTGGTGGCCTTCCTTACCGCGGGATGTGCGTAGTCTTGTGGAATTTGTGCTCGGGCGAAGCCTTGCTGTTCTCCTGCCAGTGGTTTGCTGTTACCTTTGCCTGTCCCGAAGAGGCCTTGGATGCACATTTCCATGGATTTTATTTCAGATCTCCCTGTCTCTCAGAGAATGTCTGTCATCTGGGTGGTGTGTGATCGTTTTTCTAAGATGGTCCATTTGGTGCCCTTGCCTAAGTTGCCTTCCTTCTCCGATTTGGTTCCTCTATTTTTTCAGAATGCGGTTCGCTTGCACGGCATCCCTGAGAATATTGTTTCTGACAGAGGATCCCAGTTTGTGTCTAGGTTTTGGCGGACCTTTTGTGCTAAGATGGGCATTGAATTGTCTTTTTCGTCGGCCTTCCATCCTCAGACGAATGGCCAAACCGAGCGAACTAATCAGACCTTGGAGACTTATTTAAGATGTTTTGTTTCTGCTGACCAGGACGACTGGGTTACTTTTTTGCCGTTGGCCGAGTTTGCCCTTAATAATCGGGCTAGTTCTGCTACTTTGGTTTCTCCTTTTTTTTGCAATTCGGGGTTTCATCCTCGTTTTTCCCCGGGTCAGGTGGAGCCTTCTGACTGTCCTGGAGTGGATGTTGTGGTGGATAGGTTGCATCAGATTTGGAATCATGTTGTGGACAATTTGAAGTTGTCTGAAGAGAAGGCTCAGCTCTTTGCCAACCGCCGTCGCTGTGTGGGTCCCCGACTTCGCGTTGGGGACTTGGTGTGGTTGTCTTCTCGCTTCGTTCCTATGAAGGTCTCCTCTCCTAAGTTCAAGCCTCGGTTTATCGGTCCTTATAGGATTCTGGAAGTCCTTGGCCCTGTGTCATTCCGTCTGGACCTCCCGGCATAATTTGCTATTCATAATGTGTTCCATCGCTCGTTGTTGCGGAGGTATGTGGTACCTGTGGTTCCTCCGGTTGAGCCTCCTGCCCCGGTGCTGGTTGAGGGAGAATTGGAATACGTGGTGGAGAAGATCTTGGATTCTCGTGTTTCTAGATGGAGGCTCCAGTATTTGGTCAAGTGGAAGGGCTATGGTCAGGAGGATAATTCTTGGGTTGTCGCCTCTGATGTTCATGCGGCCGATTTGGTTCGTGCCTTCCATGTGGCTCATCCTGATCACCCTGGGGGTTTTCATGAGGGTTTGGTGACCCCTCCTTAAGGGGGGGGTACTGTTGTGAACTCTGTTTTCAGGCTCCCTCTTGTGGTCACTGGTGGTATGGCGTGACTTTTGCTTTGGGCTCCCCCTGGTGGCTTTGTTTGTTATCCTGTTGGTCTCTGGCTATCAGCTGGTTCGTTATCCTCTGGGAGGTTCCTATATAGCTCTGTTTTGCTTTCACTTGTTGCCGGCTGTCGATGTAATCAGTGCTACTCATATTCCTTCTGACTACCTTGCTCCCAGTCCATCCAGGACAAGCTAAGTTTTGTTTGCTCATTTTTTGATCAGCAGTGTTTATCATGTTTTCTTGTCCAGCTTGCTAAAATGTGATTCCCTTGCTTGCTGGATGCTCTAGTGGACTGAGTTTCTCCCCACACACCATTAGTTGGTGCGTGGGTTCTTGAAATCTCAGGATGGATATTTTGTAAGGGTTTTTTATTGATCGCATAGACCCCTGCTCTATTTTCTGCTTTCTAGTACTAGTGGGCCTCTTTTGCTGAATCTGATTTCATCCCTACGTATGTGCCTTCTTCTTACTTCACCATTAATATTTGTTGGGGGCTTCTATATCTTTGGGGATTATTTCTCTGGAGGTAAGCGAGGTCTTTCTTTCTCTTTAGGGGTAGCTAGTTCCTCAGGCTGGCTCGAGACGTCTAGGAATTTTTTAGGCACGTTCACCGGCTACGTCTATTTGTGTTGGATAGGTTCAGATTTGCGATCAGTCCAGTTACCATCTCCCTAGAGCTTGTCCTTAGTTTATTCACTTGCTGGTCTATTCGTGATCCTCAGCCACTAAGGATCATAACGGTGATGATAGTGTGGTGCAGAGTGCTCCTCTCTTCCTGGACGCTCTGAGGCAGGTCTTTTTGGGACCCCATGTCTCCCATGATACCACACTCCAATTGTTGGCAGTAACTCGGGGTTCGTCTATGGTCAGCCAGTTTGCCATCCAATTCCAGACTCTAGCCTCTGAGCTAGAATGGCCAGATAAAGTTCATATTCCGGTGTTCTGGAGAGGACTGGCAGACCATGTGAAGGATGCCTTGGCCACCAGGGAGATTTCCGCCACACTGGAGGAGCTCATTTCTATATCTACCCACATTGACCTCCGTTTTAACGAGCGGAGGTTAGAGAGGACCCAGTGTAGGCAGAGGTTTCGGCTGGCTCCCACCTTCGCCAGACCTCTAGAATCTCCTGTTCTGGCATCTAACTCCCATGAGGCCATGGAGGTTTCTCGAGCGGAACCTAAATCTCAAACCGCTCTAGTACCCGTGGTTTGTAGAAATTGCCAACAACAAGGACATTATGCCAATAAATGTCCACAGCGGTCGGGTAAACAATCGTGTCTAGTAACCATTGGAGGGGGTTCACTAGACACAGCGGCGTTTTCCTCCAAGCTGTCCTTCAAAGGGAGAATCATGTTAGGCTCATCCTTTCTAACAGTCGAGCTATGTGTAGTTTCTGGGGTGGAGGGAAATTTCATGTCCTGTGCTTTTGCTCTGCGCCACACAACACCTCTGGTGATGCTTGCCAAACTGGTAACTGTTAGAGTAGTGAATGGGTCGACACTCCCTATACAGATCAGACACCAGACTGTCCCTTTCATGTTGTACATGTCCCCTTCCCACCAGGACATAATTTCCCTTCTTGTCCTTCCCGAGGGAATGGATGAGATTCTGCTGGGAATACCCTGGCTCCGTTTCCACTCCCCACATATTGAGTGGACCTCTGGGAGTATATTGGGTTGGAGTGAGTCTTGAAAGGGCAGATGTGTGAGAGAGTGCGTACAGGTTTCCACTACCGAGATACCCCCAGATCTTTCATCCCTTCCCAAGTGCTATTGATGCTATGCAGACGTCTTCTCCAAAAAGGCTGCAGAGACCCTTCCACCTCATCGCCCCTATGACTGTCCTATTGATCTCATGCCTGGAGCTGAACCTCCTTTGGGACAGGTCTATCCCCTCTCTCTCCCTGAGACGGAGGCTATGTCTCAATACATCCAGGAGAATTTGGCAAGAGGGTTCATTAGGAAGTCAGTGTCACCTGCAGGGGCGGGGTTCTTCTTCATGCAGAAGAAGAATGGGGAATTACGTCCATGCATCGATTACAGGGGTCTTAACGCCATCACCATTAAAAATAAGCACCCGTTGCCCCTGATTTCTGAGCTCTTTGACAGGCTAAGGGGAGCAAGGGTATTCACCAAATTAGATCTGTGGGGTGCTTATAACTTGATTCGCATCTGCGAGGGGGATGAATGGAAGACAGCTATTAATACCAGGGATGGGCACTATGAGTATCTGGTGATGCCCTTCGGGCTCTGTAAGCCCCAGCTGTTTTCCAAGACTTTGTCAACAGTATCTTCCGAGATATGCTCTCCACCTCGATCGTAATCTATCTGGATGATATTCTCATCTTCTCTCCAGATATTGACTCCCACTGGAGAGATGTTGGCAGAGTACTCAACCTCTTATGGGCTAATTCCCTCTATGCAAAGTTGGAGAAGTGTGTGTTTGAGCAGGAGTCTTTACCTTTCCTGGGCTATATCATCTCCACCCAGGGATTGGCTATGGATCCTGCCAAACTACAGGCTGTGATGGGCTGGCAAGAACCCCATTCTCTTTAAGAGGTGCAGCGCTTTATGGGGTTCATTAATTACTATCGCCAGTTCATTCCCCACTTCTCAACTTTGGTAGCTCCCTTGGTGGCCCTCATCAAGAAGGGAGCAAATCCCAATTTGTGGTCTGAGAAGGTCTCCAGGGCTTTCACTTCTATTAAGTCTCATTTTGCTAGCACTCCCATCCTACATTGTCCCGATGTTAATAAGCCATTCATAATGGAGGTGGATGCCTCATCCGTTGGTGCTGGAGCAGTCCTCTTCCAAAAGGATGCTCAAGGTCGGAAGCATCCTTGCTTCTTCTTCTCCAAGACCTTCACACCAGCGGAGGGGAATTATTCCATCGGAGATAGGGAGATGCTAGCAATGAAGTTGGCCTTCTCGGAGTGGAGACATCTTTTGGAGGGAGCTCGCTTTCCCTTCCAAGTCTTCACGGACCACAAAAATTTGGTTTATTTATGTACAGCTCAGCGGCTGAATTCTCATCAGGCCAGATGGTCCTTGTTCTTCTCCCAGTTTCACTTCACTCTCCATTATCTCACTGGGGAGAAGAACATTCGTGCTGATGCCCTCTCTCACTCCGTTGTGTCATCTGAGGAGGAGGAAGGGGAGCCTTGGCTTATTGTCCCTTCTGAGAGCCTGAGAACCGTAGCTCCGGTTTCGCTAGAGTCTGTGCCTCCTGGCAAGAGTTTGGTACCCATTAATTTGCGACCGGAAGGTTCTCTCTTGGGCTCATTAGTCCAGAGTGGGTGGACACTTTGGGGCAAAGAGGACATCTGAGCTGCTGGCGAGAACGTACTTGTGGCCACATATGGTCCATGACGTCGGAGACTATATTCGGGCATGTGTCTCCTGCACCAAAAATAAATCTCCTCGACAACGGCCACCTGGGTTATTATATCCCCTGCCGGTGGCGGACAGGCCCTGGGAGATGGTCGGGATGGACTTTGTGGTGGGTTTGCCCAAGTCTCGTGGCTGTACCATCATTTGGGTTGTCACCCGTAATTTTTCTAAAATGGTGCACTTGGTGCCGCTTCCACGGCTACCTTCTGCACGGGCCTTGGCAGCCTTGTTTATAAAACACATCTTTTGCCTACACGGTATGCCGGACAAAATTGTCAGTGACTGGGGTCCCCAGTTTGGGACTCGTTTCTGGAGAGAGCTTTGTCATCTTCTCAGCATTGAGTTAAATCTCTCTTCTGCATATCATCCGGAGACAAATGGGTTTGGTAGAGAGGGCCAACCAGACCTTGGTCACATATCTGCGACATTTTGTTTCAGCCAGGCAGGATGACTGGGCATCTTTGCTATCGTGGGCAGAGTTTGCACTGAACAACATTGTAGCCGACTCCACTGGACAGACTCCATTCCTCCTTAACTATGGTCAGCATCCGCGGGTACCTCTGCCCATGCCCGTGTCTTCCGCCGACTCCAGGGTGGCAGACTTGGCTGTGGAGGCACGGAACATTTGGGCCCACACTCAGGATGCCATTCGGGCCTCCAATGAGAGAATGAGAACATCCGCCGATGCACATCGGCGCCCCGCTCCGACCTTTGCTCATGGCCATTTAGTGTGGCTTTCCGCCCGTAACATCAGGCTGCGAGTTGAGTCCACTAAGTTTGCACCTCGCTACTTGGGTCCTTTCAAGGTCCTCGAACAGGTTAACCCTGTGGTCTACCGTTTAGCCCTTCCGCCACGCCTGGGTATCACCGACAGCTTTCATGTATCCCTCTTGAAGCCCGTATACATGTCCTGGTTTTCCGAGTCATCTGCCGGGACATCGGGTTCGTCTATGAACGATTACAAGGTGAATGCTATTTTGGGGTGCAAGGTGGTACGTGGCAAAAAATTTTATTTGGTGGACTGGAAGTTTTGTGGTCCTGAGGACAGGTCCTGGGAGCCCGCTGAGCACATTCAGGCTCCGCAGCTCATTGCTGCCTTCGAGCATAGCGAGGTCCAAGGAGGGGGGGTAATGTTAGGGGTCAAGTTCTCGCCTCTGCACAGGGGGAATCTTGGGCTGTCTCCACTGCAGACTCCCATTCTTCTTCTGCCGCAGTGGAGTCTGCTCAGCGGAGACGTCGGTCCCAGCGTCTTGCTCAGTCTCACTCTGTGCAAAGGGTTACTGCTGTTTTTACAGCTTCTGCCATTGAAGCCAGTGCTGGGCAGTGGCGAGCAGACGCTTTTGGGACTAAGTCCTGCTTTTCCTCTTCTGAGCATGCCCAGGGCAAGATCTCCCATTGGAGATTGAGGGTCACATGCTTAGATACTGCAGCAGATCCCATTGGTCCTCCAGGAAGGTCCTGAAGGTGTTCAACTTCTGTGGCAGCCTCCCATTGGTCCTTTTGGGAAGGTCCTGTACATGCTGCAGCTATAAAATGTTCGCATGACCGCACGGCCATGCGCTAGTGTACATTTGTATACGTGTGTGTGTTGATGAGTGCAAGCCATTCTTAAATATCCCTTCCCGATTGTATGACTGTTCGCGTATGGTGTATGGCTGCTATCTAGCGCCCGACTGAACTCTCAGCGTTATAACACACGAAACAGCGTCTACTACTGTGACCGCCAGTACGGCGCCACGCGCCATTAGAGCGCTTCCTTAGCCCAAGTCTGGGTGGTTAGTGGCGTCCGCCAGTACGGCACAGTTCGCACTCTTGTGCTCAAAATTATTATTTCTATTTATCTCTTACACCCAGTAGTGGTGTCGAGCGCAAGTAGTCTAGATGGACTCAAATCCCGAGTCTTGGGACTGAGTTCGGTGACTCCTTGCTTGTGCTCTTTTGTGCGTTACCATGGCCCTGTGACTTAAAAGGGTTCACTTCCACTGCCATATAGTGCTGCCATTTGCTAGCAGCAGGTTCTCACCTGCACGGTGGACCCCGGACTGCGAACGCACCAAATAACATCTCACCTTTTACTCAGTGCGTTCCGCCAGTCCTAACACCTAGGGAATTAGACAGACCAAAAATTGGAACGTATGCATCAAAACAACTATTTTTAGACCACACATAGAACGGGCATCGGACGAAGATAACAGACTTTTTCAATATGTGGCATGTATTTTTAAAAATTTTCAAGCCACAAAATACTGTATACACCAAGGGTATCAGACCAAAAACTGGAATGGCTGAAAATCCAAGATTTGAAGACCACAGATAGACAAGATGTGTGACTGAGATAACAGACTGTTTCAATATGTGGGATGTATTTTTTTACATTTTAAAAACCACAAAATACTGTATACACCAAGGGTAGCAGTCTAGCAGACCAAAAAATGCAATGTATGCCTGCAAAGCAAGGATTTGAACACCACAGATACACCGTGCATCTGACGGAGATAACCGAGTGATCAAAATTTGGCCTTGCTTTTTCTGGAACCACAAAATTTGTGTCAATAAGTAGGCTATGACACTAAAATAAAACATTTGGAGTACTAAAATTGTACAAACATTTCCCCATGGGGGTACATTTTATAAAAATATTTTATGGGCATCATAGACACCCTTGCCAAAAATTGGACTGGCTGTAGCCGCACAGAACCGGTTAACCCTGGTGATCTAGTGGTGGAGAATGAGGAGACATAATGAATAATCAATCATACTGAAATGAAACAAATGAATAAATGATGTGAATCCACCTATGAAAGAAAATTTAAAAATGGAGGGGCGAACATAGGTTCACATATATGAAGCCTGAATGTGTCCAACGAGATATGTTGGTCCCTAGAAACAGCTCAGAGACAGGGATATAAATTAAAATATAATATAATAGTATTTCAATATTTTTTTATATTGGAGAGGTATACACTAGGTCATAAGAGGATGGTCCAGAGATAGGAAAATGGAAAATATAAAAATAAATGGGAAGAATATATGTACATCTCATTTTTATGATATTTCCCCCTGGGGGAGTAACATTTGTTTTGGTTTCAAATTAGTAACAATAATTAAATAATAAAATAATTACAATAATTGAATGGCTGTAGCAGCATACAACACGTACATCATGGTGTTCTAGTGTCAGAGAATGAGGATATGTGGAGGAAGGCATTATTAAAAAATAGGCTTAATGTTAAGAAGCGGGTCTCCTAGACTTATAATGCCCATACACTAAGTGAATGGGCTGACAATCATTTCCCCATTGGGGGTACATTTTAAAAAAAAATATTTATGGATATCATAGACCCCTTGCCAAAAAATTGAATGGCTGTAGCAGCATATAACACGTTCCCCATGGTGTTCTAGTGGCGGAGAATGATGATATGTGGAGGAAGGTATTATTAAAAACTAGGCCCAATGTTAAGGAGAATGTCTCCTAGTCTTTTAATGCCTATACATGAAGTGCATGGGCTGACAAATATTTCCCCATGGGGGTACATTTTTTAGAAATATAGTATGGGCGTCATAGACACCTTTGCCAAAAATTGCAATGGCTGTAGCAGCACAGAACACGTTAACCCTGGTGATCTAGTGGTGGAGAATGATGACACGTTGAGGAAAACCTCATTAAAAACTAGGCCCTATGTAAAGGAGCAGGGTCTCCTAGACTTGTAATGCCCAAACACGAAGTGCATGGGCTGACAAACATTTCCCCATGGCGGTAAATGTTTTAAAAATTATTTATGGGGATCATAGACACCCTTTGCCAAAAAATTGAAAGGCTGTAGCGGCACAGAACAAGTTAACCCTGGTGATCTAGTGGTGGAGAATGAGGAGACAGTGATGAAGGCCTCAATAAATACTAGGCCCTATGTAAAGGAGCGGGTCTCCTAGACTTGTAATGCCCATACACGAAGAGCATGGGCAGGCAAACATTCCCCCATGGGGAGTACATTTTTTAAAACTATTTTATGGGCATCATAGACACCCTTGCCAAAAATTGGACTGGCTGTAGCAGCACAGAAGCCGTTAACCCTGGTGATCTAGTGGCGGAGAAAGAGGAGACATAATGATTAATCATACTTAAATCAAACAAATGAATGAAGGATGTGAATCCACATATGAAAGAAAATAACCCAAAGGGAGGGGCGAACACAGGTTCATAGATATGAAGCCAGAATGTGTCCAACGAGATATGTTGGTCCCTAGCAGCAGCTCAGAGACAGGGATAAAAATAAAAATATAATATAATAGTATTTCAACATTTTTCTTTTGGAGAGGTATACACTAGCTTATTAGAGGATGGTCCAGAGATATGAAAAATGGAAAATATAAGAATAAATGGGAAGAATATACGTACATTAGTGATGAGCGAGCAATAAAATGCTCTGGTGCTCGTTGCTCGAGTCGAGCAGATTGGAATACTCGGGTACTCAGCCAGAACAATGAGCCCAATGTAAGTCTATGGGAGACCCGAGTACTTTTACAGCAACCCCCCCCCCAGGGGGTCCTTTTAACGTCTAAAAACATCTGAAAACGATGGAATGATGGAAACACTGCTCAAATGACACATGGACATCATGGGGATCGCACCTGGAAGCATTCCTGACTCCTAGTTCACAGCTTTAATTTTTCCGAGATTCATGCCATTTTTCCCGGTGCCACAAAAAACACATTAAAACGAAACCAAAACGGGTTTTGCTGGGGAAATATGTTAAGGTACATCCTTTGCAGGTTAATGACTTGCCTGTAAGGCCAAATATTTAACCCCAGATCGAAAATTTCCTCCCCTACTTAGGCTCAGTTCTGACACAGCGTTTTTGAAGCGTTTTTCAACTTTAACATTGCTTTCAACCACAAAAAAAGCATTCACTGGGAAATGTCATTGTAATATTTAACAACCCTAGCTGGCCATGTGGTGTGTGACACATACGCAGACCCATCTTATTTAATTTATGACGGTGGGCTCTTAAAGTAGCAGAGCCTATTTTTACTGGTGCATCAGGTGGCATTCATCTTCTTAAAGGGCCATTATTAAACTGTACATCTCCTAAGCTGTTGTAGCCTAGGCTGTGAGTGGATGGGCTGCCAAGAATTACGACGCACCACAATACCCTTTTCATAAGATGTCCAGGAGGGGGCTCCTGAAAAAGCGTTGCATTGATTTCAAGGCCTGCCCTGCTAGCAATTCATATGCACCCCATTACGCCTTTGAACCCACATACTGGATGGGCCCAGGAAGATCCACTTCACAATATGCATTTTGTACTCCCATACTCCTTTGTTTTACACATTGACAGCAAGGCCAACTCTGCTGCATAGTCAGTCATATGCACCCCATTACATGTTTGAACCCACATACTGGTTGGGCCCTGGAAAATCCACTTTACAATATGCATTTTGTACTCCCGTATGCCTTTGTTTTACACATTGGCAGCAAGGTCAGCCCTGCTGCATAGTCAGTTGCACCCCATTACGCCTTGGAACCCACATGCTGGATGGGCCCAGGAAAATCCACTTCACAATATGCATTTTGTACTCCTGTACTCCTTTGTTTTACACATTGGCAGAAAGGCCAGCCCTGCTGCATAGTCAGTTGCACCCCATTACGCCTTTGAACCCACATACTGGATTGGCCCATGAAAATCCACTCGTATTTTTTAATGGTATGATGGTTCCCTCTTTGCAGAATTATTTACAGGAGAATTTGGCAATTTTATTTGCCATGTTTTTAGCACTAAGCTTGAGATACGGCTTTCAAAAAGGCTAATACTTGCAATACAGTGCAATTTTATTGCAAACTACAAAATTCAAGGAAAAGTATGATTGAATAGTGTGAGTGCATACACTTTTGTATATGTTAACATACAAAGGTTAATAAGTACATTTAAGGATTAAATTAATATAGTGATTATGTATATATGAAGATTAACTACATACAGTTTACTTAGATCATCACCAAGAGGCTTTTAAACATCATCCATCTGGAATATCAGAGATGCAACACCAAGACAGAGAACCCCTGGGAGATTACCTACACTGCTTGGGTGTACCCATTATGCAGGTATCAGCACACTGTACATATACAGGTACCCCAGTTTTGGCATCTGTCTTAGTCATGTTTCTCTGGTCTTATATAGTGATTTACACTATGTAGTAACTCCAGTTTCACCCAGACCTTCAAGTGGTCACTTTTCAAGGTTGGATGAAACAGATATCATGGAGTCATCAGACGAGGGGCCATAAACCCCTAGAAAATAAAAGCCACAAGGATTTTGACCCCCCACAGGGATAGTTTCAGTAAACCTTAATGTTTTACAATGACAAACAGCAAACATATAGAGGCTTAGAACTGTTTGTGAAGTGAATAAACAAACATTTCTCAAGATTGTGTCACTATGAGCATTGTCTGTCACATCTGTAAATGTTTTACAAGAAATGCAGTTATGTGATTGTCTGAATGCATTCGGTATACAGTATTTTAATCTTGTTTACAAATCGCCATTTGTATATTCACCATTTGTACATTTGAGGCAACCAAAGTTATGGCTCTCAAGGAGATAAATTAATATAGTGGACAAAGGTATATTTTAATGAACTACTGAGCCAAACTAACAGCATTGCTTTATCAAATTTATAAGAAGTGTATTGTGTCCAATGTGAGCAACCAGGCAACACAAAAAGGAGCTTTTTAATTGAGATCTTTAAGGTACACATTTGTTATTAAGTCTTTGCCAACAAGGATGTGGTTTCACCAATTTGGGGTACCTTTTTTAAAAATGTCCTATTGCCATCACAGCCCCCCTTGCCCAAACTTCACCGGCCTATGACAGTACAAAGCACGTTCACCCTGGTGATCCTATGACAATTAAAGAAGAGACATTGCAGGAGACAGAGTTAAGAAGTAGGCTAAATGTAGTGGTGTGTGTCTCTGAGAATTGTAATGCAGTGCATGATCTGCCAAACAATTCTCCAATGGGGGTCCCTTTTTAAATATAGACTAGTGGCATCGCAGGCCCCTTGCCCAAAATTCACCAGCCTAAAACAGTACTGAACACGTTCACCCTGGTCATCTAGTGGCAGTTAAAGGACACATTGCAGGAGACAGACTTAAGAAGTAGGCCCAATGTAATGTAATGCCCAATTCCCCAATGTGGGGTCCTTTTTTTTACTAAATAAACTAGTGCCATCACAGCCTCTGTGCCCAAAATTCACTGGCCTATAACAGTACAGAGCATGTTCACCCTGATCACCTAGTGGTTCTGGATGATGAGGATGAGGATAAGGAGGAGAATAACATCAAACAGACCAAATCTGGAAGTGTCTACCCATGTGTGGCTGTGTAGAGGTGCATGAGAATACACCTCCCCAAAAGAGAGAATGTATTTGAGGTGGTTATGTTTTGTTGTTTTCACTTGGTGATGTACAGAAGTCTTTCCCAATCCAGGCCTTGTTCATTTTTATAACAGTCAGCTTGTCAGCATTTTCCATTGACAGGTGAATGCACTAATCTGTTATAATTCCACCAGCGGCACTAAAATCCTGCTCTGACAGAACGCTAGCAGCAGGGCAGGCCAGGACCTCCAAGGTGTAGAGATCCAGTTCATGCCACATGTCCAGCTTGGATACTGTTATGATCCGGTGACCTTGGAGCCACATGAAAACTTTCTCTGGAGTCGGTGGAACCTGTACTGACCGCAAATCCTGAACTAACACCGCAACTAGAAGTAGCCGTGGGGTGTGCCTAACAAACCCTAGACACCTCGACACAGCCGGAGGACTAAATACCCCTATAGATGGAAATAGGAATGCTATCTTGCCTCAGAGCAGACCCCCAAAGGATAGGCAGCCCCCCTCGAATAATGACTGTGAGTAGGAGAAGAATAGACACACGCAGGTAGAAAACAGGATTTAGCAAAAGAGGCCACTCTAGCTAAATAGGAAAGGATAGGACAGATTACTAGGCGGTCAGTATTAAAACCCTTCCAAAAATATCCACAACAGATAATACAAAAAGTTTCACAATCTAACTAAAGACATGGAATATGTATATCTGCCACTCCAGAGAATCCAGCAAGACTGAGAAAATACTGACAGAATCTAAGCTGGACAAGAAAACACAAAGAATAGCACTAAATTGTGAAGCACACAGCATGTGTGCCACAGGAAAAAAAAACAGACACTTATCTTTGCTGATTTGGCAGAAAGACAGGAGGAACCAGGCAGAGGTCCACACCTCCCAACAACAATTGACAACTGGCAAGGACTAATGAATCCTGCACACCTAAATACCCCAGTCAGAACTGCAATCAGCAGACACACCTGACCAGGACTGCAACCCAGGGACAACTGCATTACCACCTACTACCACCGGAGGGAACCCAAAAGCAGAATTCACAACAGGATACCCAATAATTAAAAGGCACAGAGAAATCACAGAGGACGTTTGTACAATCGGCAAGGTACTCCTTCACCATCTTCACAAACATTGTACTTCTTGTGACAGCACCCCTTGCCTCTGTGAGAAAACTGTCCCAGAACTTTGCCATTGTTCCCCTGCCTGAGCTGGATTGCACTTCTGTCTCTCTCGCTTGGACTCCTTGGTTGTACAAAAAACTTTGACGTCTGCTGCCAGCGTTCTCACATGGGAATTTTCTAAGTAATTCCGCTACAAGGGCCTTCTAGTACTGCAACATTTTAGTACACCTCTCTGCCTCTGGTAGAAGAGATTGAAAGTTCTCTTTGTAGCGTGGATCTAGAAGTGTCACCAACCAGTAATGAGTGTCACCAAAAATTTTTATAATGCGAGGGTCACATGAAACGCAGCGCAACATAAAGTCAGCCATGCGTGCCAGACTGCTAACAGGCAAGACTTCCATGTCCTGACCAACAGGACAAGTGACCATGCTATCATCCTCCTCCTCATCCTCCTCCTCCCTGTCCTCAGGCCATCCCCGCTGAACAGATGGTATGACAGCTGTGTTTGTAGTACCATCTATAGAGCATGAAATAGCTCCTGATCTTCCTCCTCCTCCTCCTCATTGACTACCAATCCACTATAAGAAGACATGAGGCTGGGCTGAGTGTAATCCCCCTGTATGGTTCCTTGCTCCATGTCCTCGTGCTCTGCCTGCAATGCATCCTCTTTAATTGTGAGCAGAGAGGTTTTCAGAATGCTGAGAAGCGGGAAGGTGACGCTAATTATGGCGTCATCGCCGCTCACCATCTTGGTGCTGTCCTCAAAGTTTTGGAGGATGGTACATATGTCTGACATCCATGTCCACTCCAGAGGTCTTATGTGTGTAGTCTGAACTGAATATCGACAGTCTTGTTGATGTTGGTAGTCAACAACTGCCCTCTTCTGCTCGCAAAGCCTTTCCAACATAAGCAGCGTAGAGTTCCATCACATGGGGACATCACACACCAGCCTGTGAGCTGGAAGCTGCAAACACTGCTGAAGCACGGCAAGGGCGGCTGAAGCTGTAGTTGACTTTCTAAAATGGGCAGAAGGCATACTTTCACTAGCAGATCCTGCAGCTCCGGGTAGCTTTTCAGAAAACGTTGAAATACGAGGTTAAGCACATTGGCCAAGCAAGGTACGTGTGTGAGCTCACCTTGCCTCAGAGCCGCCACCAGGTTATGGCCATTGTGACACACGACCATGCCTGGCTGTAGGTTCAGCGGTGTCATCCAAACATCTGACTGCTCTTTCAGCGCTGTTCACAACTCTTCTGCATTGTTCAGTTTGTCACCTAGGCAGATTAGCTTCAGCACGGCCTGTTGCCGCTTGGCTGAGGCAGTGCTGCAGTGCTTCCAGCTTCTGAATGATTTGTTGATTTCCGAGATGGAGGATGAAGAGGAGGAGGAAGTGCCGGAGATGTAGGGGCAACCCTGATTGATGTAGGGCCAGCAATTCCATCCCAAGGTCCGACTGGGTCCCGGCTTCCACTATGTTAATCCAGTGTACCATCAGTGAGATGTACCATCCCTGCCCACAAGCACTTGTCCACGTGTCCGTGGTTAGGTGGACTTTCCCTGTAACAGCATTGTTGAGGGCACGGGTAATGTTGTGGGACACATGCTGGTGTAATGCTGGAATGGCACACCGGGAGAAATAGTGTCCACTGGGGACTGAGTACCTTGGGACAGCCGCCGTTATCAGGTTGCAGAAAGCTTCCATCTCAACGAGCCTAAAAGGCAGCATTTCTAGCTCAAGCAGAAGAGAAATATTAGAATTTAGGACTGTGGCCTGTGGGGCGTTGGCGGAGTATTTCCGCTTGCGTTCCAAAGACTGGGTTATAGACAACTGAAGGCTGTATTGGGACAAAGACGTGGACGGGCTTGATGATGGTGCTGCTTGACTGTGGGCAACAACAGGTGCAGGGCGAGAGGCATCTTCACATGCACGGTGGACTGGGGATTGGCTTCTATGCAAAACAGTGGAAGAAACAGTGTTGTCACCTGCAGACAGTGTTCCTGGAGCCTGGGGTTCAGCCCACAAAGTCGGGTTCTTTGCTGCCATGTTTCTGATTATGCTGGTGGTGGTCAGGCTGGTAGTTTTGCTACCCCTGCTGATGCAGGCATAACAGGTACTGCAAATGGCCTGTTTGGGGTTATCGGCAGTGTCTTTAAAAAATAACCAGACTTGGGAAGATCTAACAGTTGGAATAGCAACTTTAGTCATGTTGGTGTTACAGGGAATGGATGCACGCCTTCTGTCTATGGCCACCACACTGTTTCTTCCTGCCTGTTTGGGTGATATGCCTTCTTCCCCATGTGTGCTGTTTTCCTCGCTCTGCATGTCCTCCTGCCAGGTTGGGTCAGTCACTATGTCATCCACCACCTTGTCTTCCACATCCGCACCCTGCTCCTCCTCCTGACTTTCTGGCAATTAAGTCTCATCATTATCCACCTCTTCTGACACTTTCCCCACCATCGCCTTCATGTGACTGTGGCTGTTCAAATCTTTGGGCATCTCTATATATGCTATCTCATCTGGCCCCACTTTAAGTTGACAGCCAAGAGTCCGGAATCTTTAAATGGAAAAATGAACAGCTCTTCGGAGTGTCCAAGTGTGGGATCAGTTGTCTCAGGGCACGTAGCATGGTGGGAGGAAGGAGGATCAGGGTGAGTAATATCCGGTCCACACTCACGGCTACTCAGACTTGATCGTGTGGAAGACATGGTGGTTGTGGTGGTGGCTAAGTGACTGGAAGCATTATCCGCTATCCAACCAACAAACGTTTCACACTGCTCTGGCTTTTATAGTGGTGTGCTGTGGTCCCCTAGAAACTGGAACAGGAAGGTCAAGCGCGAAGATGTGGGTCTTTGTTGTGGCACACTTTCAGCTTGGCCACGGCCTCGTCCTCTGCATGCACCATCAGCATCACATCCACTTCCCCATCCGTGGCCACTTGCCTTGCCCATTTTAAATGGACTACTGAAATATTTGAAAGCTCAATACAAATGGATTTATTTCCAGAAAAATTATATGTGATTAGTATGCCTGCAAAGCGAAGATTTTGACACCACAGATACACCAGTCGTCCTGCGGAGATAACATACTGTACAATTTTTAAAAAATATTTTTGGTAATTTTGGAAAACAATAAATACTGAGTAGTACAAGGCTACCAGACAGAACTATGAAAGGTATGCCTGCAAAGCCAAGATTTTTCCACCACAGATACACTAGGCGTGTGATGGAGATAACAGACAGTTAAAATGTTATTTTTTAAAATATTTTTTAAACAAAAAATATGGAGTAGAGCACGGCTAGCAGACAGAACTATGCAACGTATGCATGCAAAGCAAAGATTTTTCCAACACAGATTCACCAGGCGTCTGATGGAAATAACAGACTGTATACATTTTTTTGTATGTTTTTTGGTAATGTTGGGGAAAAATAAATACTGAGTAAAACAAGGCTAGCAGACAAAACTATGCATTGTATGTCTGCGAAGCAAAGATTTTTCCACCACAGATACACCAGGCTTCTTACTGAGATATCAGACTGTATACCTATATACATTTTTTTTGTATGTTTTTTGGCAATTTTGGAAAACAATAAATACTGAGTAGAACAAGGCAAGCAGACAGAACTATGCAATGTATGCCTGCGAAGCAAAGATTTTTCCATCACAGATACACCAGGCATATGGCGGAGATAGCAGACTGTATAAATTTTTTCATGTTTTTTGGTAATTTTGGAAAACACTAAATACTGAGTAGAACAAGGCTAGCAGACAGAACTATGGAACGTATGCCTGTGAAGCAAAGATTTTTACACCACAGATACACCAGGAGACAGCCTGAAATAACAGACTGATCAAAATGTGGCCTTGATTTTTTGGGGCACACCAAAATTGTGTCAACAAGTTGGCTATGACACTAAAAAAAATGGAGTACTAAAATTGGAAGATATTTAGGGCAATGATATGCGATGCATGTGGCGTACAACTCACAGTGATAAATATAAGAACTGTAGCTAAATATTTTTGGGCCAGCTACAGATTTTTGGGGCAGCAAAATGGTGTCCAGAAATGTTGTAAGACACCACAAAATATTAGATAGCACCAGATTTTTTAGCGCACTCACATCTGATGACTGTGATAAAAAAATATTTAAAATTTCTAGATCTCCACGCTATTCTATTGCAATGACCTGGCTGTAGTCTGCAGCGTGACCAAGCAAATAAGTTTAGAAAAAAGGGGGCTATGGATTGCTTTAGAATAAAATGAGCAGGTATAAGCTGCAAAGAAAAAAATGCCACAGATAACTGCAGCTAGGTAGATATTAAATAAGCAGCAGCAGACTGTAATGGAACTCTTTGAGGTATGCTGTGAGGTCTATATACTCACATACAGTGCCTTCAGGCCTTGTACTGATGTGTACATGTGCATATAGGCTCCCCTGCCTATCTAGCACTGAAATCTCTGTACCCCCGAATTAGCCCTAAAAAGGACTGTTGCTTTCTCAGGATTTGTGGACTGAACACTAGTAGACCCACACTAACTATTAAAATAACGATTTTGACCCTATCTCAGCAGCAGCTGTCTCTGCACTAGCTAAGTCCGGAGCAGAATGCGACAAGCAAGGTGGCGCCAGGTCTCTTATAGTACTGATGACGCTGTGCGGCCAGCCAATTACTGTAATGCCACAACAAAGATGGCTGCGGCATTACAGTGCATGGCAGACAATCCCTGCATGGTCATTGGCACTCTAAATAGCGACAAAATTGCAGGGCGGAGACCTGAGTTCCTGCCAAATAATCCCAGAAATACTCGGTGCTCGCCGAGTACACCGAGCATAGTGATACTTGGGCGAGTACTGAGTAGTGGCACTGGTGAGCATGTTCGCTCATCACTAGTAAAAATAGATACCAACAGGCCAGCTATTTAAAACTGTGGTTTGTCTGTCACACGGATCAGAGATAAAAAGATCTCTCCAAATACTTCTGTTTGTGGCCTCCCTTTAAAATGTTGTTGCATGTGTTAGCGAAGTTATTAACACCAGTTTGCTGGTAAAAAATAGTTACCTACAGGCCAGCTATTTAAAACTGTAGTTTGTCCACCACACATGGATCAGAGGCAACAAGTGCGCTCCAAATTTTGCCATTTCTAGCCTTCTCTTAAATTTTGTTGCAATGTGTTAGCGAAGTCCTAGCCCAAGCGCAGTGTTCAGTTGTCCATACCCCAGTTCTTGAAACGCAAGCACAAAAACACAGCCAATGCCCCACAGGACACACTACTAAATTCAGGAGATAGAAACTTTCCGCAACCTGATGGCGGCGGCCATTCCTCGGTACTCGGTCCCCAGTTGCCACTATTTCTCCCCGTGTGCTGCCCCCGCATTACACAAGCACGTGTCCCACAACATTAGCTGTGCCCTCGACAATGCAGTTACTGGGAAAGTCCACCTAACCACGGACACGTGGACAAGTGCTTATGGGCAGGGATGGTACATCTCGCTGACGGCACACTGGGTTAACATAGTGGAAGTCGGGACCCAGTCATACCTTGAAATGGAACATGTCCTCCTGATGATTGAGGGACCTAGGTCAATCAGGGTTGCCCCCACAGTCTACAGCTCTGGCACCTATCCTCCTCCTCAGCCTCCATCTCCGAAATGACCACATCAGTCACAAGCTGGAAGCACTGCGGCACTGTCTCAGCCAAGCGGCCACAGGCTGTGCTGAAGCTAATATATTTAGGTGACAAACCGCACAATGTTGAAGAGTTGTGGACAGCAATGAAAGAGCAGGCAGATTTGTGGCTGACACCGCTGAACCTACAGCCAGGCATGGTCATGTGTGACAATGGCCATAACCTGGTGGTGGCTCTGAAGTGAGGCGAGCTCACACACGTACCATGACTGACCCATGTGCATAACCTCATGGTTCAGCAGTTTCTCAAAACCTACCGGGAGCTGCCGGATCTGCTTGTCAAAGTACGCCGCCTGTGTGCTTATTTTATAAAGTCAGCTACAGCTTCCGCCACCCTTGCTGTGCTTCAGCAGCATTTGCAGCTTCCAGGTCATCGACTGGTGTGTGATGTCCCCGTGCGTTGGAGCTCTACACTGCAGATGTTGGAAAGGATTTGTGAGCAGAAGAGGGCAGTTGTTGACTACCAGCATCAACAAGGCTGTCAGTATTCAGTTCAGACTCCACACATAATACCTCAGGAATGGACATGAATGTGAGATATATGTACTATCCTCCAAAACTTTGAGGGCTCCACCAATATGGTGAGTGGCGATGATGCCATAATTAGCATCACCATCCCGCTTCTCTGTGTTCTCAAACGCTCTCTGCTCACAATCAAAGAGGATGCCTTGCAGGCAGAGCTCGATGAGATGGAACAAGGAACCATACAGGGTGATTACACACAGCCCAGTTTCATCTCATCCCAACATGGATTGGGTGACAATGAGTAAGAGTAGGAGGAGGAGGAAGAACAGGAGCTAGTTTCATGCACTATAGACAGTATTACCTGCATAACTGTCATACAGTCTGTTCAGCGTGGATGGCCTGAGGACAAGGATGAGGAGTATGAGGAGGAGGAGAGCATGGTCAGTCATCCTCTTGGTGAGGACACGGAAGTCTTGCCTGTTAGCAGTCTGGCACGCATGGCTGAGTTTATGCTACTTTGCCTTTCCCGTGACCCTTGCGTTCTCAAAATTTTGAATGACAGTGATTACTGGTTGGTGACACTTCTAGACTCATGCTACAAGGAAATCTTTCTATCTTTTATTCCCGAGGCACATAGGTCTACCAAAATGGGGCAGCACCAGAAGGCCCTTGTTGCTTAATTATTAAAAAAATTCCCATCTGAATACGCTGGGGGCAGATGTCATATTTCGTTGGACAACCAAGGAGTACAGGTAAGAGAGACACAAATGCAATCCAGCAGAGGCAGGGGAACACTGTCAAAGTTCTGGGAGAGATTTCTCAGACCCTCCCATCGCACGGGCCCTGAGGTGTGGAGTACTCTCACAAGAAGTGCAAAATTTGGGAAGATGCTGAGGGAGTACCTTGCTGGCCGTTCCAACATACTCCGTGATTCCTCTGTGCCTTATAATTTTTTGAGTATCCAAGCTGGACATGTGGCATGAACTAGCTCTCTACGCCTTTGGAGGTCCTGGCCTGCCCTGCCGCTAGCATTTTGTCAGAGTTTGTTTTTAGTGCAGCTGGTGGAATTAAAACTGATAAGCGCATCCACCTGTCAACTGAAAATGCTGACAGGCTGATTCCTATAAAAATGAACAAGGGCTGGATTGGGGTAGACTTCTCAACACCACCGAATGATAGCAGCATAACCTAAACTCAAATCCAGTCTCTTTTTTGGGGAGTTCTTTTCCCATGCACCTCTTCACATCCACACATGGGTATACGCTTCGTTATTTTGTCTATTTGCTGTTGTCCTCCTCCTTCTCCTCATCCTCCACCACCATATCACCAGGGTGCCCGTAAAACAATTTGTTAGACAGTATGTTCATGTATACCCACCAGGGGTAAATGTTTGTCAGCCCATACACTTAGTGCATGGGTATTACACAGGGCCAGACTGGGACTAAAATTCAGCCCTGGCATTTGAAGTCACACAGGCCCACTTGTCGCATGGTGACTGTATAATATCTTTGTACACTTGTAGGCTACAAGAAGTGAGGGGAGTGTAACACAACTATATAACATATAATTACAGCTGTATCCAACATTACAGCTCAGCCCCCATAGACTATAATACAGCTCAGCCCCCATAGAATGTAATGCAGCACAGCCCCCATAGACTATAATACAGCACAGTCCCCATAGAATGTAATGCAGCCCAGCCCCCATAGAATGTAATGCTGCACAGCCCCCATAGAATGTAATGCAGCACAGCCCCCCATAGAATGTAATGCAGCACAGCCCCCATAGAATGTAATGCAGCACAGTCCCCATAGAATGTAATGCAGCACAGTCCCTATAGAATGTAATACAGCACAACCCCCATAGAATGTAATACAGCACAGCCCCATAGAATGTAATACAGCTCAGCCCCCATAGACTATAATACAGCACAGCCCCATAGAATGTAATACAGCTCAGCCCCCATAGACTATAATACAGCACAGCCCCATAGAATGTAATACAGCACAGCACCCATAGAATGCAATGCAGCCCAGTCCCATAGAATGTAATACAGCACAGCCCCCATAGAATGTAATGCAGCACAGCCCCCATAGAATGTAATACAGCACAGCCCCCATAGAATGTAATACAGCACAGCCCCATAGAATTTAATGCAGCACAGCCCCCATAGAATGTAATGCAGCACAGCCCCCATAGACTATAATACAGCACAGCCCCCATAGAATGTAATACAGCACAGCCCCCATAGAATGTAATACAGCACAGCCCCCATAGAATGTAATGCAGCACAGCCCCCATAGAATGTAATACAGCACAGCCCCCATAGAATGTAATGCAGCCAGCCCCATAGAATTTAATGCAGCACAGCCCCCATAGAATGCAATGCAGCACAGCCCCATAGAATATAATGCAGCACAACCCCATAGAATATAATGCAGCACAGCTCCCATAGAATGGAATGCAGCCAGCCCCATAGAATATAATGCAGCACAGGCCCATGGAATGCAGCCAGCCCCATAGAATATAATGCAGCACAGGCCCATGGAATGGAATGCAGCCAGCCCCATAGAATATAATGCAGCACATGCCCATGGAATGGAATGCAGCCAGCCCCATAGAATATAATGCAGCACAACCCCATAGAATATAATGCAGCACAGCTCCCATAGAATGGAATGCAGCCAGCCCCATAGAATATAATGCAGCACAGGCCCATGGAATGCAGCCAGCCCCATAGAATATAATGCAGCACAGGCCCATGGAATGGAATGCAGCCAGCCCCATAGAATATAATGCAGCGCAGGCCCATGGAATGGAATGCAGCCAGCCCCATAGAATATAATGCAGCACATGCCCATGGAATGGAATGCAGCCAGCCCCATAGAATATAATGCAGCCAGCCCCATAGAATGTAATGCATGCAGCCACCATACAATATAATGCAGCACAGCCCCCATAGAATGTAATGCAGGCAGCCCCCACAGAATGTACTGCAGGCAGGCAGCCCCCATAGAATGTACTGCAGGCAGGCAGCCCCCATAGAATGGAATGCAGGCAGGCAGCCCCCATAGAATGGAATGCAGGCAGGCAGCCCCCATAGAATGGAATGCAGGCAGGCAGCCCCCATAGAATGGAATGCAGGCAGGCAGCCCCCATAGAATGTACTGCAGGCAGGCAGCCCCCATAGAATGTACTGCAGGCAGGCAGCCCCCATAGAATGTACTGCAGGCAGGCAGCCCCCATAGAATGTACTGCAGGCAGGCAGCCCCCATAGAATGTACTGCAGGCAGGCAGCCCCCATAGAATGTACTGCAGGCAGGCAGCCCCCATAGAATGGAATGCAGGCAGGCAGCCCCCATAGAATGGAATGCAGGCAGGCAGCCCCCATAGAATGGAATGCAGGCAGGCAGCCCCCATAGAATGGAATGCAGGCAGGCAGCCCCCATAGAATGGAATGCAGGCAGGCAGCCCCCATAGAATGTACTGCAGGCAGGCAGCCCCCATAGAATGTACTGCAGGCAGGCAGCCCCCATAGAATGTACTGCAGGCAGGCAGCCCCCATAGAATGGAATGCAGGCAGGCAGCCCCCATAGAATGTACTGCAGGCAGGCAGCCCCCATAGAATGGAATGCAGGCAGGCAGCCCCCATAGAATGGAATGCAGGCAGGCAGCCCCCATAGAATGTACTGCAGGCAGGCAGCCCCCATAGAATGTACTGCAGGCAGGCAGCCCCCATAGAATGTACTGCAGGCAGGCAGCCCCCATAGAATGGAATGCAGGCAGGCAGCCCCCATAGAATGGAATGCAGGCAGGCAGCCCCCATAGAATGTACTGCAGGCAGACAGCCCCCATAGAATGTACTGCAGGCAGGCAGCCCCCATAGAATGTACTGCAGGCAGGCAGCCCCCATAGAATGGAATGCAGGCAGGCAGCCCCCATAGAATGTACTGCAGGCAGGCAGCCCCCACAGAATGGAATGCAGGCAGGCAGCCCCCATAGAATGGAATGCAGGCAGGCAGCCCCCATAGAATGTACTGCAGGCAGGCAGCCCCCATAGAATGTACTGCAGGCAGGCAGCCCCCATAGAATGGAATGCAGGCAGGCAGCCCCCATAGAATGGAATGCAGGCAGGCAGCCCCCATAGAATGGAATGCAGGCAGGCAGGCAGTCCCCCCCCCAGTAGCTCCACAATCCACTCATCACTCTTTGTTAAAAAAAAAACAAACACTCTACTCACCTCTCTCCTCGTGCCCCGCGCTGCTCTCCTCTGGCTCCGGTCTCAGCAGCTGCAGTCTGCCCGGCGCCCGGTCACACTGCAGGTGCGCAATGATATGACGTCATCGCACACCCGCAGTGTCAGCGGCAGGCAGAGCGGGGAATGATGGGAGAGGGGGCGTCAGCAGACGCACTCTCCTCCATCATTGCATTCAACTGTACCGGCGTCTATGACGCCGGTATAGTTGAATGCGGGGCCGGGAGTGTGCCGCAACAGCGGGGGGAAGAGTGCCGACAGCGGCACACTCAAGCGGCCCACTACTGCCATCGGCCCTTCTGGCATTTGCCAGAACTGCCCTATGGCCAGTCTGGCCCTGGTATTACAAGTATAGGAGACCCGCGCCTTTCTAATGGGAAACATTTTTTATGAGGCCCTCCACCACATCTCTTCCAAGGGGCATTGGAGTGCCTCCAAATTTTAGGCAGCCCTTGCATTCCCTGCATAGGAAACAGTATGGAAGACCCACTTCTTTGTAATGGGAACATTTTTTAATGAGGCGCTCCTCTACTTCTCTTCAAAGAAGCATTGAAGTGCCTCCAAATTTTTGGCAGCCCTTGCATTCACTGCAAAGGAAACAGTATGGGAGACCCACTTCCTTGCAATGGGAACATTTTTTCATGAGGCCCTAATCTACGTCTCTTCAAAGAAGCATTGGAGTGCCTCCAAATTTTTGGCAGCCCTTGCATTCACTGCATAGGCAAACAGTAAGGGAGACCCACTTCCTAATAATGGAAACATTGTTTTTATGAGGCCCACCTGTTATGACCTCAATGGCGAGGGTCTCAGAGAAACAAGTAAGTCTGCGACGTACAAAAATCCAGCTCATAGGGCAGTGGTAACTGGGTTGACCATATATCTACTCCTAACGCCAACACTAGCAGTAGCCGGGGAACATGCCTACGTTGGTCGCTAGATGTCTCGCGCCAGCCGGAGGACTAACTACCCCTAGAAGAGGAAAACAAAGACCTCTCTTGCCTCCAGAGAATAGACCCCAAAAGTAGGATAGTAGCCCTCCACAAATAATAACGGTGAGGTAAGAGGAAATCACAAACACAGAGATGAACTAGATTTTAGCAAAGAGAGGCCCACTTACTAATAGCAGAATGTAGTAAGATAACTTATATGGTCAACAAAAACCCTATCAAAATCCACGCTGGAGATTCAAGAACCCCCGAACCGTCTAACGGCCCGGGGGGAGAACACCAGCCACCCTAGAGCTTCCAGCAAGGTCAGGAAACAGATTATATACAAGCTGGACAAAAATGCAAACCAAAACAAAAAGCAAAAAGCAAGAAAGCAGACTTAGCTTAATCAAGCAGGAACCAGGATCAGTAGACAAGAGCACTACAGATTAGCTCTGATATCAACGTTGCCAGGCATTGAACTGAAGGTCCAGGGAGCTTATATAGCAACACCCCTGACCTAACGACCCAGGTGAGCATACAAGGGATGAATGACATACCCAGAGTCAAATCACTAGTAGCCACTAGAGGGAGCCAAAAGGTAAATTCACAACAGTACCCCCCCCCCCTTAGTGAGGGGTCACCGAACCCTCACCAAGACCACCAGGGCGATCAGGATGAGCGGCGTGAAAGGCACAAACTAAATCGGCCGCATGCACATCAGAGGCGACCACCCAGGAATTATCCTCCTGACCATAGCCCTTCCACTTGACCAGGTACTGAAGCCTCCGCCTGGAGAGACGAGAATCTAAGATCTTCTCCACCACGTACTCCAACTCGCCCTCAACCAACACCGGAGCAGGAGGCTCAGCAGAAGGAACCACAGGCACAACGTACCGCCGCAACAAGGACCTATGAAATACGTTGTGGATGGCAAACGACACCGGAAGATCCAGGCGAAAGGATACAGGATTAATGATTTCCAATATCTTGTAAGGACCACTGAAGCGAGGCTTAAATTTGGGAGAGGAGACCTTCATAGGAACAAATCGAGAAGACAGCCATACCAAATCCCCAACGCGAAGTCGGGGACCCACACCGCGGCGGCGGTTGGCAAAACGCTGAGCCTTCTCCTGTGACAACTTCAAGTTGTCCACCACATGCCCCCAGATCCGCTGCAACCTATCCACCACGGAATCCACCCCAGGACAGTCAGAAGGCTCCACATGTCCCGAGGAAAAACGAGGATGGAAACCAGAGTTGCAGAAAAATGGCGAAACCAAGGTGGCGGAACTAGCCCGATTATTAAGGGCAAATTCAGCCAACGGCAAGAAGGTCACCCAATCATCCTGATCAGAAGAGACAAAACACCTCAAATAAGCCTCCAGAGTCTGATTAGTTCGCTCCGTTTGTCCGTTAGTCTGGGGATGGAAAGCGGATGAAAACGACAACTCAATGCCCATCCTACCACAAAAGGATCGCCAGAACCTGGAAACAAACTGGGATCCTCTGTCCGACACAATATTCTCAGGAATGCCGTGCAAACGAACCACGTTCTGGAAGAACACAGGAACCAGATCAGAAGAGGAGGGCAGCTTAGGCAAAGGAACCAAATGGACCATCTTGGAGAAACGGTCACATATCACCCAGATGACAGACATGCCCTGAGACACCGGAAGATCAGAAATGAAATCCATAGAGATGTGTGTCCAAGGTCTCTTCGGGACAGGCAAGGGCAAGAGCAACCCGCTGGCACGAGAGCAGCAAGGCTTAGCTCGAGCACAAGTACCACAGGACTGTACAAATGACCGCACATCCCTTGACAAGGAAGGCCACCAAAAGGACCTGGCCACCAGATCTCTGGTGCCAAAAATTCCCGGGTGCCCTGCCAACACCGAGGAATGAACCTCGGAAATGACTCTGCTGGTCCATCTAGCAGGCACAAACAATCTGTCAGGTGGACAAGAGTCAGGCCTACCAGCCTGAAATCTCTGCAACACACGTCGCAGATCTGGAGAAATAGCAGACACGATAACTCCTTCCTTAAGAATACCCACAGGTTCAGCGACTCCAGGAGCATCAGGCACAAAGCTCCTAGACAGAGCATCGGCCTTCACATTCTTAGAACCTGGTAAATACGAGACCACAAAGTCAAAACGGGAGAAAAACAATGACCAGCGGGCCTGTCTAGGATTCAGGCGTTTAGCAGACTCGAGATACATCAGATTTTTGTGATCAGTCAAGACCACCACACGATGCTTAGCACCCTCGAGCCAATGACGCCACTCCTCAAATGCCCACTTCATGGCCAACAACTCCCGATTGCCCACATCATAATTTCGCTCTGCCGGCGAAAACTTCCTAGAGAAAAAGGCACAAGGTCTCATAGTAGAGCAACCAGGGCCTCTCTGCGACAAAACGGCCCCTGCCCCAATCTCCGAAGCATCCACCTCAACCTGAAAGGGAAGTGAGATGTCAGGCTGGCACAAAACAGGCGCCGAAGTAAACCGGCGTTTTAACTCCTGGAAAGCCTCCACGGCAGCAGGAGCCCAGTTAGCTACATCAGAGCCTTTCTTGGTCATATCCGTCAGCGGTTTAACAACGCTAGAAAAATTTGCGATAAAACGACGGTAGAAGTTAGCAAAACCCAAGAACTTCTGAAGACTCTTAACTGACGAGGGTTGAGTCCAATCATGAATAGCTCGGACCTTGACTGGATCCATCTCCACAGCAGAAGGGGAAAAAATGAACCCCAAAAAGGGAACCTTCTGTACACCAAAGAGACACTTTGAGCCTTTTACAAACAAAGAATTTTCACGCAGAATCTCAAAAACCATCCTGACCTGCTCCACATGCGAGTCCCAATCATCAGAAAAAACCAGAATATCATCCAGATAAACAATCAAAAATTTATCCAGATACTTCCGGAAAATGTCATGCATGAAGGACTGAAAAACTGAAGGTGCATTAGAGAGACCGAATGGCATCACCAAGTACTCAAAATGACCTTCGGGCGTATTGAATGCGGTTTTCCATTCATCGCCCTGCCTAATGCGCACAAGGTTGTACGCACCACGAAGGTCTATCTTGGTGAACCACTTGGCACCTTTAATCCGGGCAAACAAATCTGACAACAGCGGCAAAGGATACTGAAATTTGACAGTGATCTTATTTAAAAGCCGATAGTCAATACAAGGCCTCAAAGATCCGTCCTTTTTGGCCACAAAAAAGAATCCCGCACCAAGAGGGGAAGAAGAAGGACGGATATGCCCCTTCTCAAGAGACTCCTTGATATATGAACGCATCGCGGTATGTTCAGGTACCGACAGATTAAACAGTCTTCCCTTAGGAAACTTACTGCCAGGAATCAAATCTATTGCACAGTCACATTCCCTATGAGGAGGCAGTGCACTGGACTTAGACTCGCTGAAGACATCCTGATAATCAGACAAATACGCCGGAACTTCCGAAGGCATAGAAGAAGCAATAGACAAGGGCAGGGAATCTCCATGAATTCCATGGCAGCCCCAACTTGACACTGACATAGCCTTCCAGTCCAAGACTGGATTATGGGTCTGTAACCATGGCAAACCCAAAACAACCAAATCATCCATTTTATGCAGAACAAGAAAACGTATTACCTCCCGATGTTCGGGAGTCATGCACACGGTAACCTGTGTCCAAAACTGCGGTTTATTTTTTGCCAATGGCGTAGAATCAATACCCCTAAGAGGGATAGGATTTTCCAATGGCTCAAGAACAAATCCGCAGTGCTTGGCAAATGACAGATCCATAAGGCTCAGGGCAGCACCCGAGTCCACAAACGCCATGACAGGATACGATGACAGTGAGTAAATCAAAGTTACAGATAGAATAAATTTAGGTTGCAAATTACCAATGGCGACCGGACTAACAACCTTAGTAAGACGTTTAGAGCATGCTGAGATAACATGTGTAGAATCACCACAGTAGTAACACAAGCCATTCTGGCGTCTATGAATTTTCCGCTCATTTCTAGTCAGGATTCTATCACATTGCATTAAATCAGGTGTCTGTTCAGACAACACCATGAGGGAATTAGCGGTTTTGCGCTCCCGCAACCACCGGTCGATTTGAATAGCCAGGGCCATAGAATCATTCAGACCTGTGGGAATGGGAAAACCCACCATCACATTCTTAATGGCTTCAGAAAGGCCATTTCTAAAATTAGCAGCCAATGCACACTCGTTCCACTGGGTCAGCACGGACCATTTCCGAAATTTTTGGCAATACACTTCAGCCTCGTCCTGGCCCTGAGACATAGCCAGCAAGGCCTTTTCTGCCTGAATCTCAAGATTGGGTTCCTCATAAAGCAAACCGAGCGCCAGAAAAAACGCATCAATGTCAGCCAATGCCAAATCTCCTGGCGCCAGCGAGAAGGCCCAATCCTGAGGGTCGCCCCGTAAAAAAGAAATAACAATTTTTACTTGCTGAGCGGAGTCTCCAGATGAACAGGGTTTCAGGGACAAAAACAATTTACAATTATTCCTGAAATTTCTAAATTTAAATCGGTCTCCGGAAAACGGTTCAGGAATCGGTATCTTAGGTTCTGACATAGGACTTCTGATAACATAATCTTGTATGCCCTGCACACGAGCAGCAAGCTGGTCCACACTTGTAATCAAGGTCTGGACATTCATGTCTGCAGCAAACACAAGCCACTCAGAGGTAAAGGGGAAAAGAAAAAAAAAATGAGAGAGAGAAAAAAAAAACTCAGAACTTTCTTTCTTATAATCCCGCTTCTGCAATGCATTTAACATTTAATACTGGCCTGGCAAACTGTTATGACCCCAATGGCGAGGGTCTCAGAGAAACAAGTAAGTCTGCGACGTACAAAAATACAGCTCATAGGGCAGTGGTAACTGGGTTGACCATATATCTACTCCTAACGCCAACACTAGCAGTAGCCGGGGAACATGCCTACGTTGGTCGCTAGATGTCTCGCGCCAGCCGGAGGACTAACTACCCCTAGAAGAGGAAAACAAAGACCTCTCTTGCCTCCAGAGAATAGACCCCAAAAGTAGGATAGTAGCCCTCCACAAATAATAACGGTGAGGTAAGAGGAAATCACAAACACAGAGATGAACTAGATTTTAGCAAAGAAAGGCCCACTTACTAATAGCAGAATGTAGTAAGATAACTTATATGGTCAACAAAAACCCTATCAAAATCCACGCTGGAGATTCAAGAACCCCCGAACCGTCTAACGGCCCGGGGGGAGAACACCAGCCACCCTAGAGCTTCCAGCAAGGTCAGGAAACAGATTATATACAAGCTGGACAAAAATGCAAACCAAAACAAATAGCAAAAAGCAAGAAAGCAGACTTAGCTTAATCAAGCAGGAACCAGGATCAGTAGACAAGAGCACTACAGATTAGCTCTGATATCAACGTTGCCAGGCATTGAACTGAAGGTCCAGGGAGCTTATATAGCAACACCCCTGACCTAACGACCCAGGTGAGCATACAAGGGATGAATGACATACCCAGAGTCAAATCACTAGTAGCCACTAGAGGGAGCCAAAAGGTAAATTCACAACACCCACCTGTACGTCTCCACCTGTACCTCTCTTGCCGCCTGATGTCTCTATAAAAATAGGCTGTGTGACTTTCAGAATCCCTCCTTAATAGATAAAACAGGATGTGTCTGATGATTAGTGTTGAGCATTCCGATACTGCAAATATCGGGTATCGGCCGATATTCGCTGTATCGGAATTCCGATACCGAGTTCCGATATTTTTGTGATATCGGAAATCGGAATCGGAAGTTCCTATAAGTTCCCAGGCGTGTGTGGTGCGTATGGTTCCCAGGGTCTGGAGGAGAGGAGACTCTCCTTCAGGCCCTGGGATCCACATTCATGTAAAAAATAAAGAATAAAAATAAAAAATATGGATATACTCACCCCTCCGACGGACCCTGGACCTCAGCGGTGCAACCGGCAGCCTCCGTTCCTATGAATGCAGTGAGTGTAGGACCTGCGATGATGTCGTGGTCTTGTGATTGGTCAAGGGACCGCTCCTGTGACTGCGACGTCATCGAAAGTCCTTCACTCACTGCATTCTTAGGAATGGAGGCAGACGCTTGTACCGGTGAGAGCCAGGGTCCGTCGGAGGGGTGAGTATATCCATATTTTTTATTTTTATTCTTTATTTTTTACATGAATATGGATCCCAGGGCCTGAAGGAGAGTTTCCTCTCCTTCAGACCCTGGGAACCATCCAGGATAGCTTCCGATATTTGTGTCCCATTGACTTGTATTGGTATCGGGTATCGGTATCAGCGATATCCGATATTTTTTGAATATCGGCCGATCCAATCCGATACCGATACTTTTGAATATCGGAAGGTATCGCTCAACACTACTGATGATGTGTCACACTCTACATGGCCAGATAAGGTTGTAAAATGTTAAAATGATATTTCCCAGTGAATGCATTTGACTTTGTTGAAAGCAATGCTAAAGTTATAAAAAAACGCATCAAAAAAGCTACGTGTGAACATAGCCCAAGGTGTGGAGGAGCATTTTTTATTTTGATTATTTATTTTGCCTTATATTTTGCCTTATATACAAGTCATTACCCTGGAAAGGATGTTCCTTAACATATTTCCCACAAAAATCCATTTTGGTTTAGTTTTTGTATGCTTTTTTGTGAGTCTGTAAAAGTGGCATAAGACTCTAACAACATTGTTCACAGCAGTGACCTGGGAGTCAGAAATACTTCCAGGGGTCTTCCCCATGCTGTTCCCATGTCATTTGAGCACTGTTCCCACCAATTTCTGCAATTTATAGTCCCTCTGCAGACCGCCGGGGCTGCCGCCGGAATAATGCTCAAGTTTCCCATAGACTTACATTGGGCTCGTTGCTCAGGTCGAGCGCCTGAGTATTCCATTTTGCTCGATCCGAGCAACGAGCACCCGAGAATTTTAGTGCTCGCCCATCACTACCAACATGTAAATGGGAAATTCTTTTCAGGCATAGTGCAAAGCTCAGAAGGGGTGGAGCGCCATATTATAGTGCAGATTTTACTGTTATGATTTGCAGGTGCCATGACCCCCTGGGAGAGTGCTTGAGGTGCCAGAACAGCAGAACTCCTTGTAAGTGACCCCATTTTACAAAATGCACCTCTTGATGAATTGATCTAGGGTCGCAATGATCATATTGACACCACAGTTGTGTCACAGAATTTTATACCACTGGGCTGTAAATAAAAAATTACATTTTTACCACCAAAAAAATTGTTTTAGCCACAGATTTTAAATTTTCACAATGAGAAATGCGTAAAATGGCACCAAAATGTGCCGCACAATTTCTGCTGAATGTAGAAATACCCCATATGTGGTTGTACAGTACTGCTTAGCCATACAGAGACACTCGGGAGGGACTATTTGCCTCCTGGAGCGCAGATTTTCCTGGACTATATAAAGAGCCCCTAAGTGCTAGAAGAGCAGGATCCCCCCTCAACTGACCCCATTTTGTAAGTTATACTCCTTTGGGAATTTATCTACAGGTGTAGTGATGATTTTGACTTCATGGGTATTTTCCAGAAACAAACAGCACTGGATGCTACTGAGTAAATTGCAAACTGCCATTGTAGTGACCAGTACGCAGTAGTGACCAATACGCTTTAGTGCCCAGTATCTTATAGTGACCAGAACTTTATGCCCAGCTCATGCTTCTGGAGACACACACCCGTAAATTAGGTGGGCTGTTATCACTACAGAAATTCCAAACGTGTGGATGCTAAATGTGGTTGAGGAACACTGTAGGGGCTCACAAGGAGTGGGGCATATGGATTTGGGAACTCAGAATTCACTGGATTTCTTTTAGAGTGCGAGGAGTTATAGCACTTTTCCAGAGCCTTTGTGCTACCAGTAATGAGGAAGCCCCCTATATTTCCATTGATAGGTGACACAGCTGAGCGGGACCTTGCTATTTTTGTGGTTTGAGTTGAAGCTTTTATTGGGAACATTTTACATAATGTTTGGGATCACAGTTATCCGGCACTCTACGCTGAGCACTTACTTTGGGGTTTCCATCTAAATCGCTGAGTTACGTGATTCAGATGAAACCCCTGAGGAGCCAATCACCATAATGAGGCAGAAGAGTTACTTTGGACTCCGTCTGGCCTCTGTTTGGAGGTTTGCTTCTGTACAGAAGTGCACATAACTGTGGCGGTCCGTGCTTTTATGCATGCTTCAAAAGACGGACACTACCGGATCATAGGCCAGACGGAGTCCACAGTGCCTCCATCTGTCTCATCTTTCCATTGGGGGGTTCCATCTGAATCACATATTTCAGAGAATTACATGGAAACTCCGGTGTAAGTGCTCAGCGTAATGCGCAGTATAAATGTGAGATGAGTCTTACTGCGATCTTTGGGAAACAGAATGAAAAAGATCAACAGCAGGTGAAGAATTGGTTTGATTTATTTTTTTACTCCATTCCTCGTGCAGTATAAGTGATTAGACAATTTTTTTTCTTTGGGTCTGTGTGATTACAGAGATACCAGATTTATATAGGATTTTTATGTGTGGCTGTCACAGACTAAAAGGCACTTTTTCCTGCAAAAACTAGTTTTTGCTTTCCATATTTTGAGAGCTATTAGTATTCCACATTTCAGAGTCATGTGACAGCTTGTTTTTTGTGGGACGAGTTGACATTTTTATTGTACTGTTTTCAGTAACATACTGTAACTTTTTTTATCACTTTCTATACCGATTTTTGGGAGACAGAATGAAAATCAATCCAAGAATTGCTTTTTGGGGTGTTTTTTATGCTGTTCCACATGTGGTAAAATTGATATGGCAGCTTTATTCTTTGGGACGATACGATAACAGCGATACCACATTAATATAATTTTTTTATGCTTGTGTGCTTTTACACAGTAAAAACTGTTGTATAGAAAAAATAATAATTTTTGTGTCTCTGTATTCTTTTTTATTTTTCCACTGATGGGGCTGTATGGCAGCTAGTTTTTTGCGGGAAAAGATTATTTTATCAGTGATATCATTTGTAATTACATTCATCTTTTTGATCCCATTTTATTTTACTTTTTGTTTGAAGGATATGATGAAAAAGCATGTTTTTTTCCAGTTTTTTTTTCCTGTTTTTTTTTTTTTTTACGATGTTCCCTGAAGGGGTTAACTAGTGGGACAGTTTTATGGGGTAGGTCATCTCAGACTTGATGATACCAAATATGTGTACTATTTTGTTTATTTTTTTCAAACAAAAATAAATATTTATCAGTACAATATATTTTTATTTTATTATTTTCTGATTTAAAAAAAAACAAAACATTTTTACAATTTTTTTTTTTACTTTTTTAAAATTTATTACTTTGTCTTACTATGGGACTTTCATTTTCAGTAGCCTGATCGCTGTTATAATCCATTGCAATGGCTTATAACTGTAAGTGGTATACTGATAGAAGCCCCTGAGACCAAGCTCTGCGCATGGTCTGAAAGGCTTTCCGTAGCCTGTTGACTCGGATGTCGTCATAATGGCATCGGGTCACCATGGCAACGATCAGGCCCCCGCTATCACATTGCTGGAGTGCAAAGGGAGCTCCTTCCCTCTATACTGTACACCTGCTATATGCTGCGATCCCAGTATTTAGGGGTTAAAATGCCAGGAGCAGAGCGAGCACCAGTCCTGCTTCGAGTGCCGGGTGTCGGCTCTCAGAATTTGCCAGTGGCGATCGCCCGTGCACAGCTTATGTGGCATTTCAGAAAAGGTGTATATATACTGATAGTCCATATGACACTTAAATTGCATACGGGGATTGATTCCATGGTGCTGTACATGAGAAGGGGTTACATACAAATTACAGATATCACTTACAGTAAGCAAACTAACAATTACAGACTGAAACAGAGGGGTGACGACCCTGCCCTTGCGGGCTTACATTCTACAGGATGGTGGGGATGGAGACAATAGGTTGAGGGTTGCAGGAGTTCCGGTGTTGGTGAGGCGGTAGCTTCGGTAGTGGTGAGGAGGCAGCAGGGTCAGTGCAGGCTGTAGGCTTTCCTGAAGAGGTGGGTTTTCAGATTCCGTCTGAAGGATCCGAATGTGGTTGATAGTCGGATGTGTTGGGGCAAAGAATTCCAGAGGATGGGGGATATTCTGGAGAAGTGTTGGAGGTGGTTGGGTGAGGAGCAGATAAGTGTGGAGGAGAGAAGGAGGTCTTGGGAGGACCGGAAATTACGTGAGGGAAGATATCGGGAGATTAGTTCAGAGATATATGGAGGAGACAGGTTATGGATGGCTTTGTAGGTCAGTATTAGTCATTTGAACTGGATACGCTGAGGGAATGGGAGCCAGTGAAGACATTTGCAGAGGGGGAAGTGGAGGAGTAGCGAGGAGAGATATTAATTAGTCGGGCAGCAGAGTTAAGAATGGACTGGAGAGGTGCAAGGGTGTTAGCAGGGAGGCCACAGAAAAGGATGTTGCAGTAGTCAGGGCGGGAGAAGATGAGGGCATGCACAAGCATTTTAGTAGATTGATTGTTGAGGAAAGGACGCATTCTGGAGATATTTTTGAGCTGGAGGCGACAGGAGGTGGAAAGAGCTTGGATGGGCGGTTTGAAGGACAGGGCAGAGTTAAGGGTTACTACGAGGCAGCGGACTTCCAGTACGGGACAAAGCATGATGTCATTAATTGCGATAGATAGGTCAGATATGGAAGATCTATGAGATGGAGGAAAGATGATGAGTTCTGATTTGTCCACATTGAGTCTGAGGAAGCGAGAGGAGAAGAAGGAGGATATGCCTGATAGACACTCCGGGATTCTGGACAGCAGAGAGGTGACATCTGGGCCAGAATGGTAGATCTCAGTGTCATCAGCATAAAGGTGATACTGGAATCCATGGGACTTTATTAGTTGTCCCAGGCCAAGTGTATAAATTGAGAAGAGTAGGGGTCCTAGAACAGAGCCTTGGGGGACTTCAACAGAGAGAGGGTGGGATGAGGAGGTAGTGTGGGAATGGGAGACGCTGAATGTGTGGGTGGAAAGGCATGAGGAGATCCAGGATAGGGTGAGGTCTTTGATACCAAAGGAGGAGGGGATCTGTAGTAGGAGGCAATGGTCAACTGTGTCAAAAGCAGAGGACAGGTCTAGAAGGAGGAGTACAGAATATTGTCCGTTAGCTTTGGCTGTAAAGTAGGTCATTAGTGATTTTGGTCAGGGCTGTCTCAGTTGAGTGATGGGGTGGAAACCAGATTGTAGATTGTGAAATAGCAAGTTAGATGAGAGGTGGGAGGAAAGTTCAGCGTGGACGTGCTGCTCCAGGAGTTTGGAAGAGAACCTGAGCAGTGATATTGGGCGATAGCTGGACATAGCTGTTGGGTCGAGGGTTGGCTTTTTAAAGATAGGCGTGATTGTGGCATGTTTGAAAGCAGAAGGGAAGGTATCAGAAGTTAGTGATAGGTTGAAGAGGTGGGTTAGGGCTCATGCTCACTTGCGCGAGACTCGAATGAGTCTTGCACAGCAATACCCGGTTCTGCTGCTGGCAATCAGATCGGAGCATGCGGCCGCATAGGAATACATGGAGCCATACGCTCCGCTCCTCTCTGCTAGGTGTAGTGCCGGGTATTGCCGTGCGAGACTCATCCGAATCTCGTGCAAGTGAGTATGAGCCCTTAGGGATGGAATAAGTGTGGTGGTGAGGTTGGGGAGGAGGTGGGATGGAATGGAGTCAAGCACACAGGTGGTGAGGTGCGATTTGGAGAGGAGACAATTAAGCCCCCCTTCAGTGATCTTAGAGAGGGAGGTTATGGGGTTTGGGCATTGGTCTGGTATACAAAGGGGTTGTAGTGGTTGAACAATGAATACTTGCCTTGTTTGGTCGATCTTATTTTTAAAGTGTGTGGCAAAGTCCTCAGCAGAGATGAGGGAGATTGGACTGGGCAGTGGGGGGTGGAGGAAGGTGTTAAAGGTTTTGAATAAATGTCTGGGGTTGTAGGATAGGGAAGATATGAGGGTTGTGAAGTAGGCCTGTTTAGCAGAGGTGAGAGCAGATTTAAAAGCGAGTGTTCCAGAGAAAAACAAGAAAATCCGCACCAGCAGCTGGTCTAATCAGAGACTCAGGATAAAGCCGGAACCATACTGCATACTCCTGCCGACATAACGGATTTGGGTGCTCCTAGAAAACATTAGTCCATATTGCAATACAAAAATAGAAAAGAGCACTCACCATCCGAAGTACAATTCTGTCTTTATTGTGGCATATAAAAATTAGCAAGGTCTCACGGGAGAACGGAGGAGTCACCAGACGACGGCCGTTTCGCGCTTGTGCGCTTCTACGGGTCTGAGTCAGACTAATTTTTATATGCCACAATAAAGACAGAATTGTACTTCGGATGGTGAGTGCTCTTTTCTATTTTTGTATTAAAAGCGAGTGTTGCCTGTTTGCATGCAGTGAAGTCGTCTTGCGAATGCAGTTTCTTACAATGTCGCTCTGCAACCCTGGACAGTTGCCGGAGCTTTTAAGTGGTGGTATTGTGCCAGGGTTGTCTATTGATACGTCGCACTCTGCCATGAAGGAGAGGGGTGACCGTGTCAATAGCTGATGTGAGAGTGGCATTGTAGAAAGCAGTGGCACTGTCTGTGTCGTGGAGTGAGGATATGGATGACAATGGTAGGATAGAAGTGTTGAGAAGAGCCATAAGATCAAATACTTAATTAACCTCAAGACGTAAGAGATTGAGAGAAGCAACCCATAACATGTACTGTTTAACCTTACATAAGTTTTCTCAGATCAAAGTGAGACACTAAAGATGGCTGCCATTTCCTGTATCAGCATGCCATGTGCTGATATCCAAGATGACGCCCACCCTGATGACCTCATGGATCCACCCACAGTGACGCCCACTCTGATGACCTCATGGACCAATCCACCCTGATGACCTCATGGATCCGCCCATGGACTTGCTCATTGCCCAACCCACTAACCAATGGAATACATCCGATCACTCCCATTTTAGAGCTAACCGAGCCCCCTTACAGAAAATATATAAACTTGTGTTCTGACTAAATAAAGCCCCTTGGAGCTGAGCCATAGATTGATCAAGGTGAGTTTACATCTGACTGTGTGTTGTCATATGTTTATTACTTTGGTGCGCACCTGATCAAAATCCATTAGGCCAGGAGTAGGCAACTCGAGTGAAAATTTTATTTAATTGTTCAACCTAACATATTTGGCTGCCCAACCTGGGGCCAGCAGAGGAAGAGCCCTGAACCCTGAGGATCGGCGAGTGGAACAGCAGGATGCGCTGAATACCCCGAACCTGGAGACTGATCACCTCCTTATCAGAACACGGTAAGTCTGCTGATTTTTATAATCTGTAGTCTTTACCTGTGTCCTTCGGGGTATCCTGTGCAGATTGTATGACAGTGTCCGGTTTTCGTGGTATCTGTAAGATGGCAGAAGGGTCTCTCCGCTGCTGGTCATTTAATTGCAAGAACCCTCACATGTTTTAGTTGCCTACTGCCTGTTACATGTTTTGAAGAGGGGAGATGACTGGTAGTTAAGAGAGCAAGTGGATTTTTCAGCCTTTAAAAAAAAAAATGGAAAGCAAACTTTTCAGTGTGAAATTTTTTTTTAAATTTATTTTTGTTTGTGGTACAGTGCATGGTTGTCGCCTGTGATACGATTTTCAGTTCTGTATAGGAGAGACTAGGACCTGGAGTGAATTGACTTGGCCTAGGAGGGGTCCGTTAACTTGGAGTGAGATGACTCAGTTAGGCGCCTAATAAATTGTGTAGCGGCCCATTAAACTTTGAGTGAGATGACTCAGTTCGAGCCAATTAAATTTAGTTTTGCCTTGTGACTTCGAGTGAATTGACTCAGCACGGGGCCTGGTAATTTAGGGAGCAATTTGATTAAGTAGGGAATAATTGGTTTGTAAAGTACGGAACCCGGAAGTCAGACAGGGACCACGTGACAAGAAGGAATAGGAACTGTGTGCTGCAGACTCAGTTCCCTTTAGAATCTCAGGTTTGAGTAATCTCCCCCATCTTATTGTTTGTTTGGTGTTTGTTATTTTGATAGAGATATATATATATAAATATATATCTATAGAAAGATGGAGAAATTAATGCAGTTCTGCCATATTGGCACTAAGCCAAATTCAGATGGCAAGTTAGACCCGTGTACATTAGTAGGGACTCGTGAAAGGAAGAGTCATGTTAAGCAATGTAAAAAGCTTTTGAAGTTGTGTGGAAAGCCAGAAGGGGGGAGGTTACAGCCCCTGGAGTGGAAGAGTGTCTTGAAAGAAAGAAAAGGTATCCTAGAAGATAATGGATTGTTGTCTACTGCTAGGGCATGGGAAAGAGTCTCTGAAAGTTTGTATAGAGAAAATTGGGTAGAAGAGGAAAGGAATAAAAAGAGTAGAATTTTGAGTTATGTGTATTACAAAAATATATCCTGTGAGCGGCCACCACTGTATAATGGTGGCCCAGAGCCATGTGCTAACTCTGGCAGCAGCCATTTTGTGGATGGGCCATGTGCTAATTCTAAGAGCAGCCATTTTGTGGATTGGCCATGTGCTTATTCTGATGGCAGCAGCCATTTTGTGGATGACAAAAGTGTTAACTCTGACGGCAGCCATTTTGTGGATGGCAAATGTGTTGATGCTGGCGGCAGCCATTTTGTGGATGGCAAATGTGTTAATGCAGGTAGCAGCCATTTTGTTGATGGCAAATGTGTTGATGCTGGTGGCAGCCATTTTGTGGATTTCAAATGTGTTAATGCAGGCAGCAGCCATTTTGTGGATGGCAAATGTGTTAATGCTGGCAGCAGCCATTTTTTGGATAGCAAATGTGTTAATGCTAACGGCAGCCATTTTGTGGATGGCAAAAGTGTTAATTCTGACGGCAGCCATTTTGTGGATGGAAAAAGTGCTAGCTCTGGCAGCAGCCATTTTGTGGATGGGCCATGTGTTAATTCTGACGTGGCCATTTTGTGAATGGCAAATGTAATTCTGGTGGCGGCCATTTTGTGGATGGCAAATGTGCTGCTCCTGGTGGTGAACATCTCAGACTAAGGCTACATACCACATCACTAAATCCTTGTTACCCAGTAATGACCACTAACGGCCAATACTATATTCCTTCGGGAAGTGAACAGGCTTTACCCATGTTTCCCATCTCAGTGGTTTCCAATAGGGCACTGACCCTTTCCCCTATCACTCCTGTCGTGAATCCAGCAATCCTCCCACCTGGATCGTCCCCTGCACCGACCCTTTCTACTGTCACTTCCACTGCCAATTTAGCCGCACACCCACACGAGATGCTCCAAGCAACGACCTCTCCTCCCAATGCTTCCACTACAACAGCACTCTCACACAGTCTACCTAACCCTACACCTGGTACCTCACAGGCTGTCTCGCAGCCAAGCGCACACCTGTATGGGACGGTGGCAACTGTAACAAGGGGGGGCTCAATCTGGGAGGGGGATACCAATAGCACAGGAAGCACAAAGGGGAGGGAATGTTGGCAACCTATTTTTGAAAAAGAACTTCCTGAGGGACCCTTGTTAGGGGGGGAAAGGGTGACATAACAACAATGGAGACAGATGCTTCCAATTCTCGGTTAGAGCACAATGGAGGTGTAGCTAGAGCTATAGTGGAAGCAGGAGGGGTGACTATTCAAGCTGACAGTCGAATCATTGTTGAGTCACGTGGTCAGATAGCTGTTGGGGACATAGCGGTGACTAAAGCTGGCAATCTCCCGTGTAGAATGATCATACATGCTGTGACCCCTACTTTTGACCCTATTCATCCAGACGTTAGTACTCAACAACTTCGTGCAGCAATAACTCGCATTTTAGAGTATGCGAATATTAGTGAGCAGATTGAGACCTTGACAATTCCTGCCATTGGTGTTGGCATTTATGGTTTCCCTGTTCATGCATGTACAAGGGAAATCGTTGAAATTATAATAAAGAAGTGTAGCCCCCCAAGCATTTGCTGCCTCTCTGAAATCAGGTTAATTAGTAATGAGGACAGGACTGTTAAAGCTTTTAAGACTGCCTGTGTCACCTGGACCCCACACCATGATACTGGAGCAGCCCAAATAGAGCCCCTCATTCCAGGACTGTTACCTCCTCCTGCTCCTCATACACAAGGGATTACATCTGTACTCTCGGTGCCATTTCTACTCCCGCCTCAGGTGCCACTACCAACAGTGCCAATGCTCATGTCTGAGGAGCCCACCCTCTATGTCAAATTTACACCCCAGCAAGCTGCTACTCTGTTGAACCAACTTCCAGATCCAGAAAAACAGCCGATGCCTTTCTACAGAAGCATGCTTCAAATCCAAAGGAATTACTCAGCCACGTGGCAAGATCTCATTTCCCTGGCAAATCTTAAAGCGGGCGATGCATATTGGCCTGTTATGGAGATCGCGTTCAATGATGCCTCACTTGCCAGTGACACCACATGGGACTCTGGTATTTTGTTCTGCCAACAACTTAAGACATGGGCCTTGGATAAGTTGGCTGATCAGTCAACATCTTTCAAGGATGTCACGCAGGAACCAGGGGAATCGGTGGAGAGATATCATGCTCACTTAGCCCAAATGTTTAATGACCTTGGCTTCAGTAACCAAATAAAAGTTCAATGGACACTGCTCGTCTCCTCTTTTGTTGAAGGCCTTCGGGAAGCCCTGAGGAAGCAATTTCAAGCAATCAGACCTGAATATGCTACATTGGATCCTAAGGATGTTTTAACAATAGCTAAGGGATTTGAAAAAACACTCCCTGAGAAATCGATAACCTCAAACAAAAAGTCCCATATTCTATGGACTGATGTGCAATATCAAAACCAGCAACTTCTATCACATCATAGCAAAGACGTCTGCTTCAATTGTGGCAACCCAGGTCACTGAAAACGGGATTGTAGGGCCCCTTTTCCAAGACGCAGAATCAGGAATCACAACGAGGATAATTGCAGATTCAACTATCCTCGTTACAATGACCAATACTACGAACGACCACTACAAGCTCAGATGCATCCCGATGTCAATCACACTGCATCTCTGATGGATCTAAGTACCCGATGGACATGTGCTTGCCCGTGTCCACTACTTTAGCTTCTATGTCTGGTCCTATAGCCAAATTAACTATCAATGTTCAAGGCAAACCCTTACCGTTTCTTGTGGATACAGGTGCAGCCAGAAGTGTTATCAGATTACAGGACCTGCCTTTTCCCGATCTGATATCCTCTGAAGCCGTGACATGCATGGGAGTGGATGGCAAGCCTACTTCTAACAAGCTCACCCGTAAGATACAGGTTGGACCATACGAAGATGTGTTTATGTGTCTAGTGGTGTCCCCCACTTGTCCTACCAACCTTCTGGGAGCAGACCTTCTCTAAAAGCTGAGAGCAACTATTGCCTATTCATCAGATGGTCTCACCATCACCATCACTGACCCGCTCGATCCGAGCGAAGAGTGTCAACTTCAAGCTGCACCTCTGCTTATGATGATGGATGAAGCTGCTAAAACAGTCTCAAGTGTTCCGCCAGAAGTGATGTCACAAGTTCGATCTACTCTATGGTCAACTCGCCCTGAAGATATTGGACATCTTGCTGTGCCCCCGGTACGGGTCATTCTTAAACCTGGAGCTCAGCTTCCTAGGGTGCCCCAATATCCACTCAAATCTGTCCAGGAAGAGTCTTTGGCCACTCAAATCAAGACTCTCTTGGAGAACGGGGCACTAGTCAAATGTAACTCTCCATGTAACACACCTTTGTTTCCAGTAAAGAAGAGGACATTAAAAGGAGAAGCTCCAAAGTATCGTATGGTTCAAGATCTCTGAGCTGTTAATGCAGCAACTGTACTAGAAAGTCCAATTGTGTCCAATCCACATACATTGCTGTCGGAAATACCATCAGATGCAGAACGTATAGACCTGGTCAATGCTTTCTTCAGCATACCACTGCATCCAGAAGATTGGTACCTGTTTGCTTTTACTTACACAGGATCACAATATACCTGGACGGTCTTACCACAAGGAGCACAGAACTCACCAAGTCATTTCTCTCAGGCCCTTGCCACTTGTCTACAGCCGTGGAGAGAGATTAACCATCAAGTTCTCCTCCTTCAATATGTGGATGATCTCCTACTATGCTGTCCTAATCAGGCGACCGCTGAAGAGTCCAGTCTCAGTCTTCTTCTTCATCTTGCACAACAAAACTGTAAGGTGTCCCTCAACAAAGTCCAGTGGTGTCAGCCTAAAGTCGTGTTTTTAGGCCACTATCTCTCTCCAAAATTGAAACACCTAACGGATGTAAGGAAACTTGCTATTAAGACCATTCCTCAAAAGGACCTAAGCAGTTACAAGCTTTTTTAGGACTTATCACATATTGTAACCAATGGATTCCAGACGCTTCCAAGCTGATGCAACCATTGTACGATGACCTTAAGACTTCAGCGTTTCCACTACGTCCCAAATCTGTGGAAGCTTTCTACACTCTTAAACAGGCCATACAGTCTGCACCAGCTCTTGGAATCCCAAATTATCAACTACCTTTTTACTTGTTTGTCAGTGAAGTAGCAGGACATGCTTCCAGAGTCCTAGCACAAAAACATGGGGGAAAAACAAGACCCATCGGCTATTACTCTGCCCGCCTAGACTCTGTGTCTCAAGCTTCCCCGACTTGCCTCAGAGCCCTTCATGCTGCACATATGCTTCTGGACAAAACTTCTGATATCATCTTAGGACATCCGGTTCTCTTAATGGCTCCACACGACATAAAAGCTATTCTAGGCCAGACTCAACCTAAACACCTGTCGCTACAGCGTCATATGAGACTCCAATGTTCCCTCTTGATTCTGGATAATGTCACTTTTGTCCGCTGCACCATCCTTAACCCGTCCATGCTGCTTCCTCTTTCCACGGGGGATGTGGATGATGATACTGATGCTCTCGGAGAAGATGCCTCTACACACTCAGAGGATCATGACTGTCTTGAACCAATGCAGGAAGAAGCAGCCTCCAAGAAAAATGTGTCTGAAGACCCACTCCCACATGCTGACCTGACGTTCTTCACTGATGTTTCCAGATTTGCAGATGAAACAGGAAGGTTCCATACGGGATATGCCGTGGTTACACATGACCAGGTCATCTCAGCTGGATCGCTACCACCGCACATGTCTGCACAAGAAGCGGAACTTAAAGCTTTGACGTTGGCTTGTCAGGAAGTGACGGAGAAGGTGGTCAACATCTACACGGATTCAAGATACACTTTCAGAGTGGCTCATGACTTCAGCAGTATCTGGGCAGCCAGAGGATACCTAAAGTCCAGTGGAACTCCTGTAAAACATCCTGCTATCATACAGAACTTGTGGCCGCTCTAGATCTACCTTTGGAGGTTGCAGTGATCAAGATCAAAGCTCACAGGAGATTGGATTCTCCAGAAGCAAGGGGGAACTTCTTTGCTGACAAAACAGCAAAAACCTATGCTGCGGATCTATTTGGGAAAGAGAAAGCAGCGGTGTACGTGTGACAAGACACTGAAGAAGGGACTAAAGGCTCTCTTATGAGGATTATCCATCTACATCAAGACAAGACATCAGATGATGAAAAGAAGTCATGGCAAGAAGGAGGAGCTAAAAAGGATGAAGATGGAGTCTGGAGGATGAATAAAAAGGTCTGTCTACCCCGTAATCTGTACCCCTCAGTGACAGAATGGGCACACGGTATCATCCACAGAGGCAAGAATCAGATGAATGACCTGATTTGGAAGACTTACATGGCACCTGGAATCTCTACTGTCACCCAAAAATATTGCAAGTCCTGCTTTGTGTGTGCAACATGCAATCCAGCACCGCCTCAGAAAGTTACTCAGAAACATTTGGCTAAACCACTCTATCCCTTTCAGAGAATTCAGATTGATCACATTCAAATGCCAAAAGTAAGGAAGTACGAGTATGTACTGGTAGTGACTGACATGTTCTCAGGATGGCCCGAAGCCTATCCAGTAACAAACATTACTGCCAGAGTGACTGTTAAGAGACTGATGACTGAAGTAGTATGCAGATATGGGGTCCCAGAGGTAATTGAGAGTGACCAAGGACCTGCGTTCACTGCAGCACTGACGAAGGAACTATGGACATTGGTGGGAGCTGATTTGGGTTTACATACTCCATATCACCCCCAGAGCAGTGGGAAAATAGAAAGATTGAATGGCACCTTGAAAAATAAAATACTGAAAGCCAGTCAGGAGGTCAGACTTCCTTGGACAGACATTTTGCCCATTGCCTTATACTCAGTCAGAAACACTCCAAGGGGTCCCACTAAACTCACACCATATGAGATTCTTTATGGGGGGCCTCCAAGGTTGGGTCAATATTTTTCACAACAGCTAGCCTTAGGAAGTGATACTCTAGTAAAATATGTCATTGCCCTTACTAAAGAACTGTCAGTAACACATGCACGAGTTTTATCATCCATTCCAGATCCAGATTCCAGTGAAAGTACCCATACTTTCCAACCTGGTGACTTCATGCTGGTTAAGAAGTTCACCAGAAAGACTTCCCTGGAGTTGAGATTTGAGGGTCCCTACCAAGTGCTTCTGACAACTCCTACTTTGGTCAAACTTGAAGGAAGACCGGCGTGGATACACGCCTCTCACTGCAAGAAGTTTGTGCCTCCATCAGAACCTTCTACATAATGTTGCATATCCTTTACTTTGTGTGTTGTGCCATTCTATACTCCTTTGTAGGAGCACAACAGGTCGCAATCACCCAAACTGGGGGGTGATAACATTCTGGTATAATACTACTGCACTTGTTGCTTCTTTTAAATTTGATTATTGTGATGTAGTACAGTGTGACACTAAGTGGGTTACCTCACCTTCCACAATGAGTCAAGCGGCACAGCTGAGATCTGGACAACAATATATATGTGTTACGGGTGATGGATGGGGACAAACTTGTAGTTCATGGAGGGCGGTCGGGTGAAAAACTGGTGAAGATTGGGGGTAGGGTTGAGCGACCTTTACTTTTATAGGATCAGGTCGGGTTTCACGAAACCCGACTTTTTCAAAAGTCGGGTCGAGTGAAATCGGCCGATCCTATAAAAAAGTCGGGGTCGGCCGAAACTCGAAACCCAATGCAGTGCATTGGGTTTCCAATGGTTCCCAGGGTCTGAAGGAGCGGAAACTCTCCTTCAGGCCCTGGGATCCATATTTAAGTGTAAAATAAAGAATTAAAATAAAAAATATCGCTATACTTACCCTCTGACGGGCCCTGGTACTAACCGGGAACCTTCCTTCCTTAGAATCAGCCTTCCAGGACCTTGCGGTGACGTCGCGGTGACGTCGCGGCTTGTGATTGGTCGCGCGGCCGCCCATGTGACCGCTCGCGCGACCAATCACAAGCCGCGACGTCACCGTGACGTCACCGAAGGTCCTGGAAGGGCTGATTCTTAGGAAGGAAGGCTGCCGGAAAGAAGCAGGGCGTGTCCGAGGGTGAGTATATACCTAATAGGAATATACTCACCCTCGGCTTCATTCCGGCAGCCTTCCTTCCTAAGAATCAGCCCTTCCAGGACCTTTGGTGACGTCACGGTGACGTCGCGGCTTGTGATTGGTCGCGCGAGCGGTCACATGGGCGGCCGCGCGACCAATCACAAGCCGCGACGTCACCGCAAGGTCCTGGAAGGCTGATTCTAAGGAAGGAAGGTTCCCGGTTAGTACCAGGGCCCGTCAGAGGGTAAGTATAGCAATATTTTTTATTTTAATTCTTTATTTTACACTTAAATCTGAATTCCGATACCAATTCCCGATATCTTAAACATATCGGGAATCGGTATCGGAATTCCGATTCCAGATTCAGAAGATCGCCGACTTCATGGCTGACCCCACACAGGGGTCGGGTCGGGTTTCATGAAACCCGACTTTGCCAAAAGTCGGCGACTTCTGAAAATTGCCGACCCGTTTCGCTCAACCCTAATTGGGGGTATAGACTAGGGTTGAGCGAAACGGATCATTCATTTTCATAAGTCGCCGACTTTTGGCAAAATCGGCGTCTCATGAAGCCCGACCCGATCCCTGTGTGGGGTCGGCCATGCGGTACGCGACTTTCGCGCCAAAGTCGCGTTTCAATTACGCTAAAAGCGCCATTTCTCAGCCAATGAAGGTGGACGCAGAGTGTGGGCAGCGTGATGACATAGATCTCAGTCCCCACCATCTTACAGAAGGGCATTGCAGTGATTGGCTTGCTTTCTGCGGCGTCACAGGGGCTATAAAGGGGCGTTCCCGATGACCGCCATCTCACTGCTGCTGATCTGAGCGTAGGGAGAGGTTGCTGCCGCTTCGTCAGAAGCAGGGATAGTGTTAGGCAGGGTACATTCACCCCCAAACCGCTTGTGCTGTAGCGATTTCCACTGTCCAACACCACCTTTTGTTTGCAGGGACAGTGGAAGCTACATTTTTTTCCTCAGCGCTGTAGCTCATTGGGCTGCCCTAGAAGGCTCCCTGATAGCTGCGTTGCTGCGTGTGTATGCCGCTGTGCAAACCAACTGCTTTTTTTCAAAGCACAAATCTTGTTGTTCCTTCCTTTATGCACAGCTATCTTGTTTGTTTGTCCACACTTTTGTGTGCAGCAGTCCTTTTTATAGCTGCCTGCCATACTTTTCTGAGATTACTGCAGGGAGATAAAGATTGGCAAGTCTGCCTCTGTGCCAGTGCTGTGTGTGGCATCTGTCTCTCATTGCGTGCCACAGAAAACCTAGTGTGTAATATTGTTTTTTTTTGTTTTTTTTTAATTCTCCCTGAAAAAAAATAAATAAATAGTGGGACATAAAGATTGGCAAGTCTGCCTCTGTGCCAGTGCTGTGTGTGGCATCTGTCTCTCATTGTGTGCCACCGAAAACCAGTGTGTAATATTGGGCCATTTTTTTGGGGGGGTAAATTCTCCCTGTAAAAAAAAAATTAATAGTGGGAGATAAAGATTGGCAAGTCTGCCTCTGTCCCAGTCATGTGTGTGGCATCTGTCTCTCATTGTGTGCCACCGAAAACCAGTGTGTAATATTGGGCCATTTTTTTTTTTTGGTAAATTCTCCCTGTAAAAAAAAAAATTAATAGTGGGAGATAAAGATTGGCAAGTCTGCCTCTGTCCCAGTCCTGTGTGTGGCATCTGTCTCTCATTGTGTGCCACCGAAAACCAGTGTGTAATATTGGGCCATTTTTTTTTTTGGTAAATTCTCCCTGTAAAAAAAAAAAATAATAGTGGGAGATAAAGATTGGCAAGTCTGCCACTGTGCCAGTCCTGTGTGTGGCATCTGTCTCTCCTTGTGTGCCACCGAAAACCAGTGTGTAATACTGGGCCTTTTTTTTTTTTGTAAATTCTCCCTGTAAAAAATAAAATTAATAGTGGGAGATAAAGATTGGCAAGTCTGCCTCTGTGCCAGTCCTGTTTGTGGCATCTGTCTCTCATTGTGTGCCACCGAAAGCCAGTGTGTAATATTGGGCCATTTTTTTTTTTTGGTAAATTCTCCCTGTAAAAAAAAAAATTAATAGTGGGAGATAAAGACTGGCAAGTCTGCCTCTGTGCCAGTCCTGTTTGTGGCATCTGTCTCTCCTTGTGTGCCACCGAAAACCAGTGTGTAATACTGGGCCATTTTTATTTTTTTTGGTAAATTCTCCCTGTAAAAAAAAAATTAATAGTGGGAGATAAAGATTGGCAAGTCTGCCTCTGTGCCAGTCCTGTGTGTGGCATCTGTCTCTCATTGTGTGCCACCGAAAACCAGTGTGTAATACTGGGCCATTTTTTTTTTTGGTAAATTCTCCCTGTAAAAAAAAAAATTAATAGTGGGAGATAAAGATTGGCAAGTCTGCCTCCGTGCCAGTCCTGTGTGTGGCATCTGTCTCTCATTGTGTGCCACCGAAAACCAGTGTGTAATATTGGGCCTTTTTTTTTTTTTTTGGTAAATTCTCCCTGTAAAAAAAAAATTAATAGTGAGAGATAAAGATTGGCAAATCTGCTTCTATGCCAGTCCTGTGTGTGGCATCTGTCTCTCATTGTGTGCCACCGGAAACCAGTGTGTAATACTGGGCCATTTTTTTATTTTTATTTTTGGTAAATTCTCCCTGTAAAAAAAAAATTAATAGTGGGAGATAAAGATTGGCTAGTCTGCCTCTGTGCCAGTCCTGTGTGTGGCATCTGTCTCTCATTGTGTGCCACCGAAAACCAGTGTGTAATATTGGGCCATTTTTTTTTTTGGTAAATTCTCCCTGTAAAAAAAAAAATTAATAGTGGGAGATAAAGATTGGCAAGTCTGCCTCTGTCCCAGTCATGTGTGTGGCATCTGTCTCTCATTGTGTGCCACCGAAAACCAGTGTGTAATATTGGGCCATTTTTTGGGGGGTAAATTCTCCCTGTAAAAAAAAAAAATTAATAGTGGGAGATAAAGATTGGCAAGTCTGCCACTGTGCCAGTCCTGTGTGTGGCATCTGTCTCTCCTTGTGTGCCACCGAAAACCAGTGTGTAATACTGGGCCTTTTTTTTTTTTTGGTAAATTCTCCCTGTAAAAAAAAAATAGTGGGAGATTAAGATTGGCATTTCTGCTTGAGTGCCGGTCCTGTGTGTGCCATCTGTCTCAAATTATTGGGGCACAGAAAACCTAGTGTGTAACATTGGGCCCTTTCAGTGTCAGGCACCTACTAAGGTATATATAAATCCTACAGAAGTTTGAGTTCACCTTATAAGTTGTTTTACAGTAACAAATACCGTTACTTTGGTTACATTTTGCAAACAATGAGGAAGTCTAGTGGAAGAGGTCGTGGCTGTGGGCGGTCATTGTAATGATGGTAGGTGGTGGAGCATCAGGTGGTCATGGTAAAAGCAGTACAGCACCTAAGTCTCGAGTTGTTGAGCCAGGTTCGTCGTCTGGCTACACAAGGCCTCGAATGCTCTCTTTTCTGGGAGTAGGAAAACCACTTTTGAAGCCGGAGCAGGAGGAACAAGTATTGGCTTTCATTGCTGACTCTGCCTCTAGCTCTTTCGCCTCCTCCTCGGAAAGTGCCAAATGTCAGAGCAGTGCATCGTCAGTGGATGCTCCCGGTCAGGAACAAGTCGCTTCCTTGTGTCCTTCACCCAGAACAACAGTGAAGGATGCGTCAGTCGACACAACAGGTTACTCCATGGAGCTCTTTACACATACCATTCCTGGGTTAGACAGTGAAACAGTTAACAGGTCATGCCCATTAGAAGTTGAATCGGACATGGAGTGCACTGATGCACAGCCACAGCCAGATTACTATGCTGTTCCTTTGACTCAGACCAGAACATTGCCCTCGCAGTGTACTGAGGCAGAATCAAACCCAGCGGAGACTATGGTGCCCCGTCACGAACGCTATACCACCGGCTTACACGGTGACACAGACGAAGTTGCACACGACATAGAAGAGGAGGTCATAGATGACCCAGTTGTTGACCCCGATTGGCAGCCATTGGGGTAACAGGGTGCAGGCGGCAGTAGTTCTGAAGCGGAGGAGGAGGAGCCACAGCAGGCATCAACATCACAACAGGTTCCATCTGCCGGGCCCGTATCTGGCCAAAAACGCTTGGCAAAACCAAAACCAATTGGAGGACAGCGTGGCCATCCGGTTAAAGAAGCTCAGTCTGAAATGCCTGAAAAGGTATCCGATAGTAGAAAGAGTGCAGTCTGGCATTTTTTTAAACAACATCCAAATGATCAGCACAAAGTCATCTGTCAAAAATGTTCAACTACCTTAAGCAGAGGTCAGAATCTTAAAAGTCTAAATACAAGTTGCATGCAGACATTTATCCACCATGCATTTGCAAGCCTGGACTAACTACCAAACGTCCCTAAAGGTTGCAGCACCCTCGGCCAATGAAACTAGTCAGCAATGCTACATCCCTTCCCTCACTGTAAACCCACCATTTCCCGCACCACCTGCAGTATCTGTGCAGCTTTTGTCGCCAGGCCAAAGCAGTCAGGGAATCACCAGGTTCGCAGTAGGAAACACTGCATGTAGGGCACCGGCAAGAATACCATCTCCAACCCTCTCTCAGTCACCCCTGTCCACCGGCACCACCGCTAGTTCCACGATCTCCAGCTCTCCAGTCCAGCTCACCCTACATGAGACTCTTGTTAGGAAAAGGAAGTACTCATCCTCGCATCCGCGTACACAGGGTTTGAACGCCCACATTGCTAGTCTAATCTCATTAGAGATGATGCCCTACCGGTTAGTTGAAAGCGAAGCTTTCAAAGAGCTGACGGATTACGCTGTACCACGCTACGACCTACCCAGTTGACACTTCTTTTCTAGAAAAGCCATCCCAGCCCTCCAACAGCATGTTAAAGACCGCATCGTCCATGCACTCAGGCAGTCTGTGACTACAAAGGTGCACCTGACAACAGATGCATGGACCAGTAGGCATGGCCAGGGACGTGACGTGTCCATCACGGCACACTGGGTGAATGTGGTGGATGCAGGGTCCACAGGGGACAGCAATATTGGGACAGTTCTGCCTAGCCCATGGTCAAGGAAAGAGTTGGCTGTAGGCGTTCACCCCCCTCCTCCTCTTCCTCCTCCTCCTGCAGAAGCGAGAGCTCGTCCACAGACCACAGTCGCACATCCACTCCATCCGCAGCTGCCACTGTTGCACACCAGGTGTGCCATTATGGGACAGCTAGTGGCAAGCGTCAGCAGGCTGTATTGGCAATGAAGTGTTTGGGCGACAACAGACACACCGCGGAAGTTCTGTCCGAGTTCTTGCAGAAAGAAACTCAGTCATGGCTGGGCACTGTACATCTTGAGGCAGGCAAGGTAGTGAGTGATAACGGAAGGAATTTCATGGCTGCCATAGCCCTTTCCCAACTGAAACACATTCCTTGCCTGGCTCACACCTTAAACCTGGTGGTGCAGTGCTTCCTGAAAAGTTATCCGGGGTTACCCGACCTGCTCCTCAAAGTGCACAGACTTTGCTCTCATATATCCGCCGTTCGCCCGTACACTCCAGCCGTATGCAGAACTATCAGCGGTCTTTGAACCTTCGACGTTGCAACAAGGTGGAACTCCACACTGCCCATGCTTCAGAGACTGTGCGAACAGAGACATGCTGTTATGTTTTTGTGGGAGGATACACATACACGGGCAGGCAGTTGGATGGCAGACATGGAGTTGTCAGGTGTGCAGTGGTCGAAGCTGCAAGACCTGTGTCAAGTCCTTCAGTGTTTTGAGGAATGCACACGGCTGGTTAGTGCAGACAACGCCATAATAAGCATGAGCATCCCCCTAATGCGTCTGCTGATGCAAAGTTTGACGCACATAAAGGAGCAGGCGTCTGCAGCCGAGGAAGAGGAAAGCCTTGATGACAGTCAGCCATTGTCTGGTCAGGGCCGTGTAGAGGACGCGGCAGCAAGCGAAGAGGAGAAGGAGGATGAGGAGGATGATGGGGATGAGTACTTTTTTAATGAGGAAGCTTCTCCTGGGCCAACCGAAATTAGTGGCGTTGCAAGGTTCTGTTTTTTTAAGGGAGACAAGTGACGTAGATTTGCCTGTAACTGCCCCTCAAACCAGCACAACCGCAGATTTGACAACTGGAACTTTGGCCCACATGGCGGATTATGCCTTACGTATCCTCAAAAGGGACCAACGCATTATTAAAATGATGAGCGATGACGATTACTGGTAGGCCTGAATCCTTGACCCCCGCTATAAAGGCAAATTGCTAAATATTATGTCACATGAGAACCTCGAACAAATATTAGCAACCAAACAAGCAACTCTTGTAGACCGTTTGATTCAGGCATTCCCAGCACACAGCGCCGGTGATGGTTCTCACACGAGCTGCAGGGGGCTACAGGGCAGAGGTGTTAGAGGTGCACAAATCAGAAGTGGCGTTGGACAGATGGGTTTTCTGACCAGGTTGTGGAGTGATTTCGCAATGACCGCAGACAGGACAGGTACTGCAGCATCTATTCAAAGTGACAGGAGACAACATTTGTCCAGTATGGTTACTAACTATTTTTCATCCCTTATCGATGTTCTCCCTCAACCGTCATTCCCATTTGATTACTGGGCATCCAAAGTAGACACCTGGCCTGAATTGGCAGAATATGCATTGCAGGAGCTTGCTTGCCCAGCAGCTAGTGTGCTATCAGAAAGAGTATTCAGTGCTGCTGGTTCAATATTAACCGAAAAAAGGACTCGTCTGGCTACCCAAAATGTGGATGATCTAACCTTCATTAAAATGAACCACTCCTGGATTTCAAATTATTTTGCCCCATCTTTCCCGGCTGACACCTAGCTTTCCTATAAAAAGGTCTTGATGTGGACTGGTCTTACTGAGTGTTCCAATCTCTTAATTTGCAGCAGCTGTTTGTCCAGCATACGACATGTTTACACCTCCCTCAATGGGAAAACTCCCCCCACGGGGCCGTTGTCTCGCCACTTGGCGCAAGCACCCGTTAGAGTGGCGTTTGTCTGAAGAGGAGGGTGTGCCCGCTTTTGGTCGACGGCACTGCCACTGGGTCCCTCATAGTACAATAAAATGTCTCTGGCGGTGGTGGGGCGCACCCAATGTCAGACACACCGTTGTAACATGAGGGGCCCTGGGACGGTACCGCCGGCCACAAGAGAGTTCACCCCCCCCAGCTCAAACTGCTCTACCACGTGCAAAATTATCTCTCACAGCTCCACCAATGTTTAGTCTATGCGCTGACATCATTCAATGCCTGGCACTGACAATACCAATTTGTTGACATCTATGATGCTAGTTAAAGTAGTCTGGGTCAGTGTCCTATATTGACACCAGTAAATACTTACTGCCAAATTACTATGTCAGAAACTCAGCAGGTGAGCCCACCCCTGTACCTAAGTATGCCACACTTTTTTTAAGTTGTTGTTGTTGTTTTGCGAGACATTAACATCTATTTATTTTTTGTGAGTACTAACTGTGTCAGACACTCCTTGCAATCCTCCACTGACCACAACAATGCTGCCTGTGTACCAATGCGAGATAACTTTAACTGCCTTGAGCCTATTTTTATTTATTTTAGGCCTAGTAAGCCTGTCTGCGGTCCCTCCTTGCAATCCTCCTCCTCCGCTGACCACAATGCTGCCTGTGTATCCATGTAACCGATTTAAAACTGCCTTGAGCCTATTTTTAGTTATTTTAGGCGTAGTAAGCCTGTCTGCGGTCCCTCCTTGCAATCCTCCTCCTCCGCTGACCACAATGCTGCCTGTGTATCCATGTAACCGATTTAAAACTGCCTTGAGCCTATTTTTAGTTATTTTAGGCCTAGTAAGCCTGTCTGCGGTCCCTCCGTGCAATCCTCCTCCGCTAACCACAATGCTGCCTGTGTATCCATGTAACCGATTTAAAACTGCCTTGAGCCTATTTTTAGTTATTTTAGGCCTAGTAAGCCTGTCTGCAGTCCCTCCTTGCAATCCTCCTCCTCCGCTGACCACAATGCTGCCTGTGTATCCATGTAACCAATTTAAAACTGCCTTGAGCCTATTTTTAGTTATTTTAGGCCTAGTAAGCCTGTCTGCGGTCCCTCCTTGCAATCCTCCTCCTCCGCTGACCACAATGCTGCCTGTGTATCCATGTAACCAATTTAAAACTGCCTTGAGCCTATTTTTAGTTATTTTAGGCCTAGTAAGCCTGTCTGCAGTCCCTCCTTGCAATCCTCCTCCACTGCCCACAATGCTGCCTGGGTATAAATGTAACCGATTTAAAACTGCCGTGAGCCTATTTTTAGTTATTTTAGGCCTAGTAAGCCTGTCTGCGGTACCTCCTTGCAATCCTCCTCTTCCGCTGACCACAATGCTGCCTGTGTATCCATGTAACCGATTTAAAACTGCCTTGAGCCTATTTTTAGTTATTTTAGGCCTAGTAAGCCTGTCTGCGGTCCCTCCTTGCAATCCTCCTCCTCCACTGACCACAATGCTGCCTGTGTATCCATGTAACCGATTTAAAACTGCCTTGAGCCTATTTTTAGTTATTTTAGGCCTAGTAAGCCTGTCTGCGGTCCCTCCTTGCAATCCTCCTCCTCCGCTGACCACAATGCTGCCTGTGTATCCATGTAACCAATTTAAAACTGCCTTGAGCCTATTTTTAGTTATTTTAGGCCTAGTAAGCCTGTCTGCAGTCCCTCCTTGCAATCCTCCTCCACTGCCCACAATGCTGCCTGGGTATAAATGTAACCGATTTAAAACTGCCGTGAGCCTATTTTTAGTTATTTTAGGCCTAGTAAGCCTGTCTGCGGTACCTCCTTGCAATCCTCCTCTTCCGCTGACCACAATGCTGCCTGTGTATCCATGTAACCGATTTAAAACTGCCTTGAGCCTATTTTTAGTTATTTTAGGCCTAGTAAGCCTGTCTGCGGTCCCTCCTTGCAATCCTCCTCCTCCACTGACCACAATGCTGCCTGTGTATCCATGTAACCGATTTAAAACTGCCTTGAGCCTATTTTTAGTTATTTTAGGCCTAGTAAGCCTGTCTGCAGTCCCTCCTTGCAATCCTCCTCCTCCGCTGACCACAATGCTGCCTGTGTATCCATGTAACTGATTTAAAACTGCCTTGAGCCTATTTTTAGTTATTTTAGGCCTAGTAAGCCTGTCTGCGGTCCCTCCTTGCAATCCTCCTCCTCCGCTGACCACAATGCTGCCTGTGTATCCATGTAAACGATTTAAAACTGCATTGAGCCTATTTATATATTTTATTTAATATTAATAAAGCCATGATGGACTACGCTGTACCACGCTACAAGCTAACCAGTCGACACTTCTTTTGCGAGAAAAGCCATCCCAACCCTCCACCAGCATGTAAAAGACCGCATTGTCCATGCACTCTGGCAATCTGTGAGTACAAAGGTGCACCTGACAACAGACGCATGGACCTGTAGGCATGGCCACGGAAGGTTACGTGTCCATTACAGTGCAATGGGTTAATGTGGTGGATGCATGGTCCACAGCGGACAGCCTACTAAGTCTGTCTGCAGTCCCTAATTCAAATTGTCCTCCACTGTCTAAATCTGAGCTTCAACCTTCCGGCTCTCATTAAGTGCTGTTTTTTTAAAAATTGGTGGTTAGGGCCTACTAATGTTGTCTGCCGCTCCCTGGTTTTGTCCTCAACTGAATAAATCTGAGCTTCAACCTTCTGGCTCTCATTAAGTGCTTTTTTTAAAAAAATTGGTGGTTTGGGGCCTAATAACTCTGTTTGCCGCTCCCTGGTGTTGTCCTCAACTGAATAAATCTGAGCTTCAACCTTCTGGCTCTCATTAAGTGCTTTTTTTAAAAAATTGGTGGTTGGGGCCTAATAACTCTATTTGCCGCTCCCTGGTGTTGTCCTCCTCCTGAGTGTTCTCCTCCTCCTTGGTGTTCTCCTCCAGGCTGCCTTGTCTGAGCTTCAACCTTCTGGCTCTCATTAAGTGCTTTTTTAACAAAAAATTGGTGGTTACGGCCTAATAACGGTGTCTGCCACTCCCTGGTGTTGTCCTCCAATGTATAAAGCTGAGCTTCAGTCTTTAGGCTTTCGGCCTATAGTATCAGATATTAAACTGCATTTGGCCTTCAACTTTGTTTACGGCCTACTAACGGTGTCTGCCGCTCCCTGGTGTTGTCCTCAACTGTATAAATCTGAGCTTCAACCTTCTGGCTCTCATTAAGTGCTTTTTTTAAAAAAAAAATTGGTGGTTGGGGCCTAATAACTCTATTTGCCGCTCCCTGGTGTTGTCCTCCTCCTGAGTGTTCTCCTCCTCCTTGGTGTTCTCCTCCAGGTTGCCTTGTCTGAGCTTCAACCTTCTGGCTCTCATTAAGTGCTTTTTTTAACAAAAAATTGGTGGTTGGGGCCTAATAACTCTGTTTGCCGCTCCCTGGTGTTGTCCTCAACTGAATAAATCTGAGCTTCAACCTTCTGGCTCTCATTAAGTGCTTTTTTTAAAAAATTGGTGGTTGGGGCCTAATAACTCTATTTGCCGCTCCCTGGTGTTGTCCTCCTCCTGAGTGTTCTCCTCCTCCTTGGTGTTCTCCTCCAGGCTGCCTTGTCTGAGCTTCAACCTTCTGGCTCTCATTAAGTGCTTTTTTAACAAAAAATTGGTGGTTACGGCCTAATAACGGTGTCTGCCACTCCCTGGTGTTGTCCTCCAATGTATAAAGCTGAGCTTCAGTCTTTAGGCTTTCGGCCTATAGTATCAGATATTAAACTGCATTTGGCCTTCAACTTTGTTTACGGCCTACTAACGGTGTCTGCCGCTCCCTGGTGTTGTCCTCAACTGTATAAATCTGAGCTTCAACCTTCTGGCTCTCATTAAGTGCTTTTTTTAAAAAAAAAATTGGTGGTTGGGGCCTAATAACTCTATTTGCCGCTCCCTGGTGTTGTCCTCCTCCTGAGTGTTCTCCTCCTCCTTGGTGTTCTCCTCCAGGTTGCCTTGTCTGAGCTTCAACCTTCTGGCTCTCATTAAGTGCTTTTTTTAACAAAAAATTGGTGGTTGGGGCCTAATAACTCTGTTTGCCGCTCCCTGGTGTTGTCCTCAACTGAATAAATCTGAGCTTCAACCTTCTGGCTCTCATTAAGTGCTTTTTTTAAATAAATTGGTGGTTGGGGCCTAATAACTCTGTTTGCCGCTCCCTGGTTTTGTCCTCAACTGAATAAATCTGAGCTTCAACCTTCTGGCTCTCATTAAGTGCTTTTTTAAAATAAATTGGTGGTTGGGGCCTAATAACTCTATTTGCCGCTCCCTGGTGTTGTCCTCCTCCTGAGTGTTCTCCTCCTTCTTGGTGTTCTCCTCCAGGTTGCCTTGTCTGAGCTTCAACCTTCTGGCTCTCATTAAGTGCTTTTTTAACAAAAAATTGGTGGTTACGGCCTACTAACGGTGTCTGCCGCTCCCTGGTGTTATCCTCAACTGTATAAAGCTGAGCTTCAACCTTCTGGCTCTCATTAAGTGCTGTTTTTTAAAAAATTGGTGGTTAGGGCCTACTAACGGTGTCTGCCGCTCCCTGGTGTTGTCCTCAACTGTATAAATCTGAGCTTCAACCTTCTGGCTCTCATTAAGTGCTTTTTTTAAAAAAAATTGGCCCCCCCTGCTTGCTTAGGATCACAGCACTTGCAAACTTGACATACTTACCTCTCACTGCTCCACCGCCGTGACGTAGTCCACGTTTCCTGGGCCCACTAAAACCTTGAACCAGCCCTACCCCCCACAACTTTTGCCAAATGACCCCCAATTTCCAATGCCCAACTATTATTATAAAGTTAATTAAGATTGACAAGCTTCAGAAACAAGAATGGATGCTTTTTGCATTAAAATGGGCACTGTAGGTGTTTTCCTGGCCTCCACTCACTGCCAACTATGCTTCCCCATTGACTTGCATTGGGTTTCGTGTTTCTGTCGATCCCCGACTTTTAGCGCACTCGACTCGACTTTGGACAAAGTCGGGTTTCGCAAAACCCGACTTGATCTTAAAAAAATGAAAGTCGCTCAACCCTAGTATAGACCAAACACAGCCTCAAGAAAACAGGACTCACAGGGTAAATCTCTACTCACTACGATAACACTCTCCCATACAAAAGTCCTCAAGCCCTGTGATACCGTTGGCCAATGCAACCCTTTAGTCCTCAACCTGGAGAACCCTCAACCTGGCGATAATGGCACCTATCTGCTGGGTACATATGTAAATGGTGTGTGTGCCAGTTGTGCCCATCTAGGTCAATTCATATTAGCAGATATAAAAGAAATGTCACCAAAAGATAAATATAAGCATTCAAACACTCTAATGTTCCGTATCCAAAAACTTAACAAAATGACAGTCATTGCAAACCCCACATTTGAAGATATTCTTGCCATTGAAACAGGATACACTGAGACCAACTTTTGGTTGAAGTGGATGAAATATACAGCCAATCAATATAATAAATCCAATTGCTTTGTCTGTGCAGGAGCAAGACCCCACTTAAGATCTGTCCCTCTAGACTTACCCCCAGATGTGAAAAAATGTTTCCTGCGTCTGTTTACTAACAAATTCCTTGATGAAACAAATTGCGAAAACTGGAAAAAGAAGTACCCCATAGTCACAAAAACACCTAATCCAGGTGAAGGCATTACCATATACCCAGGAAAATACACCTGTTACACTAATACTGAAGGGAGCATATTTTGGGGTAATTTCACAAAGTGATATTGCAGCAGATACAGTAATGCAACCAGGGGAGACCTGATCAACCAAACCCAGTCTATTTCTGATGCTTTCTGGATATGTGGAGACATGAAGATCAGAACTCATTTAGAATGAGAGTGGATAGGAGAATGTACACTAGCCAAAGCCATAATTCCCTTCTACATAGCAGCAGAAGGTGAGGAAGCCCTAACTTCAGAAAATCTCCACAGAACAAAACGGGAAACAAATTTGGAACCAAAAGGCAGTTTTGACCCCCCACATTTATATCAGTGCTATAGGAGTCCCAAGGGGGGTACCAGATGAATTTAAAGCCAGGGATCAAGTCAAAGCAGGTTTTGAATCATTTATCTTACCCCTAGTGACTATAAATAAAAATGTAGACTGGATCAATTACATCTATTATAATCAACAGACTTGTCAATTACACTAGAGAAGCTCTTCAAGGTTTGGCAGACCAACTAGGCCCTACATCAATAATGGCATTTCAAAACAGAATGGCCCTTGACATATTGGCAAAAAAGGAGGTGTTTGCAAAATGGTGAAATCTGCATGCTGTACCTATATTCCAGATAATACAGGTCCCACAGGAAAGATTACAGTAGCCATAAAAAAGCTGAATTCCCTACAAAAAGAATTAAAGAAAAATTCAGGTGTAGAAGATCCCTGGGACCAATACTTTTCATGGATGAAGGGGTGGCAGAGATGGCTAGCTCAGATAGGCGTAGTTATCCTCGTCGTCCTAATCATTGCAGCTATTATTGTTTGTTGTGTTCTTCCCTGTGTAAGGAAAATGATTGAGAAAGGAGTAAAAACATCAGTGCCCATTTTCCTAGCTCAAGAGGTGAGTTATTCTGCAGACATAGAACAGCTAGGCCCCCTTCAGTCTTTTACACTCCACAACTAGGCAGTCAGAGCAGCTGTATGTAAGTTTGTGCCTACTTCGGTCAGGGTTGCTGAGCGCCTCCTGGATCCATCTTTCACATTGTAAACTTGTTAGACAGGTAGGGACAGAGTAGGATCTGACCTGCTTGTCAAAGTCCAGCTACAAAGGGAGGTTTTCCACAAGGGAAAACTTGTCTCAAACTGGTGAAAACTCCAATTCCCCCCTCCCGGGCGAGACGGTCAGATCTAGGATGTCTTACATCAGGGTTAGTCACATGTGTATTTTATGTAACCATGGAGATGGAAGATTGGGGAGTAATAGGTCCAGCAGGTAGGAAAGTCCCGAGGACGGGTAACGTGCTCCGATATACCTCCCCGATATACCCATAATTGGTCACACATTCTCTGGTGTCTATAGCATCCGAATTGTCATGAAGCCTCTGATGTCATAGTGACACTTAACACTGGTGGGTTAGGGAACCACGGTGGGATCAAGATAAAAAAAAGGTGGTTAATGAAGTATTTAGGGGGACTGTTGAGGAGAGCCATAAGATCAAATACTTAATTAACCTCAAGACGTAAGAGATTGAGAGAAGCAACCCATAACATGTACTGTTTAACCTTACATAAGTTTTCTCAGATCAAAGTGAGACACTAAAGATGGCTGCCATTTCCTGTATCAGCATGCCATGTGCTTATATCCAAGATGACGCCCACCCTGATGACCTCATCCCTGATCCCGGCGGCAGCATGTTTGTGACGGTGTTCCGCTGGAGGTACCATGCAAGAGGCTACGTATGGCATATACAGTGTGTGTGTGTGTATGGTGTATACAGTGTGTGTGTGTGTGGTGCCTATGGGGTATACAGTGTGTGTATGTGGTGCATACGGTGTATACAGTGTGTCTGTGTGGTGCGATGGTGTTCTGCTAGTGGTACAGCGCAAGAGACTGGTACCACCGTCAGCTTCCATATTGAGACACCCATCACTTGGGTGTCCCAATATGGAGGTCGGTGAACCTCCGCCGCTTGGAATTCTGGCATCCGGACACATCTGGACAGAACAGGATGTGAAGACATTACAAGGTAAGTATATATTAAGATATTGCAATATAACAGACAAATAACACCAGCAAATATTTTAGTAATAATACCACCATACTGATTAAAGAAGAACTCTCATCTATATTTTTTATTATGTGTGTATATATGCAAGAAGTGTAGTGTGAGTGGATTCAGTGCCGTTTTACTCTTTTTTTCGGTGACATTACTGCAATTTGGGCTATCTGCCTAACTCTATGAGTGACCCAAAAGCATCTTTTGCAATGTAGGTCTAAAGAGCAGACCGACACTCTGTAAGGGTGTACCAGAGATTATTGGTACCTACCTCTGACGAGTGTGTTTTAATCCCTTCCATACAGAGGAAGTCAGATAGAGGGAACCATGTGAGGGTAACACAGTGGATCTCGGGAGTGCTGTGGGGCTGGATAGAAAATCCCTGGGGCTGACAGGAGGATCAAGTGTAAGGATAAACTGAGCTGAACGTAAGCTGAAGCTGGAAATGTACTGTTTTGATGGAACTGGAGGTTGCTTTGCTCGATACTGCGTGTTAAAGACTGTTGTATCTGAACTGTCCAGTAAAGTTAAATTTGTTGTAATGAACCGGGTGTAACCTGATGTATGTGTGGCTGATCCTGGACCAAAGAACACGGATGCAGTGGGGTCCTCCAGCTTGAAAGTGAGTACACTGCATTGTACTCAGCACAACATTAATGGACTGAGACACTGTTTATTTGTGGAGTGTTAGGCCATGTGCACACGTTAAGTATTTTTCGCGTTTTTTTCGCGTTTTTTCGCTATAAAAACGTGATAAAAACGCGAAAAAAACGCTTACATATGCCTCCCATTATTTTAAGTGTATTCCGCATTTTTTGTGCAAATGTAGCCTTTTTTTCCGCGAAAAAATCGCATCGCGGAAAAAAAAGCAACATGTTCATTAAAATGCGGAATTGCAGGGGATTCCGCACACCTAGGGGTCCATTGATCTGCTTACTTCCCGCACGGGGCTGTGCCCACGATGCGGGAAGTAAGCAGATTATGTGCGGTTGGTACCCAGGGTGGAGGAGAGGAGACTCTCCTCCACGCACTGGGCACCATATAATTGGTCAAAAAATAAGAATTAAAATAAAAAATAGTCCTATACTCACCCTCGATGTCTTCCCGCCTCCACTGCATGGTGTCGCTTCGGTTCCTGTAGCTGATGTGCGGTGACGGACCTTGCCGATGACGTCACTGTCCTGTGATTGGTCGTGAGCGGTCATGTGACCGCTCACGTGACCGTGACGTCACGGAAGGTCCTGCGCGCACAGACCAGCTATAGGAAGAGGAACGGACGCCGGTGAGGAGATGTCTGGGTGAGTATAACCTTTTTTTTTATTTTTTTTATTATTTTTAAACATTCTATCTTTTACTATAGATGCTGCATAAGCTGCATCTATAGTAAAAAGTTGGTCACACTTGTCAAACAGTATGTTTGACAAGTGTGACCAACCTGTCAGTCAGTTTTCCAAGCGATGCTACAGATCGCTTGGAAAACTTTAGCATTCTGCAAGCTAATTACGCTTGCAGAATGCTAAAAAAACGCGAAAAAAACGGAAAAAAAACGCAAAAAAAAAAATGCGGATTTCTTGCAGAAAATTTCCGGTTTTCTTCAGGAAATTTCTGCAAGAAATCCGCAACGTGTGCACATACCCTTAGTGTGGAGAGCTAGCAGCTCGCCCACGGCTACCTCCCTGGGCACCTTACAGCTCCATTGCTTTATATTATAAAAGCCTCTTCCGAGTTATATATAGAGTTAGTCAGCTAGTCGGAAGTCCAGTAATGTCACTGAGAAGTGGAGCAGATCAGCACTTGATCCTAGAGAAAGTGGTGGTAGACAAGTAAATTAATATACTTGTTACGTTTACGCCGCTAGGTTCAGATAGGGGCAGTACAGGTCTCATGAATTCTTTGGAACTCTGGGGGAACCGTTACTCAGGGCGACCATGCAAGGCAGCATCCTAAGGCACAAGATGGATCCCCTTGCTCACACAGATACAATTGATAGAGTCCTCATGAACATGGACAGTGTAGTTTAATGTCACAGCACATTCAGTACAATTCAGGTCTCTTAAGCACAGGCTTTATAAACAGTACAGATGCTTCTTAGAGGCAGATTGACTAACAGTCTCTTTTGATAGCACAGTTCAGCACAGATCAAGACTCTTTACAAAAGCACAGTAGTACACATCATTCCTTCTAGCACAGTGTAATGGAGGCAAGGGGAGGGGAGGGTTTGCTGAGGGAGATGATCTCGGTGACACCATTTCTTCTAATAACTATCTTCCTGCTCCTGATAGACTTTTTCCACTAGCAGTGCAGGGGGTTAGCCCAACTCCACTCTGTAATGGAATCCTGTGTCCCTATCATTCACTTGCCTGGACTCTTGTGAGACAGATCACAGAAACACACCACTCATTCCTTTGGCTGCTGCCTGAACAGTAAACAAGTTTCCTACAATCCCCCTGGGACTCTGCTAACCACTCCCTGTCTCCTGTGACTGTGTTAGCCCATTTGCTGGATGCTTTTGGAGCATATCACACACTCACACTACACATATTTAATAATAACAATATAACAATATCTCTACTAGGAGTGGTATTACCACCATTTCAGTGACCATATACTGGCAATATCAGTCCTATGCTTGTGCTCTGCAGACCTTATATGTGTATACCATGCAAGTTCTCACCACTCACTTTTTGGCTGATCATTGTAATTCATTTTCCCTTTACTTTTTTATTTGGCTCAGACCTCCATGACCTCTTCTTCCATCCATTACTCATCCCTGCAAAATGTAATATGCACACATCTTCAGGTCACTGCTTTTCCAGCCCCCTCCTCACATTCCACCACCTCTACACAAACCATCTATCACTATAACCAGTGTCTTAGACAGTAATAATGCCCCCTCTGTAATAGAACCCTGCTTTTGCGCCCCACACAATAACAGTGCCCCCCTCTGTGCCCCTACCCAGTAATAATGTTTCCTCTGTACTTCCTCATAGGGCTAATGTTCCTCTATGCCTCCTTACAGTTATACAGCACCCTATAGAAATAATATTACCCTGTGTCTCTTTATAATAATTATAATTGATACACTGCTGATTTAGCAAGTTTTCCTACCTACAAAGAATGGAGAGTTATGAAACAGAGGAATAAGGAATTGGTTCCTGATGTAGGATTAATATATATAGTATTCTTTTTTCTACTTGGTAGTATATATAGTATCTCCACAATCAAGACACAGGACCTGAATTGCAGATTGGACAATCAGTGAAAATACAAGGGATAAAGAGAGGAGAAGAACCAACCATAAAGGTCTCAGTACATCAAGGTAAGTGAAACATAATTGTCATGATCCAGACCGGGTTTTCAGTCCTGTTTTCACTTTTTCCCAGTCAGGTCATGTCAAGAGTTATCCTTTCCCAGCCTCTGTCTAGGTTCAGGTTGGCTATTTGTTGCCGATGATTCCTGCAGCCGATGTCAGATAGTTTTTGCCCAGTGCTGATGCAGCTGACTCTGATTGGTCCTACTGTGTTTGCTGTCTGAACCCGTGTCTCTGTTTCCCCTGTTCCTGTCTTGTCTCAGTGTTTCCCTTTAGTGTGCAGACTCCCTGGTTTTGACTAGGCTTGTGTCCTGACTTGTTTCTGTCCTTTGTCTTCTGGCTTATCCGCTCCTGACCGTTACAGACCCTCTGGCTTGTCTCTGACCGTGAGTTTGCTTATTCCTTTTGTACTGCGCTACTGTCTAGGATTTGACCTGCTTGTTTGACTGTTCTGCTGCCACCTGTGGTGGCATCACTGATGCACTGCAGGACAGCTCTGTATAGGTGCAGATCTGCTTCCTCTCTACTGCCATTTAGTGAAGCCTGCACCTACCTAAATTGCAACAGCATGACAATAATCATATTTTAAGTGATTCTGGTGGCAACAAAAAGAAAACAAACCAATGTGATAGACATAACGATTAAAACAATATAAAAAAGTATTTTATAAAAACAAGGGGCGCACACCTAGGGAATTAAATTGACCAATGTTCAGAGGGAAATAATTTTTGTAGTCAAGCAAAATAGTATAATAAAGTCTACGGGGAGGATGTCACTTGGGTTAGAGAGTCTCTTTGCAACTGTAAGCCCTTAAACTATCTCTGTCAACAGGATGGTGAGCATTATAAGGAGTAGACACTAACCTCTGCTTGACCTTGTGAACTATGTGTAATTATGAAGATTAATTATGATGGTCGAATTTTTCTTGAATATTGTAATATGTCTTGTACATATATTTATGCATGTGTCTCTTTGCCTTCGCAACTATATATATATATATACACATATATATAGTGGTGCAGTAACCCATGTTACAGCCAGGGGGCGCTGTGTGTGTGCTTCAGGATGCGCTTGGAGGTATAACTGTGGTGATGAGACAAAGTCCGGCAGGATTATAAATTGCCGGTATGTGTGTCGCAGAGGGAGACACTCTGCACTGTCAGTCTGAAGTTAGGTTGGTGTCCTGGGACCTGTAGTCCCACAAGTAACTGGGTAATGCTAAAGGGAGACTGGCAGGGCTAGTTATGACATATGGGAGGGTCAAACTAGCCACACACAAAGGGGAGTGGTTACAGGTATGTAATGTGACCAGGGTGGGGTCACATGGTTCCTATGTTTGGATCTGAATAGTCCAAGTGCAAGGCTCTGGAAGCCTGTGTTGGAAGTCCTGGGAATAGGATTCCTGAACAGCACATGGTTGGGCTTTGGCACTGAGTGGCCTGTGAGATGTAGGTCCTGGATGGTCACTGTTGGAGTCTCCTGGGAGTGGAGACGTCCTGAAAGCACCCAGAGACTGTGGACCTGGATGGTCAGTGTTGGAGTCTCCTGGGAGTGGAGACGTCCTGGAAGCACCTAGAGACTGTGGACCTGGACAGTCCGTGTTGGAGACCTGGGACTGACATGGAGTCAACCTGTAAAGCAGGAGCTCCTGAGAGGTAACCCCTCGTAATGGGAAAAGAACTGTGTGTAGTGTTGAGCAATACCTTCCGGTATTGGAAAATATCGGTATCGGATTGGATCAGCCGATATCAAAAAAATATCAGCTATCGCCGATACCGGTACCCGATTACCAATGCAAGTCAATGGGACAAAAATATCGGAATTAAAATAAACCCTTTATTTCCTTGTAGGTTAATTCTACATGAAGGAAAATAACTAAGAATAATGTAGGATGTATTGGGGGAGGTGGAGGAGACATTAACCCTTTTCGTTTTCGTTTTTCGCTCCCCTCCTTCCCAGAGCCATAACTTTTTTATTTTTCTGTCAATATGGTCATGTGAGGGCTTACTTTTTTGTGGGACGAGTTGTACTTTTGAACGACACCATTGGTTTTACCATGTCTTGTACTAGAAAACGGGAAAAAAATTCCAAGTGTGGTGAAATTGCAAAAAAAGTGCAATCCCACACTTGTTTTTTGTTTGGCTTTTTTTCTAGCTTCACTAAATGCTATAACTGACCTGATATTATGATTCTCCAGGTCATTACGAGTTCATAGACACCAAACATGTCTAGGTTATTTTTTATCTAAGTGGTGAAAAAAAATTTAAAACTTTGCTTAAAAAACAAAATGCGCCATTTTCCGATACCCGTAGCGTCTCCATTTTTCGTGATCTGGGGTCGGGTGAGGGCTTATTTGTTACGTGCTGAGCTGACGTTTTTAATAATACCACTTTTGTGCAGATATGTTCTTTTGATCGCCCGTTATTGCATTTTAATGCAATGTCGCCGCTACCAAAAAAATGTAATTCTGGCGTTTCTAATTTTTTTCTCGCTACTCTGTTTAGCGATCAGTAGTGTTGAGCATTCCGATGCTGCAAGTATCGGGTATCGGCCGATACTTGCTGTATCGGAATTCCGATACCGGGATTCCGATACTCTTGTGGTATCGGGTATCGGGTATCGCAACAACATTAATGTTAAAATGTGTAAAAGAGAGAATTAAAATAAAAAATATCGCTATACTCACCTGTCCGACGCAGCCGGGACTTCAGCGAGGGAACCGGCAGCGTTGTTTGTTTAAAATTTGCGCTATTACTTGGTTACGTGAATTCCCGGCTTGTGATTGGTCAGGTCGGCCACGTTGCCGGGACGCGGACCAATCACAGCAAGCCGTGACGAAATTACGTCACGGCTTGCTGTGATTGGTCCGCGTCCCGGCAATATGGCCGCCCTGACCAATCACAAGCCGTGACGTCACGGGAGGCTGGACACGCGCCCATTTTAAAATGAGCGCGTCCAGCCTCCCGGCTTGTGATTGGTTGACCGCGGCGCAACCAATCACAAGCCGTGACGTCACGGGAGGCTGGACACGCGCCCATTTTAAAATGAGCGCGTCCAGCCTCCCGGCTTGTGATTGGTTGACCGCGGCGCAACCAATCACAAGCCGTGACGTCACGGGAGGCTGGACACGCGCCCATTTTAAAATGAGCGCGTGTCCAGCCTCCCGTGACGTCACGGCTTGTGATTGGTCAGGGCGGCCATATTGCCGGGACGCGGACCAATCACAGCAAGCCGTGACGTAATTTCGTCACGGCTTGCTGTGATTGGTCCGCGTCCCGGCAACATGGCCAACCTGACCAATCACAAGCCGGGAATTCACGTAACCAAGTAATAGCGCGAATTTTAAACAAACAACGCTGCCGGTTCCCTCGCTGAAGTCCCGGCTGCGTCGGACAGGTGAGTATAGCGATATTTTTTATTTTAATTCTTTCTTTTACACATTTATATGGTTCCCAGGGCCTGAAGGAGAGTTTCCTCTCCTTCAGACCCTGGGAACCATCAGGAATACCGTCCGATACATGAGTCCCATTGACTTGTATTGGTATCGGGTATCGGTATCGGATTGGATCCGATACTTTGCCGGTATCGGCCGATACTTTCCGATACCGATACTTTCAAGTATCGGACGGTATCGCTCAACACTAGCGATCAGGTTAATGCTTTTTTTATTGATAGATCGGGAGATTCTGAATGCGGCGATACCAAATATGTGTAGGTTTGATTTTTTCTATTTTTTTTTTAGGATGGGGCGAAAGGGGGGTGATTAAAACTTTCATATATTTTTTTACTTTTTTTCATATTTTTAAAAACATTTTTTTTAACTTGTGCCATGCTTCAATAGCCTCCATGGGAGGCTAGAAGCTGGCACAACTCGATCGGCTCTGCAGCAGAAATGCAGGTGTGCTATGATCGCCGACCACAGGGGCCGCTCATAGCAGGCCGGCATCAGTAACCATAGAGGTCTCAAGGACCTCTATGGTTACTGTCCTGACACATCGCCGACCCCCGATCATGTGACAGGGGTCAGTGATGCGCTCATTTCTGGCCGCGCAAAAAGGGCAAGGAAGACATGCACATACGCAGGGATCAACAAAGAAAATTAACAAATTTTATACATCCAATGTCATTTCACCACACACAATAAATTTTAAAAACATTTAAAACCACCAACAAAAATTATACCCAAGAAAAAAAAAAGGGAAAAGGGGGTAGGGAGCATAGGTCCAGTGAGGGCCGTATTTAGAGTTTATGCTGCCCTAGGCACTTTTAGTGCTGCCTCCCCTTTGGTGAGTATGACACTATCGGCAGTGACTTTGTAAAAAATCGCTGATGTGAAAGTAGCCTTTTGCAGCAGATGCGGCAGTTTTTCAGCATCTGCTGCGTAACGGATCACTTACGGCAACACTTTGTTCGGCCTCATTCATTCCCTTTGGGATTTGTGGACATTGGCGGCACTTGCCGCGATCTGGCAAATGAGGTATCATACCTCCCAACTTTTGAAGGGAAAGAGGGGCAAATCCCATATCCACGCCTCAACCACACCCATTTAGTACTGCTGATCACACTGTTTCATAAACAATAATTCTAAACAAAAAAATATGGCCACACAGTGGTATAATGACCCCACATGATGCTCAATACTGTATAATGGCCCCACATGATGCTGCGTACAGTATAATGGCCACACAGTGCTCTATACTGTATAATGGCCACACAGTGCTCCATACTGTATAATGGCCCCACATGATGCTCAATACTGTATAATGGCCACACAGTGCTCTATACTGTATAATGGCCACACATGATGCTCCATACTGTATAATGGCCACACAGTGCTCTATACTGTATAATGGCCACACATGATGCTCAATACTGTATAATGGCCACACATGATGCTCAATACTGTATAATGGCCACCAGTGATGGACTTTAATTAAAGAAAAAAAAAGGAAAAAAAACTTGCTCAGGTGTCGTCCCCCTGCATTGTCCCGCCCTAGGCAAATGCCTTCAAGTGCCTAGTGGCAAATACGGCCCTTGGTCCAGTCCAACATATTACGACATAAGCAATATGGTACACAATATCATAATAGTCAAATTCAATTTATACCGTACAGAGAATATAACAATCCTAATGAAAAAGATTGGTACCCAATATATGTACAGAAGGTGCAAAGTGCAATCTCTGTAGCAGCCTATGAGGATAGAAAAAAAGTACCCTAAATGCAGAGAATAATCAGTGCCCCAAAAATCGAGACATTTTAGCAATAATAATTGCAATCAGTAAGTGAGCTAAACATTTTTCAAAAAGAGAAGATTTACAATAAACACCTAATGGACATGCTCACATCATGCATTTAGCTGAAGAAAGGTAAGATGAGGGATCAGGAACCAGCTCCCATATCACCCACCTAACGCGTATCGCCACGCGGCCGGAAGCTGTAGTTACATGCCGCTATCAGCGTTTGACAGCGGCATTTAACAGGTTAATATCGGCGGGTGAATCGCGATTTCTCCCGCCGCTATGGTTTAACGCCGGAGCCCACATCAAAGGGGGAGACACGACATGCGCAGTAATAGTACGGCGCATGTCGTGAAGGGGTTAAATGCATAGAGGTTTAGCCCAATCAAATGGAATAGCAGGAATTACATTTTTTTTAAGATGTTCGGAGTTACAAAGATATGACTATGTTAATCTTTTTTATATTTTGTCAGATATTTATGTTTCACTACTTCCATGCTCTTCACCTTCTTTATTCTTCTCCCACACTTTCTTCTTCATCATCCTCTCCGGGGTCATCGTCTTCTTCAGGGTGGTCTTCAGGGTCGTCTTCTTTAGAGTCGTCATCAGGGAGATCCAGAGTGAATAGCAAAAACCATTTCCAAAGGCTTGAACTTGGAAATGTAGCAGACGGTACAAGAAGGCTTAGGAACTGCCGAGAACCAGCTGACGGTACTGGAACCTGGATGGCTACCCAAAGGTACAAGAGCCAATGGAACAACCGAGGACCAGCTGACACTACAGGAACCCGGTTACTAAGCAGGAGGTACGCATGCCAGAAAGCACTACCAAAGACCACCAGACGTTGGTGGAACTCGGATACCCAGAAAGAGGTACCTTAGCCAAAGGCTCTGCCTCGAACCAGCTGACGGTACTGGAACCAGGATGGGGAGCACAAGGTACAAGAGCAAAAGAAACTGCCGAGAACCAGCTGACGGTACTGGAACCCGGATGGGTAGCAGAAGGTACAAGAGCCAATGGAACTACCAAGGACCAGCTGACGGTACTGGAACCTGGCTATAAAGCAGGAGGTACCCGTGCCAGAAAGCACTACCAAGGACCACCAGATGTTGGTGGAATTCAGATACCGAGAAGGAGGCACCTAAGCCAAAGGCTCTGCCTGGAACCAGCTGATGGTACTGGAACCCGGAGGGGCAGCAGAAGGAACAAGAGCCAATGGCACTACCGAGGACCAGCTGACGGTACTGGAACCCGGTTATAAAGCAGGAGGTACCCATGCCAGAAAGCACTACCAAGGACCAGCAGACGTTGCTGGAACTCGGATACCGAGAAGGGAGCGCCTAAGCCAAAGGCTCTGCCTGGAACCAGCTGACGGTACTGGAACCAGGGGGACCTATTCAAGATTGTCTTCCAAAGAACCAGCTAATGGTGCTGGAACTCAGAAAGGCAGCAGAAGGTCCACATGAACAAAAAATTGCTAGGCTGCGAGCCGGCTGTAGTTACCGAAAACCCATAGTCGTACAGGGGGAGCTTGTCCTATTCGCACTGTGGAACCAGCCTTGATTGCCAGTTCCCGCAGCCCACATAAAAAGCACCTAAACTGCAGGCACCATAGAGTTGGCTAACCCGACCGTAACCTGACAGGACAATGTATTGGAGGCAAAGTGACCTTGACACTACCCGGAAACAGCTGGCGTGCTGGAACCAGGTTGGGCAGGAGGGAGTACCCGTGCGAAAGACACTTCTGAGCAGCAACTGGCGGTGTTGGAGCCCAGAGATTACATGAGAAACAGAGTGTAGGCTGAGGCCTAATTGGAGCAAGTTTAAAGGGAACCTTTAACCCCCCTGGCATTTGTAACTAAAAGAGCCACCTTGTGCAGCACTAATGCTGCACAAGGAAAAGGTGGCTCTTTTACTTATGCTCCTTGCACACGCTAAAGTTAACAATTATAAAATGTGCCCCCACATACTGTGAAACTGTCCCTGAGGAGGGACTTTCCTTCCTAATCAGACGTGGCACAGCTGTCATTCATACCCCCTTAGTGCCGTGCGCTGCCTCCTGAGCGTTGTTTGAATCTGTCCCAGAGCCTACGCTGTTATGTTATCCCTTGGCCATGCGCAGTTAGCCTGACAGTCTTCTGACATCATTTGATGTCAGGCTGACTGCGCCTGTGCGGCCGCGCTTCCCGAGATCCTGCCCCGCGGTGTCTTCTGATTTTTTCACACTGCGGGGCTGGGACTCATGGGCGTGCGCTGTGCATATCTTCGCCTCTCACTCATCTCCCTCCGCCTTCTTCAGACTGTGCGGCGTCAGCTGATCCCTAATCGCCGTGGCATGCGCTTAGGGGGTATGATTGATGGCTGTGCTGCGTCTGATTAGGAAGGAAAGTCCCGCTTCCTGGACTTTCACGGTATGAGGGGACACATTTTATAAGTGTTTAGTTCAGCGTGTGCAAGGAGCATAACTAAAAGAGCCACCTTTTCCTTGTGCAGCATTAGTGCTGCACAAGGTGGGTCTTTTAGTTTCAAACGCCTACGGGGGGACAGGTTCCCTTTAATTTGTGTAGTAGTGTGAGTGTGGAGGTAGCAGGAGCAATTGCTGGATACACAGCTGGGGATCAGCTGACGTTACTAAACCCCAATAACATGGCAGCAAGTGTTCACTGTGCAGACAGCACTTCCGAGCAGCAACTGGCGGTGCAGGAGCCCAGGGATTACAGGAGAAACAGTGTGTAGGCCGAGGCCTAATTGGAGCAAGTTTCAAATCTGTAGTAGTGTGAGTGTGAAGGTAGCAAGAGCAATTGCCGGACACACAGCTGGGGATCAGCTGACGTTACTGAACCCCAATAAAACGGCAGCAAGTGTTGACTGTGCAAACAGCACTTCCGAGCAGCAACTGGCCGTGTTGGAGCCCAGGGTCATTCAGGGTGTAGGCCAAGGCCTAATTGGAGCAAGTTTAATATCTGATGTGAATGTGGAGGGAGCAGGAGCAATTGCCGGACACACAGCAGGGGAGCAGCTGACGTTACTGAACCCAACTAACACAGGAGCTAGTGTTTTTCTCTGTGTAGACGGCACTTCCGGGCAGAAACTGGGGGTGTTGGAGCCCAGGGTCAATCAGGGTGTAGGCCGAGGCCTAATTGGAGCAAGTTTAATATCTGATATGAATGTGGAGGGAGCAGGAGCAATTGCCGGACACACAGCAGGGGAGCAGCTGATGTTACTGAACCCAACTAACACAGGAGCTAGTGTTTTTCTCTGTGCAGATGGCACTTCCGGGCAGCAACTGATGTGTTGGAGCCCAGGGTCAATCAGGGTGTAGGCCGAGGCCTAATTGGAGCAAGTTTAATATCTGATGTGAATGTGGAGGGAGCAGGAGCAATTGCCGGACACACAGCAGGGTAGCAGCTGGCGGTACTGAACCCCACTAACACAGGAGTTAGTGTTTTTCTCTGTGCAGACAGCACTTCTGGGCAGCAACTGGCGGTGTTGGAGCCCAGGGTCAAACAGGGTGTAGGCCGAGGCCTAATTGGAGCAAGTTTAATATCTGATATGAATGTGGAGGGAGCAGGAGCAATTGCCGGACACACAGCAGGGGAGCAGCTGACGTTACTGAACCCAACTAACACAAGAGCTAGTGTTTTTCTCTGTGCAGACATCACTTCTGGGCAGCAACTGGCGGTGTTGGAGCCCAGGGTCAATCAGGGTGTGGGCCGAGGCCTAATTGGAGCAAGTTTAATATCTGATATGAATGTGGAGGGAGCAGGAGCAATTGCCGGACACACAGCAGGGAAGCAGCTAGCGTTACTGAACCCCACTAACACAGGAGCTAGTGTTTTTCTCTGTGCAGACGGAAATTCCGGGCAGCAACTGGCGGTGTTGGAGCCCAGGGAATGCAGGAGAAGCAGAGTGGAGGCATTGCCGGATACACTGCAGGGGATCAGGTGACGTTACTGAAACCCTATAACACTGGGTCATGAGTTGACTGTGCAGACGGCACTTCTGATCAGCAACTGGAGGTGTTGGAGCCCAGGGATTGCAGTTCAGGTGGTAGAAACATGAACACAACAGGAGACCTGGATACTGTTGCCAACCAATTATTTAATCTGGAAGAGGAGTGGCAAATTCTTGCGAGATCCAGGCCTGGTTCATTTTCAGAAAAGTAAGCCGGTCAGCGTTACCGGAGGATAGTCGCATGCGACGGTCTGTTAGTACACCACCTGCGGCACTAAAGACTCATTCCGATAATACACTAGCAGCAGGGCAAGCCAGCACCTCCAATGCATACTGGCTAAGCTCTGGCCATGTATCCAGCTTAGAGACCCAAAACTTGAAGAGGGAAGAGCCGTCTGGGAGTACACCGAGAGGGCAAGACAAGTAGTCTGTCACCATCTGAAGGAAACGTTGCCTCCTGCTGACTGGAGCCGTCTGCGATGGTGCAGACATTTGTGGCGGGCTCACAAAAGTTTGCCACAGTTGGGCCATACTGGTCTTGCCATGTGCTGAGGCACTGCTTCTGCTCCCTCTTTGTGCAGAGCTTCCTCCACTGCCTCGATGCACTGAGCTGCTTTGTAAAGCACTAGCAACACTGCTCTTGGCTGTACTGGAGAAGATAATGGAATGCACCAGTGTGTCTTGGTACTCCCGCATTTTATGCTCCCGGTTCAATGGTGTTATGAGGCTTTGACAGTTGTCCCGGTAGTGAGGATCTAGGAGGGTGTACACCCAATAATCAGCCGTGTTGAGAATGTGGGCGATGCAGCGGTCTTTTCTCAGGCACTGCAGCATGAAATCAACCATGTGCTGCAGACTGCCAACTGGCCAAGAAACACTGTACCCTGCTTGAGGCGTGATCTCTGCCTGCTCTGCATCACCCCACCCTCGCTCTACATACTGACTACTGGAGAATTATGTAACTCCCTCCTCTGGACAGATGTCTTCCTCCTCCATTGACTCCTCCTCATCCTCCTCACAAAGTGTCCCCTGCCTAGGCCTTTGTCAGGAACCACATTGCGCACACTGTCCTGAAGCAGATGGCATTTGTGACTCCTCATTCTCCACCTCTTCCACAACCTCATCCCTTAGGCCTTGCAGTGTTTTTTGAAGCAGGCGATAAAGGGGATAGTCATGCTGACTAGTGCATCATCTGCACTCGCCATCTGCGTGGAATCATCAAAGGCATGCAAAACCTGGCAGATGTCCTTTATAGTGGCCAACTCAGTGGGCTGGGAATGTGAGGATGGCAGGGAACGTGGTGCTGTGGGTTAAATTACACTGGGTCTCTGTACAACAATGCCAGAGGTTCTTCAAGGGCAATCCTGTGAGGAAGCCGAACCAGCTGTGTGTGAGCTGGAGGAAGAGGCTACAACACGAGCTGAAGAGGTGGTAGGTGCCACTGTAGGTTGGCCTAGGTCTTCAGTGTGTTTTTGTAACTCCACCACGTGCTTGGTCCTCATATGTTTCCACATATTTGTGGTATTGAGGTTGCTGACACTTTTCCCTCTTTTGACTTTCTGATTATACAGCTTGCATTTGACAAAGCAAATGTCATCTGCAACTGTGTCAAAAAAGGACCAGGCACTGCAAGTCTTGAGAGCACCCGTTTTGGCTTTTGGAAGAGGCATGCTCCTAATGGGTGCCGAAGTGGAGGCTACAGTCTTCCCCCTCCCTCTCCCTCCTTTTTGGGCCATTCGTGGAATCTCTTCCATAGAGCTGCTCCCACCACCTTCCTGTACCTCACGCCATGATGGGTCAAGGACCTCATCATCTACACTACCCTCTTCCAACAGCTGCTTCTCCTGGGTAGTCTCGGCAGCACAGTACACACCAGAAAGTGGCACCTGAGTCTCATCATCATCAGATGCGTACTGAGGTGTGCTGACCGGAGGCACTGGCCCACCCGCCTCTTCAGATTCAGAGAGACAAAGCAGTTGGGCATCACTGCATACTGGCTCTTCTTCCATTTCTCGAATGCTGCTTGGCTGGCCCCCTCTTTCCAAGCCAAGAGATTCAGAGAACAGAAGTAGAGATGGCTCCTGTACAGGGCTCTCTGACTGCCTGGGCAATTTGGCAAGTGGTGAAGAGACAGATGGGTGCTCTTCAGTGCTCTGTGCCTGAGAGGATCTGCCACTAATTGAAGTCAATGTGCTAGCTGCCATCCATCCGACAATGGCTTCAATTTGTTCGTCATGCAGCAGTGGGGTACGGCGAGCTCCTACAAAGCTGCGCATGAAGGACTGTTCCCTGCTAAAACTGGGGGATGATGACGAGTCACCGGTGCCCGCAGCAGGCACAGAATCCCCACATCCTCTCCCTGCAGAAACTCCACGCCCACGACCACGTGCCTTACTCGCTGCCTTCTTCATCTTGGTAGACTGATAAAGATAGGCAGAAAAGTACTAAGGGCTTAGTGTGCTTATTCCTGCTAACAGGTATAAGAAACACTAATTTTATAAAGTGTGGACTAGACTTTAATATGAACTAATGTGGCCTACACAACTGTAAAGTGGAGTGTTTGGTGAACTTTATTAACTTTTTAGTTTTTTTCAAAGAACAGGCTACAGCGTGATCAGCACTCACACAGAGACCTTGCAGACAGCCGAGAACAGCACTGCAAGGCCAAAAACAGCTCCTCTATGTAATCCTATATAGTGTTTTTCCACAATCTAGCAGGATACAAATGGAAACCCACTAATAGGATAAATCAGAAAAAATGTGCAACAGGCAGCACTAATTCAAAAAAGGACAATGGAACGGTATGAGGCAGTGACGCACGCTGAGCTGACTACAACCAGCTGTGGCAGCAGAACAAGCTACAGAGTGAGCTGCACTCACACAGACCTTGTAGACAGCCGTGAACAGTGCTGCAAGGCAAAAACAAGGTTCTCACACAGCGGTTGCTAAATTAGCCTGGGTAAAGCACAATGAAGCAAATCGCTATCTCAAACTATCCCTCAGTCAGAACAGCAGCGTCCTGTCCCTAATTGAATTCACAGTAGAGTGAACCCAAAATGGTGGCAGCAGCTTTTATAGTGCATCATGACATCATTTCAGCAGCCAATCACAGCCATGCCCTTACTTACATGCTTAACATGCATAACAGGATGTGCCCACACTTCTTAGGATTCCTCATTGGCTGAATTAAATCACACTGGCTCTTTGAATTATGGGAACTTCCGAAATTGAGAAAGTATCGGAACTCAGTATCGGAATTCCGATACTGCGAATATCGGCCGATACTCGATATTTGCAGTATCGGAATGATCAACACTAATTGTGTGCGCTAACCTATGACAGTTGCTGAACTGTGCAGTCACCTGGTGACTGGAGAGATAAGGCACGACTATTGAATGCTTTGTAAAGCCACACATGATAAAGTAATGGACTATATGTAAGCTGGTGATGGGTAACCTGGCTTACGGTGCGGTTTATGACAAATAAATAAACTATATGGACTGAATTGGAGAGGTACTGTGCCTGATTGCTTGAATCCTATGCTAAGCGAGTGTCCCCCAACACACTCAGGTAGTGTATCACCACAATATATACAGTATATATATAATTTGATAATGCCATCAGTATATTTCTAAGATACTAACTGTCTGGGCAATAGACCCTATATGTACCAACACTACTATGCACTAGCACTTTATATACCATTGATTTATACATTACTGACCATGGAACTACGATTTCTGCACTTGCACCTTATATATATTCTTTTGTCCCTTATAGCAGTATTTTCTACACGCTACACATATAGGATGTTCAATGTGCATATTCCATTAGCTCCGTATACATAGACTTTATTATACTATTTTGTTTGACTAGAAAAATTCTATCCCTCTGGACATTGGTCAATTTAATTCTCTGGGTGTGCACCCCTTGACAGGTCAAAATTTCTCCATCTATGATTTTGTGATCAAGTGCTAAATAAGTCATTACACAAAGACAAGGATTCATTAAAATTGTCAGTTTCCACACCAATCTTAATAAACAGAACACTGGCATAAGATGGCCAAATTCACTAAGAAGACATGCACCGCTTAATGAATGTTGTGCATCTTTCATTTGCCACTGCCATAAATGTATACCTGTGTGTGACTGGTGTACATTTCAGACAAAAATTATATTACTTTTGTGGTAAAAATTGTACTGATTTTGTCGGGTGCGTTTGGTCACACACTGTGCCACCAGAGCTCTGCCTACTTTTCAAAAAGATGGTGGATCTGGTCAGGACTGGTGTAGAAACAAAAGTCAAATTGTTTTTTACACATATTCATAAGCAGCAGCTAAATGACTTAGACTCTTGGTAGATCTACTAATCAGCTGTTTGCAGGGACTGCGATATCAGTTTTGGAGCATTTTTTTTTAGAACTCTGTGTTGTGCGTTTCTCTACTACTCCTTAATGTGCATGAATAAATTGCCAACTGTATATTATCATACCCTTTGTCAATAGGTCACGGTTGTAGAGTCTAAAAATGTAAGCATTGATTAAGGCTGGTTTCACATTTGCGTTTGTTGCCGCAGCGTTTGTACCGCATATAAACGCATGCGTCGTGTTTTCCTATATTTAACATTAAAAATGCATGCTTTTTTTTTTGTTCGCGTTTTGCCGTGTTTGACGACGCATGAGTCGTCTCGTCGTTTGTGGCTTGGCGCGGAAATGCAACATGTAGTAATTTCTAAAAGCGTCTATTTGCCACCAGGAAACACATGCGGTCGATTGCGCAAGGATTGCGGCAAAAAAAACCGCATTGCTGTCTATGTAAACGCATGCGTTTTTTTGCACATGCGTTTGGTTGCATTTTTGAACTCATGCGTTTCAATTGAGAAAAACATGTCTAGACATTGATAAGCCACCCCCCACCATGAAGGTGATAAAAGGGAGGGTGTGGACAGTTGCAGGTCACTTCTCAACAAACACTGAAGCAGACGAGACGCAGGCTACATCCTTGGAGGAAAACAAGACACTGAACAATGTGAGTATATCCTATCCATTTTCTATTTTCTGTCTCTACATGTCCTAATTTCTGCCATTTCTTTCTTTCTACATGCATCAGAATGTCTTCTTCTGATTCTTCATCTGGTGAGGAGTTTCGGCCAGGACAGTCGGAAGTGGAGCATGTCAGTGAGGTGAGTACTTGCCTCGTCAGATTGGTAAGTATTCACTGTCACATCGACACATGTGACAATTTGTTTTTTTCTGTTTTTTAGAGCTCTTCTACTGTGGATGAGACAGGGCAGGAGCAGCGGAGTCAAGGTCCGGTGGAAAGACGGCAGCGGGTACGTTTACAAGGCTGACTGTCCTCAGTGTATTATTCTTGAATCTTCCTTTCTTTACACTCGTATTTCTTTACTTTTTTCTTCTGGAATCCTTTTGTATGTTGACTTTCCTATTCATGCCATTTCTCTGCCTCTTTTTTCTTTCTTTTCCTTATGTAAATTGATCAAACTTTAATGACTTTCTTTAATTTTTAGGTTTCACAACGGGAGGATGACCTAATCGAAAATGACCTCCTTATCACCCTGGTCCAGGAGTGAGTCCCGTTGTGGGACACCTGGGATCCACTGCACTCGAACAACGTCACGATCCGGCGGTTATGGAATGAGGTGGCCCAAGCGATGTGGGATGGCTGGGACAACGCCCCGGCACGGGTCCGAATTGCATTTGGTAAGTATTGCACTGCAGTGTGAAGTAGAAGAGACCTTGGCCGTGCTCACTCGACTGTGTGTGATGAAAGAAACTCTCAGGAGTTTCTCTCATCACACACAGTTGTGTGAGCACGGCCAAAAGTACGTTTTCTGACCACAATTTTTTTTTTCAACAGTAGCCAAAGTCAAAACACATTGGTGTTCGATGAAGGACCGCTTCAACAAGGATCTGCGTCAAGAGAGCCGATTTCCCAGTGGTTCAGGAGCAAGGATCAGAAGATACAAATACCATCGAGTTCTGGCATTTTTAAAACCGGTCCTTGCCCAGAGAACGTAAGTATTTATCATGTGCATTAGGTTGTATTGTATTGCCATAATCTGTATTTTTTAATTCCACAGAATATTGCGTCTGGTAATTTTTTTGACATTAATTATCTTTTTCATTTATTTACAGCACATACAGCATGACTGTCGGCCCAGGTTCTGGAGCGGTCCTTCATCCGACAGCCATGGACCCGTCCCAGCCATCCACCAGCGCAGCAGCAAGTGGGCCTTCCACACTAACTGGAGACCATGGAGCTGGTCCATCAGGTCTTCCCCTTTCGCAGTCCTCTTCCACTGCCCCTTTTTTTGGGGCTCCTCCCGGCAGCGGCAGAGGGCTTCGGACAGGTCACTCATGCCCGAGTTTTTGCACTTGAGCTCGGTTTTACACGACGCAATCAAGGCTTTGGGTGACCGAATGGATGTTTCACATAACCTCTTGAATGCACGTATCCAGGAGGTCAGCAAAAGCCTTGATCAAGTGAAAGCCGACCTCCAGAGGCCAGCACATCATTTTTTTAATCAAATTGAGCAGGGCATGTCGGAACACCTTACTCCTGATCTCCAGCTGAGTGTCATGCAGGCCTGCAATGCTGCTTATGTGCAGGCTATGCAGCAGAGTCGGTATTTTCAGCAGACATTGGGGGCATATCCACCTGTGCCTTCACTGTCACGCTTGATGTCCACCTCTGCTGCATCCCACTGCACGGCCACCTCAATTCCTTCCACAGCCGGACACCACTACAGTACCACAACCATGCCGAGTGCAGTTGGACATCCGACCGCCACCACCATGACATCCGCTGCTCCTGCTTGGACCTCCTCCACTTCCTCCACGATGCAGCAGGACCCTGGCATGGCCTTCCGTACCGCCTCCTCCACGATGCAGCAGGACCCTGGCATGGCATTCTGTACTGCCTCCTCCCCGATGCAGTAGGACCCTGGCATGGCATTCCGTACCGCCTCCTCCACGATGCAGCAGGACCCTGGCATGGCCTTCCCCTCTACGAGCGCTATGGACTCTGGCATGGCTGCACCCTCTATGAGCGCTAGGGACTCTGGCATGGCTGCACCCTCTACGAGCGGTATGGACTCTGGCACAGTGCAGCCGGACCCTGACAGGTCACCTGCCACCACGCCACGCCATATGAGCCCACCAAGACCTCCCACAACCAGGCAAGCCAAAAAAAGGACCAAAAACTAAAAAACCTAGGACTCTTAGCATTCCTCCCACTTCACCTCCCAATGTGTCTGTAATGTCAGGTTTGTCTCACCCTTCCAGTGTGTCTGAAGCCTCTCATGTGTCAAGCCCCATCCCCGAACTTCCAGACCCGTCTAGTTTCATTACCCCTTCTCCTGCCACCTCTGCGTCGTCCACGGTTAGCCAGGCCTCGGTACTTCACACCCCCCCATTTACATCACTCTACCCCAAGCCGGCGCAGTAAAAAATATTTTTTTTTCCGTTGTTAACAAAATAAAAAAAGTTTGATTTGCCACAATTATGTTTGGTTTATTGTGTCTTCTGCCGCCGGCAACACACACCGTGCGCCATGAAACTTCGCCACACACTATTTTTTTGGGCCACATCATATCTCCACTAGTTAAAAATAAAAAGACTGCAGCTTTATGTGTCTTTAGTATACAGATATGAGGTGGCCCAAAAAATATTACATGTATCTCCATAATCTCTTTTGGTCTGTGCTTAGTGTGGCAGTCTGAAGAGAAAATGGTGGAAATACAGTGCAGACCTCTACTAAACAGGTCAGGTGTCAAAAACTCTTTATTTCTGACACCTGACCTGTTGATTAGAGAAATACCTTGTATATCCACCATTTTCTCTTCTTATATTACACCCAACTTGAGGGACAATGGTGGTCTATGCTCACCTGCACAGGTGTCAGAAATAGTGAATTCATGAGCCTGTATATGTTCATCATGAATTCATTATTTCTGACACCTGACTTGATGAGTATAGATTGTGTGACAGTGATTGTCTCTTCATCTTGTGTCCAATGGATACAGGAGAAGAGAATCATGATGCAATGATGTCAACAAGCTTACCAATAAAGCAACATGGCTGCCACTACTAGCAGTATGTGGCCAGTGTTGTATATCAGTATTTGTAAGCCAAAACAAGGAGTGGAACCATTAGAGTTAAATTATGATATTAACATAATAACTAGCACTTCTGCTTTTATCACCCACTCCTGGTTTTGGATTATAAAAACTGATATTACATACAGATCAAATATTGGAAGTTTAGGACACCCTGGGTTTGGAGAGGAAAAAGATAGGAGACATGGTCAACTCAGCCAAAACTAAAGTTTATTAATGAGAAATATTATTATCATTGTAGAAAATAACTGGTACAGATGGAATTACAACAGGACATTTACACTACATTGTCCTGCCATGACACACGTCCAATATCTGAATCAAAAAAGGCCGCAAATTGGTTCCGCATTTGACCAACTGCTGCTGTTGACCGCAACGGGTGATGCTGGAAATCGGGCAGTGGGTGTGCAACTGGTTCATCAAGTTCAATGTGGGGTTGCTCCTTAACCATTATATAATTATGCCGAACCACACAGGCTTTGACCACCTCGTCGACTTTTTCCACTTTCAGATTTATGGCTGATGCAAGAATGCGCCATTTAGCGACCAGAATGCCAAAGGTACACTCTACAGTTCTTCGGGCCCTGGTCAGTCTGTAGTTAAAGATCCTTCTAGTATGGTTCAAATCCCGACTGGAATAGGGCTTCAGTAGGTTTTCAAACATCTGAAAGGCCTCATCCCCAACCATAACAAATGGCATCGGTGGTCCTTGAGTGTTGGGAAGAGGTTGTGGTGGGGGAAAATTGAAATTTTTGCCATACACATGGTGGCCCATATCCAAGTTCTTGAAAGTCTGGGAATCATTGCCACGGCCAAAAGCTCCAATGTCCACGGCGATGAAGCGACAGTTCGCATCAGCTATTGCCATGAGCACAACAGAAAAATATTTTTTGTAGTTGAAATACTCCGATCCTGTTCTGGCAGGTTTGATAATGCGGATGTGCTTTCCATCCACCGCTCCTAAACAGTTGGGGAAATCACACACACTCCAGAATTTCTCTGCAATTTCTAGCCACATGTCCAAGGTGGGTAGGGGTATAAATTCTTCCCGGAGTACATTCCACAAAGCCCGGCAGGTGTCCGCAACTATTCCGGACAGGGTTAATATTCCAAGCCGGTATTGGAAGTGGAGGGATGATAAACTCTCTCCGGTGGCCAGAAATCTGAAAGACAAACACAAAAACCATTACAATCTATTCTTTTTATGGTGTGATTACGCTCAAGAAAGAAAGGAAAATACCCAAAAAATACATGTCAGAAAACACTAAATTTGGACTGTCATTGGTTTAGATTTTGTACGTACCTTAATGTAACCAGCAGACGTTCCTCTGGTGGAATAGCTTTACGGAGCTGGGTGTCCTGTCGCTGTATGGCTCCTTGGACATGAGACAACAAATCCAGGAATGAGTCTTGCGACATTCGTGTGTATTCCTGGAATTTCTCTGGGTTGGCATTAAGCTCGGCATAGAGCGTGTGGTAGGCTCCATGGCTCTCACGTATTTCGATAATGGGGTGCCTCCAAAAACGCCTACGTTGTCTCCTTCTCCATCTTTGGCGATTTCTGTCTTGCTCCCAAGCGAAAGCACAGGCAAGAAACAGCTTGAAGCTGAAATCCAGGTTGAAATAAAAGCTCTCCATGCGAAGATCCATCATGACACAGGATACAGTAGCAAACTGTAAAAATTTCAGTAGCCCTAGGGTCTATATATAGAGATTCCATAACACACGCCCTCTGTAGTCCCATTGGCGGTGTCTGGTTATCTTGATTTTTCTCTTGTGAAATTTCTCATCATGCGCACCAAAAACGCAAACACAGGAAAAACGCATGTAAACGCGTAAAAACGCAGCGTTTTTTTAAACACATGCGTCAAAAAAACGCCGCGTTTGTACATGTTTACATGCGTTTTTTCCACCACTTGCGGATGCGTTTTAAACGCTGCCGATTTAGACGCAAATGTCTACTAGCCTGAGACAGTCAACAGGAATGGACAGTTTATTAATTTCCATGAAGAATTAGAGATGCACAGAACAATGCAGGGTGCAGAGAGGATGCCCTTGTGCTTGTGCTCATGTCTGCGAGATTTCTTTCAAGGTGCACCTGTACCATAGAGTGCTATCATTTTGTCATTCAGACTAATGCTGTCCTTAGAAATGAGATAACTGAAGGAAGAATGGCTAGTCATCTGACAGCTATCTGGCCCATAATTGGCTGATTTCCTGATTTGTTTTTTTGAGGGCCTTCTGTAGCTTGCATACTGTTTTAAGGACATCAGTAAGTATTAATATTATTTGAATAACCTGTGGTTGACACTGTTTGGGCTTGTTCAGACAAGCGGATAATCGGTTCGTATGATATTTGTCTATACCATAAACTGCACACAGTGAGCACATGGACCCATTATAGCCAACGTGCCAGTGCAGATGGCTGATCTTCCATACGGACCGATGGTCTGCTTAAAAAAAATCACAGCATGCACTACTTTGGTGCATGTAATGAAAGGCTTCTCTGGCAATACGCAGTCATCACTGGTCCCATTTTTAACATGACAGAGTGAACACGGTCGTATGAGGAGTTTTTGTACCTGAAATCCTAATTTTAACTTGCGGTGGCTGATATTTTTGGGTGCATATGTAGTTGACAATAATATGAAGGACATTGATTATGAAGAGGCCATTTTTTTCATCCTTTCAAGAGTCATCCATTTTTTATTGTTCTGTCAAAGTAGCCAGCTGAGGGCTTGTTTTTTTGTGGAATAAGCTGTATTTTTAATAGCCCCTTTAAGTTATTGTTGCAGGCGACACCTCATGGATGTCACTGCTGTAGCCCTATAAACAAGACCTGTGTCAAATGCTTCAGCAGGTTAGTTGGCAATTCTGTTATTGCTTAGCTATAACCTAAAATTGCACCACTTTTGTCTGAGAACAGATGAGATGCTGTAAAAAGAAACATTTCTAGGACAAACACACCAGTTAACAATTTTAGAAAATGTGATCATACAGCACCATAAAAAGTGATCCATAGGAAAGATCAAAATTGGCCTGCATGATTCTGGTGACCATGTTTTGCAACCCAGGAACAGGAAGGAAGAGACTGGTATTTTTCTTTCTGCTAAATGGCTTTTTGATAACTCTTGGGCAAATTCCCCACTTGCTTGCTCTCCTCTTTTTTGGATAAAGAGGTCCTATGTAGGCTTCTGTCAACAATTAGCAAAGAGGATATGTAAGCAACCGGTGGGCAACCTTCTAAATTCCTGGTCAGTTTTCACTTTTGAATGTCTCCACTCCCAAGACCTATAACTTTATTTCCACACTAGTCTTTTGTTTGTTCAGGAGAGCTGTAGCTGTGTTTCACACCATTTTCTTTACAATACAATATACTCAAAAAAGGAAAATAAATGGGGTGAAATGGAGAAAATTGCTTTTTGGATTCGGTTTTTACAGTGGTTAGTGTGCATTAAAAAAAAGCCATGGCAACATTATTCTTCAGGTCAGTAAGAGTTTGGAAGTATAAAAATTGTAAAGATTTTATATATATTATATAATTGTAGGATTTAAAAAAAATGTATTGGGGTACATACTACGGTTTGGTAGCTTTTTTTGCATTTTTAGGGATTGGGCAGTGACCAAAACTCCTCAATTCTGGTGGGGTTTTTCTGCCTTTTTGATGGAGAGTTAAGGAAAATTAAATAATGTTATTTTAAAAAGTCAGACCTTTTATAGATGTTGAAGTTTCAAACAGTATATGTCTATCTTTTTCATCCATTTTGGGAAAAGGAGGTGATTTAAAAGTTTAATTTTTTTGTTATCGCGTTAATATTTATCTTTAATATTATCTAATTTGAAATTGATCCAGAGGAGTACCAAGATGGCAGTGAAGGGTACTATAGTAGGCTTATAAACACAAAATGAAATCCCCTGGATTGAACCTGACAGGACTGTATACGCTGTTAAACAGAAGACATAGGGTTAATCTGTAGGCCAATAGTGTTATAAATATGTCCAGTCGCAATGCTTAAAGTGCGGCATCAGATGAAGTTAATTTTCTATTTCTCCCGGGAACCTTCGGCTTTCAGGTGTAGGAGATCATGATCCACTTTGTCTTCTCAGTCCCCATTTTATGCTCTAAATCTATTACATAGCACTTTTACACAGAAATCCCTGTTAGGTGCTGAGTTCCCGCTGCTGCACAGGGAGAATCTCGAATCATGTCCTCTGCTGTCTCCCTTTCTTCCCCAGCCACAGTGGAGTCTGCTCAGCAGAGATGTCGGTCCCAGCATCTGGCTCAAGCTAATACTGGGTGGCTGGTTACAGCTGCCGTCCCAGGTTCAGCCTTTGTATCCAGCATTGATCAGCAGCAAGCAGACGTTTCAAAGACTAAGTCTCCCATGTGCCACACTTTCAGTACTGCAGCAGAGCACCTTCATAACATTATTGACCTGCACATATTAACCCATGTGATGCAGTGACCCCTGTGGCAGCTAGGGGGCGCTGTGTGTGCTCCTTGGGATGTGCATGGAGGCATATTTGTTGTTATAATGGTGATGAAACAGTGATTGGCAGTGTTGTGAATGGCCGATATGTGTCGCAGAGGGAGTCTGCGTGGTAAGTCTGATGCAATGTTGTTGTTCTGGGACCTGTAGTCCCTCAAGAGTTTGTATAGTTGTGATGGGAGACATACTAGGCTAGTTATGTGAGATGGGTGGGACAAACTAGCCACACCCACACACTCCCACCCAGGGGAGTGGTTAATGGTATATAATGTGACCAGATTGTGGGTCACAGGGGTTCTTGTGTGGTTCCTGTGTTGGATTTCCTGGAAGTAGGAGTCCTGAGGAGCAGATGTCAGTGTGTTGGATTTCCTGGGAGTAGGAATCCTGAATAGCACACTGGTCAACCTGTGTTGGATTTTCTGGGAGTAGGAGTCCTGAAGAGCACATGCCAGTGTGTTGGACGGTCCCATGTGGGATGGACGTCCTGAATAGCGCACAGTAAGACTGTGGTTCTGGATGGTCTGTGTTGGGGAAGCTTTCGTCCTTCGGTGGCTCTGGACTGACTGATGTGTGCCGGCCAGGCAAGTTGGTGATCCCCGTAAGGCAGTTTCCCCAGGTGACAGGACTGACAAGGAGTCAGCAGGTGGAGCAGGAGCTCCCATAAGGTACCATTGACTGTTGATGCTTGTGTTAGTCTATGAACTGTGTGGTCTGCCGTGGCAACTGAACGGGGTGAGGTTCAGCGTGTTTAGAGACCGCGACCCAATGTCATGTGCGCTACATGACTAGGGACATTGGTGAACTGTTCGGCATACGGACAGCCATGGTAACTGGACGAAGTGAGAGGTCCAGCATGTTTAGTGTCTGTGAGACAAAGCTGTATATGAAGTATACAAGATAAAGCTGCAAGTTAATATCACCAGTAGGTGCCTATTGTGTTCTAAGAAATGTATGTAATGAACTGTGCATAACCCAGTTTATGACATTTTAATAAACCGGTTGGACTGTTTTGTGTGAAAAATCGTGCCTGACTACGTTAATTCCGTACTAAGCGAGTGTCCCCCAATAAACTCAGAAAGTTCAACCTTACAACCAATATTTGCAGGTGCATAGCATTTTTCAACCCAACAGCTTCTCTTTAACTACCAATGTCAGAGATGGAAGAGCAGTTTTTAAGTAGTTAAACAGCAGTAAACAGCTCTTGCTCCAGTTGCTGCTGTAAGAGGCTGGTGCTAGCTGCATGCATAAAACAGTTGGCAACTTTTATGTATGGAGTGGGTTCAGCTTCTGATTATGCTTAATAAGCTCAGGTGATATTCTTTGCACATGTATGGTTGAATATCCAAAATCAAAAGAAAAAAGGAGAAGAGCGGCACTGCATGTGTCTTAATGACTTCTCATAGGCTCTAGTCAAGGTGCATTTGTGCAGACTTCGGATGGACAAACCATACAGTGGTGACTTGGTGGTGCACCTCAATGAAAATGTGTCCATAAATATGTAGAAATGAAAAAGAAGAAAATGAGGGCACTCACCAATCTTTCACGTTCTTAGTCCTTTATTGCAACACGATCCAGTTAAAACACATGGCTGGGAAAGAGGGAGAGCCGAAGCCCGTGTGAGCAGGCGAGAGACGACAGCTGTTTCGCGCTTTGCTTTGCGCTTCTACAGGCCCTCATTTTCTTCTTTTTCATTGCTACATGTATGGTTGATGTTGGGAATGGGTTAAGGGCCTCATAGCAGGCTCTGCCTCTAAATTATATACAGTCATGGTCAAAAGTAAATCTATAAAATTATAAAAATGTGTGGAATGCTTGTAATTGTACTTAAGTAACCAAAGAAAATTCGGACTAAAAGACCTAAAAACAGTGAAGCATCAAAGTTTGTGAAAATCACAATGTGTGCCAGTCTCAAAGCTTTTGGACACGACTACTCCCTAGTTCTTACATCTTGACGAGTTAGTGTTCACCTTGATGTTGCTGTACGTTTATGTAAGAATGTATTTATCTTCCGTAAGTAAAACCAATCCAGGCTACCTGATATGTACAAATCACATTTCCGATAAATGTAAATACCTCCATGTGCGTCTACTACATCGAGTGGTAACTTTATTTAAACAATCTGGAGCAAACCATGCAAATGAAAAGAACATTTAGTATATTGCTATCGACTTTCTACCCTTGGAACCTAGTGTAGGAAATCCAGCTTTAATTTAGCAAAAGTTATTAGTGTCAGGATACACTTCACTTCCAAAAAAGAAACAAATGCGCAAATATTGCACACATGAATACTCTCCATTATATGCTTCACTGAAGTATACCTCGACCAGTGTAAATAAACCATCTTCTTTTTGCTCTCAACTATAGACTATGAGGGTTTTTTTAAAATGATTTAAAAAAAAAAAAAAAGCCAAAAAGGTCATAGGTCCATGCTACTCTAGCCATGCATATTTCACAAAGCATAAAAGGTCTATCCCCTTTGCTTAAAGGGACACTGTCACCTGAATTTGGAGGGAACAATCTTTAGCCATAGGGGCAGGGTTTTCGGGTGTTTGATTCACCCTTTCCTTACCCGCTGGCTGCATGCTGGCTGCAAAATGGGATTGAAGTTCATTCTCTGTCCTCCATAGTACACACCTGTGTAAGGCAAGATTGCCTTGTGCAGGCATGTACTACGGAGGACAGAGAATGAACTTCAATCCCATATTGCAGTCAGCGGGTAAGGAAAGAGTGAATCAAACACCCGAAAACCCCGCCCCTATGGCTGAAAATTGTTCCCTCCAAATTCAGGTGACAGTGTCCCTTTAAATGAAACAGTATGGTACTCAATGCTTGAAAACAAAAATTGTCTGTGTTGACATGAAACCTACACAAGATCGTTTGTCATTGCTATGTAATTCAGCTTTATTTTACGTGCCATCTTTTTACTTTGGAGACTATCTCAGGCACTCAGCTTGGCCATTAGAATAGGAATTCAGCAGGATAAGATATGTATGGGCAAAGACACAATAGTATATTTTATGCCAAGTGCACATTGGTGCCAAGGGATAAACCATGCATTTATTTTAAACAAATGTCAATGTGCATTAAATCACAGTTTAACGAGTGATTTATATGAACAGAAAACTATTCAACTAGTTATGCTCATGCTATCTGGGTGGCTTTCTAGAAGGCACGTGCAGACATTTTAAAAGTGGTTTCTAATCTAATATAGTTAGTAAAATCCTATGTTCCTAAAGAGTTGCAATGGGAAGTAGGCCTGACCAGAAAATATAGACAGAAAATGAAACGTAAAAAGCAAAGGTTACTTGGAGGTGAAAAGACATCTATACTGAAGAAAACAGAATGATCTTATTTCAGAAAGGACATGTTGTTCCATTTTAGAAGAATGTGCACTGCAGTCCTGGTTGGTTTGTCGTAAGAACCATTGCTTGAACCATATACTTGGTTGTTTATGGAGACTCAAAAAGAAATATTGTATTGCTTTTTATCTGATAATTTCTTTTTTGAAACAAAAGAAGTCAAATGTATGAAAAGCTAAGTATAATAGCAAACAATTTCTACCAGAAAATTCTCACGATAAGAGCACTGATGTCAATAAGGTGACCGGGATCCATCAGCTGTGGCATTGCTGGAAGAGTTCTGCTGCAGCAGGAGATTATTAACCCTTTCCTGATGTTGGGTGTAATAGAACGCCCACGTCAGAATCTCTCCCTTTGATGTGGGCTCCGGCGCTGAGCCTACATCTTTCCCGACACATGTCAGCTGTTTTGAACAACTGACGTGCCTCTAACAGCCGCGGGTAGAATCACGTTCCACCCTCAGCTGTTAACCTGCTAAATGCCATTGTCAATCTCTGACAGCGGATTTAACTTGCACTTCCAGTAACCATCGGTGACCCCGTCACATGATCGCGGGTCACCAATAGATTGGCATGACAACCAGAGGTTTCCAGCAGACCTCTATGGTTGTCATAGCCAGATTGCTATGAGCAGCCCAGTGGATGGTGCTCATAGCAAGTGAGCATTTCTGCTACATACAGGTGATCTGATCATCAACTGTATGTAGCAGAGCCGATAAAAAGTACTGCAGCTTCTAGTCTCTCATAAAGGTTATTGAAGCATGCAAAAAGTTAAAAAAAAAGTTTTTAAAGGGAACCCGTCACCCCCCTCAGGCGTTTGTAACTAAAAGAGCCACCTTGTGCAGCACTAATGCTGCATTCTGGCAAGGTGGCTCTTTTAGTTACAAACGCCTGTACACGCTGAAATAAACACTTATAAAATGTGCCCCCACATACCCTGAAATCGTCCCCGCGGGCGGGATTTTCCTTCCTAATTAGAAGCAGCACAGCCGTCACTCCAGAGCTGTGACCGCCGTGCGCCGCCTCCTCTTGCTGGATTATCGTCCCTGCATCTGCGCTGTAAGTATGAAGGGCAGCGCAACTGCGCATGCCCGGAAAAAAAAACTTACAGCGTAGGTGCCGGGGACGATAATGCAGCAAGAGGAGGCGATGCGCACAGCTCTGGAGTGACGGCTGGGCTGCGTCTAATTAGGAAGGAAAGTCCCGCCCCCGGGGACGATTTCAGGGTATGTGGGGGCACATTTTATAAGTGTTTATTTGATCGTGTACAGGCATTTGTAACTAAAAAGCCACCTTGTCAGAATGCAGCATTAGTGCTGCACAAGTTAGCTCTTTTAGTTACAAACACCTGAGGGGGGTGACAGGTTCCTTTTAAAAATAAAACAAAAATAAAAAATATATAAAAGTTCAATTCACCCCGCTTTCGCACCAGTCAAAATAAAACAAAAGAAAAATCAAATATACACATTTGGTATCGCCACGTTCAAAATATATCAATCAATATACCAAAATAATTAATCCAATCGCTAAATGGCGCAACGAGAAAAAAATTTAACCGTCAGAATTACGTTTTTTTGGCTGCAACTGCATTGCAATAAAATGCAATAATGGCAGTTTAGCATGCAAAAAATAAACCCTCACCCAGCCCAAGATCACGAAAAATGGAGACGCTATAGGTCTCGGAAAATGTTGCCATTTTTTTTTTTTAGCAAAATTTTTTGACCACTTAAATAAAAAGAACCTAGACATCTTTGGTGTCTATGAACTCGTAATGACCTAATTAATCATAATGGCAAGTCAGTTTTAGCATTTAGTGAACATTAAAAAAATGAAACAAAAAAACAACTGTGGAATTGCATTTTTTTGTAATTTCACCGCTCTATTTTTTTTCCTGTTTTCCAGTACATGATATGTTAAAGGGAACCTGTCACCCCGTTTTTTCCGTATGAGATAAAAATACTGTTAAATAGGGCCTGAACTGTGCATTACAATAGCGTATTTTGTGGACCCCGATTCCCCACTTATGCTGCCTTAATACGTTACCAAAGTAGCCGTTTTCACCTGTCAATCAGGCTGGTCTGGTCAGATGGGCGTGGTGTCTTCCCCCAGATCTTGCTTAGTTTTCCGTTGGTGGCGTAGTGGTGTGCGCATGCCCAAGTCCAGAATCCACTGCACAGGGAGGGAAAAGAGTGCGATCTGCGCTATTCCCCAGAGATGCGAACTCTGCTTCAGGAAAATGGCCGCCGCGATCTCCATCTGCGCACGCGCGGCATCCCACGGCCATTTTCTTGAAGCCCCGGGCAGCAGAGCGCTCGATCTGCGCACGCGCGGCCACAGGAAGATGGCCGCCCCCACCGATCACAAGGGGAATAGCGCAGATCGCGCTCTTTTCCCTCCCCTGTGCAGTGGATTCTGGACTTGGGCATGCGCACGCCACTACGCCACCAACGGAAAACTAAGCAAGATCTGGGGGAAGACACCACGCCCATCTGACCAGACCAGCCTGATTGACAGGCAAAACGGCTACTTTGGTAACGTATTTCGGCAGCATAGGTGGGGAATCGGGGTCCACAAAATACACTATTGTAATGCACAGCTCAGGCCATATTTAACAGTATTTTTATCTCATACGGAAAGAACGGGGTGACAGGTTCCCTTTAAAAACATTGGTGTCATTCAAAAGTACAACTTGTCCCACAAAAAGCAAGCCCTTACATGGTTATTTTGATGGAAAAATAAAAAAGTAAGGGCTCTGGGAAAAGGAGAGCAAAAAACGAAAACGCAAAAAACGAAAATATTAGTTATTTTTTCTTAAATTTGGGTCAAGAAGTGATTAGTCTCTTAACTGTGCAGATATGCATTAAAATGGCAACCGTTATGGGGCCTTATTCCCTCATTGCAAAATTTCTGCTAGTGACATCTGTACATAACCGATGACACCCTGCGGTATCGTCCCTGTCTGGTTATGGAGCAGATTTTTGGCAATTAACTCCTTTAATACTTACAAAAATTTAAAGGAATGGATGGTATTCACCGGTTAAAAAAAACTTCTTTATTCCAATACTTTAAAACATTGGCGTCGGGAGGATGGGCGCAGGAGTGGAATGGACGACAGCAGTTTCGCCCTGCAGTGGCACTTCTACTGGTCACACAGGTGAGTGAGACTCACATCACCTCTTAAAGGGAACCTGTCACCTCTAATTGGCGGGATATGTAAATGCCTTTTTTCCGGTCAGATGGACGGCGTTTCGCCCCATCCGTCCCTGTTGTCTGCAATATTTTCATGAATTAGAGTACTTGTCCTCCATAGTTTGCGCATGCGCAATGCAATCTTCGCTTGTACACGTGCAGTATGCTTTGCCCAACTGCGGGCAAAGCCGGAAAGCATTACTGCGCATGCGCCGGCGCACTATGTCCCGGAACACAGCGAAATACTTCCGGGACATAGTGCGCGGTCGCATGCACAGTAATGCTTTCTGGCTTTGCCCAAGTTGGGCAAAGCATACTGCGCGTGCGAGAGCAAATATTGCATTGCGCACGCACTATGGAGGAAAAAGTACTCTAATTCACTAACATATTGTGGACAACAGGGATGGATGGGGTGGAGAAATGAAGATGAAACGCCCCCATCGGACCGGAAAAAAGGCATTTCCATATCCCGCCAATTTGAGATGACAGGTTCCCTTTAACAGAGGGATGGCAGCTAAACCCCATCCCCACTGCTTGAACACATGTGCAGCAGCTATACATAACAATTAAAATGCATTTAGAAAACAAATGAAAACAATACAAAAACACCATAAAACCGGCTTATTACAGGAAAATGGACATATCCAATCTTTCATTCTTGCGCTCGAGTGCGCATAATCCATATGGCCATTTGATGATTTTGTCCAGTATCTCAATGAGTCTAATCGATTGAATATGTCGTTCACATCGAGATATGGAGGCCTTGATTTGGATTTTTTAGATGTACAAATTAACATTATGGATGGTGCGATCTGTTCTAGAGTGTTTCGTAAACCGTCTGCTACGAATTCTGTCCTCCATTTTGATAGTTTCCATCCATCTCATGTAAAACGCTCCCTCCCTTATAGCCAATTATTAAGATTGAAGAAGATTAATAATACTCAGGAGAGCTGCACTCAGCAGGCAGAAGAGTTGTCTGACAGATTCCGTTGTAGGGGTTATCCCAATGAACTTTTGAATGAGGCTAACAATAGGGTTAATCAGGCAAAAGACAATAGTTGTGGTTCTGCCCACAAATGCGATAAGATTTGTTTTTTGTTTTAAATTCGGCCCTATGGACGTTATCATAAGGTCTGCTATTCGCAGGAATTGGCACATTCTAGAACGTGATAAAGATATTGCGGAGGTGGCAGCAAGGGGTCCCATTGTTTCTAATAGACGAAGTACCACTCTGAGTGACATAATAGTGAAAAAACGGATGGTGAAGCAACAAAGTAATATGTTAAGTAAAAGTGTTCCTCATGGTAATGTTAAGTGTGGACATTGTCCCATTTGTAATTACCATGATGTAAGTCAAACACTTTGCATTGGAGGTGTGTCTCATACTGTCAAAGATTTCATCACATGCAAAACGACCCATGTGGTTTATGTGGTTTTATGTCGTTGTAAGGCCTTCTATATTGGCAAGACCATTCACCCCTCTATGTGAGGTTCAGAGAGCATTACAACTCGATTGCTTCAGGCAAGGGGGGTTCCACTTTTGATTAAACATGTTAGGGAATTCCATGGAGGAAACCCAGAGGTGCTTTCTTTTGCTGGCTTAGAAAGGGTGTCTCTTCCAGTGCAAGGAGGAGATCTGCACAAGCTTCTACTAAAAAGAGGGGCCATATGGATTACTGGATATGGCCATTTTCCTGTAATAAGCCAGTTTTATTGTGTTTTTTATATTGTTTTCCTTTGTTTACTAAATGCATTCTAATTGTTATGTATAGCTGCTGCACATGTGTTCAAGCACCGGGGGTGGGGTTTAGCTGCCTTCCTCTGTTAAGAGGTGATGTCAGTCTCCATCACCTGTGTGACCAGTAGAAGCGCCACTGCAGCACGAAACGGCTGTCGTCCATTCCACTCCTGCTCCCACCCTCCCGACGCCGATGTTTTAAAGTATTGGAATAAAGAAGTTGTTTTTAACCGGTGAGTACCATCCGTTCCTTTCAATTTTTGTATCTATTGTGGCTATTTTCTTTGAAGTGGCATCCCGGCTGAAGGAGCACTTACTGCTGTATACTGTATACAGTACGCTTGCAGCATCAGTTCATGCAATTACCTGTGCACTGAGTGGGCTTCTCTGCTGTGCGGATTATCACTTTGTTGGAACTCCGTAAATACTGCTGTCAATCTTGGCAGCGCTAAGTGGTTAAATAGGTTAGAAGTCCCCCTACGACATTATTGACCCCCTTTGATCATAATCATGGGTGCCGATTCTCCAGTGGAACCACTCGCTTCTGTGGCACATGGAGTCCCTTTGGACTCTGGTTTCTGTTCTGGCGGTGTCCAATCATTTTTGGTGTCTTTTTACAACACAAAAGAAAAAAGACTAGACTAATGATGGTCTGCACACCCATGAATAATATGAAAAATCAGAATACTTATATTACACCTCAGAAAAGACAAACACAAAATAAAACCATTTAAAAAGGTACAGGACCAATGACCATCACCCCTATATCTCTCATGCATAGTGTAACAAAACCAAGGCATAAAATAAAGATGCAAATCAATATAAGTAATACTATTGGTTATACAAATACAAAATGTCTCTAGCTCATGGGCCTGATAAGTCAAATATCATGGTGATATACTAGAACAAGCACAATAATACAAAAGAGAGACTAAATAGTAGCACACAGTGCACTGCGATCATGCATAAACATTATGGTAACCCCATATGATAAGCATGGCTATATGGTGGATTGCAGTGTAATCTAAGCATGCTCAATACCTAGAGAACCTTAGCCCCAATATTCATATCACAGTGTAAACCTTTGATACAAACATAAACCCCATAAAGATATGTATCAAGATACCTATAGTGATCCAATAAGGAACAAGGGTAAACTGCCAATTATAATGAAAGGCGCACAAACCCACAAAGATGAGCGAGGTAGAAAAGAGTATATATGCCGAAGATAGAAAAATGCAGCACAAGCTGCTGGGGAATGCGGCAGGCTAAGGCACCCAGAGGAGACAAGAGACGAGGTAAGGGGTGAGGCGAGAGCCCCACGCATATCGCTGCGACTGCAGCTTTGTCAGAGGAAATCTCCTTGGCTTTAGATCAGAGATGTGATATAAGCAACGTGAAATTACAAAGGACTTTAAGATTATTGAGTAGATGGCAGTAATGAGTTCCAAAAAAGACACAAAAACAAGGATTGATTTGTTCGAAGAGGTAAGCGCATACTTGGACAAGCTGCGGTTGAAAGAGGACAAACTGGATGGTTTTACAATGGATAGTTCTCAAAATCTGACAAAAAAAAATGTTGGACTCTTGACACAGATGCAGGATAAAGTGACTCAAATGAACCCTTAACAGAAGTTGGCATGTTTACATTGCATTATACATAGTGATGAGCAAATATACTCGTTATTAGAGACTTCCCGAGAACGCTCGGGGGGTCCTCCGAGTATATTTTAGTGCTCGGAGATTTAGTTTTCTTCGCCGCAGCTGGATGATTTACATCTGTTAGCCAGCTTGATTTCATGTGGGGATTCCCTAGCAACCAGGCAACCCCCACATGTACTTAGCCTGGCTAATAGCTGTAAATCATTCAGCTGAGGCGATGAAAACTAATAAAAAAAATACTCGGAGGACCCCCTGAGCGTGCTCAGGAAATCTCAAGTAACGAGTATATTCGCTCATCACTAATTATACATTAGGAAGTGTTGGGTATGTAACTGCTAAAAATTATTAAGTTCATCAGATCAAGAGCACTGGATAACAGACAGTGCATTGCAGTTTTGGAAGAGAATGAGACTGAACATCGCGATGTAGGTGACCACACAGCTGTCAGATGGTTCAGCCTGTTCAAACTACAAAATAGAATAGAATACCAGTCCTGAGTACAAAGAGTCAAGAATTCCCTGAGTAGAAATGGAAATGGAGCTGTCATATTTATTTATTTATTTTACTCACTTATATAGCACCATTAATTCCACAGAGCTTTACAGACATTATCATCACAATCCTTATTGGGGCTCACAATCTAGATTTCATAGAGGAATTCCACACGAGGAGAGAACATACAAACTCCTTGTGGAGCACCCGCCGGGTCCATGGGGATACTCGGTACCAGGCCGGTTCTTAAAGGGCACTAGGGTTGAGCGAAACGGATCGAACAATTTCAAAAGTCGCTGACTTTTGGCGCAGTCGGGTTTCGTGAAACCCGACCCAATCCCAGCGTGGGATCGGCCATGCGGTCGGCAATCTTCGCGCCAACGTCGCGTTTCACATGACGCGTTCAGCGCCATTTCTCGGCCAATGAAGGTGGACGCAGAGTGTGGGCAGCGTGATGACATAGGTCCTGGTCCCCACCATCTTAGAGAAGGGCGTGGCAGTGATTGGCTTGCTTTCTGCGGCATCACAGGGGCTATCAAGGGGCGTGCATGCCGACCACCATCTTACTGCTGCCGATCTTACCATAGGGATTGGTTGCTGCAGCTTCGTCTGAAGCAGGGATATTGTTAGGGAGGGAAGATAAACCCCCAAACCGCTTGTGCTGTAGCGATGTCCACTGTCCAACACAACCCTTTCTTGGCAGGGACAGTGGAGGCTAGATTTCTGTGCATCAGCTCTGTAGCTTATAAGGCTCCCTGATAGCTGCATTGCTGTTTGTACGCCGCTGTGCAAACCAACTGCTTTTTTAAAAGCAAAAGTCATGCTGCTCCTTTCTGCACAGTTCTCTTGTTTCTTTGTCCACATTATTGTGTGCAGCAGTCCTTTTTATTGCTGCCGTTCTTGTCCTTTGATCATTGTAGGGAGATTGAAATTCTACTACAGCCCTTGTATTTTTAGTGGCATATCTGCCAGCCTCTTTCTGACACTCAAACTCTGTAGTGTAATACAGTGGGCCTGATTTTCCCAGCAGTCTCCCACACCTATAAAGGGAGATTTAAATTCACAACAAGTTTACGTACACCTTCTACCTGGTTTTTCAGTACCATATAACGGTTGTTAGCTTGGTAACATTTTTGAAAGAATGAGGAAGTCTGGTGGAAGAGGTCGTGGCCGTGGGCGGTCATTGCCAGCTGGTAATGATGATAGTGGTGGTGGTCGTGGAGCATCAGGTGGTCGTGGGAAAAGCAATATAGACCCTAAGTCTCGAGTTGTTGAGCCAGCGTCATCGTCTGGCTACACAAGGCCTCGAACGCTCCCTTTTCTGGGAGTAGGAAAACCGCTTTTAAAGCCGGAGCAGCAGGAAAATGTTTTGGCTTTCCTTGCTGACTCTGCCTCTAGTTCTTTCGCCTCCTCTTCGGAAAGTGTAAAAGCAGCGCATTGTCAGTGGATGCTCCCGGTCAGGAACAAGTCGCTTCCTTGTGTCCTTCAACCAGAACAACAGTGAAGGATGCGTCAGGCGACACAACAGGTTACTCCATGGAGCTCTTTACACATACCGTGCCTGGGTTAGAAAGGGAAATAGTTAACAGCCCACTAGAAGATGATTCGGACATGGAGTGCACTGATGCACAGCCACAGCAAGGTCATTATGCAGTTCCATTGACTCCGATCACAACATTGCCCTCGCAGTGTACTGAGCCAGAATCTGACCCTGATGAGACTTTGGTGCCCCGTCCCGAATGCTATAGCACCGGCTTACATGGTGACACAGAGGAAGGTGCACAGGACATAAAAGAGGAGGTGATAGAAGACCCAGTTGTTGACCCTGATTGGCAGCCATTGGGGGAACAGGGTGCCGCTGGCAGTAGCTCTGAAGCGGAGGAGGAGGAGCCGCAGCAGGCATCAACATCGCAACAGCTTTCATCTGGCAGGCCCGTATCTGACCAAAAACATGTGTCAAAACCAAAAACAGTTGTAGGACAGCGTGGCCATCCAGTTAAAGTAGCACAGTGTGCAATGCCTGAAAAGGTATTCAATAGTAGGAGGAGTGCAGTCTGGCATTTTTTTAACCAAGATCCGAATGATCTGTGCAAAGTGATCTGTAAGAAATGCTCAAGAACCTTTAGCAGAGTTCAGAATGTCAAAAGTTTAAATACAACTTGCATGCGTCGACATTTAACCACCATGCACTTGCAAGCCTGGACTAGCTACCAAACGTCCCGTAACATTGTTGAACCCACTCACAATGAGGCTAGTTAGCAACGCTACATTCCTTCCCTCACTATAAGCCCACTGGTTAGGACTAGTGTTGAGCGATACCGTCCGATACTTGAAAGTATCGGTATCGGAAAGTATCGGCCGATACCGGCAAAGTATCGGATCTAATCCGATACCGATACCCGATACCAATACAAGTCAATGGGACTCAAGTATCGGATGGTATCCCTGATGGTTCCCAGGGTCTGAAGGAGAGGAAACTCTCCTTCAGGCCCTGGGATCCATATTAATGTGTAAAAGAAAGAATTAAAATAAAAAATATTGCTATACTCACCTCTCCGACGCAGCCTGGACCTCACCGAGGGAACCGGCAGCCGCCTTTGCTTAAAATGCGCGTGTTTACTTCCTTCCGTGACGTCACGGCTTCTGATTGGTCGCGTGCCGCCCATGTGGCCACGATGCGACCAATCACAGCAAGACGTGACGTAATTTTCAGGTCCTGAATGCCTAATTCTAGGCATTCAGGATTTTAAAATTACGTTCCGGCTTGTGATTGGTCGCGTCGCGGTCACATGGGCGACGCGACCAATCAAAAGCCGTGACGTCACGGGAGGCAGGAAACGCGCGCATTTTAAAATTACGTCACGGCTTGTGATTGGTTGCGTGCCGCCCATGTGGCCGCGATGCGACCAATCACAGCAAGCCGTGACGTAATTTCAGGTCCTTTATAATAATAATAATATGCTTAATTCTGCATTCAGGACCTGAAAATTACGTCACGGCTTGCTGTGATTGGTCGCGTCGCGGTCACATGGGCGGCACGCAACCAATCACAAGCCGTGACGTAATTTTAAAATGCGCGCGTTTTCTGCCTCCCGTGACGTCACGGCTTGTGATTGGTCGCGTCGCCCATGTGACCGCGACGCGACCAATCACAAGCTGGAACGTAATTTTAAAATCCTGAATGCCTAGAATTAGGCATTCAGGACCTGAAAATTACGTCACGGCTTGCTGTGATTGGTCGCGTCGCGGCCACATGGGCGGCACACGACCAATCACAAGCCGTGACGTCACGGAAGGAAGTAAAGGCGCGCATTTTAAGCAAAGAACGCTGCCGGTTCCCTCGGTGAGGTCCAGGCTGCGTCGGAAAGGTGAGTATAGCAATATTTTTTATTTTAATTCTTTCTTTTACACATTAATGTTGTTTCGATACCGATACCACAAAAGTATCGGATCTCGGTATCGGAATTCCGATACCCGCAAGTATCGGCCGATACCCGATACTTGCGGTATCGGAATGCTCAACACTAGTTAGGACACCACCAGCAGCAAATATGGAGGTATCGTCGCAAGGCCAAAGCAGTCAGGGAATCAACAGGTTCTTGGTAGGAAACACTGTATGTAGGCCCACAGCAAGAATAACATCACCAACCCTCTCTCAGTCTACCATGTCCACCACCACCCCCGCTAGTTCCACCATATGCAGCTCTCCAGTCCAGCTTACCCTACAAGAGACTCTCGTTAGGAAAAGGAAGTACTCATCCTCTCATCCGCGTACACAGGGTTTGAACGCCCACATTGCTAGACTAATCTCGTTAGAGATGATGCCCTACCGGTTGGTTGAAAGCGAAGCTTTCAAAGCCCTGATAGCCTACGCAGTGCCACGCTATGACCTACCCAGTCGCCACTTCTTTGCGAGAAAAGCCATCCTAGCCCTCCACCAGCATGTCAAAGACCGCATTGTCCATGCACTCAGGCAATCTGTCAGTAGAAAGGTGCACCTCACAACAGATGCATTGACCGGTAGGCATGGCCAGGGACATTACGTGTCCATCACGGCACACTGGGTTAATGTGCTGGATGCAGGGTCCACAGGGGACAGCCATATTGGGACAGTTCTGCCTAGCCCACGGTCTAGGAAACAGTTTGCTGTAGGCGTTCACCACCCCTCCTCCTCCTCCTCCTCCTCCTCCTCCAGCAGAAGCGAGAGCTCGTCCACAGACCGCAGTCGCACGACCACTCCATCCGCAGCTGCCAGTGTTGCACACGAGGTGTCCCATTATGGAACAGCTAGTGGTAAGCGTCAGCAGGCTGTGTTGGAAATGAAGTGTTTGGGCGACAACAGACACACCGTGGAAGTTCTGGCCGAGTTCTTGTAGCAAGAAACTCAGTCATGGCTGGGCAGTGTACATCTTGAGGCAGGCAAGGTAGTCCGTGATAACGGAAGGAATTTTATGGCCGCCATAGCCCTTTCACAACTGAAACACATTCCTTGCCTGGCTCACACCTTGAACCTGGTGGTGCAGTGCTTCCTGAAAAGTTATCCGGGGTTACCCGCCCTTCTCCTGAAGGTGCGAAGACTTTGCTCGCACATCCGCCGTTCGCCCGTACACTCCAGCCGTATGCAGAACCATCAGCGATCTTTGAAGCTTCCCCAGCACCGCCTAATAATCGACGTTGCAACAAGGTGGAACTCCACACTGCACACGCTTCAGAGGCTGTGCGAACAGAGGCGTGCTGTTATGTATTTGTGGGAGGATACACATACACGGGCAGGCAGTTGGATGGCAGACATGGAGTTGTCAGGTGTGCAGTGGTCGAAGCTACAAGACCTGTGTCAAGTCCTTCAGTGTTTTGAGGAATGCACATGGCTGGTTAGTGTAGACGACGCCATCATAAGCATGAGCATCCCCCTAATGCGTCTGCTGATGCAAAGTTTGACGTGCATAAAGGAGCAGGCGTCTGCAGCTGAGGACGAGGGAAGCCTTGATGACAGTCAGCCATTGTCTGCTCAGGGAAGTCTCCTGGATGAGGTGGCAGACGAAGAGGAGGAGGATGATGGGGATGAATATTTATGGGAGGAGGAAGCTTCTCAGGGGGCAATAGAAACTGGTGGCGTTGCAAGGTCAGGTACAGGGTTTTTGAGGGAGACAAGTGATGTTGATTTGCCAGAAAGTGCTCCTCAACCCAGCACAAGCAGTGAATTGACACCTGGAACATTGGCCCACATGGCGGATTATGCCTTGCGTATCCTAAAAAGGGACCGCATTATCAAAATGATGACCGATGACGATTACTGGTTGGCCTGCCTCCTGGATCCATGCTATAAAGGGAAATTGCAAAATATCATGCCACATGAGAACCTTGAGCAAATATTGGCTACCAAACAAGCAACTCTTGTAGACCGCTTGGTTTAGGCATTCCCAGCACACAGCGGCGGTGACGGTTCTCACACTAGCTGCAGGGGGCCACATGGCAGATGTGTTAGAGGTGCACAAATCAGAAGTGGCGTTGGACAGAGGGGTTTTATGACCAGGTTGTGGAGTGATTTTGCAATGACCGCAGACACGACAGGTACTGCAGCATCAATTCAAAGTGACAGGAGACAACATTTGTCCAGTATGGTTACTAACTATTTTTCCTGCCATATCGATGTTCTCCCTCACACATCATTTCCATTTGAATACTGGGCATCCAAAATAGACACGTGGCCTGAGTTGGCAGAATATGCTTTACAGGAGCTTGCTTGCCCAGCTGCTAGTGTGCTATCAGAAAGAGTATTCAGTGCTGCTGGTTCAATACTGACCGAATAAAGGACTCATCTGGCTACCCAAAATGTTGATGATCTAACCTTCATTAAAATGAACCAATCATGGATTTCTAATTATTTTGCCCCACCTTTCCCTGCTGACACCTAGCTTTCCTGTAAAAAGGTCTTGCTTTTGGACTCGTCTTACTGACTGCTCCAATTTCTCCATTTGCAGCTGCTGTATGTCCACCATAGGCCGTGGTCACCACTTGGCGCAAGCACCCGTGCGAGTGCCGTTTGGCTGAACAAGTAGGTGTGCCCACTCTTGGGCGACGGCACTGGCACAGGGTCCCTCATAGTACAATGAAGTGTCTCTGGCCGTGACCAACGTCAGACACACCGTCGTAACATGAGGGGCCCTGGGCCAGTACCGCTGCCCACGAGAGAGTGTTTCCCCCCCCAGCTCAAACAGTGCTCTACCACTTGCAAAATTACCTCTCACTGCTCCACCACTGTTTAGTCTGTGCTGTTAAATCCTTCAATGGCACTGCCAATACCAATTTGTTGACATGATTGATGCTAGTAAAAATATTCAGGGGCCCTGTCCTACATTTACACCAGTTAATACTTTGCGCCAACTACCACTGTCTGCAAGTCAGCAGAGGAGGCCACCCCTGTACCTAGGTATGCCACCTGTTTATTTGTGATTTTTTTTTATTTTTTTTTTTGCCAGACATTAACCTCACTTTATTATTTTGGCCTACTAACTGTGTCAGACACTCCTTACAGTTGTCCTCCACTGAACAAAGCTAGGCTGCCTACGTACTCCTTTAACCTATTTTTAACTGCATTTTGCCTATTACTTTTTTGGCCCTACTAACTGTGTCTGCCCCTCGGTGCAATCGTCCTCCGCTGACCACACCAATGCTGCCTGTGTACCCCTGTAACCTTTTTTAAACTGCATTGAGCCAACTTTTTGGTTTAAGGCCTACTACCTGTGTCTGTCTGCGCCACTCAATACAGCTGTCCTCCTCTGAAAAAAGCTGAGCTTCAATTGTCAGGTTTTTAACCTATAGGAATTTGAAAACTGCATTGGGGCTTCTAGTTGGGTTGGGCCTACTAACGGTGTCTCCCGCTCCTTGGTGTTGTCCTCCACTGAACAAAGCTGAGCTTCAATCTTCAGGCTTTCAGCCTATATCAGATTTTAAACTGCATTTGGCCTACTAGTTTGGTTGGGGCCTACTAACGGTGTCTGTCGCTCCTTGGTGTTCTCCTGGTTTTTTTCCAGAGCTTCAATCTTCAGGCTTTCGGCCTATATCAGATTTTAAAATGCATTTGGCCTACTAGTTTTGTTGGGGCCTACTAACGGTGTCTGCCGCTCCTTGCTTCTCTCCTCCACTGAATATAGCTGAGCTTCAATCTTCAGGCTTTCGGACTATATCAGATTTTAAACTGCATTTGGCCTACTAGTTTGGTTGGGGCCTACTAACGGTGTCTGCCACTCCTTGCTTGTCTCCTCCACTGAATATAGCTGAGCTTCAATCTTCAGGCTTTCGGCCTATATTTTTAATACGAAACTGCATTTGGGATACTAGTTTGGTTGGGCCTACTAACGGTGTCTGGCGCTCCTTGGTGTTCTCCTCCACTGAACAAAGCAGTGCCGCCTTTTTACTCCTGTTACCAATTTTGAACTTTATTTGGCCCACTTTATTATTTGGGCCTACTAACTGTGTCTGCCTCTTATTACAGTTGTCCTCCACTGAACAAAGCAATGGTTAGTCCTGTTACCAATTTTGAACTGCATTTTGCCCACTTTATTATTTGGGCCTATATCTGTGTTTCCTCCTCATCCTGCCCATTGCCCAGCCAGTGCTACATGAGTCTGCTGGTACATTGACCCAGACCGCTACATTCCCCTTGCACTCTACACAGCCAGAATCTGACCCTGCTGAAATTCAGGTTCCCCTTCCCGCATACTATACGGGGACAAAGAGGAAGGCGCAGATGAAAGTGCAGGTTCCTTCATCAGGTGGGGAGGGCATACTCGTTGGCGATGTCACTGTCACAGGGCCCCTCATAGTACGCAAAAGTGTCTCTGCCAGTGGGAGGCACCCCCGCCGTCAAACACTACGCCGTACTTTGAGGGGCACTGTGCCAGTGCCAATGCCAATGAGTGTGCCCCCCCCCGCTTGCTCAGGATCACAGCACTTGCAAAGTTGAAATACTGACCTCTCCCTGCTCCACCGCGGTGATGTAGTCCGCCTTTCCTGGGCCCACGGATAACTTGAGCCAGCCCTACCCCCCTCAACTTTAGCCAAATGACCCCCAATTTTCAATGCCTAACTATTATTATAAGGTAAATTAAGATTCACAAACTTAAGTGACACAAATTGCTGTTTTTGAGATTAAAATGGGCACTGTAGGTGTTTTCCTGTCCTCCACTCACTGCCGACTTTGCTCCCCATTGACTTACATTGGGTTTCGTGTTTCGGTCGATCCCCGACTTTGCGCGATAATCGGCCGATTTCACTTGATTCGACTTTTGACAAAGTCGGGTTTCGCGAAACCCGCCTCGATCCTAAAAAAGTCAGTCGCTCAACCCTAAAGGACACGTGTCACATCAGCAGTGACCAAGTCCGTGGCCCTGGGCGACCAATAAAAGGGGATTAAAGATTATGGGATAAATGTTAATGACGTCACCTGTGGTACTCGGCAAATATAAGATGTTAGCCGACACTGCTTGAAGAGACCACTGGGGCAGATGGTGATGCAGCAGAGTTGGTACAGCTCTCCACAGGCAGAGCTTTAGTCCCAGGGCACTTAGATTGTAAAATGGTGGTAATGGCAGTTGTGGTGATTGTAGTGCAGGGTGGATGGCTCAGTAAATAAGTGTGAGGACACAGCAAGGTGCAGTTTCCAAAGCTTTACTCACAGTTCTTAGTTGCCCCAGCAGGAGTGATCCAGCCAACTCTCAAGCAATTTAGGTGCACTTTCCAGAACCCTCTTTCATATGTCCTTTCCTGGCCATCTCTCTGCGCTGGCTTTGCCTCTCCTACCCTGCGCCTGCCACACAGTGTCCCAAGCCAGCAGCTGCTGATCTTGTCAGGCGGTGTACACCAAATCCCCCTGGATCCTATATGGCTGCCTTTTCAGCGAATGTGTGCAGATGTGGCTGTGCTTCTTGCAAAAACCACAGCCTCCTGTTATCTAATTTCTCCACTAGAATGGGGCTGGTCCCCTGACTGCGACCTGGTCCCTCCAACTGACTATGGTCAGTGTGAATGCGAGCATCATGTTTGGATTTTTCACTACCAGTGCCTCTAGGACCCCTTCCTTCTCTTCTTTCTTTAGCATAACTTTCCTTCAGCTCCCTCTCTCTCTGGGAACTCCTTTCTGTCTGTTTCAGTCTGTCTGAAAGGACTTGCAGACCCTCATGTCTGCTCAGTTCCACTCCTGTCACCAACTTCTAGATCTTTCCTGACTCTTGCTGCCTGAAGCTCCCCCCCTACTCTACCTACCCCACCCGCTCATCCAACACCCTTTCCTATCCAGCCTGGGATTAGGCCATCCTCCCTTAGGGTATGTCCAGGTGCCCTGACTGAATTGTCTAGTGTTGGATACAGGTGTAGGGTTCTGTACCATGCCCCCTCCTTACCTGAGAGTGGAATACAACACCTCTGGGTGAGGTGCAGTACTCTGTGGTGACTGGATCCCAGGGGTGCCACACTTCTAGATATTGTCCTTGGTAGGAATCGAACCCAGGACCCCAACACTGCAAGGCTGCAGTGCTAACCACTTAATCACTGTGCTGCCCGAAGATGCCAGGTGCTGACTGGATTGCAGATTTTGGATTTGCTGTTGATGTAACTACACTAAGGAATGAAATAAATACCAAACTACAATGCAAGGGCCTTTTTGCATATGAAATGTATAGTTTGGAGAAGGCTTTCATAAGAAAGTTGACGTTTCTATCAAAACTGTTATGACCCCAGTGGACAGGGTCTCAGAGGAACGTGTAAGTCTGCAAGATACAAAAATCCAGCTCATAGGGCTGTGGTAACTGGGTTGACCAAATAGCTACTCCTAACGCCAACACTAGAAGTAGCCGGGGATCATGCCTACGGTGATCGCTAGATGACTCGCGCCAGCCGGAGAATCTAACTACCCCTAGGAGAAGAAAACAAAGACCTCTCTTGCCTCCAGAGAAAGGGACCCCAAAGCAAGATACAAGCCCCCCCACAAATAATAACTGTGAGGTAAGAGGAAATGACAAACACAGAAATGAACCAGGTTCAGCAAAGAGAGGCCAGCTTACTAATAGCAGAATATAGCAAGATAACTTATCTGGTCAACAAAAACCCTATAAAAATCCACGCTGGAGATTCAAGAACCCCCGAACCGTCTAACGGTCCGGGGGGAGAACACCAGCCCCCTAGAGCTTCAGCAAAGGTCAGGATACAGATAGGAACAAGCTGGACAAAAATACCAAACAAAACAAAGCAAAAAGCAAAGAAGAAGACTTAGCTTGAAAAACAGGAACCAGGATCAGAGGACAAGAGCACAACAGATTAGCTCTGATTTCAACGATGCCAGGCATTGAACTGAAGGTCCAGGGAGCTTATATAGCAACGCCCCTGAACTAACGGCCCAGGTGAGGATATAGGAAAAGACAGACGCTCCAGAGTCAAATCACTAATGACCACTAGAGGGAGCAAAAAGCAAAATCACAACAGTACCCCCCCCTTAGTGAGGGGTCACCGAACCCTCACCACGACCACCAGGGCGATCAGGATGAGCGGCATGAAAGGCACGAACTAAATCGGCCGCATGAACATCAGAGGCGACCACCCAGGAATTATCTTCCTGACCATAGCCCTTCCACTTGACCAGGTACTGAAGCCTCCGCCTGGAGAGACGAGAATCCAAGATCTTCTCCACCACGTACTCCAACTCGCCCTCAACCAACACCGGAGCAGGAGGCTCAGCAGAAGGAACCACAGGCACAACGTACCGCCGCAACAAGGACCTATGAAACACGTTGTGGATAGCAAACGACACAGGTAGATCCAGGCGAAAGGATACAGGATTAAGAATTTCCAATATCTTGTAAGGACCAATAAAACGAGGTTTAAATTTGGGAGAGGAAACCTTCATAGGAACAAAGCGGGAAGAAAGCCACACCAAATCCCCAACACGTAGTCGGGGACCCACACCGCGGCGGCGGTTGGCAAAGCGCTGAGCCCTCTCCTGTGACAACTTCAAGTTGTCCACCACAAGATTCCAGATCCGCTGCAACCTATCCACCACAGAATCCACCCCAGGGCAGTCAGAAGGTTCCACATGACCCGAAGAAAAACGAGGGTGGAAACCAGAGTTGCAGAAAAACGGCGAAACCAAGGTGGCGGAACTAGCCCGATTATTAAGGGCAAACTCAGCTAACGGCAAGAAGGTCACCCAATCGTCCTGATCAGCAGAGACAAAACACCTCAAATAAGCCTCCAAAGTCTGATTAGTTCGCTCCGTCTGTCCATTAGTCTGAGGATGGAAAGCAGACGAAAACGACAAGTCAATGCCCATCTTACTACAAAAGGATCGCCAGAATCTGGAAACGAACTGGGATCCTCTGTCTGACACAATATTCTCAGGGATGCCGTGCAAACGAACCACGTTCTGGAAAAACACAGGAACCAGATCGGAAGAGGAAGGCAGTTTAGGCAAAGGAACCAAATGGACCATCTTGGAGAAGCGATCACATATCACCCAGATAACAGACATGCCCTGAGACACCGGAAGATCAGAAATGAAATCCATGGAGATATGTGTCCAAGGTCTCTTAGGGACAGGCAAGGGCAAGAGCAACCCGCTGGCACGAGAACAGCAAGGCTTAGCTCGAGCACAAGTCCCACAGGACTGTACCAATGACCGCACATCCCTAGACAAGGAAGGCCACCAAAAGGATCTGGCCACCAGATCTCTGGTGCCAAAAATTCCTGGGTGACCTGCCAACACCGAGGAATGAACCTCGGAAATGACTCTGCTGGTCCACTTATCAGGCACAAACAGTCTGTCAGGTGGACAAGAATCAGGCCTATCAGCCTGAAATCTCTGCAACACACGTCGCAGATCAGGAGAAATAGCTGACAAGGTAATACCATCCTTAAGAATACCAACAGGTTCAGCGACTCCAGGAGCATCAGGCACAAAGCTCCTGGAAAGAGCATCGGCCTTCACATTCTTTGAACCTGGTAAATACGAGACAACAAAGTCAAAACAGGAGAAAAACAATGACCAGCGGGCCTGTCTAGGATTCAGGCGTTTAGCAGACTCGAGATACATCAGATTTTTGTGATCAGTCAAGACCACCACACGATGCTTAGCACCCTCGAGCCAATGACGCCACTCCTCAAATGCCCATTTCATGGCCAACAACTCCCGATTGCCCACATCATAATTTCGCTCCGCAGGCGAAAACTTCCTAGAGAAAAAGGTGCAAGGTCTCATAACAGAGCAACCAGGGCCTCTCTGTGACAAAACGGCCCCTGCTCCAATCTCTGAAGCATCCACCTCAACTTGAAAGGGAAGCGAGACATCAGGCTGGCACAAAACAGGCGCCGAAGTAAACCGACGTTTCAACTCCTGGAAAGCCTCCACGGCAGCAGGAGCCCAATTAACCACATCGGAGCCCTTCTTGGTCATATCCGTCAAAGGTTTCACAATGCTAGAAAAGTTAGCGATAAAACGACGGTAGAAGTTAGCGAAACCCAAGAACTTCTGAAGACTCTTAACTGACGAGGGCTGAGTCCAATCAAGAATAGCTCGGACCTTGACTGGGTCCATCTCCACAGCAGAAGGGGAAAAAATGAACCCCAAAAAGGGAACCTTCTGTACACCAAAAAGACACTTTGAGCCCTTGACAAACAAAGAATTTTCACGCAAAATTTTAAAGACCATCCTGACCTGCTCCACATGCGAGTCCCAATTATCAGAAAAAACCAGAATATCATCCAGATAAACGATCAGAAATTTATCCAGATAGTTCCGGAAAATGTCATGCATAAAGGACTGAAAAACTGAAGGGGCATTAGAGAGCCCAAAAGGCATCACCAAGTACTCAAAATGACCTTCGGGCGTATTGAATGTGGTTTTCCATTCATCCCCTTGCTTAATGCGCACAAGGTTGTACGCACCACGAAGGTCTATCTTGGTAAACCACTTGGCACCTTTAATCCGGGCAAACAAGTCAGACAACAGCAGCAAAGGATACTGAAATTTGACAGTGATCTTATTTAAAAGCCGATAGTCAATACAAGGCCTCAAAGATCCGTCCTTTTTAGCCACAAAAAAGAATCCCGCACCAAGAGGGGAAGAAGACGGACGGATGTGTCCTTTCTCCAGAGACTCCTTGATATATCAACGCATAGCGGTATGTTCAGGTATCGACAGATTAAACAGTCTTCCCTTAGGAAATTTACTGCCTGGAATCAAATCTATAGCACAGTCACATTCCCTATGAGGAGGCAATGCACTGGACCTGGACTCGCTAAAGACATCCTGATAATCAGACAAGTACTCCGGAACTTCCGAAGGCGTAGAAGAAGCAATAGACACAGGCAGGGAATCCTCATGAATACCACGACAGCCCCAACTAGACACTGACATAGCCTTCCAGTCAAGGACTGGATTATGGGTCTGTAACCATGGCAGCCCCAAAACAACCAAATCATGCATTTTATGTAGAACGAGAAAACGTATCACCTCGCGGTGTTCAGGAGTCATGCACATGGTAACCTGTGTCCAATACTGCGGCTTATTTTCTGCCAATGGCGTAGCATCAATACCCCTAAGAGGGATAGGATTTTCTAATGGTTCAAGAATAAAACCACAGCGCTTAGCAAATGAGAGATCCATAAGACTCAGGGCAGCACCTGAATCTACAAACGCCATGACCGGATAAGATGACAGTGAGCAAATCAAAGTTACAGACAGAATAAACTTAGGATGCAAATTACCAACGGTGACAGGACTAACAACCTTAGATATACGTTTAGAGCATGCTGAGATAACATGTGTAGAATCACCACAGTAGTAGCACAAGCCATTCCGGCGTCTATGAATTTTCCTCTCATTTCTAGTCAGGATTCTATCACATTGCATCAAATCAGGTGTCCGTTCAGACAACAACATGAGGGAATTTGCGGTTTTGCGCTCCCGCAACCGCCGGTCAATTTGAATAGCCAGGGACATGGTATCATTCAGACCTGTGGGAATGGGAAAACCCACCATAACATTCTTAATGGCCTCAGAAAGGCCATTTCTAAAATTAGCGGCCAGTGCACACTCGTTCCAATGTGTCAGCACGGACCATTTCCGAAATTTTTGGCAATACACCTCAGCCTCGTCCTGGCCCTGAGACATAGCCAGCAAGGCTTTCTCTGCCTGAATCTCAAGATTGGGTTCCTCATAAAGTAAACCGAGCGCCAGAAAAAACGCATCAATATCAGCCAATGCCGGATCTCCTGGCGCCAACGAAAAAGCCCAATCTTGAGGGTCACCCCGTAAGAATGAAATAACAATTTTTACTTGTTGAGCAGAGTCTCCAGACGAACAAGGTTTCAGGGACAAAAACAATTTACAATTATTCCTGAAATTCCTAAACTTAAATCGGTCTCCTGAAAACAGTTCAGGAATCGGAATCTTGGGTTCAGACCTAGGATTTCTGGTAACATAATCTTGTATACCCTGCACACGAGCGGCAAGCTGGTCCACACTTGTAATCAAGGTCTGGACATTCATGTCTGCAGCAAGCTTAAGCCACTCTGAGGTAAAGGGGAAAAGAAAAAAAAAAAAAAAATGAGAGAGGGAAAAAAAAACCTCAATTTTCTTTCTTATAATCCCACTTCTGCAATGCATTAAACATTTAATACTGGCCTGGCATACTGTTATGACCCCAGTGGACAGGGTCTCAGAGGAACGTGTAAGTCTGCGAGATTCAAAAATCCAGCTCATAGGGCTGTGGTAACTGGGTTGACCAAATAGCTACTCCTAACGCCAACACTAGAAGTAGCCGGGGATCATGCCTACGGATCGCTAGATGACTCGCGCCAGCCGGAGAATCTAACTACCCCTAGGAGAAGAAAACAAAGACCTCTCTTGCCTCCAGAGAAAGGGACCCCAAAGCAAGATACAAGCCCCCCCACAAATAATAACGGTGAGGTAAGAGGAAATGACAAACACAGAAATGAACCAGGTTCAGCAAAGAGAGGCCAGCTTACTAATAGCAGAATATAGCAAGATAACTTATCTGGTCAACAAAAACCCTATAAAAATCCACGCTGGAGATTCAAGAACCCCCGAACCGTCTAACGGTCCGGGGGGAGAACACCAGCCCCCTAGAGCTTCCAGCAAAGGTCAGGATACAGATTGGAACAAGCTGGACAAAAATACCAAACAAAACAAAAGCAAAAAGCAAAGAAGAAGACTTAGCTTGAAATACTGGAACCAGGATCATAGGACAAGAGCACAACAGATTAGCTCTGATTTCAACGATGCCAGGCATTGAACTGAAGGTCCAGGGAGCTTATATAGCAACGCCCCTGAACTAACGGCCCAGGTGAGGATATAGGAAAAGACAGAAGCTCCAGAGTCAAATCACTAATGACCACTAGAGGGAGCAAAAAGCAAAATCACAACAGGTCTTGGAGCTTCGACCACTGCACAGCAGACAACTCCATGTCTGCCATCCAACTGCCTGCCCGTGTATGTGTATCCTCCCACAAATACATGACAGCACGCCTCTGTTCGCACAGCCTCTGAAGCATGTGCAGTGTAGAGTTCCACCTTGTTGCAACATCGATTATTAGGAGGTGCTGGGGAAGCTTCAACAATCGCTGATGGTTCTGCATGCGGCTGGAGTGTACGGGCGACCGGCGGATGTGCGAGTAAAGTCTTCGCACCTTCAGGAGCAGGTCTGGTAACCCCGGATAACTTTTCAGGAAGCACTGCACCAGCAGGTTCAAGGTGTGAGCCAGGCAAGAAATGTGTTTCAGTTCTGAAAGGGCTATGGCAGCCATAAAATTCCTTCCGTTATCACTGACTACCTTGCCTGCCTCAAGATGTACACTGCCCAGCCATGACTGAGTTTCTTGCTGCAAGAACTCGGCCAGAACTTCCGCTGGTGTGTCTGTTGTCGCCCAAACACTTCATTTCCAACACAGCTTGCTGACGCTTACCACTAGCTGTTCCATAATGGGACACCTCGCGTGCAACACTGGCAGCTGCGGATGGAGTGGTAGGGCGACTGCGCTCTCTGGTCGAAGTTTGGCTTCTGGAGGAGGAGGAAGAGGAGGAGGAGGAGTGTCAAACGCCTACTGCCAACTGTTTCCTAGACCGTGGGCTAGGCAGAACTGTCCCACTATGGCTGCCCCCTGTGGACCCTGCATCCACCACATTAACCCAGTGCGCTGTGATGGACACGTAACGTTCCTGACCATGCCTACTGGTCCATGCATCAGTTGTGAGGTGCACCTTTCTACTGACTGATTGCCTCAGTGCATGGAGAATGCGGTCTTTGACATGCTGGTGGAGGGCTGGGATGGCTTTTCTCGCAAAGAAGTGTCGACTGGGTAGCTCATAGCGTGGTACTGTGAAGGCCATCAAGGCTTTGAAAGCTTCACTTTCAACCAAGCGGTAGGGCATCATCTCTCACGATATAAGTCTAGCAATGTGGGCGTTCAAACCCTGTGTACGCGGATGAGAGGGTGAGTACTTTCTTTTCCTAATGAGAGTCTCTTGGAGGGTGAGCTGGACTGGCGAGGTGCATATGATGGGACTTGCGGTGGTGGTGGTGGTGGACATGGCGGATTGAGAGAGGGGTGGTGAATTTGATGGTATTCTCGATGTAGGCCTACATGCTGTGTTTTCTACCAATAAACTTGTGGTTCCCTGACTGCTTTTCCCTAGCGATGACACCTCCACATTTGCTGTTGTTGTTATTCTAACCGGTGGGCTTACAGTGAGGGAAGGAATTTAGCGTTGCTGACTAGCTTCATTGTGAGCGGGTACAACAACGTTATGAGATGTTTGGCAGCTAGTCCAGGCTTGCAAGTGCATGGTGGTTAAATGTCAATGCATGCAAGTTGTATTTAAACTTTTGCATTCTGACCTCTGCTAAATGTCCTGGAGCATTTCTTACAGATCACCTTGCACTGATCATTCGGATCTTGGTTAAAAAATTGCCAGACTGCACTCTTCCTACTATTGAATACCTTTTCAGGCATTGCACACTGTGCTACTTTAACTGGATGGCCATGCTGTCCGAAAAATAGTTTTGGTTTTGCCAAACTTTTTTGGCCAGAGACGGGTCTGCCAGATGAATGCAAATGTGATGTAGATGGCTGCTAACGATCCTCCTCCTCCGCTTCTGAGCTACTGCCAGCGGCACCCTCTTCCCCCAATAGCTGCCAATCTGGGTCAACAACTGGGTCATCTATCACCTCTTCAATCTCATGTTCAGCTATCTCTGTGTCACCGTGTAAGGTGCTATAACGTTCGGGAATGGGCACCATCGTCTCATCAGGGTCAGTTTCTGGCTCAGTACACTGCGAGGGCAATGTAGTGATGTGCGTCGATGGAACAGCATGACAATCTAGCTGTGGCTGTGCATCAGTGCACTCAGTGTCCAAATCATCTTCTAGTGGGCTGTTAACTATTTCCCTTTCTAACCCAGGCATGGTATGTGCAAAGAGCTCCATGGAGTAAACTGTTGTGTCACCTGACACATCCTTCACTGTTGTTTTGAGGGAAGGACACAAGGAATCAACTTGTTCCTGACTGGGAGCAGCCACCGACGACTGGCTACTTTTCAATTTTGAACTATCCGAAGAGGAGGCGAAAGAGCTAGAGGCAGAGTCAGCAAGGAAAGCCAAACTTTGTCCTGCTGCTCCGGCTTTAACAACGGTTTTCCAACTCCCAGAAAAGGTAGCGTTCGAGGCCTTGTGTAGCCGGACGATGATGCTGGCTCAACAATTTGAGACTTAGGTGCTATTTTGATTTTCCCTCTACCACCCGATGCTCCACCAGCACCACCACTATCAGCATTACCAGATGGCAATGACCGCCCACGGCCACGACCTCTTCCACCAGCCTTCCTCATTCTTGGGAAAATGTAACCAATCTAACAACCGTTATATGGTACAGAAAAACAAGGTAGAAGGTGTATGTTACCTTGTTGTGAATATAAATCTACCTTTTTAAGTGTGGGTGAGTGCTGAATAAATCAGGCCCACTGTATGACAGTATAGTTTCTGTGGCTGAAAATGACTGACAGAGATACCACAGACACGACTGGCACAGATGCACAGATTTGGCAATATTATTCTCCTTTCTTTTTTTATATGGGAGACAAGTGAATAAATCAGGCCCAATGTATGACAGTATTGTTTCTGTGGCACAAAATGACTGACAGAGCAACCACAGACATGACTGGCACAGATGCACAGATTTGGCAATATTATTCTCCCTTTATTTTTATTTTTATTATATGGGAGACAAGTGAATAAATCAGGCCCAATGTACGACAGTATAGTTTCTGTGGCACCAAATGACTGATAGAGCAACCACAGACACGGCTGGCACAGATGCACAGATTTGGCTATATTATTATCCCTTTATTTTTATTATATGGGAGACAAGTGAATAAATCAGGCCCAATGTGTGACAGTATTGTTTCTGTGGCACAAAATGACTGACAGAGATATCACAGACACGACTGGCACAGATGCACAGATTTGGCAATATTATTCTCCCTTTATTTTTATTTTTATTATATGGGAGACAAGTGAATAAATCAGGTCCAATGTACGACAGTATAGTTTCTGTGGCACAAAATAACTGACAGAGCAACCACAGACACGGCTGGCACAGATGCACAGATTTGGCTATATTATTCTCCCTTTATTTTTATTATATGGGAGACAAGTGAATAAATCAGGCCCAATGTATGACAGTATTGTTTCTATTAAGAAGGGTTAATTTGGTGTGCACTCAGCCTGAATACAGGTGAGGTGCTGGTGCAATGGACCGGTGGTCTCAATAGCAGAATTGTTGAAATTCACCGCACACTCATATGAATTAGTTTACGCAAGAATTCTATTAGTTTATTGGGAGCGTAACAGAATATTACAGTATATGCGATAAACAACGTTTCGGCTCAACCAGAGCCTTTGTCACGTGTTCGCTGTAGAAAAAAGAAAATACGCAAAACAACACAAATAAAGTAAATAACACGAAATGGTACAACAAAAACAATAATGAGTCATCCTAGAGGTAGAGGGAAGAAGAGAAGATACGTGTCCACTAACAGACATACGAGGACGTCTGTGGAAGTGACGACCAGGGGTCGAGTATAGGTGAAGGTACACAATTGTCCTGTGCATCCTGTGGATAGGAATAATAATGAGTGCCAATAGAGTATGTACAATGCAGAGAAAAAAAGAGAGAATACTCCTAATAGTAGTTTACGTGCTATATATACAACCTTATATATAATCCAATCATTGTACCTGAATACACATAACTGAAAGTAACAACAAAGCATGTCTCAGAATACAGGTAGTGAGTTGCGCAGGTGATTACCTTATAAGATAATAGATTGGTGCGTAGGGAGAAAATAGTCCCAGCGGTGCAGTATAGGCGTTCTGTGGAAATAGTGAACAAAGGTAAGCTGCAGTAGTATACTAGAAAAGGTGCCCATAGAAGTTGTTAGATTACCTTGAGCACTGTATTAGGTACGTATATATCAATAGAAGTTCCCTTCTAATAGTGTGGACCTGTGTAGGGCAAGAAATGCGCATATGGTACTCCCATAAATGACTAACATGAATGCAGAGACCAAGATGGGACTAGTGGCTGTTACCTGAGTAAATCCTGTATGAGAGCGGCGCTCCCGCGCTGTGCTCTGGTGCAGCGTGTGCCTGGTCTGTGTTGGAGACGGCGTGCATGTCTTTAATGTCCGCCGCACCGGAAGTGGTTGGTGCGGACCGGAAGTGACATGCCGCTGTACTTTGGGGCCTGATTGCGCAAGCGCTGTTGCTGGTTATAGTATCCTAGCAACCAAGCGCCGCCTGCAGCTAGGAGTAAGGCATGTGCCAACCTGAAACTAGATGGAGAAGTTGTGCAGCACGCTGATGGCAATATAAAGGCTGCGCACTGGTCTGGGGATAACATAGCAATGTTATAGTAGTGCATTACCTGTAATGTGAATGAGGCACTGTGTAATTTAGAACAATGGTAGGGGGCCTGGATTGGATTGTACAGCGATATGGGGGCTATAAGATGGCAGTAATACCAGAGTGTGTGGTGCCTGGCCCGGGATATAGGAGTCATACAGTCTACAACAGAGCGAAAAGAGCTAAAAACAAGTAAGGTAAAAATTATATTTTAAAATTAAAAAGGTGCACAACCTGGATAAGTAATGTACAGTTATGGAGGCTACAGGGCTAAGGGCAACTCACCCAGTTTAGTGGAAGGGGAGTAGTATGATATTAACGAGTCTGAAAAAGAAATATGGTTATGGAATAAATTCAATAATTCAAATAATGCTCATACCAGCCAATCAATCTCTCTGTTGAGTCCCTTCAGAGTCAGGGTATCCAATTTAAAAATCCAGTATGTCTCGCGTGCCTTGAGAAGTTTAATATGATCGCCCCCTCTCCTGGGGCGAGGTACGTGCTCAATGACTTGAAATTTGAGCTGGGCCACAGTATGTCTAGATTTGGTAAAATGGTCAGGTAGAGGTAACCAATTTTTTCCGCACCTAATCGTGGACTTGTGACTCGCAATTCTGTCCTTAATGTGCTGCGTGGTTTCCCCTACGTACAGGAGACCGCATGGGCATTTTATTAAATAGACAACAAAATTGGAGTCGCACGTATAAAATCCGCGTACTGGATATGACTTCCCAGATCTTGGGTGGGTTATGGTGTCTGATTTGATTACGTTCGAACAGGCTGCACAATTTAGGCAGGGGAACGTGCCGTTTCGCCGAGTGCTCAATACCCTCTGCATGGTGGTTGGTCGCTTGCTACCAACATCCGCCCTCACGAGCTTGTCCCTAATGTTGGGGGGTCTTTTATTGCACATCAAGGCTGGTTCATTAAAAGGAGGGATAGTGGGATAAGCTTTCGCTAGGAGTGGCCAATGTCTCCTTATAATGGAATGTACTTTGGGTACCAGCGGATGAAATACATGTACGAAAGGAATCCTTTCTCGTGTATTTCTCGGGGGCTGAGGTGATGGAGGTGAAAGGATGCGTGTTTTCTCTACAGCGAGCAATTTAGGAGGATAGCACCGTGTTTGGAATTTGGAGGTCATTGTGTCCAATCTGTCAGATAATGTCACTGGGTCAGAAACGATACGTGCTACCCTTTTCAGCTGGGAACGTGGCAGACTGTTTTTTAGTGAACGTGGATGGCAGCTGGTGTAGTGCAAAAGACTATTACAGTCAGTGGGTTTGCAATACATATCGGTGGAGAGACTACCATCGGTGTCCTTGAGGACCTTGGTATCTAGGAAAGGTACTGAGATGCTGTCAAAATGAATAGTGAATTGAAGCTCCGGGAGAACAGAATTTAGGTGGGAGTGAAAGGATGTCAATGCGTCAGAGGTACCAGTCCAAATGAGAAAAATGTCATCAATATAGCGGTGATAACATAGAACGTGCTGCAAAAAAAGTTTATTAGTGAACACATGGGTTATTTCAAAGTGGTTCATAAACGCGTTGGCATACGCTGGCGCAACGTTCGAACCCATCGCGGTGCCGCACTTCTGTATGTAAAAGGTGTCCTCAAACAAAAAATAATTCTCATGGAGCACCAGGGTAAGTAGGTCCATGCAGAATTGTATGGCGTCTTCTGATATTGAAGACTGACATAGTAGATGTTTAGTGGCCTCGATACCTTTAGTGTGCTGGATTGACGTGTAGAGGCTATTGACGTCAAGTGTAACCAAGGTACTGTTGGGTGGTACTCTGTCAAGCCGTTTAATGATATCAAGAAAATGTCCCGTGTCCAAAAGGAAGGATCGGGTGGTTCTGACTAGTGGTGTAAGTATTCTTTCCAAAAAGACAGACAGAGGAGACAGGACAGAATCTGTAGAGGCTACTATAGGTCGGCCTGGGGGATTTAATAACGATTTATGGATTTTGGGTAATATGTAAAAAACTGGTGTCACAGGATGGGGATTTATAAGGAAAGTAGCTGTTTTTTGATCGATGGTATGTTGGGTCAGGTAGGTGTCGATCACAGTTTTGATTTTGTGGCTGATGGTTGCCACTGGGTCTCTTGATATGATATCATAGGTATTAGTATCAGCTAGTTGTCGGTTAATCTCCCCTATGTACTGTGCACGGTTCATAACGACGATAGCTCCCCCTTTGTCAGCTGGCTTCACTATAATTGATGTATTAGCGTGAAGAGAGGACAGAGCTTGTTTCTCCGTGGAAGAAAGATTGGAGTGAGGAGGAAATAGACCAAGACGCTGTTGGTGTATAAGTGAGTCGACCTCATGGTCCACCAAAGAAATAAAGGTTTCTGCCGCATGATAGGTCTTAGGAGGATAGAAATTGCTCCGATTACGAAGCCCAAGAGTGGTGATAGACAAGGCTGGTGGTATATCAACCCCAGTTGGAAGTACTGGAGCCCGAGCATGATCAGTATTAAGGTCAAAATGAGTCTTTAGTCTAATTGTCTGATAGAAGTTTTCCAAGTCCTTTTTAAGTTGTAAAGCATTCCAATTTGGTGTCGGACAGAAGGACAGATGTTATAACCCCAGTGGACAGGGTCTCAGAGGAACGTGTAAGTCTGCGAGATTCAAAAATCCAGCTCATAGGGCTGTGGTAACTGGGTTGACCAAATAGCTACTCCTAACGCCAACACTAGAAGTAGCCGGGGATCATGCCTACGGCGATCGCTAGATGACTCGCACCAGCCGGAGAATCTAACTACCCCTAGGAGAAGAAAACAAAGACCTCTCTTGCCTCCAGAGAAAGGGACCCCAAAGCAAGATACAAGCCCCCCACAAATAATAACGGTGAGGTAAGAGGAAATGACAAACACATAAATGAACCAGGTACAGCAAAGAGAGGCCAGCTTACTAATAGCAGAATATAGCAAGATAACTTATCTGGTCAACAAAAACCCTATAAAAATCCACGCTGGAGATTCAAGAACCCCCGAACCGTCTAACGGTCCGGGGGGAGAACACCAGCCCCCTAGAGCTTCCAGCAAAGGTCAGGATACAGATTGGAACAAGCTGGACAAAAATACCAAACAAAACAAAAGCAAAAAGCAAGGAAAAAGACTTAGCTTGAAATACAGGAACCAGGATCATAGGACAAGAGCACAACAGATTAGCTCTGATTTCAACGATGCCAGGCATTGAACTGAAGGTCCAGGGAGCTTATATAGCAATGCCCCTGAACTAACGGCCCAGGTGAGGATATAGGAAAAGACAGAAGCTCCAGAGTCAAATCACTAATGACCACTAGAGGGAGCAAAAAGCAAAATCACAACAGTACCCCCCCCTTAGTGAGGGGTCACCGAACCCTCACCACGACCACCAGGGCGATCAGGACGAGCGGCGTGAAAGGCACGAACTAAATCGGCCGCATGAACATCAGAGGCGACCACCCAGGAATTATCTTCCTGACCATAGCCCTTCCACTTGACCAGGTACTGAAGCCTCCGCCTGGAGAGACGAGAATCCAAGATCTTCTCCACCACGTACTCCAACTCGCCCTCGACCAACACCGGAGCAGGAGGCTCAGCAGAAGGAACCACAGGCACAACGTACCGCCGCAACAAGGACCTATGAAACACGTTGTGGATAGCAAACAACACAGGAAGATCCAGGCGAAAGGATACAGGATTAAGGATTTCCAATATCTTGTAAGGACCAATAAAACGAGGTTTAAATTTGGGAGAGGAAACCTTCATAGGAACAAAGCGGGAAGAAAGCCACACCAAATCCCCAACACGTAGTCGGGGACCCACACCGCGGCGGCGGTTTGCAAAGCGCTGAGCCCTCTCCTGTGACAACTTCAAGTTGTCCACCACAAGATTCCAGATCCGCTGCAACCTATCCACCACAGAATCCACCCCAGGGCAGTCAGAAGGTTCCACATGACCCGAAGAAAAACGAGGGTGGAAACCAGAGTTGCAGAAAAACGGCGAAACCAAGGTGGCGGAACTAGCCCGATTATTAAGGGCAAACTCAGCTAACGGCAAGAAGGTCACCCAATCGTCCTGATCAGCAGAGACAAAACACCTCAAATAAGCCTCCAAAGTCTGATTAGTTCGCTCCGTCTGTCCATTAGTCTGAGGATGGAAAGCAGACTCGAGATACATAAGATTTTTGTGATCAGTCAAGACCACCACACGATGCTTAGCACCCTCGAGCCAATGACGCCACTCCTCAAATGCCCATTTCATGGCCAACAACTCCCGATTGCCCACATCATAATTTCGCTCCGCAGGCGAAAACTTCCTAGAGAAAAAGGCGCAAGGTCTCATAACAGAGCAACCAGGGCCTCTCTGCGACAAAACGGCCCCTGCTCCAATCTCTGAAGCATCCACCTCAACCTGAAAGGGAAGCGAGACATCAGGCTGGCACAAAACAGGCGCCGAAGTAAACCGACGTTTCAACTCCTGGAAAGCCTCCACGGCAGCAGGAGCCCAATTAACCACATCGGAGCCCTTCTTGGTCATATCCCTCAAAGGTTTCACAATGCTAGAAAAGTTAGCGATAAAACGACGGTAGAAGTTAGCGAAACCCAAGAACTTCTGAAGACTCTTAACTGACGAGGGCTGAGTCCAATCAAGAATAGCTCGGACCTTGACTGGGTCCATCTCCACAGCAGAAGGGGAAAAAATGAACCCCAAAAAGGGAACCTTCTGTACACCAAAAAGACACTTTGAGCCCTTGACAAACAAAGAATTTTCACGCAAAATTTTAAAGACCATCCTGACCTGCTCCACATGCGAGTCCCAATTATCAGAAAAAACCAGAATATCATCCAGATAAACGATCAGAAATTTATCCAGATAGTTCCGGAAAATGTCATGCATAAAGGACTGAAAAACTGAAGGGGCATTAGAGAGCCCAAAAGGCATCACCAAGTACTCAAAATGACCTTCGGGCGTATTGAATGCGGTTTTCCATTCATCCCCTTGCTTAATGCGCACAAGGTTGTACGCACCACGAAGGTCTATCTTGGTAAACCACTTGGCACCTTTAATCCGGGCAAACAAGTCAGACAACAGCGGCAAAGGATACTGAAATTTGACAGTGATCTTATTTAAAAGCCGATAGTCAATACAAGGCCTCAAAGATCCGTCCTTTTTAGCCACAAAAAAGAATCCCGCACCAAGAGGGGAAGAAGACGGACGGATGTGTCCTTTCTCCAGAGACTCCTTGATATATGAACGCATAGCGGTATGTTCAGGTATCGACAGATTAAACAGTCTTCCCTTAGGAAATTTACTGCCTGGAATCAAATCTATTGCACAGTCACATTCCCTATGAGGAGGCAATGCACTGGACCTGGACTCGCTAAAGACATCCTGATAGTCAGACAAATACTCCGGAACTTCCGAAGGCGTAGAAGAAGCAATAGACACAGGCAGGGAATCCTCATGAATACCACGACAGCCCCAACTAGACACTGACATAGCCTTCCAGTCAAGGACTGGATTATGGGTCTGTAACCATGGCAGCCCCAAAACAACCAAATCATGCATTTTATGTAGAACGAGAAAACGTATCACCTCGCGGTGTTCAGGAGTCATGCACATGGTAACCTGTGTCCAATACTGCGGTTTATTTTCTGCTAATGGCGTAGCATCAATACCCCTAAGAGGGATAGGATTTTCTAATGGTTCAAGAATAAAACCACAGCGCTTAGCAAATGAGAGATCCATAAGACTCAGGGCAGCACCTGAATCTACAAACGCCATGACAGGATAAGATGACAGTGAGCAAATCAAAGTTACAGACAGAATAAACTTAGGATGCAAATTACCAACGGTGACAGGACTAACAACCTTAGATATACGTTTAGAGCATGCTGAGATAACATGTGTAGAATCACCACAGTAGTAGCACAAGCCATTCCGGCGTCTATGAATTTTCCTCTCATTTCTAGTCAGGATTCTATCACATTGCATCAAATCAGGTGTCCGTTCAGACAACACCATGAGGGAATTTGCGGTTTTTCTATCACATTGCATCACATCAGGTGTCTGTTCAGACAACAACATGAGGGAATTTGCGGTTTTGCGCTCCCGCAACCGCCGGTCAATTTGAATAGCCAGGGACATGGTATCATTCAGACCTGTGGGAATGGGAAAACCCACCATAACATTCTTAATGGCCTCAGAAAGGTCATTTCTAAAATTAGCGGCCAGTGCACACTCGTTCCAATGTGTCAGCACGGACCATTTCCGAAATTTTTGGCAATACACCTCAGCCTCGTCCTGGCCCTGAGACATAGCCAGCAAGGCTTTCTCTGCCTGAATCTCAAGATTGGATTCCTCATAAAGTAAACCGAGCGCCAGAAAAAACGCATCAATATCAGCCAATGCCGGATCTCCTGGCGCCAACGAAAAAGCCCAATCTTGAGGGTCACCCCGTAAGAATGAAATAACAATTTTTACTTGTTGAGCAGAGTCTCCAGACGAACAAGGTTTCAGGGACAAAAACAATTTACAATTATTCCTGAAATTCCTAAACTTAAATCGGTCTCCTGAAAACAGTTCAGGAATCGGAATCTTGGGTTCAGACCTAGGATTTCTGGTAACATAATCTTGTATACCCTGCACACGAGCGGCAAGCTGGTCCACACTTGTAATCAAGGTCTGGACATTCATGTCTGCAGCAAGCTTAAGCCACTCTGAGGTAAAGGGGAAAAGAAAAAAAAAAAAAAAATGAGAGAGGGAAAAAAAAAACCTCAAAATTTTCTTTCTTATAATCCCACTTCTGCAATGCATTAAACATTTAATACGGGCCTGGCATACTGTTATGACCCCAGTGGACAGGGTCTCAGAGGAACGTGTAAGTCTGCGAGATTCAAAAATCCAGCTCATAGGGCTGTGGTAACTGGGTTGACCAAATAGCTACTCCTAACGCCAACACTAGAAGTAGCCGGGGATCATGCCTACGGCGATCGCTAGATGACTCGCGCCAGCCGGAGAATCTAACTACCCCTAGGAGAAGAAAACAAAGACCTCTCTTGCCTCCAGAGAAAGGGACCCCAAAGCAAGATACAAGCCCCCCACAAATAATAACGGTGAGGTAAGAGGAAATGACAAACACAGAAATGAACCAGGTACAGCAAAGAGAGGCCAGCTTACTAATAGCAGAATATAGCAAGATAACTTATCTGGTCAACAAAAACCCTATAAAAATCCACGCTGGAGATTCAAGAACCCCCGAACCATCTAACGGTCCGGGGGGAGAACACCAGCCCCCTAGAGCTTCCAGCAAAGGTCAGGATACAGATTGGAACAAGCTGGACAAAAATACCAAACAAAACAAAAGCAAAAAGCAAGGAAAAAGACAGCTTGAAATACAGGAACCAGGATCATAGGACAAGAGCACAACAGATTAGCTCTGATTTCAACGATGCCAGGCATTGAACTGAAGGTCCAGGGAGCTTATATAGCAAAGCCCCTGAACTAACGGCCCAGGTGAGGATATAGGAAAAGACAGAAGCTCCAGAGTCAAATCACTAATGACCACTAGAGGGAGCAAAAAGCAAAATCACAACAGACAGACCCTTCTGGAGTACTGAAAGTTCAGCTGGGGATTAAAGATAGTCCGATATATTAACCACTAGGTTCGTCGTCTCACCTGTGATCTTGTGGTCATTCTTTCGCTTTGCTCTCCTTGTGGGTCTCCTTCGCGGTGTCCCCCTCTGCGTCCCTTGGATAAAAAATGGCGACGGTTGGAATGGGTCGAGGAGTCACTTTCGGAGCTGTAGGAACCTTCTCTGCGTTGATATCTTGGTCTGCGCCAGGTGGAGGTAGAGGATTCGGTGGCGTAGTCCTCAGAATCTCGTTGGAATTTGAGTCGTTTGCGCTCCTGTAGGACCTTCTGGTGATCTGTTAAAGCCTTCTCAGTCTTGGTCTTGAGGGAAGACCACTCCGTAGAAGAAAGGGTAGTAGAAAGCTGTGTCTCTATATTCTGAATATTCTGTTTAGTCTCCGCTATTGCCCTCTGGAGGAATAGGAAAAGGGTAGCACGTATCGTTTCTGACCCAGTGACATTATCTGACAGATTGGACACAATGACCTCCAAATTCCAAACACGGTGCTATCCTCCTAAATTGCTCGCTGTAGAGAAAACACGCATCCTTTCACCTCCATCACCTCAGCCCCCGAGAAATACACGAGAAAGGATTCCTTTCGTACATGTATTTCATCCGCTGGTACCCAAAGTACATTCCATTATAAGGAGACATTGGCCACTCCTAGCGAAAGCTTATCCCACTATCCCTCCTTTTAATGAACCAGCCTTGATGTGCAATAAAAGACCCCCCAACATTAGGGACAAGCTCGTGAGGGCGGATGTTGGTAGCAAGCGACCAACCACCATGCAGAGGGTATTGAGCACTCGGCGAAACGGCACGTTCCCCTGCCTAAATTGTGCAGCCTGTTCGAACGTAATCAAATCAGACACCATAACCCACCCAAGATCTGGGAAGTCATATCCAGTACGCGGATTTTATACGTGCGACTCCAATTTTGTTGTCTATTTAATAAAATGCCCATGCGGTCTCCTGTACGTAGGGGAAACCACGCAGCACATTAAGGACAGAATTGCGAGTCACAAGTCCACGATTAGGTGCGGAAAAAATTGGTTACCTCTACCTGACCATTTTACCAAATCTAGACATACTGTGGCCCAGCTCAAATTTCAAGTCATTGAGCACGTACCTCGCCCCAGGAGAGGGGGCGATCATATTAAACTTCTCAAGGCACGCGAGACATACTGGATTTTTAAATTGGATACCCTGACTCTGAAGGGACTCAACAGAGAGATTGATTGGCTGGTATGAGCATTATTTGAATTATTGAATTTATTCCATAACCATATTTCTTTTTCAGACTCGTTAATATCATACTACTCCCCTTCCACTAAACTGGGTGAGTTGCCCTTAGCCCTGTAGCCTCCATAACTGTACATTACTTATCCAGGTTGTGCACCTTTTTAATTTTAAACTATAATTTTTACCTTACTTGTTTTTAGCTCTTTTCGCTCTGTTGTAGACTGTATGACTCCTATATCCCGGGCCAGGCACCACACACTCTGGTATTACTGCCATCTTATAGCCCCCATATCGCTGTACAATCCAATCCAGGCCCCCTACCATTGTTCTAAATTACACAGTGCCTCATTCACATTACAGGTAATGCACTACTATAACATTGCTATGTTATCCCCAGACCAGTGCGCAGCCTTTATATTGCCATCAGCGTGCTGCACAACTTCTCCATCTAGTTTCAGGTTGGCACATGCCTTACTCCTAGCTGCAGGCGGCGCTTGGTTGCTAGGATACTATAACCAGCAACAGCGCTTGCGCAATCAGGCCCCAAAGTACAGCGGCATGTCACTTCCGGTCCGCACCAACCACTTCCGGTGCGGCGGACATTAAAGACATGCACGCCGTCTCCAACACAGACCAGGCACACGCTGCACCAGAGCACAGCGCGGGAGCGCCGCTCTCATACAGGATTTACTCAGGTAACAGCCACTAGTCCCATCTTGGTCTCTGCATTCATGTTAGTCATTTATGGGAGTACCATATGCGCATTTCTTGCCCTACACAGGTCCACACTATTAGAAGGGAACTTCTATTGATATATACGTACCTAATACAGTGCTCAAGGTAATCTAACAACTTCTATGGGCACCTTTTCTAGTATACTACTGCAGCTTACCTTTGTTCACTATTTCCACAGAACGCCTATACTGCACCGCTGGGACTATTTTCTCCCTACGCACCAATCTATTATCTTATAAGGTAATCACCTGCGCAACTCACTACCTGTATTCTGAGACATGCTTTGTTGTTACTTTCAGTTATGTGTATTCAGGTACAATGATTGGATTATATATAAGGTTGTATATATAGCACGTAAACTACTATTAGGAGTATTCTCTCTTTTTTTCTCTGCATTGTACATACTCTATTGGCACTCATTATTATTCCTATCCACAGGATGCACAGGACAATTGTGTACCTTCACCTATACTCGACCCCTGGTCGTCACTTCCACAGACGTCCTCGTATGTCTGTTAGTGGACACGTATCTTCTCTTCTTCCCTCTACCTCTAGGATGACTCATTATTGTTTTTGTTGTACCATTTCGTGTTATTTACTTTATTTGTGTTGTTTTGCGTATTTTCTTTTTTCTACAGCGAACACGTGACAAAGGCTCTGGTTGAGCCGAAACGTTGTTTATCGCATATACTGTAATATTCTGTTACGATCCCAATAAACTAATAGAATTCTTGCATAAACTAATTCATATGAGTGTGCGGTGAATTTCAACAATTCTGCTATTGAGACCACCGGTCCATTGCACCAGCACCTCACCTGTATTCAGGCTGAGTGCACACCAAATTAACCCTTCTTACTACTACTACTATTATTGGTAGTTGCACCGGCCATTCCTTATAACGTCATTGCAACATTCTCATGTCTACTGACACATTTGCGTATGATGTGGCCACAAGTTCTGACATACTGTCCCATGTGACAGGTTCAAGTGAATTCCTAAGGACCCCAGTGAACGAACTGAGGACCAGGGACTTTGAAAAAGAAAAACGTAGGCTTCTCTCCTACGACCTTCACTGCACAACCCTAGCAGAGTACCACAGGCAAAATAAGATACCTAGGGGACTCAGGTGCAATTTACATCCCACCCTTTTTGCAGACAACCCCGAATATTGTGAGAAATACAAGAGGATCCTTAATAAGTGTTCTCTTGATATTATCATACTAACAATAGAGTTCCTCCAGAGGGCAATAGCGGAGACTAAACAGAATATTCAGAATATAGAGACACAGCTTTCTACTACCCTTTCTTCTACGGAGTGGTCTTCCCTCAAGACCAAGACTGAGAAGGCTTTAACAGATCACCAGAAGGTCCTACAGGAGCGCAAACGACTCAAATTCCAACGAGATTCTGAGGACTACGCCACCAATAAAGTCTACAAATGGACCGAATCCTCTACCTCCACCTGGCGCAGACCAAGATATCAACGCAGAGAAGGTTCCTACAGCTCCGAAAGCGACTCCTCGACCCATTCCAACCGTCGCCATTTTTTATCCAAGGGACGCAGAGGGGGACACCGCGAAGGAGACCCACAAGGAGAGCAAAGCGAAAGAATGACCACAAGATCACAGGTGAGACGACGAACCTAGTGGTTAATATATCGGACTATCTTTTATCCCCAGCTGAACTTTCAGTACTCCAGAAGGGTCTGTCCTTCTGTCCGACACCAAATTGGAATGCTTTACAACTTAAAAAGGACTTGGAAAACTTCTATCAGACAATTAGACTAAAGACTCATTTTGACCTTAATACTGATCATGCTCGGGCTCCAGTACTTCCAACTGGGGTTGATATACCACCAGCCTTGTCTATCACCACCCTTGGGCTTCGTAATCGGAGCAATTTCTATCCTCCTAAGACCTATCATGCGGCAGAAACCTTTATTTCTTTGGTGGACCATGAGGTCGACTCACTTATACACCAACAGCGTCTTGGTCTATTTCCTCCTCACTCCAATCTTTCTTCCACGGAGAAACAAGCTCTGTCCTCTCTTCACGCTAATACATCAATTATAGTGAAGCCAGCTGACAAAGGGGGAGCTATCGTCGTTATGAACCGTGCACAGTACATAGGGGAGATTAACCGACAACTAGCTGATACTAATACCTATGATATCATATCAAGAGACCCAGTGGCAACCATCAGCCACAAAATCAAAACTGTGATCGACACCTACCTGACCCAACATACCATCGATCAAAAAACAGCTACTTTCCTTATAAATCCCCATCCTGTGACACCGGTTTTTTACATATTACCCAAAATCCATAAATCGTTATTAAATCCCCCAGGCCGACCTATAGTAGCCTCTACAGATTCTGTCCTGTCTCCTCTGTCTGTCTTTTTGGAAAGAATACTTACACCACTAGTCAGAACCACCCGATCCTTCCTTTTGGACACGGGACATTTTCTTGATATCATTAAACGGCTTGACAGAGTACCACCCAACAGTACCTTGGTTACACTTGACGTCAATAGCCTCTACACGTCAATCCAGCACACTAAAGGTATCGAGGCCACTAAACATCTACTATGTCAGTCTTCAATATCAGAAGACGCCATACAATTCTGCATGGACCTACTTACCCTGGTGCTCCATGAGAATTATTTTTTGTTTGAGGACACCTTTTACATACAGAAGTGCGGCACCGCGATGGGTTCGAACGTTGCGCCAGCGTATGCCAACGCGTTTATGAACCACTTTGAAATAACCCATGTGTTCACTAATAAACTTTTTTTGCAGCACGTTCTATGTTATCACCGCTATATTGATGACATTTTTCTCATTTGGACTGGTACCTCTGACGCATTGACATCCTTTCACTCCCACCTAAATTCTGTTCTCCCGGAGCTTCAATTCACTATTCATTTTGACAGCATCTCAGTACCTTTCCTAGATACCAAGGTCCTCAAGGACACCGATGGTAGTCTCTCCACCGATATGTATTGCAAACCCACTGACTGTAATAGTCTTTTGCACTACACCAGCTGCCATCCACGTTCACTAAAAAACAGTCTGCCACGTTCCCAGCTGAAAAGGGTAGCACGTATCGTTTCTGACCCAGTGACATTATCTGACAGATTGGACACAATGACCTCCAAATTCCAAACACGGTGCTATCCTCCTAAATTGCTCGCTGTAGAGAAAACACGCATCCTTTCACCTCCATCACCTCAGCCCCTGAGAAATACACGAGAAAGGATTCCTTTCGTACATGTATTTCATCCGCTGGTACCCAAAGTACATTCCATTATAAGGAGACATTGGCCACTCCTAGCGAAAGCTTATCCCACTATCCCTCCTTTTAATGAACCAGCCTTGATGTGCAGTAAAAGACCCCCCAACATTAGGGACAAGCTCGTGAGGGCGGATATTGGTAGCAAGCGACCAACCACCATGCAGAGGGTATTGAGCACTCGGCGAAACGGCACGTTCCCCTGCCTAAATTGTGCAGCCTGTTCGAACGTAATCAAATCAGACACCATAACCCACCCAAGATCTGGGAAGTCATATCCAGTACGCGGATTTTATACGTGCGACTCCAATTTTGTTGTCTATTTAATAAAATGCCCATGCGGTCTCCTGTACGTAGGGGAAACCACGCAGCACATTAAGGACAGAATTGCGAGTCACAAGTCCACGATTAGGTGCGGAAAAAATTGGTTACCTCTACCTGACCATTTTACCAAATCTAGACATACTGTGGCCCAGCTCAAATTTCAAGTCATTGAGCACGTACCTCGCCCCAGGAGAGGGGGCGATCATATTAAACTTCTCAAGGCACGCGAGACATACTGGATTTTTAAATTGGATACCCTGACTCTGAAGGGACTCAACAGAGAGATTGATTGGCTGGTATGAGCATTATTTGAATTATTGAATTTATTCCATAACCATATTTCTTTTTCAGACTCGTTAATATCATACTACTCCCCTTCCACTAAACTGGGTGAGTTGCCCTTAGCCCTGTAGCCTCCATAACTGTACATTACTTATCCAGGTTGTGCACCTTTTTAATTTTAAACTATAATTTTTACCTTACTTGTTTTTAGCTCTTTTCGCTCTGTTGTAGACTGTATGACTCCTATATCCCGGGCCAGGCACCACACACTCTGGTATTACTGCCATCTTATAGCCCCCATATCGCTGTACAATCCAATCCAGGCCCCCTACCATTGTTCTAAATTACACAGTGCCTCATTCACATTACAGGTAATGCACTACTATAACATTGCTATGTTATCCCCAGACCAGTGCGCAGCCTTTATATTGCCATCAGCGTGCTGCACAACTTCTCCATCTAGTTTCAGGTTGGCACATGCCTTACTCCTAGCTGCAGGCGGCGCTTGGTTGCTAGGATACTATAACCAGCAACAGCGCTTGCGCAATCAGGCCCCAAAGTACAGCGGCATGTCACTTCCGGTCCGCACCAACCACTTCCGGTGCGGCGGACATTAAAGACATGCACGCCGTCTCCAACACAGACCAGGCACACGCTGCACCAGAGCACAGCGCGGGAGCGCCGCTCTCATACAGGATTTACTCAGGTAACAGCCACTAGTCCCATCTTGGTCTCTGCATTCATGTTAGTCATTTATGGGAGTACCATATGCGCATTTCTTGCCCTACACAGGTCCACACTATTAGAAGGGAACTTCTATTGATATATACGTACCTAATACAGTGCTCAAGGTAATCTAACAACTTCTATGGGCACCTTTTCTAGTATACTACTGCAGCTTACCTTTGTTCACTATTTCCACAGAACGCCTATACTGCACCGCTGGGACTATTTTCTCCCTACGCACCAATCTATTATCTTATAAGGTAATCACCTGCGCAACTCACTACCTGTATTCTGAGACATGCTTTGTTGTTACTTTCAGTTATGTGTATTCAGGTACAATGATTGGATTATATATAAGGTTGTATATATAGCACGTAAACTACTATTAGGAGTATTCTCTCTTTTTTTCTCTGCATTGTACATACTCTATTGGCACTCATTATTATTCCTATCCACAGGATGCACAGGACAATTGTGTACCTTCACCTATACTCGACCCCTGGTCGTCACTTCCACAGACGTCCTCGTATGTCTGTTAGTGGACACGTATCTTCTCTTCTTCCCTCTACCTCTAGGATGACTCATTATTGTTTTTGTTGTACCATTTAGTGTTATTTACTTTATTTGTGTTGTTTTGCGTATTTTCTTTTTTCTACAGCGAACACGTGACAAAGGCTCTGGTTGAGCCGAAACGTTGTTTATCGCATATACTGTAATATTCTGTTACGCTCCCAATAAACTAATAGAATTCTTGCATAAACTAATTCATATGAGTATTGTTTCTATGGCACAAAATGACTGACAGAGCAACCACAGACACGACTGGCACAGATGCACAGATTTGGCAATATCATTCTCCCTTTATTTTTATTTTTATTATATGGGAGACAAGTGAATAAATCAGGCCCAATGTTTGACAGTATAGTTTCTGTGGCACAAAATGACTGACAGAGTAACCACAGACACGACTGGCACAGATGCACAGATTTGGCAATATTATTCTCCCTTTATTTTAATTAATTTTTTTTGTGAGACTAGTGAATAAATGAGGCCCACTATATTACAGTATAGTTTCTGTGGCACAAAATGACTGACAGAGATACCACAGACAGGACTGGCGCAGATGCACTGATTGGCAATATAAATCTCCCTTTTTAGGTGTGGGACAGTGCAGAAAAATGCAGTCCCACTGTTTTACACTACACAGTTTCAGGGGCAGACAGTGGCTTGAAGATATATTTAAAAAAAAAAAAATACAATTACTATCTCCCAACAATAATCTCAGAAAAGTATGGCAGGCAGCAATTAAAGGGACGGCTGCACACAAAAAGTGTGGGCAAACAAACAAGATAGCTGTGCAGAAAGGAAGGAGCAGCAGGATTTGTGCTTTGAAAAAAGAAGTTTGTTTGCACAGTGGCGTACACACAGCAACGCAGCTATCAGGGAGCCTTCTAGGACAGCCCTATAAGCTACAGAGCTGATTAAGAAAAATCTAGCCTCCACTGTCCCTGCAAAGAAAAGGTGGTGTTGGACAGTGGAAATCGCTACAGCACAAGCGGTTTTGGGGGTTAATTTACCCTGCCTAACACTATCCCTGCTTCTGACGAAGCGGCAGCAACCTCTCCCTATGCTCAGATTGGTAGCAGTAAGATGGAGGTCGGCGGTAACGCCCCTTTATAGCCCCTGTGACGCCGCAGAAAGCAAGCCAATCACTGCCATGCCCTTCTCTGCAATGGTGGGGACCGAGACCTATGTCATCACGCTGCCCACACTCTGCGTCCACCTTCATTGGCTGAGAAAAGGCGCTGAAAGCGTCATACAAAACGCGACTTTGGCGCGAAGGTCGCTGACCGCGTGGCTGATCCCACGCTGGGATCGGGTCGGGTTTCATGAAACCCGACTTTGCCAAAAGTCGGCGACTTTTGAAATTATTTGATCCGTTTCACTCAACCCTAGTCCCCACCTTACACAAGCACATGTCCCATAACATCAGCTGTGACCTAACCAATGCTGTTAATGGTAAGGTCTACTTAACCATGGACACCTGGACAAGTGCTAGTGGCAAGCGATGCTACATTTCCCTGACTGCACACTGGGTGAACATTGTGGTAGCCCGGACACAGTCTGACCCTGGGATGGAATACATGCTACCAACAATGAGGATTGCAGGCCCTTGTTTAATCTGGGTTTACACCACCTTCTACAGCAGTTCCTGCACCACCTACTCCTCACCCTTCATCTCTGAAACATCAACATCATTCGCAAGCTGGAAGCACTGCAGCACTGCCTTGGACAAGCGGCAACAGGCTCTGCTGAAGCTAATCTGATTAGGTGGCAAACCGCACACTGCTGGAGTTGTTGAAAAGTCTAACAGACCAGACTGATCTGTGGCTCTCGCCCCTGAACCTACAACCAGGCATGGTCAAGGTGTGACAATGGCTGTAACCTGGTGGCAGCTCTGAAGCTTGACAACCTCGCAGATGTACCATGCCTGGCCCACATGCTCAACTTATTGTTTCAGTGGTCTCTCAAAACCTACCCAGACCAACCTGAGTTACTTGTGAAAGTCTGCAGCTTGTGTGCCGATTTCCACATGTCAGATGCAGCTGCCTGTGCTGCAGCGTCATTTGCAACTTCCAGCTCACCGACTGGTGAGCGATCTCACCACGTGTTGGAAGTCAACGTAACATATGTTGGTAAGGCTTTGTGAGCAGCAGAGGGCAGGAGTTGAACACCAGCTACACCATGCACATCGTTATTCCGGTAAGCCTCCACACTTAAGAGCTGATGTCTGACATCTGTGCAGTTCTCCAAAACTTTAAGGACTCAACCAAGATGATGAGCGGCAATGACACCATAATCAACATCCCGCTTCTCTTGATGATAAATTCCTGATGGTATAGAAATTACAACAAGCAGCCTAGTAAAAGTCACATCACTAGAATCAGGACCTCTTGAACTACATTATGCTTCTCTCAAATTAAATAGTAAAAAAGTGTTGACAGATTTGCTTTTAACTCTACTGATATCACATCTGACTGCTGCTTCTAAAGATATTTTGCCTGCAGATTAGTGAAAAAAAATAATTAAGGATTCCTAATAAAACATTTTTCCTATCTTTTTTTGTAATTTAAATATTTAATATTTTTTTAGATTTGAAAAATGTCCTGCTTAACACCACATGTAGTAGTAAGGTGGATACAGGTTGATTCTATAGTGTATTTAATGCTTGGTCAGGCATGGCTAAGTAGCATCCAGAAAAAAATGTTTATAGTGCTTTTTCCTTACCATTTTGATGTGGTTATAGCACGTGTTTTTTCTTTTGGTGATATCCAATAATCATGTTTGAGGTCATGGAAATGAATTACAGATGTAGTTTGTGATGCAATTATTAAGGAAAAAGAGCTTAGATATGGTTTCAATTACGGTTTTTAGAAACAGTTAATTATGGTTCAATGACTCTACAGACATTCTACAGTATTCACTGGTATAAAGGGGGAGGATATGATAATGAGAGGACCTTAATACGAGTCATTGTACTCTAATTGTAAGTTTGTTTCCTATAGTCCATACCTGTGAACCATAAGGTCACTAAGGATTGACCCTAATTTTCATTACAAATGTCATGGCAAATTTGGGTTCACAGGTTTTCAATGAGTGAATTTATGTTTCCATACACTTCTGCTTTACATAGTTAGAAAACACCGTAAGTTACATTTCCTATATGGCACATAGTTTTATTGTTTCACTTTCATAGATTTGGATACACATTCAGATATCTAAATCTGTGAGCTCAAATTTCTTTTTTTCTAATTAGCAATGCTGAAATGATGAATGACGTAATGTCAAGGAAAATAGTCTTGTCAAATTAAATTAAAATATATTTAGCATTATGTTTGGTTGCAATTTATTATATCCATATGTATAGAGACATACGCTGCCATTTACATCTACATGGGAGGCATAAAAAGTGACCTATAAGGGTAGTTGCTATGAATCCATTTTTGTTGGTTAAGTAATAATAAGACCTGAAATTCCTCAAAGTTAAAAGCAATAATTGAAACCTTACACTTTGACCTGAGTAATTTGTGTCAGTGTTTCAAGATCCACACAAAAAAAGATAATTTTATAATTTTCATAACTAAATCTAGATTTTATTAACATTTTTTCAGTTTTAAGTTCAAGTTCTATTTTATTTTAGAGTAGAATCTATATCTATAATATTAACAATACTTTGTTTTGCAAAAACTGAAATCCAGCACCGGCAGATTAATAAACCAAATTTTCTTTTTGTATGTCTATTAAAAATCCAAATTTATGACATAAAATGATAGACAATTAGTTGATTACTTAAAATATAGCTTTAAGGAGTCCAAAAGGTTGTCATGCCACACATGTCTCTGTTCCCAATGGCCCATTGCTACATCCGAAAACACCAGTATTAAAAATTGCACATTATAGTTTGTTCACTGGTATAAATATTGTATTGGGTGAGGGATATTTTATTCAAAACTAGCAAAATGTTAACATAACAAAACATGTCAACATTTAGTATCACTATTGCACACTGCATCTCTTTGTATATTCATATGACCAAATAAAGATATATTTGAGATAGGGCTCTATATTACTTTTTGGAATATACTATTAACTCTATTTCATGGCCTAATGATTCAGTCATATAAATGTGTGAGTGTTTACTTATTACTAAAAGCCATAAAATTTTAAATTATGACTGACTGCTGTCATGATCCATTCCAGGGTTTAATCCTGTCTGCCCTTTTTCCGGGCGGATCATGTCAAGGGTTAACTTTGCTCTGCTTCATTCTGGGTTCAGGTTTGCTATTTAGCTCCTATGCATCCTGATGGCGGTGTCAGCTATAGTTCTGCCTTTGGTGTGTGAACCTGACTCTGGTAGCCCTTGATTTGTCCTGCTGTCATCCCTGACTTGCCCCGTGTCTGTTGACTTCCTCTGTCTGCCCTTTTCACAGCATCTCCCTGTTTGTCGGTTTGATTCTCTGGTTTCTGACTTGGCTTGAATTTGGACTTGCTTCTGCCTTCTGCCTTTGTTTTATCCGCTCCTGACCATTGCTGAACTGTTGTGGACTCTGTTTTTGGGCTCCCTCTGGTGGTTACAACTGGTACTGGGTGACTTTGGTGGGTTGCGGTCTCTGGTTTCCACCTGTACATCAGAGGCTGGGTGTTTCCTATTTAACCTGGCTTTCCTGTCATTCCCTTGCCGGCTATCAATGTATCAGTGTGTCTCTGTTACCTTTGCTACCTGCTCCTAAAGCCTTCAAGACAAGCTAAGTCTGGATTTCCCTGTTTCATGTTTGTTTTCATGTTTTTTAGTCCAGCTTGCAGATATGTAATTCTCTGTGGCTGGTTGCTCTAGTGGGCTGAAATTACCACTCATTTACCATGAGTTGGCACATGAGTTCAAGTAATTTCAGGATGGTATTTTGAAGGGTTTTTTAAGCTGACCGCGCAGTTCACCTTTTGTATCCTCTGCTATCTAGCTTTTAGCGGGCCTCATTTTTGCTGAATCTATTTTCATAACTACGTTTGTGCCTTCCTCTCATTTCACCGTCATTATATGTGGGGGGCTGCTATTTCTGTGGGTACATTTCTCTGGAGGCAAGCGAGGTCTGTTATTCTTCTGATAGGGGAAGCTAGATCTCCGGCTGGCGCGAGGCGTCTAGAGTGCCCCCAGGAACGCTCCCCGGCTGCTGCTAGTTGTGAGTTGAGGTTCAGGATCGCGGTCAGCTCAGGTTCCATCACCCTAGAGCTCGTCCTGTTTTTTGCCTGTGTTCTGTTGTTCAGATTCCCTGCCATTGGGAACATGACACTGAACCTCCTGGCTTGTTCCTGACCACGTGTACTTTTGATCCCTTTAGAACTTCTACCTCTGTTTTTTGACTCGGCTTGTCTGACCACTCTCTCGTCACTTGGTGGTACCTGTGCTGCTGCTCTGTGATGCTTCTCTGTGTACGCAGTCTCACTTCCCTCTCAAGCTCCCTCTGGTGGAGGTTGCACTATACTGCACCGCAGCAGCATGACAACTGCATTAGAAGAATATGACCTTCTAAGTCTTCCTAATACAGTATACTATATCATTAGTAAAGCTGGAGATAGATAATGCATTATTCCATGCTAGACATGAGTGGGTAGAGATAACTATGAAGACTTCCATGTACTAACCTGGCAAAAAGTGGTTCTCTTTGTTCTTCTGTTTCCAGGCCAGAAGCTTTTTCATTATTTATCATAATTAAACTTTTCTCCATTCTATGTTTTTCCCTTTGTAAAATTGTATTTGTAAAATTAATGGATCCTCAAATAAGGTATACCCTTACCATGACCATTGGAGCAGTTCCTAATTTTCTTTTTTATTAATGCAGAGTTCTCACCCTTTTAAACCCAAAGCAATGGGACAGCCATGGCTGGGCTCTTTCTTCCTATAAACCCCATAATGTCCACATGATTTGAATCATTAGTATAAGAGTATTATCATACATCAAAAGATTATGGCTCTAGTAGGAAACAATGAGATTTTAGTTAGAAAATTGGTAATTATTAGCACAATAAATTTACAGCAGCATACTACAAGTTGTGTACCACTGTATAGTGCCTCCATAAGTGACCATTTTCTGGCTAAGTGTCAACTCTTCTCAGAGGTGTCACTGGTGTAATAAAGCAAGCATTGGAAAATACTATTTTATAAAAGGAAGCACACAGAGGTATAGTGTGGGACCAGTGGAAGTATATGAATTACTTTTTGTTTATCTATAAGTCCATAAAATGTAAGGGTGTAGAAAACTTCATGCTGACTGTACACATAGGGAATTTATCAAGACTGGTGTCTTATAAGCCAGTCTTGAACCAGAATTTAGTATAGTAAGGGGAGCTAAATTAATTAGGAGGTTTGCCTCTTAATAGATTTGAAGCATCAATCAGTGAACCATGATACAAGATCAAAAAATATACTTCAATCAAGTACTGAGTACATTTTTTTTATATAAATTTTACCACATCTGAAGCATAAAATTATAGTGAATCTGCTGGCCATGTTAGCCTAAGCCTCTCTGAGTAAGCTTCACCCACTTTTCATAAACTCGACAAACCTTCTGTAAAAATACCAAACGTCGCAAAATGTTACAAAGCTACGTGTCAAGCAAAAATAAAAAGATTTTTTTGTATTGCCAATTTTTTCGCACAAAATGCTCAATAAATTTTCCCTATAGACTTAAATTCAAGTATTAATTCAATGATTACTTTTATAACTCTGAAAATGATTGGATAACTAACACAATGAATGAGCTGAACTGAAATATAATGCCCAAATGACAAAAGATGCAGCACTCACCAGATTCTTGCTGAAGATAGTGTCCTTTATTCACTTAAAGCGTGGCACCTGGACCCGTGGAAGCGCATTTGGCGTGAAACGGCCGTAGTCCTTCTCCTCTCCCCCGCACCTAATCCTCTTTCCTGCCGCCTCTCCGTATAACATGTCTCACATCGCTTTAAGTGAATAAAGGACACTATCTTCAGCAAGAATCCGGTGAGTGCTGCATCTTTTGTCATTTGAGCAAGTCGGAAAGTTTGTTTACTTTATATGCTAAGCACCACTCAGCGTCTGCACATTCATAGACTGGTGGCTTGAAGTTTATGCCAAGACGTCTCCCACATTGTTACTGCCTGTGAAGATTAACACATCGAGTGCCGCTCAGTTCCTTTTCTACGGTTCAGTGAAATATAATGCCTCCTGAGGGGAATAGGGCCCCTTAAATAAGACTTTTAATGCTTAGAATTTATATTATAGTTAGCCCCCATGGAAAAACAGATACTGCTGCACGAAAATCAACTGTTTAGATATAAATCTTAATATTTCAAATGAGATTTGCTTGAAATATTTCCACAGAGGTTAGAGCTGTATAATAGTTATTAGACTTTATTTTACGACTAGGTTTTATGATTTTCAAACAGATAAAATATATTGTAAATGTGTTTAGAATTAACACAGCAAGACCTAACAATATAATAATGATTACGGTAATTGCAATATTCTTCTTGTAATTTCTGTGATACATTACATTTGGTCCTTCAATAATTGCCAATATACATAACACATATATCTGGGATATTCTTTAGAGTGAAAAAGTAAGGCTACACAAGGAGTATATTCCTTGCAGATTTTGCAGCAAAATTGTTGCCAGTTTGCTGCAAAAGATCCACATGTGGCTAGCAGTTTTTGCTCTAGATTTTGTTGTAATCTGTTCATTGCAACAATCAAGACAATAATGAATTGTGTGAAATTAATTGACAAGCTTTGAATTTGTAGATGAGACTAAAAGTAAGTAACCCAATGGAATACTCTTTTCTTGAGTAGGTGGCTGCTGGATGGAAGTCATGCGTACTGTCTCCTGTGTCGCAGCATCCCAAGCTTTTTTAATTTGCTTGCCTGGAGCGATGTCCTCATTGTGGCATGACACACATGTGACATTGAACCAGGTCGAATAAAAGGAGAGCCGCAGACATTACCACGTAGCACACAGTTCTCATGGCTCACATATAGCATACAGAAATAACGCAATTGTCCGATGGGTCAGATCCTACAAAAATTATGCACATCAACTCTACTCCTTTCACTAAATGAATTACTTGCATCATCAAAATTTTACAGCAATATTTAATAGTGTTTCATCACAATGTCTGTCAAGAGCTGTGGAATATGTCGGTACTGTATAAATAAGAAATCTCTGAATGTAAAGTAAACATTTTTTGCGCTTTGTGCTACTATTTTCTAGAACTTAAATATAATAGAAGTAAGTTTTGTGAATGATCATTTTTGTGTGCTAATCTGTAGTTTTTACTGGTACCATTTTAGTGTTCCTGTGACATTTTAGTTGCTTTTTTACTCCACAGGGAGATGTGAGAAGCCCGAAAAAAATGCCAATACAGGGATTTTGATTTAAATTCTTTAAGGTGTTTACCATGTGGTGATTAATGTGATATGATTGACTAATCTGAGGACCACTGGAAGTCAATTCCAAAAATTCTTTATTGCTTTAACATAATAACCAGTCACACGTAACACCAACGTTTCGGCCAAAGGCCTTTATCAAACACCACAGTGTTCACATAGCCTTATTATCAGTTTAAACTACTTTACCATCATACAGATAAATACCTTGATAAAGGTCTTTGGCCGAAACGTTGGTGTTACGTATGACTGGTTATTATGTTAAAGCAATAAAGAATTTTTGGCATCGACTTCCAGTGGTCCTCAGATTAGTCGATCATATTGCATTATTTTTCTGAAGACCTTTTTGCATTTTGGACTGCAATCCCCTTGACTCACCCTAGTGTGATTAATGTGATGTCACATGCAGGAGTGACGCTGGTCTCTGCAGGATGGGTATTCTTACAGCACCCCATGACAGTGAGCAGTGAGCTCTCCAGCCAGCTCATTCCTTTGATCACAGCCGTCAAGAGAGTGCAGTGTCATTCAGCATATAGTAACCAACGCATGCTCAGTACAGAAGGGACTATCCCAGGCATTGAAATGGAGGGCACTGATGATGCTTAATTTTACAGAGGTGATAGAGGCTGCTGCAATGACAGCATCCCTTGCCCCCTAATGATGCTTTGAGTATCCTAGTATGCCCTGGGATTCTCAAAGGAAGCGTCATCAAAAAGGAAATAGAAAAAATAAAATAGCTAGATAGAGTAGTGGGAGAAGGATAAGGAATTTTTACTCGGACTCCCATGACAGCACGACGAGAGAGGGGATCCGCCCATTAGGAACAGGAAACCTACAGATACAAAAGGGCGGCACCTCTCCCCTGCATCAGTTGGTTTCCTGTTCCTAAAGGGACGGGTGCCTACAGATGAACTAAAGGAGCCCAGGCCGGCCGGACCAAATCTGGTAGCGGGGGGGTCTCCTACCTCGGCCGGTGCGGAGAACCCTGGAGACGCCACGGTGGTCCTGGCTGGACTACACGCGGTGGCGTTCGCAGCAGGGAGCGGAGTCCGGAGGATTTCCTGCCTCCATCAGCGTCGGCGCCGGTAAGTATACACATTGGTGGTGCAGCGGTGCGGTGAATGTGGGGTGCCGGCGTCAGGGCTGTCTGGGTGAACTGCCGGAGCGCTGCGGTCCATCCCCGGCGTCCTGCACCGCTCTCAGCGTGTGCTGGAGCGTTTCCGGGTGCGGTGACGTGAGGGGGCGGAGTTAGCAGCCGCTTCCGGGTCGCCGGGTGTCTGCGCATGTGCAGTCGATCCAAGATGGCGGCGCCCATAGCATCCTGATGCCGGTTTTCTCCCACATGGTTTCCTGCCTCCCTGCTGTATCCTGAGCCAATGGGGCAGCGCTGACCTATCTGCTGACCGGATCCAAGGGGGATTTAAGCAGGTGACAACTGCAGAACCCTGCTTTTGGTCGCAAGTCATCATGGAGAGTGGTGGTGAGCAGCAGCAGCAGCAGCAGCAGCAGCTGGATGAGGTGCGTCAGAAGCCCAAGGACAAGGACAGAAGCGACCAGTCCAGTCGAAGAAGCTCATCCGCAAAAGGATCCAGAGCTTTGGCTAGGAAAGAACCCCCTCGTATTCCGGTACTTTGGCGCACAGGTAAGTGATCTACGTGAAAGTTCACTCTGTGACGCAGGCCCCCTATACTTTATCATTCTAGGGGAAGAAAAGCACGGACAAGTCAAAGCATAAGGAATGTGCCCTCTGTGGGGTCCCCTTACCTGATTCTTGTCCCAAAAAATTATGTGCCCCCTGTATACAACAGACAGTGAGGTCTACAGGAGTGGTTGGGTGGAAGTGACATTAGGTCAGATAGTAGTTATCACCTATATTGTCCTCCCCTAGGTAGCGGAAGAATCTGTGAGTGCGGCTAACCTGAAAGAAATGATCCGTTTGGAAGTAAGGGAATCCCTACGGTCCCTGTCCCAAGCGGGAGGTTCAAAACATAGGACCCCCCTGGACTCTAATTCTTCAGAGGAAGAAAGAGAAGAGGGTGCCTATCACTCAAGTCCTTCCTCCTCTTCTTCAGATGAGGAGTCTGGACGATTCTGTCTACCCCTGGATAGAATTGACAAAGTCGTCAAGTCTGTTAGAGGCACAATGGGGATAGAAGAGCCCAAGCCGCAGCCCTCAAAGCAGGATATGATATTCAGCGGATTGGATCGTAAAAAACATAGATCTTTCCCGGTGAACGAAAAAATCCAAGACTTGATTCTCCGAGAATGGAAGAAACCCGAGAAAAAGGGTTCCTTACCACCAGCATTGAAACGCAGGTACCCTTTCGATGATCCGGTTGTGGAAATATGGGATAAAGCCCCTAAGCTGGATGCGGCGGTGGCAAAAGCGTCAAAGAAAGCCTCATTGCCATTTGAGGATATGGGGACCCTCAAGGACCCCCTTGACAGAAAGGCAGATACTTTCCTTAAAGGAACCTGGGAGACGGCGACGGGATCTCTAAGACCAGCAGTTGCCGCGACATGTACAGCCAGGTCTTTAATGGTCTGGCTGGATCAGTTAGAGTCCCAGCTCAAGGACGGCGCTTCCAGAGATTCCATTCTGAAGGCTTTACCAACTATGCAGAATGCTGCGGCCTTTCTGTCAGACGCATCTGTGGACTCAGTCAGGATGGCGGCTAGAGCGGCAGGACTCTCCAACGCGGCTCGTAGAGCTTTATGGTTGAAGTGCTGGTCTGGCGACATTCAATCCAGAACTAAGCTCTGCGCCATCCCGTGTAAAGGAGAATATCTCTTTGGACCAACTCTGGATGAGTTGCTGGAGAAAGCGGGGGATGATAAGAAGAAATTTCCTAATCCGTCTTCAGCATCCTACCGCAGGCCCTTCATTAAGAGGAGATTTGGTCACGGGAAAAAATGCGGATCCTCACCCTCTAGAGAGAGTTTTAGATGGGAGGATAGACGCGGAAGAGGTACGGGCTATATGTTCCGCCGTTCCTCGAAAGAACAGAAAAAACCAGACCAATGACTAGCAATCCCTGTGGGGGGTAGACTGTCAGCATTCTCCTCAGCTTGGTTTGACATTACGAACAGTAAATGGGTCCGAGGCATCATAGCGAAAGGTCTAAGACTTGACTTTGATCACTGGCCTCGAGATAAATTTAAATTAACCCCTTTACGTTCCTCCCCCCTTGAGCAAGCAGCCTTGGAAGCAGAGGTCACGAACTTATGCTTCAAGAATGTTTTGGTTGAAATCTCAGTATCAGAAAGAGGGAGGGGATTTTACTCTCCTCTCTTTCTGATCAAGAAGCCGGACGGATTGTTTAGAACGATCATAAATCTTAAAGGCCTTAATAATTTTCTGACCAATGAATCGTTCAAAATGGAATCAATTGGTTCAGCAATAAAAATGTTGTTTAAACACTGCTTCATGGTAGTTGTAGATCTAAAGGACGCGTACTATCATGTCCCAATACATGAAGACTTCCAGAGATTCCTGAGGGTAGCTGTGTCAATGGGGGGACAAATTCGTCATTTCCAGTTTAGAGCTCTTCCCTTTGGCTTATCAGCGGCTCCTAGGGTGTTTACCAAGTTAGTGGCCGAAGTCATGGCGCACTTACGAGAGTCTGACATCTTAATTGCCCCTATTTGGATGATTTCCTTATAGTTGGGAATTCAGCAGACCATTGCCTCTCTCAGCTAAAAACAACCACAACCAAACTTGAGCATCTGGGGTGGATTGTGAATTATGAAAAATCCCGATTACAGCCCAAAAAATACAGAGATTCTTAGGACTATTGTTAAATTCAGAGACCCAACAGTGTTGTCTTCCGCCCGACAAGTTATTACACATCCAACAACAGGTGTCTAGAGCAACTGATAATCCATCCATGACACTTAGACAGGCTATGTCACTGTTAGGATCTCTAACCTCGTGCATTCCCGCTGTCCGTTGGGCCCAATTTCACACCAGACCTTTACAATCCGAGGTACTGGTTAATGACAGAATCTTACAAGGGTCCTTGCAAAGTCAGATTACTTTGGATCCAGAAGCACTGACATCTCTTAGATGGTGGCTAATCAATGACAATTTATCGGCAGGAGTTCCCTGGGTGACACAGGCGACACATATTGTAACGACAGACGCTAGCCCTTCAGGTTGGGGAGCACACATGGATGACATGGTAGTTCAGGGTCTATGGGACCCCCTAACATCAGCCTCCTCCAACCAAAAAGAATTAATGGCGGTTGAACTTTCAGTTAAAAAATTACTCTCATATCTGCAGGGTCACCACGTCAAGATCCTCTCGGACAACCAGGTGGCGGTCGCATACATAAATCACCAGGGTGGAACTCATTCCGAATCACTGATGAGAGTGACAGATCATCTATTCCAGACTGCGGAAGACCATTTTCTATCTTTAACCGCACTGCACATAAGAGGAAAAGAAAATGTAAAAGCGGACTTTCTAAGCCGCAACACCCTGAGACAAGGGGAGTGGTCTCTAAACGATCTTGTGTTCGACCAGATTGTCCACAAATGGGGACATCCAGAGGTGGATTTATTTGCCACCAGGGACAATTGAAAGACAGTAAAATTCTGTTCCCTAAATCCCAGGGAGAATCCTCTAGCGGTAGACGCCTTTCTGATCAGTTGGAACTTTCGGCTGGCTTATGCGTTCCCCCCGCTGGCCTTGATACCTCTGGTAATCAGGAAAATAGGAGAGGATCGGGCAAGAGTTATTTTGATTGCCCTATTTTGGCCCAGAAGGGCCTGGTTCACCTGGCTCAGGATCATGTCAGTGGAGGACCCCTGGGTGCTTCCGGACATTCCAGATTTACTCTACCAGGGTCCAATCAGCCATCCTCAAGTAAAGAATCTCCATTTAACGGCATGGAGTTTGAGAGGGCGTTACTGAAGGACAAAGGGTTCTCCCCAAATTTTATTGAAACCCTTATGAAAAGTAGAAAGCAGATTACAACAACAATCTATGCTAGAACCTGGCGGAAATTCCTAGCCTCTTCTGACTTTAATTTAGAAGAGGGAATTCCTATAAAACAGATCTTAGAATTCCTGCAAAGGGGCTTAGAGCTAGATCTATCCACTAGTACCCTGAAGGTACAAGTCTCGGCCCTAGGGGCCTTGTTTTCCTGTAACATCGCCAATAATTATTGGATCTCAAGGTTCATTAAAGCTTCTAGTAGGGCTAGACCCATACATAAGGATAGATCTATGCCTTGGGATCTTAATCTAGTCCTGTCAGCATTGACTAGAGAGCCGTTTGAACCATTACAATCAGCTTCAATTAAGGCCTTATCCCTTAAAACAGCATTTCTGGTAGTGATAACATCTGCCCGTAGGGTAGGGGACATACAAGCTCTCTCCAGAATTTCCCCTTACACAGAGTTTCTGCCAGATAGGGTAGTCCTCAGACCGGACCCAGCCTATTTACCAAAAGTGTCATCACGGTTTCACAGGTCACAGGAGATAGTTTTACCATCTTTCCTTCCCAATCCCTCCAACCCTAAAGAAGAGCTACTCCATACACTAGACGTTAGGAGATGCCTGTTAGAATACATCTGTTACTGATACATGGAAGAAAGATAATGCGTTATTTTTATCTTTCCAAAATCCTAGAAAGGGACTCAGGGTATCAAAGTACACACTAGCGAAGTGGATTAGGGAGGCTATCTCTTTGGCTTATACTGCAGGTGGGGGTCCGACTCCGCAGAATCTGAGGGCGCATTCCACCAGAGCCATGGCTACATCCTGGGCGGAAAAATCTGGAGTATCAATCGACCAGATAAATCCATAAAAGAAAAGAGAGCACTCACCATCCGTGTGTTCAAGTCCGGTCTTTATTAAAGTGGCTTACGATAAAAAACAGAGCATGGCAGGGAGATGCAGTGGAGGGACGACAGCTGTTTCGCGCTCCTGCGCTTCAACAGGTCCGAATCGGACCTGTTGAAGCGCAGGAGCGCGAAACAGCTGTCGTCCCTCCACTGCATCTCCCTGCCATGCTCTGTTTTTTATCGTAAGCCACTTTAATAAAGACCGGACTTGAACACACGGATGGTGAGTGCTCTCTCTTTTCTTTTATGGATTCATGTGGATTAGCTTTTTTTCTGTATGAGCACCCTTGGTCCGTAGTGGTAGTGAAACGTTCCTAAGCCGAAGGGAGGTGAAACAGGAAGCTCAGGCTGAACAGTGCGCACGTCTTTTGTTTTACTGAGTTTATTTCAATCGACCAGATATGTAAGGCGGCCACATGGTCATCCCCGTCCACCTTCTTTAAACACTATAGGTTGGATTTAGGGGCCTCCTCTGATCTCACCTTCGGGTTAAGGGTGCTGCAAGCTATAGTCCCTCCCTAAGGTAGTGTTACATCTCTGTAAATCTCTCGTCGTGCTGTCATGGGAGTCCGAGTAAAGCATTAAGCTACTTACGGGTAGCGGCATTTCTCGGAGGCCCATGACAGCACCCTTAGTTCCTTCCCTATTTCACGTGGGGGTTGCACCTCCTATAATGTATATATCTCACGTATGATACCCAGTTCCAATATATGGGTTATAATATTGTATATAAACTGTATATAATGTATATTTTTGTGTGCCACTAACCGCGGTAGTCCTCTCAAGGCTCTGAAATACAACTGATGCAGGGGAGAGGTGCCGCCCTTTTGTATCTGTAGGTTTCCTGTTCCTAATGGGCGGATCCCCTCTCTCGTCGTGCTGTCATGGGCCTCCGAGAAATGCCGCTACCCGTAAGTAGCTTAATGCTTTAACTAAAGTGTATTAATAAAAAGACACATAGAATTAAAATTAAATTGTTTTCCATAACACCTCTTTAATGCACAGTTTAACTTACTGAAGCAGATTCCAGGACACTGCATTTAACGTAAGGGAAGCCCACTTGGAACAATATCAGTAGGTATAGTTAGACCCGTTCACATGTCCGTTCAAAAAAACATAAACATGGGACAGTCATTTTTAATTGTCTGTGTAGTTTTCTGTTGTTCATCCATGTGTATGTGTGTGTCATCCGTGTGCTTGCATGTACAACTGTATACCAATCGTGTGCTATCCATGTGCCATCCATGAGTGTGTGTGTACCATTCATGTGCCATCTGTGTGTGCGTGTGTATCATCCATGTGTAAACGTCTAACATTCATGAGACATACTTTTGCCATCCTTGTGATACGCACCAGGAAAGAAATGACAGATTTTTATGTGCTAAAGATATGCAAATAAATAGATATAATAATAATAATTTTTATTTATATAGCGCCAACATATTCCGCAGCGCTTTACAACTTATAGAGGGGACTTGTACAGACAATAGACATTACAGCATAACAGAAATCACAGTTCAAAATAGATACCAGGAGGCATGAGGGCCCTGCTCGCAAGCTTACAAACTATGAGGAAAAGGGGAGACACGAGAGGTGGATGGTAACAAGTGCTTTAGTTATTTGGACCAGCCATAGTGTAAGGCTCGGGTGTTCATGTAAAGCTGCATGAACCAGTTAACAGTAGTGTTGAGCATTCCGATACTGCAAGTATCGGGTATCGGCCGATACTTGCTGTATCGGAATTTCCGATACCGAGATCCGATATTTTTGTGATATCGGGTATCGGGTATCGCAACAACATTAATGTAATAATGTGTAAAAAAGAGAATTAAAATAAAAAATATCGCTATACTCACCTGTCCGACGCAGCCGGGACCTCAGCGAGGGAACCGGCAGCGTTGTTTGTTTAAATTTCGCGCTTTTACTTGGTTACGTGAAGTCCCGGCTTGTGATTGGTCAGGGCGGCCATGTTGCCGGGACGCGGACCAATCACAGCAAGCCGTGACGAAATTACGTCACGGCTTGCTGTGATTGGTCCGCGTCCCGGCAACATGGCCGCCATTAACCAATCACAAGCCGTGACGTCACGGGAGGCTGGACATGCGCGTATTTTGAAAAGCGCGCGTGTCCAGCCTCCAGTGACGTCCCGGCAACATGGCCGCCATTAACCAATCACAAGCCGGGACGTCACGGGAGGCTGGACATGCGCGTATTTTGAAAAGCGCGCATGTCCAGCCTCCAGTGACGTCCCGGCAACATGGCCGCCATTAACCAATCACAAGCCGGGACGTCACGGGAGGCTGGACATGCGCGTATTTTGAAAAGCGCGCGTGTCCAGCCTCCAGTGACGTCCCGGCAACATGGCCGCCATTAACCAATCACAAGCCGGGACGTCACGGGAGGCTGGACATGCGCGTATTTTGAAAAGCGCGCGTGTCCAGCCTCCCGTGACGTCACGGCTTGTGATTGGTTAATGGCGGCCATGTTGCCGGGACGCGGACCAATCACAGCAAGCCGTGACGTAATTTCGTCACGGCTTGCTGTGATTGGTCCGCGTCCCGGCAACATGGCGCCGTGACCAATCATAAGCCGGGACGTCACTGGAGGCTGGACACGCGCGCTTTTCAAAATACGCGCATGTCCAGCCTCCCGTGACGTCACGGCTTGTGATTGGTTAATGGCGGCCATGTTGCCGGGACTCGGACCAATCACAGCAAGCCGTGACGTAATTTCGTCACGGCTTGCTGTGATTGGTCCGCGTCCCGGCAACATGGCCGCCCTGACCAATCACAAGCCGGGACCTCACGTAACCAAGTAAAAGCGCGAATTTTAAACAAACAACGCTGCCGGTTCCCTCGCTGAGGTCCCGGCTGCGTCGGACAGGTGAGTATAGCAATATTTTTTATTTTAATTCTTTCTTTTACACATTAATATGGTTCCCAGGGCCTGAAGGAGAGTTTCCTCTCCTTCAGACCCTGGGAACCATCAGGAATACCGTCCGATACCTGAGTCCCATTGACTTGTATTGGTATCGGGTATCGGTATCGGATTGGATCCGATACTTTGCCGGTATCGGCCGATACTTTCCGATACCGATACTTTCAAGTATCGGACGGTATCGCTCAACACTAGTTAACAGCCTAAGTATTTAGCAGTACAGACACAGAGTGCTATTAACTGCATAAAGTGTATGAGAACACGATGCAAGGAACCTGATTATGTGGTTTTTTTTGTTGTTTTTTTTCTATTTTTAATAGGCCACACAGGGATAGTTAGGTTAATGCGTTGAGGCGGTAGGCCAGTCTGAACAAATGCATTTTTAGGGCACGCTTAAAACTGTGGGGATTGGGGATTAATCGTATTAACCTAGGTAGTGCATTCCAAAGAATCGGCGCAGCACGTGTAAAGTCTTGGAGACGGGAGTGGGAGGTTCTGATTATTGAGGATGCTAACCTGAGGTCATTAGCGGAGCGGAGGGCACGGGTAGGGTGGTAGACTGAGACCAGAGAGGATATGTAGGGTGGTGCTGAGCCATGGAGTGCTTTGTGGATGAGGGTAGTAGTTTTGTACTGGATTCTGGAGAGGATGGGTAGCCAGTGTAATGACTGGCACAAGGTAGAGGCATCGGTGTAGCGGTTGGTGAGGAATATGATCCTGGCAGCAGCATTCAGGACAGATTGGAGCGGGGAGAGTTTGGTAAGAGGGAGGCCGATTAGTAGAGAGTTACAATAGTCCAGACGGGAATGAATAAGAGAAACAGTAAGAGTTTTTGCAGAGTCGAAAGTAAGAAAAGGGCGAATTCTAGAAATGTTTTTGAGATGCAGATAAGAAGAGCGAGCCAGTGATCGGATGTGGGGGGTGAATGAAAGCTCGGAATCAAGGATGACCCCAAGGCAGCGGGCATGTTGCTTTGGAGTAATGATTGAATTGATAAATGAGTAGATAGATACAGTAGCTATCCGTCACATATATAATTTGTGGCTTGCCTTACTGTGCAACTTTTAATGTAATAAGTATATGAAAATAATTACATAAGTTCCCTCCATTTTTGATAACTAGCAAAGGTAAGGCAAACAGCCGTGAGCTTACATTATCAGGCTGGAAAGATCATGGGCTAGCTCAGGGGGGGCTCAGAGGAAGCACAAGGCAGAAGAGGAAGTAATCAACACAGCTTTGGCACCGTCACCATCGCAGAAGGGATGGTTAGCATGCTAGAAATGTGTTAAACCTTACTCAGCATGTCACAACATCTAGCTCCACCATCTGATATAGCTCGTATTAGCAGAAGGTAGCGTTTACACTATGCTTGTGTATAAACTCACTGGGATTAATAGGCTAAACATTTAAAATAAAGCTACTGAGCCTACTGGTTCCTGTACAGGCTAGATATCCTGACAAAACAGTCCCAAGTGGTGCCTACGGGTATAGAGCTAGCCCTAACCAAAGAACTATTAGATGACAACTGGGAACTAAACTCCCTAAGGATATGTGCACACATGTTAGGTGTCGAGTTCCCACCACTGCACAGGAGGAATCTCGAACTATGTCCACTGCGGTCTCCCATTCTCCTCCAGCCACAGTGGAACCTGCTCAGCAGAGACATTGGTTCCAGTGTCTGGCTCAAGATGATACTGTGCAAATGGTTACTGTTGCCTTTCCAGGCTCTGCCTTTGTAGCCAGCACTGATCAGCAGCAAGCAGGCCTTTCTGGGATTAAGTCCTGCTTTTCCCATACTGAGCATGCCCACGGGATGACCTCCCATTGGAGGTCGGGGGTTACATGCTCAGGTCCTGTTGCGGATATTGGACCATCAGGAAGCTCCTGGAGAGCTACTGCTATAAAAGGTTTGCATGGCCGCTTGGCCATGCGCTAGTGTAAACTTATTTACTTGTGTATGTGTAAATGAATGCCTGTCGATGGATGAAAGCTCCGAATCATTCCCATCCCTAGTGTTGTTGCCTGCTCGCGAATGGTGGAAGCTACCTACTACCAGACAGTGCTACTCTGCACATCCAGCACACAAATCAGCATCTCTCAGCAGCGACCGCCAGTGTGGCATCGTGCGTTTAGTGTGCTTTCTGGGCCCTGTTTAGGGTGGTTAGTGGCGTCCGCCAGAGTGGCATTGTACGCACTCTTGTGCGATAAATTATTATTATTATTAGTTCAGTTCTACACCTGATACCACAGTTACAGTGTCAAGCGTAAGAGGTCTTGAAGAACTCTTTCCCCGTGTCTTGGGACAGAGTTCTGTGACCTTTTACTTGCGCTCTCTGTGCTGTATCGCGGCCCTGTGATGCAACAGGGATTGCTTCCTTCATACCGGGTGAATCTAACCCTTGTGTGTATTCACATTATACTGCCATTTAGCCCACCATTACCGAGCAGCAGGTGTCCTTTCTGCACGGTTGACCCTGGGCTGCGAATGCACCTCATATCCTCTCTAAATATTATTTGGTGCGTTCCGCCAGTCCTAACAACTTGTTGCGGATTTGGCTGCGGATCCGCAGCGGATTTGGCCCTGCGGATCCGCAGCAGTTTTCCATGCATTGTACAGTACCATGTAAACCTATGGAAATCCAAAATCCGCAGTGCACATGCTGCGGAAAATTCCACACGGAAACGCTACAGTTCAATGTCAATTCCGCAGCGTTTTACACCTATTCCATAATAGGAATCCGCAGGTGTAAAAACACAGGAGAAATCCGCACAAAATCCGCAGATAATCGGCAGGTAAAACGCAGGGCGTCCAACCCCCTCCTTAAATCAGGATTCACTAAATCATCTGTGCAGCCTCTGTTTGAAGACTTCCATTAAAGGAGAACTCATGACCTCTCGTGGCAGCCTGTTGTGGATTCTGTTTTTGGGCTCCCTCTGGTGGTTACAACTGATACTGGGTGACTTTGGTGGGTGGCGGTCTCTGGTTTCCACCTGTCCATCAGAGGCTGGGTGTTTCCTATTTAACCTGGCTTTCCTGTCATTCCCTTGCTGGCTATCAATGTATCAGTGTGTCTCTGTTACCTGCTCCTAAAGCCTTCAAGACAAGCTAAGTTCTGATTTCCCTGTTTCATGTTTGCTTTCATGTTTTTAGTCCAGCTTGCAGATATGTAATTCTCTGCTACTGGTTGCTCTGGTGGGCTGAAATTACCACTCATGTACCATGAGTTGGCACATGAGTTCAAGTAATTTCAGGATGGTATTTTGAAGGGTTTTTAAGCTGACCGCGCAGTGCACCTTTTGTATCCTCTGCTATCTAGCTTAAAGCGGGCCTCATTTTGCTGAATCTATTTTCATAACTACGATTGTGCCTTCCTCTCATTTCACCGTCATTATATGTGGGGGGCTGCTATTTCTGTGGGAATATTTCTCTGGAGGCAAGATAGGTCTGTGATTCTTCTGATAGGGGAAGCTAGATCTCCGGCTGGCGCGAGGCGTCTAGAGTCCCCCCAGGAACGCTCCCCGGCTACTGTTAGTTGAGTGTTGAGGTTCAGGATCGCGGTCAGCTCAGGTTCCATCACCCTAGAGCTCGTCCTGTTTTTGCCCATGTTATTTGTTAAATTCCCTGCCATTGGGAACATGACAGCAGCCTGTTCCACTCATTGATCACAATGTCAAAAAGTTTTTTCTAATATCTAATCTGTGTCTCCTCTCATTCAGTTTCATCCCATTGCTTCTAGCCTGACAGTATTCCAGGTTTTCCAAGTCACCTTGTGAATGATTTTGCCCTTGTTAAGATGGAGTTTGCTGTTTTTGTCTGCCCTACTTCCTGTTCGTTTGTTTAAAACCTGGGTCAGGTGTCAGCCTCTTTGCTGGAGTATTCTGATTCTGACTCCTTCAGCTCAGCTGCTGGTTCTGAGTGTGACTCTGGCTCTGGACATTCCTGCATATGTAAGCTACACTCTCTATGTTATCATTAGTCTGCTGACTTGGAACTTAACCCTTGGTTCATTCCTCCTGGTAAGAACTGTGTTTTTGAACTTTGTTTTTGGACTTTGATTCTGGACTATGTGTTGCTACTTAATCCTTCATTTACTCCCCCCGGTGGGAGCTGTTGGAAACAACACCAGTATAATACTTAAATGTGAACTTGTTTCTGAACTTACCCGTGTTTATGCCACATCTGGGTTCAACTTGTGAACTAGTTTCTAGACTTACCCGTGTTCATGCCACACCTGGGATGAACTTGTGGACTTGTTCTGGACTTCCCTGTGTTTACTTCATACCTGGATTTGACTCTTTCTGCACCGACAGTGTTTGGATCTGCACCATGTCACCTGTCACACTCACCTTTTGGTCACCTTGCTGAGGACTCTGCCGTAAGAACTCTGCCGATTTGGTGTATTTGTCTCAAGGACTTGTTTCATTCCAGGACACTGTTGGTTATCAGTATATTGTTTTGGGTGTTATTGCTGTTGTAAAAATACACTATTTGCACTAAAGAAACCCGTCTGTCTGTTCATTGCCCCACGCTATCAGAATCCTCGAGCTCCTACAATAGTATTACAGGATACTCCAGCCTAAAAAGGATTCTGCTGGGGCAATGACAGAGACACGAGTAGACAAGATGTTTGCTATGATTAACTCCTTGCAGCAGGAGATGGCGGCTGTACAAAATAAAATTAGAGACATGGACTCCCGGGCTAACCACAATGCGCAGGTGTTTGGTCAGGCTCTCCAAGATTTACATACCTTGGTAGAAGCTCAGGTTACACCATCTGTTCAGTATACACCACCTGTTCAGCATACACCACCCTCTGAATGAGGTCTGACCAAAGGGGAGTAGAGGGCAATAATGACTTCACATGATCTAGACTGTATGCTTCAGTTAATATATCCCAGAATTGTATTTGCCCTTTTTGCTGCTGCATCACACTGTTGACTCATGTTTAGTCTGTGATCTATTAGTATACCTAAGTCTGTTTCACATGTGCTGTTGCTTAGAACTATTCCTTACATTCTGTATATACTTTTTTCATTTTTATTGCCCAGATGTAGTGCTTTGCATTTTTTCCCTGTTAAAAATAATTCTGTTAGTAGCTGCCCACTGCTCCAGTTTATTTATATCTCTTTGAATCCTCTCTCTCTCTCTTCTCTAGTATTAGCTATCCCTCCTAGCTTTGTGTCATCAGCAAATTTAATCAGTTTACCCTCAATTCCTTCATCTAAATCATTGATAAAGATGTTGAACAATACAGGGCCCAGTACAGAGCCCTGTGGTACCCCACTTGAGACATTCTTCCAACTGAATGTGCAGCCATTTACCATCACTCTTTGGGTCCAATCACTATGCCAGTTATGAATCCACCTAACAGTTGCCTTGTCTATTCCATACTTAGTCATTTTTTCAATAAGGATTTTGTGAGATACTTTGTCAAATGCTTTGCTGAAGTCAAGATATACTATATCTACAGCATTTCCCTGATCCACCCAGTCAGTGATTCTGTCATAGAAAGAAATTTAAGTTAGTCTGACATGACTTATTAGATACGAACCCATGCTGACTCTGTTTAATCACTTCAATCTTATCTGTTTGTTATTTTATCCTGTACCTATATCCTGTTTCTTTTTAGGAGGTAGGCAGCATATTCTCTAACATACTTATTTACTCCTTTACTTTGTATAACATGGTTTGTTTTACTCACTCTTGAATCTCTTTCTGTTTCAGCACACTTTCCCTTTTGTAGGTAATTTCCACTCTGCTGTGCCCTCCGGTTATTTAGGAGGAACGTAAAATGCTTGACTGTCTTTCAGGCAGCATAGATCTGAGTTGCCATCATCTAGTCTTTGGTTATGGCTATCTCAGGTCATGCACGAACCATGAGAGACTGCGGAGTACAGGAAATAGCAGAGTCAGTTGCAGTTTTTGGTGTGTTACCTATTTTCGTGAGTGAGTTGCTACAGTATCATAAAAGATGGGTCCACAGCTCCCCTATAAACATTATGATGCTCCTCCACCTCCCCTATATAAGTAAGATGAACGTACTGCTCATCACTGCTCATCTATACACAGTATGATGGTCCCACAACTCATCTGTATACAGTAAAGTGAGTCCACAGCTCCCCTATACACAGTATGATGAGCCCACAGCTAACCATGCACAGAGTGGTGGGCCCACAGCTCCCCCATAACACAGCATAATGGTCAACACACGGTATAATTGATTTTACAGTGTATAATGGCCCCGACAGTAGCCTCTACACTGTTTGTTGATCCTCAAAGTTGTACTCACGCCGTATAATGGCACCCACACCTTGAGAGCCAACACAGTAGCCACCAAACTGTATAAATGCTCTCACACTGTATAATAGCCCCTAAATGGTCCCCACAGTTTGATGGCTACCCACCATAGCTCTTACATTCTATAAAGTCCCCCTCAGTGTATGAATTCTATCACAGTAGTTCCCACATGGCTCCCACAGTAGCTTTCAAACTCTACAGTGGCCCCAGGATTAGCTCCCATAGTGTATATCAGCTCCTGCATTAGCTTCCACACTGTATAATGGTTTCTATGGTACACGAGAGTCTGATGTGTTGTGGTAGAGAGTTCCAGAGTATGGGGGAAGCACGGGAGAAGTCTTGGATGCAGTTGTGGGAAGAAGAGATGAGAGGGGAGTAGAGAAGGAAGTTTTGAGATGATCGGACATTGCGTGTAGGTAAGTTCCGGGAGACCATTTCATAAATGTATGGAAGAGACAGGTTGTGGATGGCTTTTGAACTGGAGTCTTTGCATGATAAGAAGCCAGTGAAGGGTTTGGCATAGGGGAAAGGCTGGGGAATAGTGGGGAGACAGGTAGATTAGTCGGGCAGCAGAGTGTAGGATGGATTGGAGTGGTGCTAGAGTGCTAGAGAGGAGGCCAGAGAGTTGTAGGTTGCAGTAGTCAAGGTGGGAGATAAGGGCATGCGCTAGTGTTTTTGTGGTGTCGCGGTCAAAGAATGTGCGGATCCGGGAGATATTTTTGAGTTTGAGACGGCAGGAGGCAATGTCTTGGATATGTGGCTTAAAAGAGAGGGCAGAGTCGAGGATCACCCCGAGGCACCGGGCGTATGGGACTGGGGAAAGTGAGCAGCCATTGACATTGATAGATAGGTCTGGTGGAGAGGTAGAGTGAGATGGGGAAAGATGATGAATTCTGTTTTGTCCATCTTCAATTTTTGAAAGCGAGCAGAAAAGAAGGCCGAGATAGCAGACAGACAGTGTGGGATTTTGGTAAGGGGGTGAGGTCAGGTCCAGATAGGTAGATCTACGTGTCATCGGCATAGAAATGATACTGCATACCGTGGGATTCCGTGAGCTGTCCTAGGCTGAAGGTGTAGATGGAGAAGAGTAGGGGTCCTAGAACAGAGCCATGAGGAACACCGACGGACAAGGGGCAGAGTGAGGAGGTGGTGTGGGGGAGGGAGGCACTGAATATTCGGTCTGTCAGATATGACAATATCCAGGATAGGGCCAAGTCTGTGATGCCAAGAGATGAGAGGATCTGCAGCAGAAGGGAATGGTCCACAGTGTCAAAGGCAGAAGACAGGTCCATGAGGAGGACAGAGATGTGTCACTTGCTCTTGGCAGTTAGTAGGTCATTGGTGACTTTAGTTAGGGCAGTTTCGGTTAAGTGATGGGGTCAGAAGCCAGATTGTAACCGGTCAAACAGGGAGCAGGAGGAGAGGTGGGAGGACAGTTCAAGATGGACATGTTCCAGTAGTTTTGAGGCATAAGGGAGAAGAGATATCGGGTGATAGCTAGACACAGAGAATGTGTCAAGGGAGGGCTTTTTGAAGATGGGTGTGATCTTGGCATGTTTGAAGGATGAGGGGAAGACACCTGTTGTGAATGAGAGGTTGAAGAGGTGTGTTAGGGTGGAATGAAGACCGAGGCAAGGTTAGGGATGAGGTGGGACGGGAGCAGGTCAAGCGTGCAGTGGTGGGGTGTGATCTTGACAGGAGGGTGGAGAGCTGATCTTCTGCCATGGTGGAGAAGCTGGTTTTGTAGGAACAGGGTTGAACAGCTAAGAGGGCAATGGGCGCTGCGGGCCAAAGCTTTCTCTGATCGTATAATGATTCCCATACTAACTTTCACACTGTATAATGACCCTCGCATTAGTATAATGACTTCTGCAATAACTTTCATGGTGTATAATGGCCCCTTCATAAGCTCCTAGTTTGTATGAGGGCCCCAAACATTAATCCCTACAATGTATGAGGGGACCCCCTACACTATATGAAAGGACTCTATGCTTTATGATACCCCCTCAGTCCGATGACACGTTTGACATAAAACAAAAAACATCCTTTACTCACCTAATCCAGGATCCTGACAAGTCCACCCTGCAAAGCAAGGGAGACCAACGTGCTGTCATCCCACGCATAGGACATTAGAGTCCTGACGTCAATCTGAAGTCCTTTGCTTACACTGGAGGATTACCTGCTGTTCTGTAGACCGCAGGTTTAAAGTGGCGTGTGTTCTACAGAACAGAGAGCAGTAATGCAGTGAAATCGTGTCTCCTTGCTCTCCCGCAGATCTCAACTATATAGGCATGCTGCGCACGACAATATGGTTAACAGTGACAGTACGTACCACTGGGAATGCCCCTCTGAGTGCGGATCCCAGGCCCCCTGGTATTTACCCTACTGAGTACAATATTAATATTTTATTTTGCAATTTAGATTTTACTGATATATATCAAAAGTGTTAAAATTGCCAGGCTACCTGAGGCTCTAATGCAAAAAGAAATAAAAAACCCTAGTAATGAAATTGATATAAATGAAACTGTATTATTTTAATATTTCTGACATAGATAAACATCACAATCTGTTAAGCATGAAGAAGAAGAAACAGCAAGGTTGTTCCTTTGCATTTCTTGTAACATGATTCATGTTGGTATCTATCGCTAGGACTAGGACAAAATATCTATTAAACATTAGAGACAATTATTTTTCATCAGCAGCATCTGCCTTTAAGTGTTTGTTATGTTTTATTTGATACAGCTAATAGTATAAATCTTCAGTGGATTTAGAGTAATTCCTTATAATTCTTTAATATTAATTTAACACTGATATCAACAATGCATAGCTATTAGTGTTGAGCGATACCGTCCGATACTTGAAAGTATCGGTATCGGAAAGTATCGGCCGATACCGGCAAAGTATCGGATCTAATCCGATACCGATACCCGATACCAATACAAGTCAATGGGACTCAAGTATCGGACGGTATTCCTGATGGTTCCCAGGGTCTGAAGGAGAGGAAACTCTCCTTCAGGCCCTGGGATCCATATTAATGTGTAAAATAAAGAATTAAAATAAAAAATATTGCTATACTCACCTCTCCGACGCAGCCTGGACCTTACCGAGGGAACCGGGAGCCTTCTTTGCTTAAAATGCGTGCTTTTACTTCCTTCCGTGACGTCACGGCTTGTGATTGGTCGCGTGCCGCCCATGTGGCCGCGACGCGACCAATCACAGCAAGCCGTGACGTAATTTTCAGGTCCTCAATGCCTAATTCTAGGCATTCATGATTTTAAAATTACGTTCCGGCTTGTGATTGGTCGCGTCGCGGTCACATGGGCGACGCGACCAATCACAAGCCGTGACGTCACGGGAGGCAGGAGACGCGCGCATTTTTAAAATTACGTCACGGCTTGTGATTGGTTGCGTGCCGCCCATGTGACCGCGACACGACCAATCACAGCAAGCCGTGACGTAATTTCAGGTCCTGTATGCCTAATTCTGCATTCAGGACCTGAAATTACGTCACGGCTTGCTGTGATTGGTCGCGTCGCGGTCACATGGGCGGCACGCAACCAATCACAAGCCGTGATGTAATTTTAAAAATGCGCGCGTCTCCTGCCTCCCGTGACGTCACGGCTTGTGATTGGTCGCGTCGCCCATGTGACCGCGACGCGACCAATCACAAGCCAGAACGTAATTTTAAAATCATGAATGCCTAGAATTAGGCATTGAGGACCTGAAAATTACGTCACGGCTTGCTGTGATTGGTCGCGTCGCGGCCACATGGGCGGCACGCGACCAATCACAAGCCGTGGCGTCACGGAAGGAAGTAAAAGCGCGCATTTTAAGCAAACAACGCTGCCGGTTCCCTCGGTGAGGTCCAGGCTGCGTCGGAGAGGTGAGTATAGCAATATTTTTTATTTTAATTCTTTATTTTACACATTAATGTTGTTTCGATACCGATACCCGATACCACAAAAGTATCGGATCTCGGTATCGGAATTCCGATACCCGCAAGTATCGGCCGATACCCGATACTTGCGGTATCGGAATGCTCAACACTAATAGCTATATGAAACACAAAAAAGTACACTTTCTCATACATGCAAATGGATGATCATAATCATATCTAGTAAGTAACACATGTGGTAGTATTTAAATTGGTCCCCCCACAATCATTAGATAAAGAATGCAGAACATAATATTTGTAACATATTTTGCTCAGCTGTTTGTGTTCCAAGTGAGCTCATCATTCAGCATAATTAAAAAAAAATATTTTCAAAAAACATAGTTTAGTGATGGATTGCAAGGAGATGTTTTCTTACATTTGAAGCAATTAGTGAATATATATAATTTTATAAAGGACTATTACTGCAAGCAGACAACATCAGGTACATTAAATTTGGTATATGTATGTATATATATATATATATATATATATATATATATATATATATATATATATATATATACCTAAAGTTTTAGGCAGATGTAGAAAACATTCTGCAAAGTAAAAATGCTTAAACAAATTGAATAAGTATTTCTCAACACTGAGGTCACCATGAAAGGGGTTGTTCATTAATAGGACAACCCCTTTCTGAACTAAATGTTTGGCCCCAATAAAATAACAAAACCTATACTCAAATCCTGTGCTGGCAACATTCCGTCATTTTGAGCACTCGCAGTCCCGGAGCTCTGATACAGTGGAATGACACATGGTGTCCGGCTCCCAATCAGCACTGCCATCGCTGTCCCTGCCTTCTTATGGATTAAACATGAAGAGGAAGTCAGAGATCAAGTGCAGCCCGGATTTCCTTGTCATGTTAATTCCGTACGAAGGTGGGGATAGGGACATCAGCGCTGATTGAGCACCAGAGCTCCTGGACTGCGAGTGCGGACACCGCTGGAAATTCTCCAGCATGATAGGTGAGTATAGTTTTTTTTATTTTGTTGAGTCAAAACATTTAGTTCTAAAGTGGTTGCCCTAGTAGTGGACAACCCATTTAATATTGATTAAATCCCTAGCTCCAATTTCTGAAATGCAGCCCCAAACTTGTAAGGAACCTCTACGATTCCAAAAATAATCCGCATTTTGGCAAATGTGGATTTTTATAAAACCAGACAAGAATTAATTAACGCTCAATTGTATTTGCTCCTCTCTAGTGTTGATAGACTGCCATGGTAGCTAGGGGCCTTGTGAATGCTGACTTCACAGGAGACATAGATTTTTATTATATACTGCAATATATAGTACATGCGATCAAACAATGGGTATTTAATAGAGATGAGGGAGCAATAAAATGCTCGTTGTTCAAACTAAGCAATTCCTAATACTCACATGCTCGATTAACGAGTATAATGTCAATGGGAAAGACGGGCTTTTTTCCTACAGACCCTACAAAGAGGTCTGGGGGGCAGTGAAAATATTCAAATGGATGTGAAAAGTGCAAAATAGAAGGAGAACAGCATGGAGAAGACCCCAGGAAGCATTTCAACTTTCCAGATCGCTGCTGAGAACAATGATGTCACACTTTTACTCCAATTTAAGGAGTAATAATAAAACATCCCAAACCGACGGGAAATTGCATTTTACAGGAAAAAAATGTTAAACATTTTTTCCTGTAAAAGTTATAGCTCTGGAATGCTTCAACGGATCCCACTGATTCTGAGACTGTTTTTCGTGACATATTACACTTCATGTTAGTGGTAAAAGTTCTTTGACATGACTTGCGTTTATTTATGAAATAAATGGTAATTTGGCAAAAAATTTGAAAATTTTGCAATTTTCAAAATTTTAATTTTTGTACCCTTAAATCAGAAAGTCATATCGCACAAAATAGTTAATAAATAACATTTCCTACATGTCTACTTTAAATCAGCACAATTTTGGAAACATAATTTTTTTTATTAGGACGCTATAACGATTGACCAGCAATTTCTCATTTTTCCAACAAAATTTACAAAACCATTTTTTTAGGGACCACCTCACATTTGAAGCAAGTTTGGGGGTCAATATAACAGAAAATACCCAAAAGTAACACTATTCTAAAAACTGCACCCCTCAAGGTGTGCAGAACCACATTCAAGAAGTTTATTAACCCTTCAGTTGCTTCACAAGAACTAAAGCAATGTGGACGGAAAAAAATGAACATTTTAATTTTTTCACAAAAAATGTAACTTTGCACCAAACATTTTTATTTTCACAAGGGCATCAGGAGAAAATGGACTATGAAATTTGTTGTGCAATTTCTTCTGAGTATGGCGATACCCCGTATGTAGGGAAAAGCCACTGTTTGAGCACATGGCAGGGCTCAGAATGGAGGGGGCACTATTTGACTTTTTGAACGCAATATTGGCTGGAATCAAGGGCGGGTGCCATGTTGCGTTTGGAGAACCCCAATGTACCTAAACAGTGGAAACCCCCAAATTCTAGCCCTAAACCAACCCTAACCTCATCACAACCCTAACCCTAATCCCAACCCGAAACATAACCCTAACCACAACTCAAACCCCAACACCACCCTAACCGCATCACCACAACCCTAACCCCAACACAACCCTATCCCCAACCCTTACCCTAGCCCCAAACCTAACCCTAGCCAGAACCTTAACCGTAGCACCAACACTAACCCTAGCTCTAACCCTAGCCCCAACCCTAACCCCAACCCCAGCCCCAACCCTAACCCTAGCTGTAACCCTAGCCTCAACCCTAACTCCAGCTCAACCCTAACCCTAGCTCTAACCCCAACACTAACCCTAAGCCTAGCCTCACCCCTAACCCTAGACACAACCCTAACCATAGCTCTAACCCCAACCCTAACCTTAGCCCTAACCCTAACTCTAATGAAAAATGGAAAAAAATACATTTTTTTATTTTATTATTTTTACCTAAGGTGGTGATAAAGAGAGGTTTTATTTACTATTTCTTTGTTGCCGGTTGCTGGATGGCAGATCTCAGCAGGCGCACTGCGCATGCGACCACCATTTTCTACCCAGAAGAAGATGCTGAGGGTTGGGGAACAGAGCCAGAGGGACAGGAGGACACTGGAGGTACCGGGGTGCTCATGGGACCCCTTTTCTCTCTCCTCTGATGTGCTAGGTCATATCAGAGGAGAGAGAAATAAATGGTAAATCAGACTTTTTTGCGGTTGCTGTAATTCCATGAATAATGGCAATCACATCATTAGTGTTGAGCGATACCTTCCGATATCGGAAAGTATCGGTATCGGAAAGTATCGGCCGATACCGTCAAAGTATCGGATCTAATCCGATACCGATACCCGATCCCAATGCAAGTCAATGGGATGAAAATATCGGAATTAAAATAAACCCTTTATAAACTTGTAGGTTCATTCTACATGAAGGAAAACAACTAAGAATAATGTAGGATGTATTGGGGGAGGTGGTGGAGACATTAAAGGCACAGAGGTTTAGCCCAATCTAATAGAATAGCATGATTTTTATTTTTTTTTATGACGTTCGGCGTTAGAAAGATTTTGACTATGTTTTTTTTTTTTTTTATTTTGTCAGATATTGATGTTTCACTACTTCCACGCCCTTCACCTTCTTTTTTACTTCTCCCACACTTTCTTCTTCATTATCCTCATCATCAGCTTCTTTGACATCAACTTCTTCACCTTATTCATCTTCTTCTTCATCTTCTACCTATTATTTTTTTTTCTTACATTGTTCATATTCTTTTTATTTTACTATTATCGTCATCATTTTCTACTTCTTCATCATATTCTTATTTGTGACAGGCATTCCCGTAGTTATCTATAAAAGTTTGAAGATTACACCTTCCGTTCTGCCTGTCACAAAAGAGTTACATTTGTCCGCGTTCAGTTTGGCCTGCAGCATCAGGCTTTATCCAGGGGCACCACGAGGAGGAACGGACTCACCCCTATACACTGCTTAGTCTTCTTCTGCTTATAATTTAGATAATATCTTTTGCTCTGATATTTAGTCTTATGCTTAATGTTCTTCTGCTCTTTGTTCTGCAGCCTCTTGTTCTTCTGCTTCTCGGTCTTCCAGGTCGTCGTCGTCTCCAGGGTCGTCGTCTCTGGGGTCGTCGTCATCGGGGTGGTCTTCAGGGTCATCGTCTCCAGGGTCGTCGTCATCTCGGTGGTTGTCGTCTCTGGTGTCGTTGTCATCTTAGGGGTGGTCTTCCGGGTCATCGTCATTAGTTTCTTGAACTTGGAAATGTAGCAGAAGGTACAAGAAGGCTGAGAAAATGCCGAGAAACAGTTGATGGAACTGGAACTCGGATGGCTACCCGAAGATCCAAGAGCCAATGGAACAACCGAGGACCAGCTGACGTTACTGGAACCCGGTTACTAAGCAGGAGGTACCCGTGCCTGAAAGCACTACCAAGGACCACCTGACGTTGGTGGAACTCAGATACCCAGAGGGAGGCACCTAAGCCAAAGGCTCTGCCCGGAACCAGCTGACAGTACTGGAACCAGGATGGGGAGCAGAAGGTACAAGAGCAAAAGACACTGCCGAGAACCAGCTGACGGTACTGGTACCTGGATGGGTAGCCGAAGGTCCAAGAGCCAATGGAACTACCGAGGACCAGCTGACGTTACTGGAACCCGGTTACTAAGCAGGAGGTACCCGTGCCTGAAAGCACTACCAGGGACCACCTGACATTGGTGGAACTCGGATACCCAGAGGGAAGCACCTAAGCCAAAGGCTCTGTCCGGAACCAGCTGACGGTGCTGGAACCAGGATGGGGACCTATTCAAGCTTGTCTTCCTAGAGCCCCAACTAGCGTTGTTGGAGCAAAGGGTCAGCAGGGGGAGCAGAGTGTAGGCCGAAGCCTGCACTGGCGGCAGGTCTGTTGTGTCTGCGTGGCTGTTGCAGGACACGTTGCCGGCTACACAGCAGAGGAACAGCTGGCGGTTCTGAACCCCACTGACACATTGGCGAGGTGTTTGGCTCTGTGCAGCCAGCACATCTGGGCCCCAACTGGCGGTGTTGGAGCCCAGGGTCAGCAGGAGGAGCAGAGGTAGCAGAGTGTAGGCCGAAGCCTAATTGAACCAATTTCAAAGGTAACCTTTAACCCCCCCTCAGGTGTTACAAACTAGAAGAGCCACAGCTTATGCAGCAGTAGTGCTGCACAAGTCAAAGGTTGCTCTTTTAATTTTTCTCCTTGCACACGCTGAATGAAACACGTATAACATTTAGCCCTTTATACAGACAAACTGTGTTGGAGGCGAGAGTTCCCTTCGTAATGAGACGCAGCACAGATAACAAAAATTCCCACCTTGGTGCTGGGCGCAGCCTTCTGAGCATTGTTATTTGCTGTACAGGAGTCTGCGCTGTCATGTTATCCCTTGGCCTTGCGCTGTTAGCGCTGCCCATCTTCTGACATAATTTAATGTCGGCCGTTGCGGTTTGCGATGACCATGAATCCCAGCCCCGCAGTGTCTTTACATAGTTAAACCACTGCGGGGCTGGGATTCATGGCCTGGCACAGTACATATGTTCGCCTCTCACACTCGGGTCCTTACACCCTCTTCAGACTGTGCGGCGTCAGCTGATCCCTTATCGCATGCCACGGCCATGAAGCCGCACAGTCTGAAGAAGGCGGAAGGAGTTGAGGGACAGGCGAACATATGCACTGCTCATGCCCATCAATCACACCCTCGCAGTCCAAATAAATAAGACACCGAGGGGCGTTGTGTGGGTCAGGGCGGCCGCAGAGGCGCAGGCAGCCAAACAATGATGCCAGAAGACGGGCAGCGCTACCAAGGGGGTTGCAGCGTGTCATTACAAAGGAAAGTCACACCTCCGGGATGGTTAAATGGTCACAGAGGACACATTTTTGACGTGTTCAGTTCCACATGTGCGAGGAGAATAAGTTTATGAGACACCTTGCACACATGCAGCATTACCGCTGTACAAGGTGGCTGTAAAACATACAAACGCCTGGGGGAGGGGGGACAGGTTCCCTTCAATTTCAGTTCTTGTGTCTGCATGGCTGTTGCAGGACACGTTGCCGGCTACACAGCAGGGGAACAGCTGGCGGTGCTGAACCCCACTGACACATTGGCGAGGTGTTTTTCTCTGTGCAGCTAGCACATCTGGGCCCCAACTGGCGGTGTTAGAGCCCAGGGTCAGCAGGAGGAGCAGGGGGAGCGGAGTGTAGGCCGAAGCCTGCACTGGCGGCAGCTTTGGGTCTGTTGTGTCTGCGTGGCTGTTGCAGGACACGTTGCCGGTACACAGCAGGGGAACAGCTGGCGGTGCTGAACCCCACTGACACATTGGCGAGGTGTTTGGCTCTGTGCAGCCAGCACATCTGGGCCCCAACTGGCGGTGTTAGAGCCCAGGGTCAGCAGGAGGAGCAGAGGGAGCAGAGTGTAGGCCGAAGCCTAATTGAACCAATTTCAAAGGTAACCTTTAACCCCCCCTCAGGTGTTACAAACTAGAAAAGCCACAGCTTATGCAGCAGTAGTGCTGCACAAGTCAAAGGTTGCTCTTTTCATTTTTCTCCTTGCACACGCTGAATGAAACACGTATAACATTTAGCCCTTTATACAGTCAAACTGTGTTGGAGGCGAGAGTTCCCTTCGTAATGAGACGCAGCACAGATAACAAAGATTCCCACCTTGGTGCTGGGCGCAGCCTCCTGAGCATTGTTGTTTGCTGTACAGGAGTCTGCGCTGTCGTGTTATCCCTTGGCCTTGCGCTGTTAGCGCTGCCCATCTTCTGACATCATTTAATGTCGGCCGTTGCGGTTTGCGATGACCATGAATCCCAGCCCCGCAGTGTCTTTACATAGTTAAACCACTGCGGGGCTGGGATTCATGGCCTGGCGCAGTACATATGTTCGCCTCTCACACTCGGGTCCTTACACCCGCTTCAGACTGTGCTGCGTCAGCTGATCCCTTATCGCATGCCACGGCCATGAAGCCGCACAGTCTGAAGAAGGCGGAAGGAGATGAGGGACAGGCGAACATATGCACTGCTCATGCCCATCAATCACACCCTTGCAGTCCAAATAAATAAGACACCGAGGGGCGTTGTGTGGGTCAGGGCGGCCGCAGAGGCGCAGGCAGCCAAACAATGATGCCAGAAGACGGGCAGCGCTACCAAGGGGGTTGCAGCGTGTCATTACAAAGGAAAGTCACACCTCCGGGATGGTTAAATGGTCACAGAGGACACATTTTTGACGTGTTCAGTTCCACATGTGTGAGGAGAATAAGTTTATGAGCCACCTTGCACACATGCAGCATTACCGCTGTACAAGGTGGCTGTAAAACATACAAACGCCTGGGGGAGGGGGGACAGGTTCCCTTCAATTTCAGTTCTTGTGTCTGCGTGGCTGTTGCAGGACACGTTGCCGGCTACACAGCAGGGGAGCAGCTGGCGGTGCTGAACCCCACTGACACATTGGCGAGGTGTTTTTCTCTGTGCAGCTAGCACATCTGGGCCCCAACTGGCGGTGTTAGAGCCCAGGGTCAGCAGGAGGAGCAGGGGGAGCGGAGTGTAGGCCGAAGCCTGCACTGGCGGCAGCTTTGGGTCTGTTGTGTCTGCGTGGCTGTTGCAGGACACGTTGCCGGCTACACAGCAGGGGAACAGCTGGCGGTGCTGAACCCCACTGACACATTGGCGAGGTGTTTTTCTCTGTGCAGCCAGCACTTCCGGACAGCAACTAGCGGTGTTGGAGCCCGGGCTCTGCAGGTGGAGCAGAGTGTAGGCCGCAGCCTGCACTGGAGCAAGTTGAAAGGGAACCTTTAACCCACCCCCCCCCAGGCGTTTGTAGCTGAAAGAGCCATCTTGTACAGCACTAATGCTGGAAAAGGTAAACTTAGCTCTTTTAATTATGGTCCTTGCACATGCTGAACCTAACACTTATGAAATGTGTCCCCTCACACGATTAAACCGTCCGGTCGGTGGAACTTTCCTTTGTCATGTGACGCAGCACAGCCGTCATTCTTACCCCCTTGTTGCCGTGCGCCTCCTCCTCAGCGTTGTTTGAATCTGTCCCGGAGTCTGCGCTGTTATGTTATCCCTTGGCCAGGCACACTTAGCGCTGCCCGTCTTCTGACATCATTTGGTGTCAGGATGGCTGCGCCTGTGCGGCCGCACTGGACGAGATCCCGCCTCGCTGTGTCATCTAATGTAATCACTCTGCGGACCTGTGATCCATGGGCATAAGCAGTGCATAACCTCGCCTCTCACTCCCCTCCCTACGGCTTCTTCAGACTGTGCGGCGTCACGGCCGTGGCATGCTATTAGGGATCAGCTGACAGCGCACAGTCTGAAGAAGGCGTAGGGAGATGAGTGAGAGGCGGAGGTTAAGATATGCACTGCTAATGTCCATGGATCACAGGTCCGCAGTGGGATTAAATCAGAAGACACTACGAGGCGGGATCTCATCCAGCGAGGCCACACAGGCGCAGCCATCCTGACACCAAATGATGTCAGAAGACGGGCAGCGCTAAGTGTGCCTGGCCAAGGGATAACATAACAGCGCAGACTCCGGGACAGATTCAAACAACGCTGAGGAGGAGGCGCACGGCGCAAAGGGGGTAAGAATGACGGCTGTGCTGCGTCACATGACAAAGGAAAGTTCCACCGACCGGACGGTTTCACCATGTGAGGGGACACATTTCATTAGAGTTAGGTTCAGCATGTGCAAGGAGCACCACGAAAAGAGGCACTTTTTCCCTTTGCATCATTACTGCTGCACAAGGTGTCTCCTTCAGTAACAAACGCCTGGGGGGGGACAGGTTCCCTTAAATTTAACTTGTTGTGCCTGCGTGGCAGTCGCAGGACACGATGCCGTATACACAGCAGGGGAGCAGCAGGCATTACTGAACCCCACTAACACATTGGCGAGGTGTTTGGCTCTGTGCGGACAGCACTTCCAGACAACAACTAGCGGTGTTGGAGCCCAGGGACAGGAGCAGGAGGAGGTGGAGGAGATAGGAGGGATTGCCACACACACAGCTGGGGAGCAGCAGGCTTTACTGAACCCCAATAACAGAGGAGGGACTGTTGGGACTGTGCGGACAGCACTTCTGGACGGCAACTAGCGGTGTTGGAGCCCAGGGACAGGAGGAGGAGGAGGTGGAGGAGATAGGAGGTATTGCCACACACACAGCTGGGGAACAGCTGACGTTACTGAACCCCAATAACAGAGGAGGGACTGTTGGGACTGTGCGGACAGCACTTCTGGACAGCAACTAGCGGTGTTGGAGCCCAGGGACAGGAGGAGGAGGAGGAGGAGATAGGAGGGATTGCCACACACACAGCAGGGGAGCAGAAGGCTTTACTGAACCCCAATAACAGAGGAGGGACTGTTGGGACTGTGCGGACAGCACTTCTGGACGGCAACTAGCGGTGTTGGAGCCCAGGGACAGGAGGAGGAGGAGGTGGAGGAGATAGGAGGGATTGCCACACACACAGCAGGGGAGCAGCAGGCTTTACTGAACCCCAATAACAGAGGAGGGACTGTTGGGACTGTGCGGACAGCACTTCTGGACAGCAACTAGCGGTGTTGGAGCCCAGGGACAGGAGGAAGAGGAGATAGGAGGGATTGCCGCACACACAGCAGGGGAGCAGCAGGCTTTACTGAACCCCAATAACAGAGGAGGGACTGTTGGGACTGTGCGGACAGCACTTCTGGACGGCAACTAGCGGTGTTGGAGCCCAGGGACAGGAGGAGGAGGAGGTGGAGGAGATAGGAGGGATTGCCACACACACAGCAGGGGAGCAGCAGGCTTTACTGAACCCCAATAACAGAGGAGGGACTGTTGGGACTGTGCGGACAGCACTTCTGGACGGCAACTAGCGGTGTTGGAGCCCAGGGACAGGAGGAGGAGGAGGTGGAGGAGATAGGAGGGATTGCCACACACACAGCAGGGGAGCAGCAGGCTTTACTGAACCCCAATTACAGAGTAGGGACTGTTGGAACTGTGCGGACAGCACTTCTGGACGGCAACTAGCGGTGTTGGAGCCCAGGGACAGGAGGAGGAGGAGGTGGAGGAGATAGGAGGGATTGCCACACACACAGCAGGGGAGCAGCAGGCTTTACTGAACCCCAATAACAGAGGAGGGACTGTTGGGACTGTGCGGACAGCACTTCTGGACGGCAACTAGCGTTGTTGGAGCCCAGGGACAGGAGGAGGAGGAGGTGGAGGAGATAGGAGGGATTGCCACACACACAGCAGGGGAGCAGCAGGCTTTACTGAACCCCAATAACAGAGGAGGGACTGTTGGGACTGTGCGGACAGCACTTCTGGACGGCAACTAGCGGTGTTGGAGCCCAGGGACAGGAGGAGGAGGAGGTGGAGGAGATAGGAGGGATTGCCACACACACAGCTGGGGAACAGCTGACGTTACTGAATCCCAATAACAGAGGAGGGACTGTTAGGACTGTGCGGACAGCACTTCTGGACAGCAACTAGCGGTGTTGGAGCCCAGGGACAGGAGGAGGAGGAGGAGGAGATAGGAGGGATTGCCACACACACAGTAGGGGAGCAGCAGGCTTTACTGAACCCCAATAACAGAGGAGGGACTGTTGGGACAGTGCGGACAGCACTTCTGGACAGCAACTAGCGGTGTTGGAGCCCAGGGACAGGAGGAGGAGGAGGAGGAGGTGGAGGAGATAGGAGGGATTGCCACACACACAGCTGGGGAACAGCTGACGTTGCTGAACCCCAATAACAGAGGAGCGACTGTTGGGACTGTGCGGACAGCACTTCTGGACGGCAACTAGCGGTGTTGGAGCCCAGGGACAGGAGGAGGAGGAGGAGGAGGTGGAGGAGATAGGAGGGATTGCCACACACACAGCTGGGGAACAGCTGACGTTACTGAACCCCAATAACAGAGGAGCGACTGTTGACTGTGCGTACAGCACTACCAGGCAACAACTAGCGGTGTTGGAGCCCAGGGACAGCAGGAGAAGCACAGGAACACAATGTAGGCCGAATCCTGATTGGAGAAAGGGAACCTTTAACCCCCCCCCCCCAAGGCGTTTGTAGCTGAAAGAGCCAGCTTGTGCAGCACAAAAGATGCAAAAGGAAAAGGTGGCTCTTTTCATTATGCTCCTTGCAAACACAGAACTAAACACTTATAAAATGTGTCCCCTGAAACCGTGAGACCGTCCCGGAGGTGGGACTTTCCTTCGTAATATGACGCAGCACAGCTGTCATTCCTACCCCCTTGGCGCCGTGCCCCGGCTCCTCAGCGTTGTTTGAATCTGTCCCGGAGCCTGCGCTGTTATGTTATCCCTTGGCCAAGCACACTTAGCGCTGCCTGTCTTCTGACATCATTTGGTGTCAGGCTGGCTGCGCCTGTGCGGCCGCGCTGGCCGAGATCCCGCCTCGCAGTGTCGTCTAATGTAATCCCACCGCGGGCCTGGGATCCGTGGCCATGCGCAGTGCATATCCTCGCCTCTCACTCCCCTCCCTACGGCTTCTTCAGACTGTGCGGCGTCACGGCCGTGGCATGCTATTAGGGATCAGCTGACGGCGCATAGTCTGAAGAAGGCGTAGGGAGATGAGTGAGAGGCGGAGGTTCAGATATGCACTGCGCATGTCCATGGATCTCAGGCCCCCAGTGGGATTAAATCAGAAGACAATGCGAGGCGGGCTCTCGGCCAGCGCGGCCGCACAGGCGCAGCCAGCCTGACACCAAATGATGTCAGAAGATGGACAGCGCTAAGTGTGCCTGGCCAAGGGATAACATAACAGCGCAGGCTCTGTGACGGAATCAAACAACGCTGAGGAGCCGGGGAACGGTGCCAAGGGGGTAGGAATGACAGCTGTGCTGCGTCATATTACGAAGGAAAGTCCCACCTCCGGGACGGTTTTACAGCATCAGTGGACACATTTTATAAGTGTTAAGTTCTGCGTGTGCAAGGAGCTAAACAAAAATAGCTACCTTTTCCTTGTGCAGCATTACTGCTGCACAAGGTGGCTCTTTCAGTAACAAACGCCTTGGGGGGGGGGGGACAGGTTCCCTTACATTTCAGTTGTTGTGTCAGCGTGGCGGTCGCAGGACACATTGCCGGCTACACAGCTGGGGATCAGCTGACGTTACTGAAACCCAATAACACTGGGTCGTATGTTTTGACTGTGCAGATGGCACTTCTGAGCCTCAACTGGCGGTGTTGGAGCCCAGGAATTTAAGTTCAGGTGGTAGAAAGATGAACACAACAGGAGACCTGGATAACGTAGACAGTCACCTAATTATTTAATCAGGAAGAGGAGTGGCAAATTCCTGCGAGATCCAGGCCTTGTTCATTTTCAGGAAAGTAAGCCGGTCAACGTTATCGGAGGATAGTCGCATGCGACGGTCAGTTAGTACACCACCTGCAGCACTATAGACGCGTTCCGATAATACACTAGCCGCAGGGCAAGCCAGCACCTCCAATGCATACCGGCTTAGCTCTGGCCATGTATCCAGCTTTGAGACAAAAAACGTGAAAGGTGAAGAGCCGTCTGGGAGTACAGCAAGAGGGCAAGACATGTAGTCTGTCATCATCTGACGGAACCGTTGCCTCCTGCTGACTGGAGCCGTCTGTGATGGTGTAGACTTTTGTGGCGGGCACAGAAAACTGTGCCACAGTTGGGCCATACTGGTCTTGCCTTGGGCAGAGGCACTGCTTCTGCTCCCTCTTTGTGCAGAGCCTCCACCACTGCCTGGACGCACTGAGCTGCTTTGTAATGCACTAGCAGCACTTCTCTCAGTTGGAATGGAGATGATGATGGAATTCACCACTGTGTCTTGGTACTCCCGCATTTTTCGCTCCCTGTTCAACTGTGTGATGAGGCTTTCTACGTTGTCCCGGTAGCGAGGATCGAGGAGGGTGAACACCCAATAATCAGACATGTTGAGAATGTGGGCGATGTGGCGGTCGTTTCTCAGGCACTGCAGCATGTAATCCACCATGTGCTGCAGACTGCCAACTGGCCAAGAAACGCTGTCCCCTGCTGGAGGCGTGATCTCTGCCCGCTCGTCATCACCCCACCCTCGCTGTACACACTGACTACTGGACAATTGTGTAAAGGCCCCGTCTCACATAGCGAGATCGCTAGCGAGATCGCTGCTGAGTCACAAGTTTTGTGACGCAACAGCGACCTCCATAGCGATCTCGCTATGTGTGACACGTACCAGCGATCAGGCCCCTGCTGCGAGATCGCTGGTCGTGTCGGAATGGCCTGGACCTTTTTTTGGTCGTTGAGGCCCCGCTGACATCGCTGAATCGGTGTGTGTGACACCGATCCAGCGATGTCTTCACTGGTAACCAGGGTAAACATCGGGTTACTAAGCGCAGGGCCGCGCTTAGTAACCCGATGTTTACCCTGGTTACCAAAAAAAACAAACACTACATACTCGCCTTTCGGTGTCCAGGTCCCTTGGCGTCTGCTTCCTGCTCTCACTGACTGCCGGCCGTACAGTGAGAAGTGAGAGCACAGCAGTGACGTCACCGCTGCGCTCTGCTCTCGCTGTACGGCCGGATCTCAGTGAGAGCAGGAAGCAGACGGCAAGGGACCTGGACACCGAAAGGCGAGTATGTACTGTTTGTTTTTTTTGGTAACCAGGGTAAACATCGGGTTACTAAGCGCGGCCCTGCGCTTAGTAACCCGATGTTTGCCCTGGTTACCCGGGTGCTGCAGGGGGACTTCGGCATCGTTGAAGACAGTTTCAACGATGCCGAAGTCGTTCCCCTGATCGTTGGTCGCTGGAGAGAGCGGTCTGTGTGACAGCTCCCCAGCGACCACACAGCGACTTACCAACGATCATGGCCAGGTCATATCGCTGGTCGTGATCGTTGGTAAATCGCTTAGTGAGACGGGGCCTTAACTCCCTCCTCTGGACGGATGTCTTCCTCCTCCATTGACTCCTCCTCATCCTCCTCACAAACTGTCCCCTGCCTACGCGTTTGTGAGGAACCACGTGGCGCTGACTGTCCAGAAGATGATGGAAATGGTGAATCCTCATCCTCCACCTCTTCCACAACATCATCCCTTAGCGCTTGCAGTGATTTTTCAAGCAGGCAGATAAGGGGGACAGTCATGCTGACTAGTGCATCATCTGCACTCGCCATCCGCGTGGAATAATCGAAGGGACGCAAAACCTGGCAGACATCATTCATAGTGGCCCACTCTGTGGTTGTAAAGTCTGAACGGCGCTGAGTGCGACTTCTTTGCGCCTGATGCAGCTGGTACTCCATTACAGCTTGCTGCTGCTCACACAACCGCTCCAACATATGTAACGTGGAATTTCACCTGGTAGGTAGGTCACATATGATGCGATGTTCCGGCAGGCGGTGTCGGCGCTGCAGAGCCGCAATGCGCGCTTTTGCCGTTCTGGAACGCCGCAAGTGAGCACACTCTAGGCGGACCTTGTGCAGCAGTGCATCAAGATCCGGATAGTCCCTCAAAAAACTCTGCACGACCAAATTGAGCACATGTGCCAGACATGGGATGTGAGTGAGGTTGCCGAGGCCCAGAGCTGCCACCAGATTTCGTCCATTATCACACACTACCATGCCTGGCTGGAGATTCGCTGGCACAAACCACACACCGCTCTCCTGCTTGATGGCATTCCAGAGCTCCTGCGCTGTGTGGCTTCGATTCCCCAAAGAAATTAATTTCAAGACGGCCTGTTGACGTTTGGCCACGGCTGTGCTCATGTCGGTCGTAACAGGTAAACGTTCATCATGGGTCCATGTGGAGGTGGACTGTGACGGCTCCTGCAGCGATGATTCTGAGGAACTGGTGTAAGAGGAGGAGTCAATGCGAACAGACTGGATTCCTGCAATCCTTGGAGTGGGCAGGACACGTCCTGCGCCACTCGCACGATCTGTACCCGGCTCAACGACATTAACCCAATGGGCAGTGAGGGAAAGGTATCGCCCCTGTCCATGTTGACTGGTCCACGCATCGGTGGTGAGGTGGACCTTGCTACTGACGGCATTCAGTAGCGCGTGTTTTATGTGTCCCTCCACATGCTTGTGCAGGGCAGGGACGGCTTGTCTGCTGAAGTAAAAGCGGCTGGGCACATTGTACTGTGGGACTGCCAATGACATCAAGTCACGAAAGCTGTCAGTCTCCACCAGCCTGAATGACAGCATTTCCAGTGACAGAAGTTTGGCAATGCCTGCAGTCAGAGCCTGTGCTCGTGGGTGGTTTGACGAGAAAGGCCGCCTTTTCTCCCATGCCTGTACTACAGATGGCTGTACACTGGGCTGGGAGTGTGTGGATGACTGGGAAAGTGGTGCTGCGGGTGGAATTACAGCGGGTCTCTGGACAACAGGGCCAGAGGTTCTTCCACGGCGATCCTGGGAGGAAGCCGAACCAGCTGCGTGTGAGCTGGAGGAAGACGCAACACGAGCTGAAGAGGTGGTAGCTGCCGCTGTTGGTTGGCCTAGCTCTTCAGTGTGTTTTTCTAACTCCGCCGCATGCCTGTTGTGCACATGTTTCCACATGTTGGAGGTATTGAGGTTGCTGACATTTCGACCTCTTTTGACTTTGTGATGACACACCTTGCATTTGACATAGCAAATGTCATCTGCAACTGTGTCAAAAAAGGACCAGGCACTGCAAGTCTTGGGAGCGCCCTTTTTGGCTTTTGGAAGAGACATGCTCCTAACGGGTGCCAAAGCCGAGGCTGCAGGATCCGCAGTCTTCCCCCTCCCTCTCCCTCTTTGGGCCGTACGGGGAATCTCTTCCTCAGAGCTGCTCCCACCACCTTCCTGTCCCTCATGCCAAGATGGGTCAAGGACTTCATCATCTACACTACCCTCTTCCCCCAACTGCTCCTCCTGGGTAGTCTCAGCAGCAGAGCACGCACCAGAAAGTGGCACCTGAGTGTCATCATCAGCGGATGCGGCCTGCGATGTGGTGACCGGAGGCACTGGCCCACCCGCCTCTTCAGAGGAAGAGAGAAAAAGCGGTTGGGCATCACTGCACCCTGCCTCTTCTTCCATTTCTCCAATGCTGCTTGGCTGGCCCCCTGTTTCCAAGCCAAGAGATTCAGAGAACAGAAGTAGAGACGGCTCCTGTCCTGGGCTCTCTGTCTGCCTGGGCAATTTGGCAGGTGGTGAAGAGACAGATGGCTGCTCTCCAGTGCTCTGTGTCTGAGAGGATGTGGCACTAATTGAAGTTGATGCATTAGCTGCCATCCATCCGACAACGGCTTCAATTTGTTCTTCACGCAGCAGCGGTGTACGGCACTCTGCAACAAAGCTGCGCATGAAGGACTGTTCCCTGGTGAAAGTGGGTGCTGATGAGTCACCGGTGCCCGCAGCAGGCACAGAATCCCCACGTCCTCTCCCTGCTCCGCGCCCACGCCCACGTGCCTTACTCACTGCCTTCTTCATCTTGGTTGACTGATAAAGATAAGCAGAAAAGTACTAACGGCTTTGTGTGCTTATTCCTGAACAACTCCTAACAGGTATAAGAAACACTAATTTTCTAAAGTGTGGACTAGACTTTAATATGAGCTAATGTGGCCTACACAAATGTTAAGTGGTGTCACTGGTGTGTTTGGTGAACTTTATTATTTATTTATTTTTGGGGGGCTGAACTGACAACAGAGAGAGCTGCAGTCACACGGAGACCGTGCAGACAGCCGTAAACGGCGCTGCAAGGCCCAAAAACCCTCCTCTACGTTATCCTATGTAGTGTTTTTCCACAAGTTAGCTGGAGACGGGTGGAAAGACACTAATAGGAATTTTTTGAAAAAATGTGCAGCAGCCTGCACTACTTAAAACTAAAGGAAAATTGATTTTACGGTATGACGCAGTGCAGAACCCTGAGCTGGAGACAACCAGGCTATGGCTGCTCATCACAGACTACAGGGCGAGCTGCAGTCACACGGAGACCGTGCAGACAGCCGTAAGCGGCACTGCAAGGCCCAAAACCCTCCTCTACGTTATCCTATGTAGTGTTTTTCCACAAGTTAGCTGGAGACGGGTGGAAAGACACTAATAGGAATTTTTTGAAAAAATGTGCAGCAGCCTGCACTACTTAAAACTAAAGGAAAATTGATTTTACGGTATGACGCAGTGCAGAACCCTGAGCTGGAGACAACCAGGCTATGGCTGCTCACAGACTACAGGGCGAGCTGCAGTCACACGGAGACCGTGAAGACAGCCGTAAACGGCGCTGCAAGGCCCAAAAACCCTCCTCTACGTTATCCTATGTAGTGTTTTTCCACAAGTTAGCTGGAGACGGGTTGAAAGACACTAATAGGATTTTTTTGAAAAAATGAGCAGCAGACTACACTACTTGAAAAAAAAAAAAAAGAACAGTATGAGGCAATGAACCACCCTCCCTGAACTGAATACAACCAGCTGTGGATGGCCTATGGCTGCACTCAGACTAGAGAGTGGGCTGCACTCACACACACACACACACAGACCTTGCAGATCGCTGTGAAAACAGCGCTACAAGGCAAAAGCAAGGTGATTTAGTAGGTGAACACAGCGGTTGCTAAATTAGCCTTTGAAAAGCACAAAGAAGCAAATCGCTATCTCTAAACTGGCCCTCAGTCAGCAAACAGCGTCCTGTCACTAACTGAATTCACAGCAGAGTGAGCGCAAAATGGCGCCAGCGACTTTTAAACTGCATCATGACATCATTTCAGCAGCCAATCACAGCCATGCCAGTAGTTTCATGCCCTCCATGCTGAACAGGATGTGCCCACACTTGGAATCATTCTCATTGGCTGAATTCGTGCAGTTTGAATCTGGGAACTTCCGATTCCGGTATCCGATACGCGGCAAGTATCGGATCTCGGTATCGGAATTCCGATACCGCTAAGTATCGGCCGATACCCGATACTTGCGGTATCGGAATGCTCAACACTACACATCATTTAAAAAATAGGAAATCTCAGTGTAATTTATAAAAATATGTGACTCAGATACATCCGGTATTAGACATAAAGAAGCCTCAGACACATTCCGTTCAAATTGTCCAAGACTCATGAAGGCTATGCACTTTTGAGGATTATATACCAAGGAAATGTACTCCAGACCATGGAATTACCCTATGGGTGAGCAATATAATACTGATACATTTTTTAACTTGTTTTTTTGAGGGTTATATACCAAGAAAATGTACTCCAGAACACTGAATAGTCTATGAGTGATTAATATAATACCGATAAGGGTATGTGCACACATTGAGTAACATTTCTGCATCTCTTGGCAGGAAAACCGCAGCTGCAAAAATACGGGTTTGTGGTGCATTTTTGCCGCATATTGCCTGCGTTTTTGATTGATTTTGAAAGAAGTCAATGGTGAAAAACATAGGGCAAAAACGCACAGAATTGACATGCTGCAGATTATTTTTAGCACCAAATCTGCAAGTCAAAAATACTCAACATGTGCATGACACTTCAGGTTTCTCATTCACTTTGTGGTATCTGGTTTTTCTTCAGGTTTTGTCACAAATTTGTTCTGAAAAAATGCACTAAATCTGCAATGTGTGCACAGAGCCTAAATCTTTCCAGACTATTTTGAGGGTTATATACCAATGAAATGAACTCAAGACCACAGAATAGTATATGGGTGATCAATATATAGCCGGGATCACACTTGCAAGTGTGATGCAAGATACTCGCGCGAGTCCCTCGCATCAATACCCAGCGCAGCCGCCGGCAGTCGGGACCACAGTGTGCAGCTACATAGAAATAGATGCAGGCGCACACTCCGGTCTCGAATGCTGGCGGCAGTGCCGGGTAGAGTTGAGCGACTTTCATTTTTTTAAGATCGAGTCGGGTTTTGTGAAACCCGATTTTGTCCAGAGTCGAGTCGAGTGCAGTCGGCCGATTATCGCTAAAAGTCAGGGATCGACCGAAACACGAAACCCAATGCAAGTCAATGGGGAAGCATAGTCGGCAGTGAGTGGAGGCCAGGAAAACACCTACAGTGCCCATTTTAATGCCAAAAACATCCATTCTTGTTTCTGAAGCTTGTCAATCTTAATTAACTTTATAATAATAGTTGGGCATAGGGAATTGGGGGTCATTTGGCAAAAGTTGTGGGGGGAGTAGGGCTGGCTCAAGTTTTTCGTGGGCCCAGGAAATGCGGGCTACGTCACGGCGGTGTTGCAGGGAAAGGTAAGTATTTCAACGTTGCAAGTGCTGTGATCCTGAGCAAGCAGGGGGGGCCCACTCGTTCGCATTGGCACTGGCACAGGGCCCCTCAAAGTACGGCGGTGTGTTTGCATGGCGGGGGCGCCTCCCACCAGCAGCGACACTTTTGCATACTCTGAGGGGCCCTGTGCCAGTGACGTCGGCAACGAGTATGCCCCCCCACCTGATGAAGGAACCTGCACTTTCATCTGCACCTTCCTCTCTGTCCCTGTGTAAGGTGGTATAACATGCGGGAAGGGGAACCTTACTTTCAGCAGGGTCAGATTCTGGCTGTGTAGAGTATAAGGGGAATGTAGTGGTCTAGGTCAATGTACCAGCAGACTCATCTAGCAGTGGCTGGGCAATGGGCAGGATGAGGAGGAAACAGATATAGGGCCAAAGAATAAAGTAGGCTAAATGCAGTTCAAAATTGGTAACAGGACTAAACAGGCGGCATTGCTTTGTTCAGTGGAGTAGCAAACCCAAGAGCAGCAGACACTGTTTCAAGGGCCTAACCACACTAGTAGGCCAAATGCAGTTTAATATCTGATAGTATAGGGCGAAAGCCAGAATGTGGAAGCTCAGCTTTGTTCAGTTGAGGACAACACCAGGCAGGGGCAGACATTCACCTTTAGTAGGCCGGAACAGCCAATTGCATTTTTAAAAATGGTAATTTGGAACTGAAGGTTGAAGCTCAGCTTTATTCAGTTGAGGACAACACCAGGCAGGGGCAGACAGACACCTTTAGTAGGCCGGAACAGCCAATTGCATTTTTAAAAATGGTAATTTGGAACAGAAGGTTGAAGCACAGCTTTGTTCAGTTGAGGACAACACCAGGCAGGGGCAGACAGACACCTTTAGTAGGCCGGAACAGCCAATTTTTTTTAAAAAACAGCAGTTAGTAAGAGGCAGAAGGTAGAAGCTCAGCTTTATTCAGTTGAGGACAACACCAGGCAGGGGCAGACCCCTTTAGTAGGCCGGAACAGCCAATTGCATTTTTAAAAATGGTAATTTGGAACTGAAGGTTGAAGGTCAGCTTTATTCAGTTGAGGACAACACCAGGCAGGGGCAGACAGACACCTTTAGTAGGCCGGAACAGCCAATGGCATTTTTAAAAATGGTAATTTGGAACAGAAGGTAGAAGCTCAGCTTTATTCAGTTGAGGACAACACCAGGCAGGGGCAGACAGACACCTTTAGTAGGCCGGAACAGCCAATGGCATTTTTAAAAATGGTAATTTGGAACAGAAGGTAGAAGCTCAGCTTTATTCAGTTGAGGACAACACCAGGCAGGGGCAGACATTCACCTTTAGTAGGCCGGAACAGCCAATTGCATTTTTAAAAATGGTAATTTGGAACAGAAGGTACAAGCTCAGCTTTATTCAGTTGAGGACAACACCAGGCAGGGGCAGACAGACACCTTTAGTAGGCCGGAACAGCCAATTGCATTTTTAAAAATGGTAATTTGGAACAGAAGGTAGAAGCTCAGCTTTATTCAGTTGAGGACAACACCAGGCAGGGGCAGACATTCACCTTTAGTAGGCCGGAACAGCCAATTGCATTTTTAAAAATGGTAATTTGGAACTGAAGGTTGAAGCTCAGCTTTATTCAGTTGAGGACAACACCAGGCAGGGGCAGACAGACACCTTTAGTAGGCCGGAACAACCAATGGCATTTTTAAAAATGGTAATTTGGAACAGAAGGTAGAAGCTCAGCTTTATTCAGTTGAGGACAACACCAGGCAGGGGCAGACATTCAACTTTAGTAGGCCGGAACAGCTAATTGCATTTTTAAAAATGGTAATTTGGAACTGAAGGTTGAAGGTCAGCTTTATTCAGTTGAGGACAACACCAGGCAGGGGCAGACAGACACCTTTAGTAGGCCGGAACAGCCAATGGCATTTTTAAAAATGGTAATTTGGAACAGAAGGTAGAAGCTCAGCTTTATTCAGTTGAGGACAACACCAGGCAGGGGCAGACATTCACCTTTAGTAGGCCGGAACAGCCAATTGCATTTTTAAAAATGGTAATTTGGAACTGAAGGTTGAAGCTCAGCTTTATTCAGTTGAGGACAACACCAGGCAGGGGCAGACAGACACCTTTAGTAGGCCGGAACAGCCAATGGCATTTTTAAAAATGGTAATTTGGAACTGAAGGTTGAAGCTCAGCTTTATTCAGTTGAGGACAACACCAGGCAGGGGCTGACAGACACCTTTAGTAGGCCGGAACAGCCAATGGCATTTTTAAAAAAGGTAATTTGGAACAGAAGGTAGAAGCTCAGCTTTATTCAGTTGAGGACAACACCAGGCAGGGGCAGACATTCACCTTTAGTAGGCCGGAACAGCCAATTGCATTTTTAAAAATGGTAATTTGGAACTGAAGGTTGAAGCTCAGCTTTATTCAGTTGAGGACAACACCAGGCAGGGGCAGACAGACACTTTTAGTAGGCCGGAACAGCCAATGGCATTTTTAAAATGGTAATTTGGAACAGAAGGTAGAAGCTCAGCTTTATTCAGTTGAGGACAACACCAGACAGGGGCAGACATTCACCTTTAGTAGGCCGGAACAGCCAATTGCATTTTTAAAAATGGTAATTTGGAACTGAAGGTAGAAGCTCAGCTTTGTTCAGTTGAGGACAACACCAGGCAGGGGCAGACAGACACCTTTAGTAGGCCGGAACAGCCAATGGCATTTTTAAAAATGGTAATTTGGAACAGAAGGTTGAAGCACAGCTTTATTCAGTTGCAGCTTCTTGGCAATAATATAAATAAGACGCGACAGGACAACACTCGGTGGATGGCATATCTGTGTTTTCAATGGAAAAAAACCTTTCAGTTAACTACTTGCAGGAGAAAGTTTTTGTAGCTGGTGGACAATTTTTTTTAAAAAAAAGCAGTTAATAAGAGGCAGAAGGTAGAAGCTCAGCTTTATTCAGTTGCAGCTTCTTGGCAATAATATAAAGAAGACGCGACAGGACAACACTCGGTGGATGCCATATCTGTGTTTTCAATGGAAAAAAACCTTTCAGTTAACTACTTGCAGGAGAAAGTTTTTGTAGCTGGTGGACAATTTTTTTTAAAAAAAGCAGTTAATAAGAGGCAGAAGGTAGAAGCTCAGCTTTATTCAGTTGCAGCTTCTTGGCAATAATATAAAGAAGACGCGACAGGACAACACTCGGTGGATGGCATATCTGTGTTTTCAATGGAAAAAAACCTTTCAGTTAACTACTTGCAGGAGAAAGTTTTTGTAGCTGGTGGACAATTTTTTTTAAAAAAAGCAGTTAATAAGAGGCAGAAGGTAGAAGCTCAGCTTTATTCAGTTGCAGCTTCTTGGCAATAATATAAAGAAGACGCGACAGGACAACACTCGGTGGATGCCATATCTGTGTTTTCAATGGAAAAAAACCTTTCAGTTAACTACTTGCAGGAGAAAGTTTTTGTAGCTGGTGGCCAATTTTTGTACTGTACCAGTTTTTTGTTGTATGTGTTTTTGTTTTTAATGTTAAAATGTCTGCATTTGATATCTCTCCAGTATTTTCTTTTTTATAAGCAAAATACTGCAGTTTTACATCGGTTACATGGATACACAGGCAGCTTGGTGGTCAGTGGAGGAGTATTTAAAGTAGGGACCGCAGACAGGCTATCAAAGGCCTAAAATAACAAACAATAGGCTCATGGCAGTTTTACATCAGTTACATGGATACACGGGCAGGCAGCTTGGTGGTCAGTGGAGGAGTATTTAAAGTAGGGACCGCAGACAGGCTATCAAAGGCCTAAAATAACAAACAATAGGCTCATGGCAGTTTTACATCGGTTACATGGATACACGGGCAGGCAGCTTGGTGGTCAGTGGAGGAGTATTTAAAGTAGGGACCGCAGACAGGCTATCAAAGGCCTAAAATAACAAACAATAGGCTCATGGCTGTTTTACATCGGTTACATGGATACACGGGCAGGCAGCTTGGTGGTCAGTGGAGGAGTATTGCAAGGAGTGTCTGTCCCAGTACTCCCAAAATATAAATAGATGTTAATGTCTCGCAAAACAACCAAAAAAAAAAAAAAAGGTGGCATACTTAGGTACAGGGGTGGGCTCATCTGCTGAGTTTCTGACATAGTAATTTGGCAGTAACTATTTAATGGTGCCAATATAGGACACAGACACAGACTACTTTAAGTTGCATCATAGATGTCTACAAATTTGTATTGTCAGTGCCAGACATTGAATGATGTCAGCGAATAGACTAAAGATTGGTGGAGCTGTGCGACATAATTTTGCACGTGGTAGAGCACATTTTGAGCTGGGGTAGGGGGGAACTCTCTTGAGGCCGGCGGGACCGCCCCAGGGCCCCTCATGTTACAACGGTGTGTCTGACGTTGGGTGCGCACCACCACCGCCAGAGACACTACATTGTACTATGAGGGACCCAGTAGCAATGCCGTCAACCAAAAGCGAGCACACCCACCTCTTCAGACAAACAGCAGTCTCACGGGTGCTTGCGCCAAGTCGCGATACCACGGCCCCGTGTGGGGAGTTTGGCCATTTAGGGAGGTGTAAACATGTCGTATGCTGTACAATCAGCTGCAGCAAATTAGACATTAGAAAAGTAATTCACAAGCAAGAGCTTTTCATAGGAAAGCTAGGTGTCGGCCGGGCAAGGTGGGGCAAAAGATTTCGAAATCCAGTTGTGGTTCATTTTAATGAATGTTAGATCGTCAACATTTTGGGTAGCCAGACGAGTCCTTTTTTCGGTTAATATTGAACCTGCAGCACTGAATACTCTTTCTGATAGGACACTTGCTGCCGGGCAAGCAAGCTCCTGCAATGCATATTCTGCCAATTCTGGCCAGGTGTCTAATTTTGATGCCCAGTAATCAAATGGGAATGACGGTTGAGGGAGAACATCGATAAGGGATGAAAAATAGTTAGTAACCATACTGGACAAATGTTGTCTCCTGTCACTTTCAATTGATGCAGCAGTACCTGTCCTGTCTGCGGTCATAGCAAAATCACTCCACAACCTGGTCAGAAAACCCCTCTGTCCAACGCCACTTCTGATGTGTGCACCCCTAACACTCCTAGTCTGTTGCCCCCTTGAGCTCGTGTGAGAACGATCACGTGCGCTGTGTGCTGGGAATGCCTGAAGCAAACGGTCAACAAGAGTTGATTGTTTGGTTGCTAATATTAGTTCCAAGTTCTCATGTGGCATAATATTTTGCAATTTGCCTTTATAGCGTGGATCAAGGAGGCAGGCCAACCAGTAATCGTCATCGTTCATCATTTTCGTTATGCGTGTGTCCCTTTTTAGGATACGTAAGGCATAATCCGCCATGTGGGCCAAAGTTCCAGTTGTCAAATCTCCGGTTGTGATTGGGTGAGGGGCAGTTGCAGGCAAATCTACGTCACTTGTGTCCCTCAAAAAACCAGAACCCGGCCTTGACACGCAACCAATTTCCAGTGCCCCCGGGAAAGGTTCCGCATTAAAAATATACTCATCCCCATCATCCTCCTCGTCCTCCACCTCCTCTTCGCCCGCTACCTCGTCTTGTACACTGCCCTGACCAGACAATGGCTGACTGTCATCAAGGCTTTCCTCTTCCTCTGGTGCAGACGCCTGCTCCTTTATGTGCGTCAAACTTTGCATCAGCAGACGCATTAGGGGGATGCTCATGCTTATTACGGTGTTGTCTGCACTAACCAGCCGTGTGCATTCCTCAAAACACTGAAGGACTTGACACATGTCTTGTATCTTCGACCACTGCACACCTGACAACTCCATGTCTGCCATCCTACTGCCTGCCCGTGTATGTGTATCCTCCCACAAAAACATAACAGCCCGCCTCTGTTGGCACAGTCTCTGAAGCATGTGCAGTGTTGAGTTCCACCTTGTTGCAACGTCTATGATTAGGCGATGCTGGGGAAGGTTCAAAGACCGCTGATAGGTCTGCATACGGCTGGTGTGTACAGGCGAACGTCGGATATGTGAGCAAAGTCCACGCACTTTGAGGAGCAGGTCGGAGAACCCAGGATAAGTTTTCAATAAGCACTGCACCACCAGGTTTAAGGTGTGAGCCAGGCAAGGAATGTGTTTCAGTTGGGAAAGGGAGATGGCAGCCATGAAATTCCTTCCGTTATCACTAACTACCTTGCCTGCCTCAAGATCTACTGTGCCCAGCCACGACTGCGTTTCTTGTTGCAAGAACTCGGACAGAACTTCCGCGGTGTGTCTGTTGTCGCCCAAACACTTCATAGCCAATACAGCCTGCTGACGCTTGCCAGTAGCTGGCCCATAATGGGACAACTGGTGTGCAACAGTGTCATCTGCCGATGGAGTGGTTGGCCGACTGCGGTCTGTGGAAGAGCTGTAGCTTCTGCAGGAGGACGAGGAGGAGGAGGAGGAGGAGGGGGTGCGAACGCCTACAGCCAACTGTTTCCTAGACCGTGGGCTAGGCACAACTGTCCCGAAATTGATGTCCCCTGTGGACCCTGCATCCACCACATTCACCCAGTGTGCCGTGATGGACACATAACGTCCCTGGCCATGCCTACTGGTCCATGCATCTGTAGTCAGGTGCACCTTTGTACTCACAGATTGCCTGAGTGCATGGACGATGCGCTGTTTAACATGCTGGTGCAGGGCTGGGATGGCTTTTCTGGAAAAAAAGTGTCGACTGGGTAGCTCGTATCCTGGTTCAGCGTACTCCATCAGGGCTTTGAAAGCTTCGCTTTCAACTAACCGGTAGGGCATCATCTCTAACGAGATTAGTCTAGCTATGTGGGCGTTAAAACCCTGTGTACACGGATGCGAGGATAAGTACTTCCTTTTTCTAACCAGAGTCTCATGTAGTGTGAGCTGAACTGGAGCGATGGAGATCGTGGAACTTGCGGGTGTGCCGGTGGACATGGCAGACTGAGAGACGGTTGGAGACGGTATTGTTTCCGCCGGTGCCCTAGATGCAATATTTCCGCCTACAAAACTGGTGATTCCCTGACCCTGACTGCTTTTGGCTGGCAAAGAAACCTGCACAGATACTGCCGGTGGTGCGGAAAATGGTGGCCTTACAGTGACTGAAGGGATGTTGCGTTGATGACTAGCTTCATTGGCCGAGGGTGCTACAACCTTAAGGGACGTTTGGTAGTTAGTCCAGGCTTGAAAATGCATGGTGGTTAAGTGTCTATGCATGCAACTAGTATTGAGACTTTTCAGATTCTGACCTCTGCTTAAGCTAGTAGAACATTTTTGACAGATGACTTTGCGCTGATCAATTGGATGTTGTTTAAAAAAATGCCAGACTGCACTCTTCCTAGCATAGGATACCTTTTCAGGGATTGCAGACTGAGCTTTAACCGGATGGCAACGCTGTGCTCCAACAGGTTTTGGCTTTGACACGCGTTTTGGGCCAGATAGGGGCCCGGCAGATGGAACCTGTTGCGATGTTGATGCCTGCTGCGGCCCCTCCTCCACCTCCGCTTCTGAACTACTGCTGCCTGCACCCTGTTCCCCCAATGGCTGCCAATCGGGGTCAACAACCGGGTCATCTATTACCTCCTCTTCGAGCTCGTGTGCAACTTCGTCTGTGTCACCGTGTCGGTCTGTGGTATAGCGTTCGTGGCGGGGCAACATAGTCTCATCAGGGTCTGATTGTGGATCTGTACCCTGAGAGGGCAATGTGGTGGTCTGAGTCAAAGGAGCAGCATAGTACTCTGGCTGTGGCTGTGCATCAGTGCACTCCATGTCAGAATCTACTTGTAATGGGCATGGCCTGTTAAGTGTTTCACTTTCTAAGCCAGGGACGGTATGTGTAAAGAGCTCCATGGAGTGACCCGTTGTGTCGCCTGCTGCATCCTTCTCTCTTGTTGTAGTTTTTGCTGAGGAGGACAAGGAAGCGACTTGTCCCTGACCGTGAACATCCACAAGCGATGCGCTGCTTTTACATTTACCAGTTTCAGAAGAGGAGGCAAAAGAGCTAGAGGCTGAGTCTGCAATGTAAGCCAAAACTTGCTGTTGCTGCTCCGGCTTTAAAAGCATTTTTCCTACTCCCAGAAAAGAGAGCGTTCGAGGCCTTGTGTAGCCAGACGACGAAACTGGCTCCACAGCTCCAGACTTAGGTGGAATATTTTTATCCCCACGACCACCTGATGCTCCACTACCACTACCATCATTACCAGCTGACAATGAACGCCCACAGCCACGACCTCTTGCACCAGACTTCCTCATTGTTTTAAAAAATTAACCAAAGTAACTTTATTTGTTGCTGTCAAACAACTTACACGGTGAGCTATAACTTCAGTATGATTTCTATATCCCTTAACAGGTTGGTGAGACCACAAGGAAAATCAGGCACAATGTTACACACTCTGTTTTCTGTGGCACAAAATCACAGAGATGACACACACGCAGGACTGTCACTCAAGCACTAATGTCAATATTATTCTCCCACCTATTTTTTTTTTTTTTTTCTCAGGGAGACTTTAGAAACCAAATAAGATAAAATGTTTTTTTCAGGGACAATTTAGAAACCAAATACTAATAAAATTAAAAAAAAAATAGCCTTTCTATGGCCCACAATTAGAGAGAGAGAGGTGGCACACCCAGGAGTCAAGACTGGCACACAAGCTGAAAGGGCAATATTACTCTCCCACTGTTTTTTTATGTTTTTTTTTTTTTTCAGGGAGACTTTAGAAACCAAATAATATTAAAAAAAGCAAAAAAATAAATAGGCTTTCTATGGCCCACAATTAGAGAGAGAGAGGTGGCACACCCAGGAGTCAAGACTGGCACACAAGCTGAAAGGGCAATATCACTCTCCCACTGTTTTTTTATGTATTTTTTTTTTTTTCAGGGAGACTTTAGAAACCAAATAATATTAAAAAAAGCAAAAAAATAAATAGGCTTTCTATGGCCCACAATTAGAGAGAGAGAGGTGGCACACCCAGGAGTCAAGACTGGCACACAAGCTGAAAGGGCAATATTACTCTCCCACTGTTTTTTTATGTATTTTTTTTTTCACGGAGACTTTAGAAACCCAATAATATTAAAAAAAACAAAAAAATAAATAGGCTTTGTATGGCCCACTGAATGAGAGATGGCACACACAGGAGTGGCACACAAGCCCTGACTGAGGCCAATATTTTTCTCCCACTGATTGATGTAGTGTTTTTGTGTTGAGGTAGATTTTAGAACACAAATCAAGGAAAAAAATAAATAGGCTTTCTATGGCCCACAATTAGAGAGAGAGAGGTGGCACACCCAGGAGTCAAGACTGGCACACAAGCTGAAAGGGCAATATTACTCTCCCACTGTTTTTTTATGTATTTTTTTTTTTCAGGGAGACTTTAGAAACCAAATAATATTAAACAAAGCAAAAAAATAAATAGGCTTTCTATGGCCCACAATTAGAGAGAGAGAGAGGTGGCACACCCAGGAGTCAAGACTGGCACACAAGCTGAAGGGGCAATATTACTCTCCCACTGTTTTTGTATGTATTTTTTTTTTTCAGGGAGACTTTAGAAACCAAATAATATTTAAAAAAGCAAAAAAATAAATAGGTTTTCTATGGCCCACAATTAGAGAGAGAGAGAGGTGGCACACCCAGGAGTCAAGACTGGCACACAAGCTGAAAGGGCAATATTACTCTCCCACTGTTTTTTTATGTTTTTTTTTTTTTTCAGGGAGACTTTAGAAACCAAATAATATTAAACAAAGCAAAAAAATAAATAGGCTTTCTATGGCCCACAATTAGAGAGAGGTGGCACACCCAGGAGTCAAGACTGGCACACAAGCTGAAAGGGCAATATTACTCTCCCACTGTTTTTTTATGTATTTTTTTTTTCAGGGAGACTTTAGAAACCAAATAATATTAAAAAAAGCAAAAAAATAAATAGGCTTTCTATGGCCCACAATTAGAGAGAGAGAGGTGGCACACCCAGGAGTCAAGACTGGCACACAAGCTGAAAGGGCAATATTACTCTCCCACTGTTTTTTTATGTATTTTTTTTTTTCACGGAGACTTTAGAAACCCAATAATATTAAAAAAAACAAAAAAATAAATAGGCTTTGTATGGCCCACTGAATGAGAGATGGCACACACAGGAGTGGCACACAAGCCCTGACTGAGGCCAATATTTTTCTCCCACTGATTGATGTAGTGTTTTTGTGTTGAGGTAGATTTTAGAACACAAATCAAGGAAAAAAATAAATAGGCTTTCTATGGCCCACTCAGTGAGAGATGGCACACACAGGGATGGCACTGTAGCAGAAATTCCAATCTTAATCTTCCACAAAAAAAAAAACAAAAAAACAGGGACTGTCCTACAATTACTATCTCCCTGCAGTAATGTAAGCCAGGTATGGCAGGCAGCAATAGGAGTGGACTGATGCACAAATTAAATAAAAAGTGTGGACAAACAAAAAAGATAGCTGTGCAGAAAGGAAGGAACAAGAGGATATGTGCTTTGAAAAAAGCAGTTGGTTTGCACAGTGGCGTACACACAGCAATACAGCTATCACGGAGCCTTCTAGGGCAGCCCAATGAGCTACAGCGCTGAGGGAAAAAAAAAAAATGTAGCTTCCAGTGTCCCTGCACACCGAAGGTGGTGTTGGACAGTGGAAATCGCTACAGCACAAGCGGTTTGGTGGTTAGTGGACCCTGCCTAACGCTATCCCTACTTCTGACGAAGCGGCAGCAACCTCTCCCTAAGCTCAGATCAGCAGCAGTAAGATGGCGGTCGGCGGGAACGCCCCTTTATAGCCCCTGTGACGCCGCAGACAGCAAGCCAATCACTGCAATGCCCTTCTCTAAGATGGTGGGGACCAGGACCTATGTCATCACGCTGCCCACACTCTGCGTTCACCTTCATTGGCTGAGAAATGGCGCTTTTCGCGTCATTGAAACGCGACTTTGGCGCGAAAGTCGCGTACCGCATGGCCGACAAGCACAGGGGTCGGATCGGGTTTCATGAGACGCCGACTTAGCCAAAAGTCGGCGACTTTTGAAAATGAACGACCCGTTTCGCTCAACCCTAGTGCCGGGTACTGATGTGAGAGACTCACGCGAGTTTCTCGCATCACACTCGCAAGTGTGACCCCGGCCTAATAGAGATAACATTTTGAAAAAAGTTTTTTGAGGGTTGTGTACCGAAGAAATGTACCCAAGAACATGTAATACCCCAAGAACATGTAATGCTGTATGACTGAGAAAAGTAACCCTGCAAATTTTTGTAAACTTTTTTTTAATCTTATACAGGTGCATCTCACAAAATTAGAATATCATCAAAAAGTTACCGTAATTTATTTCAGTTCTTCAATACAAAAAGTGAAACTCATATATTATATAGTCATTACAAATAGTGATCTATTTCAAGTGTTTATTTCTGTTAATGTTGATGATTATGACTTAAAGCCAATGAAAACCCAAAAGTCATTATCTCAGTAAATTAGAATACTTTATAAAACCAGCTTGAAAAAATTATTTTAACATCCAAAATGTTGGCCTACTGAAATGTTTAGTAAATGCACTCAATACTTTTGGGACTCCTTTTGCATCAATTACTGCATTAATGTGGTGTAGCATGGAGGTGTTATGGCAGCCCGGGTTGCTTTGATAGCTGCCTTCAGCCGTCTACCATGAAATAACAGTTAATTTTGGTGGCCTTACAGTGTAGTGGCATGGGTTGCACTTATAAAAAGCTGGGATATCAATACATTTTTTGTGGCTTTTTTATTGACAAGTATTATTGAATACATTTTAATACTCTCTCTTTATTTTTTTTTCCAAACAGGAAAGGTTATAGTACCTTTGGTGATATATAGTGCCTAAAACACCCAGCTTTCATACAGCTTGGGCAGTGTGCAATAATTCACTATGCACTTTTTTGGCAGACATAAGGTCTCATTCTGTGTGATCAATCATTTGTAACCCCCATTGTTTTCATTTTGAGGGGGGTACTGATCATGAATCTGGGCTGTATATCTCCTTGAATATTGAGTACTTACTACAAGATTTTTTTTTAAATTTCTATCAGACCTTGAGTCTGTTCTAATGGGTACCTTTTAGTATGTTTTGTATGTGTGTGTTTTGTATATCCTTATTGTTTAGTATGTGGAGGGTGCAATAGGGTTTCCTAGGGCTACTGACATTGAGTGGGGGCGCCATTGCATCTTCAACTAGGGTGCCTACCTCCGCTGGCAGGTGGGGCGATTTTACAAGGCTTGTCTAGGGAAAGACTAGCTCCTGTTAAGTTATTATACTTCTTTTTTTTTTTTTTACCCTCGCTGGTTTTCAAATTTTTGCATTTTTTTGCACCTTCATCTTTTTTTGATATTTTTTGATCTTTTAAAGAATCCAATAAAAGCAGATTTTTAGAGGTCTCTTCTTTTTTTTGGTGTTTAATGAATTTTGAGACCCTATTATTTTCTAAAAGGTTTTGTCTCTGCTCTATGGAGTAAGTTGTACATACCATTGTAATGCAACAATAATAGTGTTAAACTGTATGAATGAGTCATTGAATCCATAAAAAAATTTGAAAAAATATTTTTAAAGTGTAGTTTGTGTACTTCTACAGTCATAAAGGCTTCGCAGAAAGTGCAAAGCCAGACAGAAATTATGAGGAGGGTCATCCATACATCACTGAAAAGCAACAACTGACGAGCCTCATTAAAATGTTGAATATTCCAAACACTTTATGTGCTGCTGTCATCTGGTGGTGTGGAATAGTATGGGCTAATCCAGGCTTTGTTTATTTTATGACAGTTAGCCTGTCTGCATTCTCTGTTGACAGGTGAAAGCGCATGTCTATTATGATGCCCCCCCAGCAGCACTATAAACCCACCCTTCTGCCTTCTTCCACGTATGGTGCTGTATGGATTTCAGCATACAGCTAAACCATCATCCACTTCCCAGTAAACAGACTGTATGTATTCTTAAGTCTATATTTATTGTGATGATAAACAGTGGACGATAATCGGTAAAAACTACAAGGAAATAACAGCGTATCAGTACTTTGCACATTACAGCATGATGCAATAACATGAATAACAGGGACATTACAGAGATAGCACATAACACAGCATAACACAAAGATACAGCTATCATGGCTATCTAGAGCGCGTTCAGGTAGCCAGTCTTGTACTACTTATACAGACATGCATCTATCTGCATACAGAGAAAACGGCAATATGATACCAAGCACAACATGCCTAGCTAAACAATATGCTACACGATGATTGCATAACTATTCTAACACAAACATGTAGGTACATTTAACCCTCACCGGAATCCGCTTGTCAGGAGCAGTTATTTGTAGGGAGAGAGCCAGGAACACATGTGTAAGACTCAAAGGTTCGGGGGAAAATGTCTGCAAGCCTGCTTGCCCGGGAAACTAAGGGGAGTGGCGGCAGCTGTAGCCGACTTGCAGAAATGAGCTGTCACTTCACAGTTGCCACCAGGTTACGTCCATTATCACACAAGACCATGCCTGGTTAGAGGCTCAGTGGCAAAAACCACAGATCTGGTCTGTTATTCCTTTAAATAACTCAGCCGTGGTGTGATTTTTGTCTCCCAGACAAATTAGCTTCAGCAGAGCCTGTTGCAACCTCGCTTTGGCAGTGCTACAGAGCTTCCATCTTCTGACTGATGTGGATGACATGCTCAGAGATGAAGGATGAGGAGGAGCAGGAGGGGAGCTTGAGCTGCTTTAGGAGGTGGAGGAAACACTGATAGAAGTAGGGCCAGCATTCCTCAGCATCGAGAGCACAAGTGTCATGCCAGGGTGTGACTTGGCCCCAGCTTCTACAATGTTCACCCAGTGTGCCGTCAGGGAAATGTAGTGTCCGTGTCCACAAGCACTTGTCCACATGTCAGTCATTAAGTGGACAATGTCAGTAAGTCAGTTAGTAAGGGCTGGGAGAGAAAGTGGTAGAAGGGGATAAAATACCGAGGAAATGGCTGCTGCCATGAGTCATCAAAAATCCTCCGTACCTTCCAGCCTAAATGGCAGCATTTCCATGGCAAGCAGCCTGGAAATATGCCCATTTAGCATTTCATTGCCTCTTCCTGTCTTTTTCGGTGCTGCCTTTTACTCCCACTCAGCAGTGCTGGCCTCGCTCTGCATGCCAGCTTCCCAGCTTGAGTTGGTGACTTCGTCATTGACCACCTCATCTTCAACCACCACACCTTGGTACTACTGACTTCGTAACTTAAGATCAAGACTTAGTGCCAACTGTGTCTCATCATCATCTTCCTCCTTAACTCAAATTTGCCATTGGAAGGAATGAGGATCAGGATGAGGATTAAGTGATCCAGACTGGAGGTTGGTGAGACTGAACCATGTGGAAGACTGAGTGGTGGTGCCAGACCTGCTGGAAGCATTATTTGCTATTCAACTGACCAGCTGTTCGCACTGCTGTGGCTTTAGAAGTGGTGTACTGTGTCTCCCTGCAAATTGGGGCAGGAAATTAGGTGTCATGGATGGGTGTCTTTATTGTGCTCCAGCAACAGGCATTGTCGCACCTGCCCCTCATCCTCAGCATCTGCATGCACCATTATAAGCACTTCCACTTCCCCGTCCCTTAACGCACGTATTACGCATTTTGTAATTGGAAGGCCTCTTGAAATACCTGTTTTATGTATTAGATGAGCCAATTCTGGAGCTTTCCCCGGCTATTTCCACTTGTCCTGTGGCGGTGGCAAGTTGGGTTCTTATTTGTGGGATTTATGTCACCTTTGTATTGTCAAGTCATTTCAAGCCCTCAGTTTAGTAATAGAGACGAGTAGTGTTGAGCATTCCGATACCGCAAGTATCGGGTATCGGCCGATATTTGCTGTATCGGAATTCTGATACCGAGATCCGATACTTTTGTGTTATCGGGTATCGGTATCGAAACAACATTAATGTGTAAAATAAAGAATTAAAATAAAAAATATTGCTATACTCACCTCTCCGACGCAGCCTGGACCTCACCGAGGGAACCGGCAGCGTTGTTTGCTTAAAATGCGCGCTTTTCCTTCCTTCCGTGACGTCACGGCTTCTGATTGGTCGCGTGCCGCCCATGTGGCCGCGACGCGACCAATCACAGCAAGCCGTGACGTAATTTTCAGGTCCTTCTAGGCATTCAGTGTTTTAAAATTACGTTCCGGCTTTGTGATTGGTCGCGTCGCGGTCACATGGGCGACGCGACCAATCACAAGCCGTGACGTCACGGGAGGCAGGAGACGCGCGCATTTTAAAATGTGCGCGTGTCCAGCCTCCCGTGACTTCACGGCTTGTGATTGGTCGCGTCGCCCATGTGGCCGCGACGCAACCAATCACAGCAAGCCGTGACGTAATTTCAGGTCCTTCAGTATTTTAAAATTACGTTCCGGCTTTGTGATTGGTCGCGTCGCGGTCACATGGGCGACGCGACCAATCACAAGCCGTGACGTCACGGGAGGCTGGACACGCGCGCATTTTAAAATGTGCGCGTCTCCTGCCTCCCGTGACGTCACGGCTTGTGATTGGTCGCGTCGCCCATGTGACCGCGACGCGACCAATCACAAAGCCGGAACGTAATTTTAAAATACTGAATGCCTAGAAGGACCTGAAAATTACGTCACGGCTTGCTGTGATTGGTCGCGTCGCGGCCACATGGGCGGCACGCGACCAATCAGAAGCCGTGACGTCACGGAAGGAAGGAAAAGCGCGCATTTTAAGCAAACAACGCTGCCGGTTCCCTCGGTGAGGTCCAGGCTGCGTCGGAGAGGTGAGTATAGCAATATTTTTTATTTTAATTCTTTATTTTACACATTAATATGGTTCCCAGGGCCTGAAGGAGAGTTTCCTCTCCTTCAGACCCTGGGAACCATCAGGGATACCGTCCGATACTTGAGTCCCATTGACTTGTATTGGTATCGGGTATCGGTATCGGATTGGATCCGATACTTTGCCGGTATCGGCCGATACTTTCCGATACCGATACTTTCAAGTATCGGACGGTATCGCTCAACACTAGAGACGAGTCTATAAGACACCTATCAATTACTAATCCTACAGTTATATTGGAAATAAACACACAGCATGAATAAAGTCATTTATTTGAAACAAAAATGCACACTTTTACATAAAAAATAAATAAATAACAAACACTGTTCGGCCGGCGTCACACTAGGCGTATGAAAATACGGTCCGCTTTTTACGGCCGTAATACGCAGAAATTGTCCCAAAACACTGTTCCATATTCAATGCGAGGATGCGATTTTTACGCACAAATTTATCCGTGTGTCATCTGTATGGCATCCGTATGGCTTCCGTACGGCGTTTTTTTCATGCAGGCTTGCAAAATGTACATATCATGGATCCATCGGCTCAAATATTCTTAAAAACATATATACAGTCTATATACTGTATATATATATATATATATATATATATATATATATATATATATATATGTCAGTGAGACACATATATATTTAATTCAGCGCTAGATAGCAGAAAAGCCAGTGATTCAATTGCTGGCTTTTGCTATCTCCTTCACAAACCCGACAGGATATGAGACATGGTTTACCATTTCATATCACTTCTTTTATTACATATTCCTCTTTACTAATGTAACAAGTGTCTCTGTGTAAAATTTGGGGTCTCTAGCTATTAAATTAAAGGGTTAAATCCCGGAAAAAATTGGCATGGGCTCCCGCGCAATTTTCTCCGCCAGAGTGGGAAAGCCAGTGACTGAGGGCAGATATTAATAGCCTAGAGAGGGACCATGGTTATAGGACCCCCCCTGGCTAAAAACATCTGCCCCCAGCCACCCCAGAAAAGGCACATCTGTAAGATGCGCCTATTCTGGCACTTAGCCTCTCTCTTTCCACTCCCGTGTAGTGGTGGGATATGGGGTAATGAAGGGTTAATGTCACCTTGCTATTGTAAGGTGAGATTAAGCCAGGTTAATAATGGAGAGGCATCAATTATGACACCTATCCATTATTAATCCAATAGTACGAAATGGTTAATAAAACACACACACACATTATTATAAAGTATTTTAATGAAATAAAGACACATGGTGTTTTAATATTTTATTATACTCTTAATCCACCTGAAGACCCTTGTCACCTGAAATAAAGTAAAAAAAACAAAACAAAAATATTCCATACCTTCCGTGGTTCAGTCTTGTCCCACGCTGTAAATCCATCTGAAGAGGTTAAATCATTTTACACCCAGGAGCTCTGCTAATGCAGCTGTGCTCCTGTCTGTAAAACAAAACATCTCAAATAAGTTTCCAAGGTCTGATTAGTTCGCTCGGTTTGGCCATTCGTCTGAGGATGGAAGGCCGACGAAAAAGACAAATCAATGCCCATCTTAGCACAAAAGATCTGCCAAAATCTGGACACAAACTGGGATCCTCTGTCAGACACAATATTCTCAGGGATGCCGTGCAAGCGAACCACATTCTGAAAAAATAGAGGAACCAAATCGGAGGAGGAAGGCAACTTAGGCAAGGGCACCAAATGGACCATTTTGGAAAAACGATCACACACCACCCAGATGACAGACATTCTCTGAGAGCAAAGTATGAAGGTGGCTGACAGCACTCACTCATTCGGGCGCTCGTTCCATATCCAGGGAACCCTCCTGGGTAAAGCTTCAGATTCTCACAGAAGAACAGCGCACCACCGGGTGTAATAATCCAAAGAAATTTTTATTCAGCCATAAAGCATCAAAGCGACGTTTCGACCATATGTTGGTCTTTTTGAAAAAGACCAACATATGGTCGAAACGTCGCTTTGATGCTTTATGGCTGAATAAAGATTTCTTTGGATTATTACACCCGGTGGTGCGCTGTTCTTCTGTGAGAATCTGAGACATTCTCTGAGAGACTGGAAGATCCGAAATGAAATCCATGGAAATGTGCGTCCAAGGCCTCTTCGGGACTGGCAAAGGCAAAAGCAAACCGCTGGCATGAGAACAGCAAGGCTTAGCCTGAGCACAAATCCCACAGGACTGCACAAAGGAACGCACATCCCGCGACAAGGAAGGCCACCAGAAGGACCTAGCCACCAAATCTCTGGTACCAAAAATCCCAGGATGGCCTGCCAACACCGAAGAATGAACTTCGGAAATAACTCTGCTGGTCCATCTATCTGGGACAAACAGTCTCTCTGGTGGGCAACGGTCAGGTCTATCCGCCTGAAATTTCTGCAGCACTCGTCGCAAATCTGGGGAAATGGCAGACAAAATCACTCCCTCTCTGAGGATACCAGCCGGCTCTGAAACTCCCGGAGAGTCAGGCACAAAACTCCTAGAAAGAACATCAGCCTTCACGTTCTTCGAAACCAGGCAGGTACGAGACCACGAAATCGAAACGGGAGAAAAACAACGACCAACGAGCCTGTCTAGGATTCAGCCGCTTGGCAGACTCGAGATAAATCAGATTTTTGTGATCAGTTAAGACCACTACACGATGCTTAGCTCCCTCGAGCCAATGTCGCCACTCCTCAAATGCCCACTTCATAGCCAACAATTCCTGATTACCAACATCATAATTCCGCTCGGCAGGCGCAAACTTTCTTGAAAAGAAAGCACAAGGCTTCATCACAGAGCAATCAGAGCTTCTCTGCGACAAAACAGCCCCTGCTCCAATCTCAGAAGCATCAACCTCGACCTGAAAAGGAAGAGAGACATCAGGCTGACACAAAACTGGAGCCGAAGAAAACCGGCGCTTCAGCTCCCAAAAGGCTTCCACGGCCGCAGGAGACGAATTAGTCACATCAGAACCCTTCTTGGTCAAATCCGTCAAGGGTTTAACCACGCCAGAAAAATTAGCAATGAAGCGACGGTAAAAATTAGCAAAACCCAAGAACTTCTGAAGACTCTTAACAGATGTAGGCTGAGTCCAGTCATGAATAGCCTGGACCTTGACTGGGTCCATCTCAATAGTAGAAGGAGAAAAAATAAAACCCAAAAAGGAAACCTTCTGTACTCCGAAGAGACATTTTGAGCCCTTCACAAATAAGGCATTAGCACGCAGGACCTTAAATACCATCCTGACCTGCTTCACATGGGACTCCCAGTCCTCAGAAAAGACCAAAATGTCATCCAGATACACAATCATAAATTTATCCAGATATTCTCGGAAGATGTCATGCATGAAGGACTGGAACACAGAAGGAGCATTAGAGAGTCCAAAAGGCATCACCAAGTACTCAAAATGACCTTCGGGCGTATTAAATGCTGTTTTCCATTCATCCCCCTGCTTTATGCGCACAAGGTTATACGCACCACGAAGATCTATCTTGGTGAACCAACTGGACCCCTTAATCCGAGCAAACAGATCAGACAACAATGGCAAAGGATACTGAAATTTGACCGTGATTTTATTTAGAAGACGATAATCTATACAAGGTCTCAGAGAACCATCCTTCTTGGCCACAAAAAAGAATCCTGCACCAAGAGGGGAGGAGGACGGGCGAATATGTCCCTTCTCTAAAGACTCCTTTATATAGCTCCGCATTGCGGCATGTTCTGGTACAGACAAATTAAAAAGTCGTCCCTTAGGGAACTTACTACCAGGAATCAAATTTATAGCACAATCACAATCCCTGTGAGGAGGCAGGGCACCGGATCTGGGCTCATCAAATACATCCTGGTAGTCCGACAAAAACTCAGGGACCTCAGAAGGAGCGGAAGAAGCAATTGACACCAAAGGAGCATCGCCATGAATCCCCTGGCAACCCCAGCTTGACACAGACATAGCTTTCCAATCCAGAACTGGATTATGGGCCTGCAGCCATGGCAGACCCAACATGACAACATCATGCAAATTATGCAGCACAAGAAAGCGAATCACCTCCTGATGCACAGGAGTCATGCACATGGTCACTTGAGTCCAATATTGAGGCTTATTCTCAGCCAATGGTGTAGCATCAATTCCCCTCAGTGGAATAGGGAATTCCAAAGGCTCCAGGACAAAACCACAGCGCCTGGCAAATGACAAATCCATCAGATTCAGGGCAGCACCTGAATCCACAAAAGCCATAACCGAGTAGGATGACAAAGAACAAATTAAAGTAACAGACAAAATGAATTTAGGCTGTATAGTACCAATGGTGACAGGTTTAGCGATTTTTTTTTTAACGCGCTTAGAGCATGCTGAGATAACATGAGTTGAATCACCACAGTAAAAGCACAACCCATTTTGACGTCTATGATTTTGCCGCTCAATTCTGGTCAGAACTCGGTCACATTGCATAGACTCAGGTCTCTGTTCAGAAAACACCGCCAGATGGTGCGCAGATTTGCGCTCCCGCAAACGCCGATCAATCTGAATGGCCAAAGCCATTGAGTCATTCAGACTTGCAGGCGTGGGGAACCCCACCATAACATTCTTAATGGCTTCAGAAAGACCTTCTCTGAAATTTGCAGCCAGGGCACACTCATTCCATTGAGTAAGCACCGACCATTTCCGAAATTTTTGACAATACACCTCAGCTTCATCCTGGCCCTGAGAAGGAGCCAGCAAGGCCTTTTCTGCCTGGTTCTCAAGATTAGGTTCCTCATAAAGCAGTCCAAGCGCCAGAAAAAACGCATCCACATTCAGCAATGCAGGATCTCCTGGCACCAGAGAGAAAGCCCAATCTTGAGGGTCGCCACGTAACAAGGAGATAACAATTTTAACTTGCTGAGCGGAATCACCAGAGGAACGAGGTCTCAAAGATAGAAACAATTTACAATTATTCTTAAAATTCAGAAACCTAGATCTATCTCCAGAAAACAACTCAGGAATAGGTATTTTTGGCTCTGACATAGGGCTATGAACAACAAAATCCTGAATGCTTTGCACCCTTGCAGCAAGACGATCCACACTAGAAGTCAGACTCTGAATATCCATGTCTGCAGCTGAACACAAAACCACCCAGAGATTAAGGGGATGAGAGAAGCTGGACAGACTGCAGCAAAGATAGAGAGGAAAAAAATAAATAAATTGTACTCAGGGCTTCTCTTATCCCACTTCTGCGATGCATTAAACACTTGTCGGCCTGCTGTACTGTTATGATCCTAGTGGCTGAGGATCACAAAACGGACTAGTTAAGTTTATGAACATAGACACGAGCTCTAGGGAGGTGGTAACTGAACTGACCGCAAACCTGATCCTAACCAACACACTAAAGGTAGCTGGTGAACGTGCCTAAAACGCAGCCTGAGAAACTATCTACTCCTGGAGGGAAAGTAAGACCTCACTTGCCTCAAGAGAAATCACCCCAAAGATATAGGAAGCCCCCAACAAATAATAACGGTGAGGTAAGGGGAAAACACAAACGTAGAAATGAAAACTGATTCAGCAAATGAGGCCCGCTAACACTAGATAGCAGAAGACAGATAGTGAACTGTGCGGTCAGTAAAAAACCCTATGCAAAATATCCACGTTGAGAATACAAGAACCCCCACACCAACTAACGGTGTGAGGGGAGAAACTCAGCCCCCTAGAGCTACCAGCAAGCAAGGAAATCACATGTTAGCAAGCTGGACAAGAAAACAAAAATAAACCAAGAAACATATGACCACTGATGGTCAAAAAATGAATCAAGCAAAACTTAGCTTCTCTTGAAGAGACTGATAACGAAGGACTGCAGGAGAGCTCCAAAATAGCACTGAAGACATTGACAGCAGGCAACAACTGAGAGTCCAGGTGAACTAAATAGGAAACCAGCTAACAGATAACGAGACAGCTGATCAGCCTCAGACCTGCAGAATGACACAAAGAACCACCAGAGGGAGCCCAAAGACAGCACTACACAGTACCAGTTGTGACCACAAGAGGTAGCCCAAAAACAGAGTTCACAACAGAGGTCTAATACAGAAGGAGATGACACACAGATATATACTATATACAGGGGAGATGACACACACATATACTATATACAGGTTAGATGACACACAGGTATATACTATATACAGGAGAAGATGACATACAGGTATATACTATATACAGGAGGAGATGACACACACATATATACTATATACAGGGGAGATGACACACAGGTATATACAGGGTGGAGCGCGGTAATTTGCTTTTTTGCACTGCATGCTGTGGCGGCACTGTCGGTCGAAGAGAGGGGAGAGTGGGTGTGGCTTACAGTGGCTGATGGGAGATTTGTATTCCTCCGCCTTTCAGTTGCCATCATGCAGTGGACACGTGAGGAGAGGTCATTTTGTGTTGAAGCGTATTTTTCAAATGCCCACTCGATCATTGCAGTGCAGCGTGCTTTTCGTTTACAATTCGCTGTTCCTCCACGCGGACGTGTTCCTGGACGGCAATCAATTGTAAATTGGGTGAATGCATTCAGAACATCAGGGAATGTGTCATGTGTACGAAGGGGACCTGAGAGAAGGATTACAACACCACAAAACATCGAGAGAGTTAGAGCAGCAGTACTGCAATCTCCGAAACGCTCTGCGCTCGGAAGCAATCATTTGCTCTTGGCATTTCAAGACGTTCTCTCCACCGGATTCTTCATGATGAACTGAATTTTCACCCGTATAAAATGTGCGTGGTCCAACAATTGTCAGCACGGGACTATTTGACACGGCGGACCTCTTGTGAAGACATGTTAGCAACGATACCCCGTGACGCAATTGTGTTTTTTTCTGATGAGGCACATTTTCACCTCAGTGGGTGTGTAAACAAACGAAATATGCGTTACTGGAGTGAAACAAACCCCAGAGAAGTTCACGAGAGACCTCTGCATTCGGACAGCGTCACTGTGTGGTGCGCCATATCACGAGTAGGCATCATTGGTCTTTACTTTTTTCAGGATAACGGTCGTGCCATAACTGTGAACTCCGAACGGTACTTGTCTATGATACAGGATTATTTTCAGCCGGCTCTTGAGGCAATGGAACTAGAGGATACATGGTTCCAACAGGATGGTGCCACTGCACACACAGCGAGGGTTACCATGAATTGTTTGAGGCAAATGTTTCCTGGACGGCTTATCTCTTTGAGGGGAGATGTGAACTGGCCAGCACGCTCACCAGATTTAGCCCCATGCGATTTTTTCCTTTGGGGTTACCTGAAGTCTAAGGTGTATATCAACCGTCCCAACACCTTGGAAGACCTAAGGAACAATATTGAAGCTGAAATTGGCAGAATACCAGTGGACATGCTTGTTAGAGTTCATGAAAACTTCAGAAAACGTATGCAGCAGTGTGTGGATAGCGAAGGTCGACATTTGCCAGATACACTATTTAAAACCATGTAATTTAAAAATTCCATTACTGTTCAGTATAATTAAAATATAAAATAAATTTTTCTAATGATCATAATTTTTTTATTTCATTCCCAAATCAGCAAATTACCGTGCTCCACCCTATACTATATACAGGAGGAGATGACACACTGGTATATACTATATACAGGGGAGATGACATACAGGTACATACTATATACAGGGGAGATGATACACAGGTATATACTATATACAGGGGAGATGACACACAGGTATATACTATATACAGGAGAGATGATACACAGGTATATACTATATACAGGAGGAGATGACACACAGGTATATACTATATACAGGAGGAGATGACACACAGGTATATACTATATACAGGAGGAGATGACACACAGGTATATACTATATACAGGAAATGATATACAGGTACATACTATATACAGGAGGAGATGACATACAGGTACATACTATATACAGGGGAGATGACACACAGATATATACTATATACAGGAGGAGATTACTTACAGGTATATACTATATACAGGAGGAGATGACACACGTATATACTATATACAGGAGGAGATGACATACAGGTATATACTATATAAAAGAAGAGATGACACATAGGTATATAGAGGAGGAGATAACATACAACAGGTATATACTACATACAGGGGAGATGACATATAGGTATATACTATATACAGGAGATGACATACAGGTATATATTATATATAGGAGGAGATGACATACAGGTATATAGTATATACAGAAGAGATTACATACAGGTATATACGTATATACTATATACAGGAGATGACATACAGTTGTATACTATATATAAGGGAGATGACAAACATGTATATACTGAGGGGAAAATGAGAGGTTTGAGGTGAAAATGAAAAGGTGTGAGTGCAAAATGAGAGGAGTGAGGGAAAATAGTGGAGTGATCAGAAAATGACAGATGTGAGGTCGAAATGTCAAGTGTTAGGGGGGAATGAGAGGAGTGAGGGGGAAATAAGAGGAGTGAGGGGGAAAATGAGAGGTGTAAGGGAGAAAATGAGAGATGTGAGGGGGAAAATGAGAGGCGTGATGGGAAAATAAGAGAAGTGAGGTGCTATAACTAACCACAGATATTTACTATGCCCAGGCAACGCCGGGCTCTTCAGCTAGTATATATATATGTGTGAATTGCCGGCTTTTCTAGAGAACACCGCTGCGTATTTCTCGCAAGTCACATGCATGGTCCGTGTGTAATCCGTAATTTTCTCACCCCCATAGACTTTCATTGGCGCATTTTTTGCGCAATACCCTGACAAACGCAGCATGCTGCAATTTTCTACGGCCGTACAAGACCGTATAATACAGATCCGTAAAATACGGCAGATAGGAGCTGGGCCATAGAGAATCATTGTACCGTATGCAATCCATATTTTCTGTGCCTCTCATACGTCTGTAAAACACGCCAGTGTGACGCCGGCCTTATACTCACCTAACGCCCATTCCATAAAGGACTTTATTCTAGCTGTGTGTTTATTTACAATATTATAGGTTTAGCAATAGAGTGGCGTCTTATAGAAAAGGCAGGCAAAGAGACAGAATTGGCACATCTAATAGATGCGCCATTTCTGGGGCGACTGCAAGCTTCTATTTTTAGGCTGGGGGAGCAATATTTATGGCCCTTTATCAGCCTGAGAATACCAGCTCCCAACTGTTGCTTGGCTGGTTGTCAAACATGGGGGTAGACAATACGTTGTTTTTTTTTCATTTATTTAAATATTTTAAAAAAACTGTATGGTGACCAAACTATTTTTGATAACCAACCTTGCTAAAGCTGACAGCTGAGGGTTGAAGCCCGCAGCAGTGAATTTTGCCTGGCTGGTTATCAAAAATACAGGGGAACCCACATCGATTTTTTATTTTTTTTTAAATTATTTATTTAGAGCCCCGGTTGATGAATACTCCCAATAGTAGTTTCATCAGTCGACGCCAGTGATTGGAGGTAAACTTTATACCGCACATCACATCTGCAGGCTCACAATGTTGTTTGACAACATGGGAACTGCGGATGTCTGACCGGTAATAATGATTTTACCCCCAATCAGAGGCAGTGTTTGCTATGCTGTCATGCACATGACAATGTGGCAAACACTGGATGTTCGGGCCCCCCATTCAAGTGAATGGGATTTGGGTTCGGGTACTGTTCTGGTATCTCAACCAATGAACCAAACTTTTTAACTGTTCGCCGAACCTGCTGGACCCAAACAACCAGGGATTCATGCATCACAAATCCTGATACAGCTCAAAAGATGGAAAGTAAAAAAAAAAAATAGGGATCTCGGAAAAAGATATGGCAACACAAAACGATTTTTTAAACAAATTTCTAAATTGATTTAAGCCATTAACTAATAAAAAAAACTGTACACATTTGGTGTTGCCAAAATCATTCTAACCCATCTTGATTTTCCAGGTATTTTTGATGCCCAATGAAAACCATAAAAAAACTAAGCACAAAAAGCAATGGTAGAAATGCTTTCTTTTCGTCCTATTTAAACAAAAGGTTATTTTGTGGAAATGCATTCTTTTTTAGAAATTCTCTTTTATCTAATGAATGTCTAGGAACCCTAAGTAACATATATCATCTTTACAATATTTTGAAACATTGGCAAGAATCCTAATGACTCACTCGAGATAGTTTGTTTATACCACTCTTACCAGTGACAACCTGAGAATTGCCTGTATTTTTTCTAACATACCATATTCCTTTAATCAAAGTAATCAAAGTCAGATTCTAGTATCTAGAATGCTATGCCTTACACTTATATCTTTGTAGGTATAACTGTGTCATTCTAGTTAAGTATTAATTCATGCATTTTATGGTGTTTGTGCACATGAAAGAAGTCCTGTCTGTAATGTATATATGCACATTGCTACATATAAATAAGTGTAATTGGATAAATCTGCTTGTGTTTGTACAGATTTAGTTTTGAAGTACGCCTTAGATGAGGGGTGGCAGTTCTGATCCTCAAGAGCTATTTTAGAAACCAATTCTCTGTCAAGTCATATGAATGACAGAGAGCAATCTCAGTACTATACATGTGAAAAAGTAAAAACTTTACAATTATTGAAACTACTTATGTTTTAAAGCTTTTTAGCAAGGTGATTCTCTTCAAATGAATCAATGTTATGATTATATTGACACAATTATCAAGAAAAGTAAAATTTTATAACTATCAGTTTGCTATTGGCTCAGTATTTTGTTTGTCTGTAGAATTTATGTAGCATTGTTTACTAGGGTTGAGCGAAACGGATCGGTCAATTTCATAAATCGCCGACTTTCGGCAAAGTCGGGTTTCGTGAAACCCGAGCCGATCCCAGTGTGGGATCAGCCATGCGGTCGGCGATCTTCGCGCCAAAGTTGCATTTCATATGACGTGTTCAGCGCCATTTCTCAGCCAATGAAGGAGGACGCAGAGTGTGGGCAGCGTGATGACATAGGTCTCGGTCCCCACCATCTTAAAGAAGGGCATGATAGTGATTGGCTTGCTTTCAGCGGCGTCACAGGGGCTATAAAGGGGCGTGCACGCTGACCGCCATCTTACTTCTGCCGATCGTAGCAAAGGGAGAGGTTGCTGCAGCTTCGTCAGAAGCAGGAATATTGTTAGGGACAGGGGTGAACCTAGCCTCTCTGCTGCCTGAAGCGAATGGAAAAATGGCACCCCCCCACCACAGTCCCTGCTGGAGGGGGGGCGGGAAGGAGGGAGGGAGGAGGGGGGGCGGGAACTTGACCCCGGAGTTTTATAAAAAAAAAACTAGCAGCGCAAATCCAGTTACCGTATATACTCGAGTATAAGCTGACCCGAGTATAAGCCGACCCCCCTAATTTTGGGAAAAGTTAATTACTCGAGTATAAGCCTAGGGTGGAAAGTGCAGCAGCTACCGGTAAATTTCAAAAGTAAAAATAGATACCAATAAAAGTAAAATTAAATGAGACATCAGTAGGTTAAGTGTTTTTGAATATCCATATTGAATCAGGAGCCTCATATAATGCTCCATAAAGTTTGATGGGCCCCATTAGATGCTCCATATTAAAATATGCCCCATATAATCCTGCATAAAGGGTAATAAGGGCCCCATAAGATGCTCCATAGAGATATTTGCCCTATATAGTGCTGCACAAGTGCTATGGCCCCATAAGATATAAGTATAATTGACTCCCCATAGTCCTCCATAGTATAATAGACTCCCCATAGTCCTCCATATAGTATAATATATTCCCTCTAATCCTCCATATAGTATAACGCACTCCCCATAGTCCTCCATAGAGTATAATACACTCCCCATAGTCCTCCATAGAGTATAATACACTCCCATAGTCCTCCAGAGTATAATGCAGTCCCCATATAGAATATAATAATGACATATAGTATAACGCAACCCCCCATAGAATATAATGCAGCCCCCCCATAGAACATAATGCAGTCCCCAACAGAATATAATGCAGTCCTACAGCATTATGGCCACCATGTACTGATATATATTGTATTCATGGGTGTGGAGAGCAGTGAATATTCATTCCCTTTAGTAGCGGGCACATGTGATCGCCTAGCAGCAGGAAGCCTGCAGCTGCGGCTACTGTGGCCGCTATTAAAGTGAAGTGAATATTCACTGCTCTCAACTCCTATAGTCCCTCCCATCTCTCGGCACCGGCTTCAGTGCATAGTGGTGGGAGCGCCTATGGGCGTGGGGAGCAGTGACTATGAATTTCTCTTTAGCAGCGGGCACAGGCTTTAGGCGTAGCAGCCGACTCCTGCCTCCTGTCACCCACTGCTCTTTCTTCACTGGCACCGGGCGAGCCCCTTTGACTCACGGGCCCCATAGCAGCTACATGGTGTGCTGCTATTAGCGACACGCCACTGGCAGGGGGCAGGGGCGGACTCTAATAGCTTGTTGCCCCTGTTCAAGAAATGAGTCTGGGCCCCCCTTCCTGCCTGATACACTGCTTATGATGATGGCAATCTGGCAATGGCACCCCGGAGCCTCGGGCTCTGAGAAACAAGTCAGATTGCCCACATTATTACTGCCCTGCAAGCAGGGGCGTACATAGCAATCACAGGGCCCCCATAGCAAAAGTTCTATTTTGGGCCCCACAACTCTAAAAAATATATATATTTATATTTTTTCACTGAGATGGATATATATATATATATATAGTGTGTGTTTGTAATAAATATATGTTACACATAGATACACATACATATACCTTATATGCAAACACACATACTGCAGTGTACATACATACAGATACACATACATATACCGTACATACATACACACCCTGTACATACATACACACACATAAATATGCCATACATACATACACACAGATACACATACATATACTGTATATGCAAACACTCACATATACCATACATACACACAGATACACATATATATACTGTCATACATACATGTACTATACATACACACACGCATATACCGTACACATACCGTACACACATACCGTACATACATATACTGTACATACACACAGATACACATACCGTCATACATACACGCATATACCATACATACACAGATACACATACATATACCGTACATGCATACAGGTACACATACTCGTACCGTACTTACATATACAGTTATATACACAAAGTATACACAACCGTACACACAGACATACACATATACTGTACATACATGCACATAAACATACATACCATATATACATACAAATATATCGCACATATTATACACAGACATACACATACTGTACATGCATACACAGATACACACAGAAGCATACACATAGATACACACACACACACACACACACACTGTACATACACAGATGCACATACATACATAAACAAGCATATACATACACACATACTGATCTTGTATAGGTGATCAGAGGAGCCTTGGAGGAGGGCAGTTCAGCTGGAGAGGGCTGCAGACCCCACTATGGGGGATGGGGCACAGAGCAGACAGCACTAATATCAGCCCCTTGGTGCTCCCCTGCTGTCCTGTGCAGTGAGCCTCCTCCCCCATCTCTTCACAGTGAGGATGGAGATGCTGCAGCCTGCTGGGAACAGAGCAGTGGAGGGAGAAGACACACTGTAAGTCCTGCTCTCCCACCACTGATGTTCCTGCGTGCTGTGCTGCGGGGCCCCTGACTGAGTACTCACCAGTAGGGTTGAGCGAAACGGGTCGTTCATTTTCAAAAGTCGCCGACTTTTGGCAAAGTCGGGTTTCATGAAACCCGATCCGACCCCTGTGCGTGGTCGGCCATGCGGTACGCGACTTTCGCGCCAAAGTCGCGTTTCAATGACGTGAAAAGCGCCATTTCTCAGCCAATGAAGGTGAACGCAGAGTGTGGGCAGCGTGATGACATAGGTCCTGGTCCCCACCATCTTAGAGAAGGGCATTGCAGTGATTGGCTTGCTGTCTGCGGCGTCACAGGGGCTATAAAGGGGCGTTCCCGCCGACCGCCATCTTACTGCTGCTGATCTGAGCTTAGGGAGAGGTTGCTGCCGCTTCGTTAGAAGCAGGGATAGCGTTAGGAAGGGTCCATTAACCACCAAACCGCTTGTGCTGTAGCGATTTCCACTGTCCAACACCACCTTCGGTGTGCAGGGACAGCGGAAGCTACATTTTTTTTTTTCCTCAGCGCTGTAGCTCATTGGGCTGCACTAGAAGGCTCCCTGATAGCTGCATTGCTGTGTGTATGCCACTGTGCAAACCAACTGCTTTTTTCAAAGCACAAATCCTCTTGTTCCTTCCTTTCTGCACAGCTATCTTTTTTGTTTGTCCACACTTTTTATTTAATTTGTGCATCAGTCCACTCCTTATTGCTGCCTGCCATACCTGGCTGAGATTACTGCAGGGAGATAGTAATTGTAGGACAGTCCCTGTTTTTTTTTTTTTGTGGGAGATTAAGATTGGCATTTCTGCTAGAGTGCCATCCCTGTGTGTGCCATCTCTCACTCAGTGGGCCATAGAAAGCCTATTAATTTTTTTTTTTTATTTGGGTTCTAAAATCTACCTGAAAAAAAATCACTACATCAATCAGTGGGAGAAAAATATTGGCCTCAGGGCTTGTGTGCCACTCCTGACTCCTGTGTGTGCCATCTCTCACTCAGTGGGCCATAGAAAGCCTATTAATTTTTTTGCTTGATTTGGGTTCTAAAATCTACCTGAAAAAAAATCACTACATCAATCAGTGGGAGAAAAATATTGGCCTCAGGGCTTGTGTGCCACTCCTGACTCCTGTGTGTGCCATCTCTCACTCAGTGGGCCATAGAAAGCCTTTTTTTATTATTATTATTTGGTTTCTAAATTGTCCCTGAAAAAATCATTTTATCTTATTTGGTTTCTAATGTCTCCCTGGAAAAAAAATAAAATAAAATAGGTGGGAGATTAATATTGACATTTGTGCTTGAGTGACAGTCCTGCGTGTGTGGCATCTCTGTGATTTGGTGCCACAGAAAACAGAGTGTGTAACATTGGGCCTGATTTTCCTTGTGGTCTCACCAACCTGTAAAGGGATATTGAAATCATACTGAAGTTATAGCTCACCGTGTAAGTTGTTTGACAGCAACAAATAAAGTTACTTTGGTTAAGTTTTTAAAACAATGAGGAAGTCTTGTACAAGAGGCCGTGGGCGTTCATTGTCAGCTGGTAATGATGGTAGTGGTAGTGGAGCATCAGGTGGTCGTGGGGATAAAAATATTCCACCTAAGTCTGGAGCTGTGGAGCCAGGTTCGTTGTCTGGCTACACAAGGCCTCGAACGCTCTCTTTTCTGGGAGTAGGAAAACCGCTTTTAAAGCCGGAGCAGCAACAGCAAGTTTTGGCTTACCTTGCAGACTCAGCCTCTAGCTCTTTTGCCTCCTCTTCTGAAACTGGTAAATGTAAAAACAGCGCCTCGCTTGTGGATGTTCACGGTCAGGGACAAGTCGCTTCCTTGTTCTCTTCAGCAAAAACAACAACAAGAGAGAAGGATGCAGCAGGCGACACAACGGGTTACTCCATGGAGCTCTTTACACATACCGTCCCTGGCTTAGAAAGTGAAACACTTAACAGGCCATGCCCATTACAAGTAGATTCTGACATGGAGTGCACTGATGCACAGCCACAGCCAGAGTACTATGCTGCTCCTTTGACTCAGACCACAACATTGCCCTCTCAGGGTACTGATCCACAATCAGACCCTGATGAGACTATGTTGCCCCACCACGAACGCAATACCACCGACCGACACGGTGACACAGACGAAGTTGCACACGAGCTCGAAGAGGAGGTAATAGATGACCCAGTTGTTGACCCCGATTGGCAGCCATTGGGGGAACAGGGTGCAGGCGGCAGTAGTTCAGAAGCGGAGGTGGAGGAGGGGCTGCAGCAGGCATCAACATCGCAACAGGTTCCATCTGCCGGTCCCGTATCTGGGCCAAAACGCGTGTCAAAGCCAAAACCTGTTGGAGGACAGCGTGGCCATCCGGTTAAAGCTCAGTCTGCAATCCCTGAAAAGGGATCCGATGCTAGGAAGAGTGCAGTCTGGCATTTTTTTAAACAACATCCAATTGATCAGCGCAAAGTCATCTGTCAAAAATGTTCAACTAGCTTAAGCAGAGGTCAGAATCTGAAAAGTCTCAATACTAGTTGCATGCATAGACACTTAACCACCATGCATTTTCAAGCCTGGACTAACTACCAAATGTCCCTTAAGGTTGTAGCACCCTCGGCCAATGAAGCTAGTCAGCAACGCAACATCCCTTCCGTCACTGTAAGGCCACCATTTTCCGCACCACCGGCAGTATCTGTGCAGGTTTCTTTGCCAGCCAAAAGCAGTCAGGGTCAGGGAATCACCAGTTTTGTAGGAGGAAATATTGCATCTAGGGCACCGGCGGAAAAAATACCGTCTCCAACCGTCTCTCAGTCTGCCATGTCCACCGGCACACCCGAAAGTTCCACGATCTCCAGCTCTCCAGTCCAGCTCACCCTACATGAGACTCTGGTTAGAAAAAGGAAGTACTTATCCTCGCATCCGCGTACACAGGGTTTTAACGCCCACATAGCTAGACTAATCTCGTTAGAGATGATGCCCTACCGTTTAGTTGAAAGCGAAGCTTTCAAAGCCCTGATGGAGTACGCTGAACCACGATACGAGCTACCCAGTCGACACTTTTTTTCCAGAAAAGCCATCCCAGCCCTGCACCAGCATGTTAAACAGCGCATCGTCCATGCACTCAGGCAATCTGTGAGTACAAAGGTGCACCTGACTACAGATGCATGGACCAGTAGGCATGGCCAGGGATGTTATGTGTCCATCAAGGCACACTGGGTGAATGTGGTGGACGCAGGGTCCACAGGGGACATCAATGCTACTGGCAAGCGTCAGCAGGCTGTATTGACTATGAAGTGTTTGGGCGACAACAGACACACCGCGGAAGTTCTGTCCGAGTTCTTGCAACAAGAAACGCAGTCGTGGCTGGGCACAGTAGATCTTGAGGCAGGCAAGGTAGTGAGTGATAACGGAAGGAATTTCATGGCTGCCATCTCCCTTTCCCAACTGAAACACATTCCTTGCCTGGCTCACACCTTAAACCTGGTGGTGCAGTGCTTATTGAAAACTTATCCTGGGTTCTCCGACCTGCTCCTCAAAGTGCGTGGACTTTGCTCACATATCCGACGTTCGCCTGTACACTCCAGCCGTATGCAGACCTATCAGCGGTCTCTGAACCTTCCCCAGCATCGCCTAATCATAGACGTTGCAACAAGGTGGAACTCAACACTGCACATGCTTCAGAGACTGTGCCAACAGAGGCGGGCTGTTTTTGTGGGAGGATACACATACACGGGCAGGCAGTAGGATGGCAGACATGGAGTTGTCTGGTGTGCAGTGGTCGAAGATACAAGACATGTGTCAAGTCCTTAAGTGTTTTGAGGAATGCACAAGGCTGGTTAGTGCAGACAACGCCATAATAAGCATGAGCATCCCCCTAATGTGTCTGCTGATGCAAAGTTTGACGCACATAAAGGGTCAGGCTTCTGCACCAGAGGAAGAGGAAAGCCTTGATGACAGTCAGCCATTGTCTGGTCAGGGCAGTGTACAGGACGAGGTAGCGGGCGAAGAGGAGGTGGAGGACGAGGAGGATGATGGGGATGAGTTTATTTTTAATGAGGAAGCTTTCCCAGGGGGCACTGGAAATTGGTTTCGTGGCAAGGCCGGGTTCTGGTTTTTTGAGGGACACAAGGGACGTAGATTTGCCTGAAACTGCCTCTCAACTTATCACAACCGGAGATTTGTCAACTGGAACTTTGGCCCACATGGCGGATTATGCCTTACGTATCCTAAAAAGGGACACACGCATTACGAAAATGATGAACGATGACGATTACTGGTTGGCCTGCCTCCTTGATCCACGCTATAAAGGCAAATTGCAAAATATTATGCCACATGAGAACTTGGAACTAATATTAGCAACCAAACAATCAACTCTTGTTGACCGTTTGCTTCAGGCATTCCCAGCACACATCGCACGTGATCGTTCTCACACGAGCTCCAGGGGCCAGCAGACTAGGAGTGTTAGGGGTGCACACATCAGAAGTGGCGTTGGACAGAGGGGTTTTCTGACCAGGTTGTGGACTGATTTTGCTATGACCGCAGACAGGACAGGTACTGCTGCATCAATTGAAAGTGACAGGAGACAACATTTGTCCAGTATGGTTACTAACTATTTTTCTTCCCTTATCGATGTTCTCCCTCAACCGTCATTCCCATTTGATTACTGGGCATCAAAATTAGACACCTGGCCAGAATTGGCAGAATATGCATTGCAGGAGATTGCTTGCCCGGCAGCTAGTGTCCTATCAGAAAGAGTATTCATTGCTGCAGGTTCCATATTAACCGAAAAAAGGACTCGTCTGGCTACCCAAAATGTTGATGATCTAACATTCATTAAAATGAACCACAACTGGATTTCGAAATCTTTTGCCCCACCTTGCCCGGCCGACACCTAGCTTTCCTATGAAAAGCTCTTGCCTGTGGACTACTGTGAAATACTTTTCTAATGTCTAATTTGCTGCAGCTGATTGTCCAGCATACGACATGTTTACACCTCCCTAAATGGCCAAACTCCCCACACGGGGCCGTGGTATCGCGACTTGGCGCAAGCACCCGTGAGACTGCTGTTTGTCTGAAGAGGTGGGTGTGCTCGCTTTTGGTCGACGGCATTGCTACTGGGTCCCTCATAGTACAATAAAGTGTCTCTGGCGGTGGTGGTGCGCACCCAACGTCAGACACACTATTGTAACATGAGGGGCCCTGGGCCTGTACCGCCGGCCACAAGAGAGTTCACCCACCCCCAGGTCAAACATTGCTCTACCACTTCCACAGTTATCTCTCACACTTCCACCAATGTTTAGTCTATGCGCTGACATCCTTCCATACCTGCCACTGACAATACCATTGTGTTGACATGTATGATGGTACTTAACATAGTCAGGGGCAGTGTCCTCTATTTACCACAGTAAATACTTTGCGCTAAATTAGTAGGTCTGAAACAACGCAGAGGATCCCACCCCTGAACCTAATGATTGCACCCTTTAGTGTTTTTGTTTTGTTTTAATGCGAGACATTCACATTTAATTGTTGTTTTTGACTACTAACTGGCAGACACTCATTACAATCGGCCTCCGTTGACCAGACCACTGCTGCCCGTGTACCCCTGGAACCAATTATAAAGTGCCAACAGCCAGCCCATTTTATTATGTTAGGCCTTCGAAGCCTGTCTGCGGTCCCACCTTCCACTAGGCCTCCAATGACCAGACCACTGCTGCCCGTGTCCCCCTGGAACCAATTATAAAGTGCCTACAGCCAGCCCATTTTATTATGTTAGGCCTTGGAAGCCTGTCTGCGGTCCCTCCTTCCACTAGGCCTCCACTCACCTGACCACTGCTGCCCGTGTCCCCCTGGAACCAATTATAAAGTGCCTACAGCCAGCCCATTTTATTATGTTAGGCCTTCGAAGCCTGTCTGCGGTCCCACCTTCCACTAGGCCTCCAATGACCAGACCACTGCTGCCCGTGTCCCCCTGGAACCAATTATAAAGTGCCTACAGCCAGCCCATTTTATTATGTTAGGCCTTGGAAGCCTGTCTGCGGTCCCTCCTTCCACTAGGCCTCCACTCACCTGACCACTGCTGCCCGTGTCCCCCTGGAACCAATTATAAAGTGCCTACAGCCAGCCCATTTTATTATGTTAGGCCTTGGAAGCCTGTCTGCGGTCCCTCCTTCCACTAGGCCTCCACTGACCTGACCACTGCTGCCCGTGTACCCCTGGAACCAATTCTAAAGTGCCTACAGCCAGCCCATTTTATTATGTTAGGCCTTCGAAGCCTGTCTGCGGTCCCTCCTTCCACTAGGCCTCCACTGACCTGACCACTGCTGCCCGTGTCCCCCTGGAACCAATTATAAAGTGCCTACAGCCAGCCCATTTTATTATGTTAGGCCTTCGAAGCCTGTCTGCGGTCCCTCCTTCCACTAGGCCTCCAATGACCAGACCACTGCTGCCCGTGTACCCCTGGAACCAATTATAAAGTGCCTACAGCCAGCCCATTTTATTATGTTAGGCCTTCGAAGCCTGTTTGCGGTCCCTCCTTCCACTAGGCCTCCAATGACCAGACCACTGCTGCCCGTGTACCCCTGGAACCAATTATAAAGTGCCAACAGCCAGCCCATTTTATTATTTTAGGCCTTCGAAGCCTGTCTGCGGTCCCTCCTTCCTCTAGGCCTCCAATGACCAGACCACTGCTGCCCCTGTCCCCCTGCAACCAATTATAAAGTGCCTACAGCCAGCCCATTTTATTATGTTAGGCCTTGGAAGCCTGTCTGCGGTCCCTCCTTCCACTAGGCCTCCACTGACCTAACCACTGCTGCCCGTGTCCCCCTGGAACCAATTATAAAGTGCCTACAGCCAGCCCATTTTATTATGTTAGGCCTTGGAAGCCTGTCTGCGGTCCCTCCTTCCACTAGGCCTCCAATGACCAGACCACTGCTGCCCGTGTCCCCCTGGAACCAATTATAAAGTGCCAACAGCCAGCCCATTTTATTATGTTAGGCCTTGGAAGCCTGTCTGCGGTCCCTCCTTCCACTAGGCCTCCAATGACCAGACCACTGCTACCCGTGTCCCCCTGGAACCAATTATAAAGTGCCTACAGCCAGCCCATTTTATTATGTTAGGCCTTGGAAGCCTGTCTGCGGTCCCTCCTTCCACTATGCCTCCACTGACCTGACCACTGCTGCCCGTGTACCCCTGGAACCAATTATAAAGTGCCAACAGCCAGCCCATTTTATTATGTTAGGCCTTCGAAGCCTGTCTGCGGTCCCTCCTTCCACTAGGCCTCCAATGACCAGACCACTGCTGCCCGTGTCCCCCTGGAACCAATTATAAAGTGCCTACAGCCAGCCCATTTTATTATGTTAGGCCTTGGAAGCCTGTCTGCGGTCCCTCCTTCCACTAGGCCTCCAATGACCAGACCACTGCTGCCCGTGTACCCCTGGAACCAATTATAAAGTGCCAACAGCCAGCCCATTTTATTATGTTAGGCCTTGGAAGCCTGTCTGCGGTCCCTCCTTCCACTAGGCCTCCAATGACCAGACCACTGCTGCCCGTGTACCCCTGGAACCAATTATAAAGTGCCAACAGCCAGCCCATTTTATTATGTTAGGCCTTCGAAGCCTGTCTGCGGTCCCTCCTTCCACTAGGCCTCCACTGACCTGACCACTGCTGCCCGTGTCCCCCTGGAACCAATTATAAAGTGCCTACAGCCAGCCCATTTTATTATGTTAGGCCTTGGAAGCCTGTCTGCGGTCCCTCCTTCCACTAGGCCTCCACTGACCTGACCACTGCTGCCCGTGTCCCCCTGGAACCAATTATAAAGTGCCTACAGCCAGCCCATTTTATTATGTTAGGCCTTGGAAGCCTGTCTGCGGTCCCTCCTTCCACTAGGCCTCCACTGACCTGACCACTGCTGCCCGTGTACCCCTGGAACCTATTTTACAGTGCATAGAGCCTATTTTTTTATTTTATTTAATATTAATACAGCCATGATGGACTACGCTGTACCACGCTATGAGCTACCCAGTTGACAATTCTTTTGCGAGAAAAGCCATCCCACCCCTCCACCAGCATGTTAAAGACCACATTGTCCTTTCATTCTGTCAATCTGTGAGTCCAAAGGTACACCTGACAACAGACACATGGAGCGGTAGGCATGGCCACGGAAGGTTACGTGTCCTTTGTGGCGCAATGGGTTAATGTATTGGATGCATGGTCCACACAGGGGACAGCCTGGTAAGTCTGTCTGCAGTCCCTAATTCAAGTTGTCCTCAAATGAATAAATCTGAGCTTCCACCTTCTGGCTCTCATTAAGTGCTGTTTTTTAAAAGATTGTTGGTTCCGGCCTACTAACGGTGTCTGCCCCTGCCTGGTGTTGTCCTCAACTGAATAAAGCTGAGCTTCTACCTTCTGGCTCTGATTAAGCTTTTTTTTTTCTTTTTTTTTTTAATTGCTGGATGGGGCCTAATACCTCTGTTTGCTGCTCCCTGGTGTTTGTCCTCAACTGAATAAAGCTGAGCTTCTACCTTCTGGCTCTCATTAAGTGCTGTTTTTTAAAAGATTGGTGATTCCGGCCTACTAACGGTGTCTGCCCCTGCCTGGTGTTGTCCTCAACTGAATAAAGCTGAGCTTCTACCTTCTGGCTCTCATTAAGTGCTGTTTTTTAAAAAATTGGTGGTTCCGGCCTACTAACAGTGTCTGCCCCTGCCTGGTGTTGTCCTCAACTGAATAAAGCTGAGCTTCTACCTTCTGGCTCTCATTAAGTGCTGTTTTTTAAAAAATTGGTGGTTCCGGCCTACTAACGGTGTCTGCCCCTGCCTGGTGTTGTCCTCAACTGAATAAAGCTGAGCTTCCACCTTCTGGCTTTTGGCCTACAGTAGCAAATATTAAACTGCATTTGGCCTATTAGTGTGTTTGGGCCCTTAAAACAGTGTCTGCTGCTCCTGGGTTTGCTACTCCACTCAACAAAGCAATGCCGCCTGTTTAGTCCTGTTACCAATTTTGAACTGCATTTAGCCTACTTTATTCTTTGGCCCTATATCTGTTTCCTCCTCATCCTGCCCATTCCCCAGCCACTGCTAGATGAGTCTGCTGGTACATTGACCTAGACCACTACATTCCCCTTGCACTCTACACAGCCAGAATCTGACCCTGCTGAAAGTAAGGTTCCCCTTCCCGCATGTTATACCACCTTACACAGGGACAAAGAGGAAGGTGCAGATGAAAGTGCAGGTTCCTTCATCAGGTGGGGGGGGCATACTCGTTGGTGACGTCACTGGCACAGGGCCCCTCAGAGTACGCAAAAGTGTCGCAGCTGGTGGGAGGCGCCCCCGCCGTGCAAACACACCGCTGTACTTTGAGGGGCCCTGTGCCAGTGCCAATGCCAATGAGGGGGCCTCCCTGCTTGCTTAGGATCACAGCACTTGCAAACTTGACATACTTACCTCTCACTGCTCCACCGCCATGATGTAGTCCACGTTTCCTGGGCCCACTAAAAGCTTGAACCAGCCCTACCCTCCACAACTTTTGCAAAATGACCCCCAAGTTCCAATGCCCAACTATTATTATAAAGTTAATTAAGATTGACAAGCTTCAGAAACAAGAGTGGATGTTTTTGGCATTAAAATGGGCACTGTAGGTGTTTTCCTGGCCTCCACTCACTGCCGACTATGCTTCCCCATTGACTTGCATTGGGTTTCGTGTTTCGGTCGATCCCCGACTTTTAGCGATAATCGGCCGACTGCACTCGACTCGACTCTGGACAAAGTCGGGTTTCACAAAACCCGACTCGACCTTAAAAAGATGAAAGTCGCTCAACCCTACTCACCAGTCTCCATTGGGACGCGCCATGCAGGAGAACAGAGACAGCAGCCAGTGAGCGCTCTCCTCAGTCTGGTGAGGAAAGCGTTAATTGGCCAGCGTCTCTCCCTGCATGACACGCCCCCCTTTTGAAGTCCTGCACTTCCCGCGCCACTCTCTCCCCAGCTGAGGGTGTTGGCAGGATTAGAGGAGGGAGTGACAGGGGCCTGATGCTACATGATACGGGGCCTGCCTGCAGGGGCCACCCTCCACCTCTCGGCCCCAGAGCAGTGGCATTGGCGGTATGTCCGCTCCTGGCTGGGGGCCCCTAGGGGCCGGGTACTACAGAAACTGCCGCCCCCTCTCTTCTGCCGCCTGAGCCAAAGAGCTCAAATCGCCTAATGGTAGCAGCGTCACTGGTTAGGGAGGAAATATAAACCCCCAAACCACTTGTGCTGTAGCGATTTCCACTGTCCAACACCACCTTTTCTTTGCAGGGACAGTGGAGGCTAGATTTCTGTGCATCAGCTCTGTAGCTTATAAGGCTCCCTGATAGCTGCATTGCTGTTTGTACGCCGCTGTGCAAACCAACTGCTTTTTTAAAAGCACAAATCCTGTTGCTTCTTTCTGCACAGTTCTCTTGTTTCTTTGTTTGTCCACACTTTTGTGTGCAGCAGTCCTTTTTACTGCTGGCTGCCATACTTGTCCTGAGATCATTGTAGGGAGATTGTTATTGTAGCACAGTCCCTTTTTATATATATATATATATATATATATATATATATATATATATATATATATATATATATATATATATATACTAGCCACTGTCTGCCACTGAAGCTATGTAGTGTAATACAGTGGGCCTGATTTTCCCAGCAGTCTCCCACACCTATAAAGGGAAATTTCTATTGCCACTAAGGGCATCTGCGTCAGTCCTGTTTGCGGCATATCTGTCAGCCACTTTCTGACACTGAAACTGTGTAGTGTAATACAGTGGGCCTGATTTTCCCAGCAGTCTCCCACACCTATTAAGGGAAATTTCTATTGCCACTAAGGGCATCTGTGTCAGTCCTGTTTGTGGCATATCTGTCAGCCACTTTCTGACACTGAAAATCTGTAGTGTAATACAGTGGGCCTGATTTTCCCAGCAGTCTCCCACACCTATAAAGGAAGATTTAAATTCACAACAGGTTTACGTACACCTTCTACCTGGTTTTACAGTACCATATAACGGTTGTTAGTTTGGTTACATTTTTCCAAGAATGAGGAAGTCTGGTGGAAGAGGTCGTGGCCATGGGCGGTCATTGCCAGCTGGTAATGATAGTAGCGGTGGTGGAGCATCAGGTGGTCGTGGGAAAAGCAAAATAGCACCTAAGTCTCGAGTTGTTAAGCCAGCGTCATCGTCTGGCTACACAAGGCCTCAAACGCTCCCTTTTCTGAGAGTAGGAAAACCGCTTTTAAAGCCGGAGCAGCAGGAAAACGTTTTGGCTTTCCTTGCTGACTCTGCCTCTAGCTCTTTCGCCTCCTCTTCGGAAAGTGCAAAATTTAAAAGCAGCGCGTCGTCAGTGGATGCTCCCGGTCAGGAACAAGTCGCTTCCTTCACCCAGAACAACAGTGAAGGATGCGTCAGGCGACACAACAGGTTACTCCATGGAGCTCTTTAAACATACCGTGCCTGGGTTAGAAAGGGAAATAGTTAACAGCCCACTAGAAGATGATTCGGACATGGAGTGCACTGATGCACAGCCACAGCTAGATTATTATGCTGTTCCATTGACTCAGATCACAACATTGCCCTCGCAGTGTACTGAGCCACAATCTGACCCTGATGAGACTATGGTGCCCCGTCCCGAACGCTATAGCACCGGCTTACACGGTGACACAGGGGAAGGTGCACAGGACATAGAAGAGGAGGTGATAGATGACCTAGTTGTTGACCCCGATTGGCAGCCATTGGGGGAACAGGGTGCCGCTGGCAGTAGCTCTGAAGCGGAGGAGGAGGAGCCGCAGCAGGCATCAACATTGCAAAAGCTTTCATCTGGCAGGCCCGTATCTGGCCAAAAACGTGTGTCAAAACCAAAAACATTTGTAGGACAGCGTGGCCATCTGGTTAAAGTAGCACAGTGTGCAATGCCTGAAAAGGTATTCGATAGTAGGAAGAGTGCAGTCTGGCAATTTTTTAACCAAGATCCGAATGATCAGTGCAAAGTGATCTGTAAGAAATGCTCAAGGACCTTTAGCAGAGGTCAGAATGTAAAAAAATTAAATACAACTTGCATGCGTAGACATTTAACCACCATGCACTTGCAAGCCTGGACTAACTACCAAACGTCTCATAACGTTGTTGCACCTGCTCACAATGAAGCTAGTCAGCAACGCTACATTCCTTCCCTCACTGTAAGCCCACCGTTTACGACACCACCTGCAGCAAATGTGGAGGTATCGTCGCAAGGCCAAAGCAGTCAGGGAATCACCAGGTTCTTGGTAGGAAACACAAACAGCAAGAATACCATCACCAACCCTCTCTGTCTGCCATGTCCACCACCACCCCCACTAGTTCCACCATATGCAGCTCTCCAGTCAAGCTCACCCTACAAGAGACTCTCGTTAGGAAAAGGAAGTACTCGTCCTCTCATCCGCGTACACAGGGTTTGAACGCCCACATTGCTAGACTAATCTCGTTAGAGATGATGCCCTACCGGTTGGTTGAAAGCGAAGCTTTCAAAGCCCTGATGGCCTATGCAGTACCATGCTATGACCTACACAGTCGACACTTCTTTGCGAGAAAAGCCATCCCAGCCCTCCACCAGCATGTCAAAGACCGCATTGTCCATGCACTCAGGCAATCTGTCAGTAGAAAGGTGCACCTCACAACAGATGCATGGATCAGTAGGCATGGCCAGGGACATTAGGTGTCCATCATGGCACACTGGGTTAATGTGGTGGATGCAGGGTCCACAGGGGACAGCCATATTGGGACAGTTCTGCCTAGCCCATGGTCTAGGAAACAGTTGGCTGTAGGCGTTCGCCACCCCTCGTCCACAGACCGCTGTCGCATGACCTCTCCATCCGCAGCTGCCAGTGTTGCACACGAGGTGTCCCATTATTGAACAGCTAGTGGTAAGCGTCAGCAGGCTGTGTTGGAAATGAAGTGTTTGGGCGACAACAGACACACCGCGGAAGTTCTGCCCAAGTTCTTGCAGCAAGAAACTCAGTCATGGCTGGGCAGTGTACATCCTGAGGCAGGCAAGGTAGTCAGTGATAACGGAAGGAATTTTATGGCTGCCATAGCCCTTTCACAACTGAAACACATACCTTGCCTGGCTCACACCTTGGACCTGGTGGTGCAGTGCTTCCTGAAAAGTTATCCAGGGTTACCCACCCTGCTTCTGAAGGTGCAAAGATTTTGCTCGCACATCCGCCGTTCGCCCGTACATTCCAGCCGTATGCAGAACCATCAGCGATCTTTGCAGCTTCCCCAGCACCGCCTAATAATCGACGTTGCAACAAGGTGGAACTCCACACTGCGCATGCTTCAGAGGCTATGCGAACAGAGGCATGCTGTTATGTATTTGTGGGAGGATACACATACACGGGCATGCAGTTGGATGGCAGACATGGAGTTGTCAGGTGTGCAGTGGTCGAAGCTACAAGACCTGTGTCAAGTCCTTCAGTGTTTTGAGGAATGCACACGCCTGGTTAGTGCAGACGACGCCATCATAAGCATGAACATCCCCCTAATGCGTCTGCTGAGGCAAAGTTTGACGCACATAAAGGAGCAGGCGTCTGCAGCCGAGGACGAGGGAAGCCTTGATGACAGTCAGCCATTGTCTGCTCAGGGAAGTCTCCCGGACGAGGTGGCGGACGAAGAGGAGGAGGACGAGGAGGATGATGGGGATGAATATTTATGGGAGGAGGAAGCTTCTCAGGGGGCAATAGAAACTGGTGGTGTTGCAAGGTCAGGTACAGGGTTTTTGAGGGAGACAAGTGATGTTGATTTGCCAGAAAGTGCTCCTCAACCCAGCACAAGCAGTGAATTGACACCTGGAACATTGGCCCACATGGCGGATTATGCCTTGTGTTTCCTAAAAAGGGACCCCCGCATTATCAAAATGATGACCGATGACGATTACTGGTTGGCCTGCCTCCTGGATCCACGCTATAAAGGGAATTTGCAAAATATCATGCCACATGAGAACCTTGAGCAAATATTGGCTACTAGTGTTGAGCATTCCGATACCGCAAGTATCGGGTATCGGTCGATACTTGCGGGTATCGGAATTCCGATACCGAGATCCGATACTTTTGTGGTATCGGGTATCGGTATCGAAACAACATTAATGTGTAAAATAAAGAATTAAAATAAAAAATATTGCTATACTCACCTCTCCGACGCAGCCTGGACCTCACCGAGGGAACCGGCAGCGTTCTTTGCTTAAAATGCGCGCGTTTACTTCCTTCCGTGACGTCATGGCTTGTGATTGGTCGCGTGCCACCCATGTGGCCGCGACGCGACCAATCACAGCAAGCCGTGACGTAATTTTCAGGTCCTCAATGCCTAATTCTAGGCATTCAGGATTTTAAAATTACGATCCGGCTTGTGATTGGTCGCGTCACGGTCACATGGGCGACGCGACCAATCACAAGCCGTGACGTCACGGGAGGCAGGAAACGCGCGCATTTTAAAATTATGTCACGGCTTGTGATTGGTTGCGTGCCGCCCATGTGACCGCGACGCGACCAATCACAGCAAGCCGTGACGTAATTTCAGGTCCTGTATGCCTAATTCTGCATTCAGGACCTGAAATTACGTCACGGCTTCCTGTGATTAGTCGCGTCGCGGTCACATGGGCGGCACGCAACCAATCACAAGCCGTGACGTAATTTTAAAATGCGCGCGTTTCCTGCCTCCCGTGACGTCACGGCTTGTGATTGGTCGCGTCGCCCATGTGACCGCGACGCGACCAATCACAAGCCGGAACGTAATTTTAAAATCTTGAATGCCTAGAATTAGGCATTGAGGACCTGAAAATTACGTCACGGCTTGCTGTGATTGGTCGCGTCGCGGCCACATGGGCGGCACGCGACCAATCACAAGCCGTGACGTCACGGAAGGAAGTAAACGCGCGCATTTTAAGCAAAGAACGCTGCTGGTTCCCTCGGTAAGGTCCAGGCTGCGTCGGAGAGGTGAGTATAGCAATATTTTTTATTTTAATTCTTTCTTTTACACATTAATATGGATCCCAGGGCCTGAAGGAGAGTTTCCTCTCCTTCAGACCCTGGGAACCATCAGGGATACCGTCCGATACTTGAGTCCCATTGACTTGTATTGGTATCGGGTATCGGTATCGGATTAGATCCGATACTTTGCCGGTATCGGCCGATACTTTCCGATACCGATACTTTCAAGTATTGGACGGTATCGCTCAACACTAGTGTTGAGCGATACCGTCCGATACTTGAAAGTATCGGTATCGGAAAGTATCGGCCGATACCGGCAAAGTATCGGATCCAATCCGATACCGATACCCGATACCAATACAAGTCAATGGGACTCAAGTATCGGACGGTATTCCTGATGGTTCCCAGGGTCTGAAGGAGAGGAAACTCTCCTTCAGACCCTGGGATCCATATAAATGTGTAAAATAAAGAATTGAAATAAAAAATATTGCTATACTCACCTGTCCGACGCAGCCTGGACCTCAGCGAGGGAACCGGCAGCGTTGTTTGTTTAAAATTCGCGCTTTTACTTGGTTACGTGAAGTCCCGGCTTGTGATTGGTCAGGGCGGCCATGTTGCCGGGACGCGGACCAATCACAGCAAGCCGTGACGAAATTACATCACGGCTTGCTGTGATTGGTCCGCGTCCAGGCAACATGGCCGCCATTAACCAATCACAAGCCGTGACGTCACGGGAGGCTGGACACGCGCGCTTTTTAAAATACGCGCATGTCCAGCCTCCCGTGACGTCACGGCTTGTGATTGGTCCGCATCCCGGCAACATGGCCGCCATTAACCAATCACAAGCCGTGACGTCACGGGAGGCTGGACATGCGCGTATTTTAAAAAGCGCGCGTGTCCAGCCTCCCGTGACGTCACGGCTTGTGATTGGTTAATGGCGGCCATGTTGCCGGGATGCGGACCAATCACAGCAAGCCGTGACGTAATTTCGTCACGGCTTGCTGTGATTGGTCCGCGTCCTGGCAACATGGCGCCGTGACCAATCATAAGCCGGGACGTCACTGGAGGCTGGACACGTGCGCTTTTTAAAATACGCGCATGTCCAGCCTCCCGGCTTGTGATTGGTTGCGTCTCCCATGTGACTGCGACGCAACCAATCACAAAGCCGGGACGTAATTTTAAAATCCTTAAGGACCTGAAATTACGTCACGGCTTGCTGTGATTGGTTGCGTTGCCCATGTGACTGCGACGCAACCAATCACAACGCCGGAACGTAATTTTAAAATCCTGAAGGACCTGAAATTACGTCACGGCTTGCTGTGATTGGTTGCGTCCCGGCCACATGGTCGGCACGCGACCAATCACAAGCCGGGACTTCAGTAAAGGAAAGAAAAGCGCAAATTTTAAACAAAGAACGCTGCCGCTTCCCTCGGTAAGGTGCAGGCTGCGTCGGAGAGGTGAGTATAGCAATATTTTTTATTTTAATTCTTTCTTTTACACATTTTTACATTAATGTTGTTTCGATACCGATACCCGATACCACAAAAATATCGGATCTCGGTATCGGAATTCCGATACAGCAAGTATCGGCCGATACCCGATACTTGCAGTATCGGAATGCTCAACACTACTCAACACTATTGGCTACCAAACAAGCAACTCTTGTAGACCGTTTGGTTCAGGCATTCCCAGCACACAGCAGCGGTGATGGTTCTCACACGAGCTGCAGGGGGCAACATGGCAGAGGTGTTAGAGGTGCACAAATCAGAAGTGGCATTGGACAGAGGGGTTTTATGACCAGGTTGTGGAGTGATTTCGCAATGACCGCAGACAGGACAGGTACTGCAGCATCAATTCAAAGTGACAGGAGACAACATTTGTCCAGTATGGTTACTAACTATTTTTCCTCCCTTATCGATGTTCTCCCTCACACGTCATTCCCCTTTGACTACTGGGCATCCAAAATAGACACCTGGCCTGAATTGGCAGAATATGCATTACAGGAGCTTGCTTGCCCAGCTGCTATTGTGCTATCAGAAAGAGTATTCAGTGCTGCTGGTTCAATACTGACCGAAAAAAGGACTCGTCTGGCTACCCAAAATGTTGATGATCTAACCTTCATTAAAATGAACCAATCATGGATTTCTAATTATTTTGCCCCACCTTTCCCTGCTGACACCTAGCTTTCCTGTAAAAAGGTCTTGCTTTGGACTCGTCTTACTGACTGCTCCAAATTCTCCATTTGCAGCTGCTGTATGTCCTCCATAGGCCATTTTTACACCTCCTAAATGGGCTGACTCCCCCCATGGGGCCGTGGTCACCACTTGGCACAAGCACCCGTGCGAGTGCCGTTTGGCTGAACAGGTGGGTGTGCCCACTTTTGGGCGACTGCACTGGCACAGGGTCCCTCATAGTACAATGAAGTGTCTCTGGCGGTGGTGGTGCACACCGCCGCCCACGAGAGAGTGTTCCCCCTCAGCTCAAACAGTGCTATACCGCTTGCAAAATTACCTCTCACTGCTCCACCACTGTTTAGTCTGTGCTGTTAAATCCTTCAATGGCACTGACAATACCAATTTGTTGACATGATTAATGCTAGTAAAAATATTCAGGGGCCCTGTCCTACATTTACGCCAGTTAATACTTTGCGCCAACTACCACTGTCTGCAAGTCAGCAGAGGAGCCCACCCCTGTACCTAGGTATGCCACCTGTTTATTTGTGAAATTTTTTTTTGCCAGACATTAACCTCACTTTATTATTTTGGCCTACTAACTGTGTCAGACACTCCTTACTAGAGTTGAGCGACTTTCATTTTTTTAAGATCGAGTCGGGTTTTGTGAAACCCGATTTTGTCCAGAGTCGAGTCGAGTGCAGTCGGCCGATTATCGCTAAAAGTCGGGGATCGACCGAAACACGAAACCCAATGCAAGTCAATGGGGAAGCATAGTCGGCAGTGAGTGGAGGCCAGGAAAACACCTACAGTGCCCATTTTAATGCCAAAAACATCCATTCTTGTTTCTGAAGCTTGTCAATCTTAATTAACTTTATAATAATAGTTGGGCATAGGGAATTGGGGGTCATTTGGCAAAAGTTGTGGGGGGAGTAGGGCCGGCTCAAGTTTTTCGTGGGCCCAGGAAATGCGGACTACGTCACGGCGGTGTTGCAGGGAAAGGTAAGTATTTCAACGTTGCAAGTGCTGTGATCCTGAGCAAGCAGGGGGGGCCCACTCGTTCGCATTGGCACTGGCACAGGGCCCCTCAAAGTACAGCGATGTGTGTTTGCATGGCGGGGGCGCCTCCCACCAGCAGCGACACTTTTGCGTACTCTGAGGGGCCCTGTGCCAGTGACGTCGCCAACGAGTATGCCCCCCCACCTGATGAAGGAACCTGCACTTTCATCTGCACCTTCCTCTCTGTCCCTGTGTAAGGTGGTATAACATGCGGGAAGGGGAACCTTACTTTCAGCAGGGTCAGATTCTGGCTGTGTAGAGTATAAGGGGAATGTAGTGGTCTAGGTCAATGTACCAGCAGACTCATCTAGCAGTGGCTGGGCAATGGGCAGGATGAGGAGGAAACAGATATAGGGCCAAAGAATAAAGTAGGCTAAATGCAGTTCAAAATTGGTAACAGGACTAAACAGGCGGCATTGCTTTGTTCAGTGGAGTAGCAAACCCAAGAGCAGCAGACACTGTTTCAAGGGCATAACCACACTAGTAGGCCAAATGCAGTTTAATATCTGATAGTATAGGGCGAAAGCCAGAATGTGGAAGCTCAGCTTTGTTCAGTTGAGGACAACACCAGGCAGGGGCAGACAGACACCTTTAGTAGGCCGGAACAGCCAATTGCATTTTTAAAAATGGTAATTTGGAACTGAAGGTAGAAGCTCAGCTTTATTCAGTTGAGGACAACACCAGGCAGGGGCAGACATTCACCTTTAGTAGGCCGGAACAGCCAATTGCATTTTTAAAAATGGTAATTTGGAACAGAAGGTTGAGGCTCAGCTTTATTCAGTTGAGGACAACACCAGGCAGGTGCAGACAGACACCTTTAGTAGGCCGGAACAGCCAATTTTTAAAAAAAACAGCAGTTAGTAAGAGGCAGAAGGTAGAAGCTCAGCTTTATTCAGTTGAGGACAACACCAGGCAGGGGCAGACAGACACCTTTAGTAGGCCGGAACAGCCAATGGCATTTTTAAAAATGGTAATTTGGAACTGAAGGTTGAAGCTCAGCTTTATTCAGTTGAGGACAACACCAGGCAGGGGCAGACATTCACCTTTAGTAGGCCGGAACAGCCAATTGCATTTTTAAAAATGGTAATTTGGAACAGAAGGTTGAGGCTCAGCTTTATTCAGTTGAGGACAACACCAGGCAGGGGCAGACAGACACCTTTAGTAGGCCGGAACAGCCAATTGCATTTTTAAAAATGGTAATTTGGAACAGAAGGTTGAAGCTCAGCTTTATTCAGTTGAGGACAACACCAGGCAGGGGCAGACAGACACCTTTAGTAGGCCGGAACAGCCAATTTTTTAAAAAAACAGCAGTTAGTAAGAGGCAGAAGGTAGAAGCTCAGCTTTATTCAGTTGAGGACAACACCAGGCAGGGGCAGACAGACACCTTTAGTAGGCCGGAACAGCCAATGGCATTTTTAAAAATGGTAATTTGGAACTGAAGGTTGAAGCTCAGCTTTATTCAGTTGAGGACAACACCAGGCAGGGGCAGACATTCACCTTTAGTAGGCCGGAACAGCCAATTGCATTTTTAAAAATGGTAATTTGGAACAGAAGGTTGAGGCTCAGCTTTATTCAGTTGAGGACAACACCAGGCAGGGGCAGACATTCACCTTTAGTAGGCCGGAACAGCCAATTGCATTTTTAAAAATGGTAATTTGGAACAGAAGGTTGAGGCTCAGCTTTATTCAGTTGAGGACAACACCAGGCAGGGGCAGACAGACACCTTTAGTAGGCCGGAACAGCCAATTGCATTTTTAAAAATGGTAATTTGGAACAGAAGGTTGAAGCTCAGCTTTATTCAGTTGAGGACAACACCAGGCAGGGGCAGACAGACACCTTTAGTAGGCCGGAACAGCCAATGGCATTTTTAAAAATGGTAATTTGGAACAGAAGGTTGAAGCTCAGCTTTATTCAGTTGAGGACAACACCAGGCAGGGGCAGACATTCACCTTTAGTAGGCCGGAACAGCCAATTGCATTTTTAAAAATGGTAATTTGGAACAGAAGGTTGAGGCTCAGCTTTATTCAGTTGAGGACAACACCAGGCAGGGGCAGACAGACACCTTTAGTAGGCCGGAACAGCCAATTGCATTTTTAAAAATGGTAATTTGGAACAGAAGGTTGAAGCTCAGCTTTATTCAGTTGAGGACAACACCAGGCAGGGGCAGACAGACACCTTTAGTAGGCCGGAACAGCCAATTTTTTAAAAAAACAGCAGTTAGTAAGAGGCAGAAGGTAGAAGCTCAGCTTTATTCAGTTGAGGACAACACCAGGCAGGGGCAGACAGACACCTTTAGTAGGCCGGAACAGCCAATTTTTTAAAAAAGCAGCAGTTAGTAAGAGGCAGAAGGTAGAAGCTCAGCTTTATTCAGTTGAGGACAACACCAGGCAGGGGCAGACAGACACCTTTAGTAGGCCGGAACAGCCAATGGCATTTTTAAAAATGGTAATTTGGAACTGAAGGTAGAAGCTCAGCTTTATTCAGTTGAGGACAACACCAGGCAGGGGCAGACATTCACCTTTAGTAGGCCGGAACAGCCAATTGCATTTTTAAAAATGGTAATTTGGAACAGAAGGTTGAGGCTCAGCTTTATTCAGTTGAGGACAACACCAGGCAGGTCAGACAGACACCTTTAGTAGGCCGGAACAGCCAATTGCATTTTTAAAAATGGTAATTTGGAACAGAAGGTTGAAGCTCAGCTTTATTCAGTTGAGGACAACACCAGGCAGGGGCAGACAGACACCTTTAGTAGCCCGGAACAGCCAATTGCTTTTTTAAAAATGGTAATTTGGAACTGAAGGTTGAAGCTCAGCTTTATTCAGTTGCAGCTTCTTGGCAATAATATAAAGAAGACGAGACAGGACAACACTCGTTGGATGCCATATCTGTGTTTTCACTGGAAAAAAAACTGTCAGTTAACTACTTGTAGGAGAAAGTTTTTGTAGCTGGAGGCCACTTTTTGTATTGTACCAGTTTTCTGTTGTATGTTTGGAACTGAAGGTTGAAGCTCAGCTTTATTCAGTTGAGGACAACACCAGGCAGGGGCAGACACCTTTAGAAGGACGGAACAGCCAATTTTTTTAAAAACAGCAGTTAATCAGAGCCAGAAGGTAGAAGCTCAGCTTTATTCAGTTGAGGACAACTTGAACTAGGGACTGCAGACAGACTTTGCAGGCTGTCCCCTGTGTGGACCGTGCATCCAATACATTAACCCATTTAGCCACAAAGGACACGTAACCTTCCGTGGCCAGGCCTACAGGTCCATGTGTCTGTTGTCAGGTATACCTTTGGACTGACAAATTGACAGAATGCAAGGACAATGCGGTCTTTAACATGCAGGTGGAGGGGTGGGATGGCTTTTCTCGCAAAAGAATTGTCAACTGGGTAGCTCATAGCGTGGTATATCGTAGTTCATCCTGGCTTTATTAATATTAAATTAAATTAAAAAATAGGCTCTAGGCACTTTATTATTGGTTCCAGGGGTACACGGGCAGCAGTGGTCAGGTGAGTGGAGGCCTAGTGGAAGGAGGGACCTTAGACAGGCTTCGAAGGCCTAACATAATAAAATGGGCTGGCGGTAGGCACTTTATTATTGGTTCCAGGGGTACATGGGCAGCAGTGGTCTGGTCATTGGAGGCCTAGTGGAAGGAGGGACCGCAGACAGGCTTCAAAGGCCTAACATAATAAAATGGGCTGGCTGTAGGCACTTTATTATTGGTTCCAGGGGTACATGGGCAGCAGTGGTCAGGTGAGTGGAGGCCTAGTGGAAGGAGGGACCGCAGACGGGCTTCGAAGGCCTAACACAATAAAATGGGCTGGCTGTAGGCACTTTAAAATTGGTTCCAGGGGTACACGGGCAGCAGTGGTCTGGTCAGTGGAGGCCTAGTGGAAGGAGGGACCGCAGACAGGCTTCGAAGGCCTAAAATAACAAACAATAGGCTCATGGCAGTTTTACAGCGGTTACATGGATACACGGGCAGCTTGGTGGTGAGTGGAGGAGTATTTAAAGTAGGGACCGCAGACAGGCTATCAAAGGCCTAAAATAACAAACAATAGGCTCATGGCAGCTTTACAGCGGTTACATGGATACACGGGCAGGCAGCTTGGTGGTGAGTGGAGGAGTATTTAAAGTAGGGACCGCAGACAGGCTATCAAAGGCCTAAAATAACAAACAATAGGCTCATGGCAGCTTTACAGCGGTTACATGGATACACAGGCAGCTTGGTGGTGAGTGGAGGAGTATTTAAAGTAGGGACCGCAGACAGGCTATCAAAGGCCTAAAATAACAAACAATAGGCTCATGGCAGCTTTACAGCGGTTACATGGATACACAGGCAGCTTGGTGATGAGTGGAGGAGTATTTAAAGTAGGGACCGCAGACAGGCTATCAAAGGCCTAAAATAACAAACAATAGGCTCATGGCAGTTTTACAGCGGTTACATGGATACACGGGCAGGCAGCTTGGTGGTGAGTGGAGGAGTATTTAAAGTAGGGACCGCAGACAGGCTATCAAAGGCCTAAAATAACAAACAATAGGCTCATGGCAGCTTTACAGCGGTTACATGGATACACGGGCAGGCAGCTTGGTGGTGAGTGGAGGAGTATTTAAAGTAGGGACCGCAGACAGGCTATCAAAGGCCTAAAATAACAAACAATAGGCTCATGGCAGTTTTACAGCGGTTACATGGATACACGGGCAGGCAGCTTGGTGGTGAGTGGAGGAGTATTTAAAGTAGGGACCGCAGACAGGCTATCAAAGGCCTAAAATAACAAACAATAGGCTCATGGCAGTTTTACAGCGGTTACATGGATACACGGGCAGGCAGCTTGGTGGTGAGTGGAGGAGTATTTAAAGTAGGGACCGCAGACAGGCTATCAAAGGCCTAAAATAACAAACAATAGGCTCATGGCAGCTTTACAGCGGTTACATGGATACACAGGCAGCTTGGTGGTGAGTGGAGGAGTATTTAAAGTAGGGACCGCAGACAGGCTATCAAAGGCCTAAAATAACAAACAATAGGCTCATGGCAGCTTTACAGCGGTTACATGGATACACAGGCAGCTTGGTGGTGAGTGGAGGAGTATTTAAAGTAGGGACCGCAGACAGGCTATCAAAGGCCTAAAATAACAAACAATAGGCTCATGGCAGCTTTACAGCGGTTACATGGATACACAGGCAGCTTGGTGGTGAGTGGAGGAGTATTTAAAGTAGGGACCGCAGACAGGCTATCAAAGGCCTAAAATAACAAACAATAGGCTCATGGCAGCTTTACAGCGGTTACATGGATACACAGGCAGCTTGGTGGTGAGTGGAGGAGTATTTAAAGTAGGGACCGCAGACAGGCTATCAAAGGCCTAAAATAACAAACAATAGGCTCATGGCAGCTTTACAGCGGTTACATGGATACACAGGCAGCTTGGTGGTGAGTGGAGGAGTATTTAAAGTAGGGACCGCAGACAGGCTATCAAAGGCCTAAAATAACAAACAATAGGCTCATGGCAGCTTTACAGCGGTTACATGGATACACAGGCAGCTTGGTGGTGAGTGGAGGAGTATTTAAAGTAGGGACCGCAGACAGGCTATCAAAGGCCTAAAATAACAAACAATAGGCTCATGGCAGCTTTACAGCGGTTACATGGATACACGGGCAGGCAGCTTGGTGGTGAGTGGAGGAGTATTTAAAGTAGGGACCGCAGACAGGCTATCAAAGGCCTAAAATAACAAACAATAGGCTCATGGCAGCTTTACAGCGGTTACATGGATACACAGGCAGCTTGGTGGTGAGTGGAGGAGTAGTGCAAGGAGTGTCTGTCCCAGTACTCCCAAAATATAAATAGATGTTAATGTCTCGCAAAACAACCAAAACAAAAAAAAAGGTGGCATACTTAGGTACAGGGGTGGGCTCATCTACTGAGTTTCTGACATAGTAATTTGGCAGTAACTATTTAATGGTGCCAATATAGGACACAGACACAGACTACTTTAAGTTGCATCATAGATGTCTACAAATTTGTATTGTCAGTGCCAGACATTGAATGATGTCAGCGAATAGACTAAAGATTGGTGGAGCTGTGCGACATAATTTTGCACGTGGTAGAGCACATTTTGAGCTGGGGTAGGGGGGAACTCTCTTGAGGCCGGCGGGACCGCCCCAGGGCCCCTCATGTTACAACGGTGTGTCTGACGTTGGGTGCGCACCGCCACCGCCAGAGACACTACATTGTACTATGAGGGACCCAGTAGCAATGCCGTCAACCAAAAGCGAGCACACCCACCTCTTCAGACAAACAGCAGTCTCACGGGTGCTTGCGCCAAGTCGCGATACCACGGCCCCGTGTGGGGAGTTTGGCCATTTAGGGAGGTGTAAACATGTCGTATGCTGTACAATCAGCTGCAGCAAATTAGACATTAGAAAAGTAATTCACAGGCAAGAGCTTTTCATAGGAAAGCTAGGTGTCGGCCGGGCAAGGTGGGGCAAAAGATTTCGAAATCCAGTTGTGGTTCATTTTAATGAATGTTAGATCGTCAACATTTTGGGTAGCCAGACGAGTCCTTTTTTCGGTTAATATTGAACCTGCAGCACTGAATACTCTTTCTGATAGGACACTTGCTGCCGGGCAAGCAAGCTCCTGCAATGCATATTCTGCCAATTCTGGCCAGGTGTCTAATTTGGAGGCCCAGTAATCAAATGGGAATGACGGTTGAGGGAGAACATCGATAAGGGATGAAAAATAGTTAGTAACCATACTGGACAAATGTTGTCTCCTGTCACTTTCAATTGATGCAGCAGTACCTGTCCTGTCTGCGGTCATAGCAAAATCACTCCACAACCTGGTCAGAAAACCCCTCTGTCCAACGCCACTTCTGATGTGTGCACCCCTAACACTCCTAGTCTGCTGCCCCCTGGAGCTCGTGTGAGAACGATCACGTGCGCTGTGTGCTGGGAATGCCTGAAGCAAACGGTCAACAAGAGTTGATTGTTTGGTTGCTAATATTAGTTCCAAGTTCTCATGTGGCATAATATTTTGCAATTTGCCTTTATAGCGTGGATCAAGGAGGCAGGCCAACCAGTAATCGTCATCGTTCATCATTTTCGTAATGCGTGTGTCCCTTTTTAGGATACGTAAGGCATAATCCGCCATGTGGGCCAAAGTTCCAGTTGTCAAATCTCCGGTTGTGATTGGTTGAGGGGCAGTTGCAGGCAAATCTACGTCACTTGTGTCCCTCAAAAAACCAGAACCCGGCCGTGACACGCAACCAATTTCCTGTGCCCCCGGGAAAGGTTCGGCATTAAAAATATACTCATCCCCATCATCCTCCTCGTCCTCCACCTCCTCTTCGCCCGCTACCTCGTCCTGTACACTGCCCTGACCAGACAATGGCTGACTGTCATCAAGGCTTTCCTCTTCCTCTGGTGCAGACGCCTGCTCCTTTATGTGCGTCAAACTTTGCATCAGCAGACGCATTAGGGGGATGCTCATGCTTATTACGGCGTTGTCTGCACTAACCAGCCGTGTGCATTCCTCAAAACACTGAAGGACTTGACACATGTCTTGTATCTTAGACCACTGCACACCTGACAACTCCAGGTCTGCCATCCTACTGCCTGCCCGTGTATCCTCCCACAAATAAATAACAGCACGCCTCTGTTCGCACAGTCTCTGAAGCATGTGCAGTGTTGAGTTCCACCTTGTTGCAACGTCTATGATGAGGCGATGCTGGGGAAGGTTCAAAGACCGCTGATAGGTCTGCATACGGCTGGCGTGTACAGGCGAACGTCGGATATGTGAGCAAAGTGCACGCACTTTGAGGAGCAGGTCGGAGAACCCAGGATAAGTTTTCAATAAGCACTGCACCACCAGGTTTAAGGTGTGAGCCAGGCAAGGAATGTGTTTCAGTTGGGAAAGGGAGATGGCAGCCATGAAATTCCTTCCGTTATCACTCACTACCTTGCCTGCCTCAAGATCTACTGTGCCCAGCCACGACTGCGTTTCTTGTTGCAAGAACTCGGACAGAACTTCCGCGGTGTGTCTGTTGTCGCCCAAACACTTCATAGCCAATACAGCCTGCTGACGCTTGGCAGTAGCTGGCCCATAATGGGACAACTGGTGTGCAACAGTGTCATCTGCCGATGGAGTGGTTGGCAGACTGCGTTCTGTGGAAGAGCTGTAGCTTCTGCAGGAGGACGAGGAGGAGGAGGAGGAGGGGGTGCGAACGCCTACAGCCAACTGTTTCCTAGACCGTGGGCTAGGCACAACTGTCCCTAAATTGATGTCGCCTGTGGACCCTGCATCCACCACATTCACCCAGTGTGCCGTGATGGACACATAACGTCCCTGGCCATGCCTACTGGTCCATGCATCTGTAGTCAGGTGCACCTTTGTACTCACAGATTGCCTGAGTGCATGGACGATGCGCTGTTTAACATGCTGGTGCAGGGCTGGGATGGCTTTTCTGGAAAAAAAGTGTCGACTGGGTAGCTCGTATCGTGGTTCAGCGTACTCCATCAGGGCTTTGAAAGCTTCGCTTTCAACTAACCGGTAGGGCATCATCTCTAACGAGATTAGTCTAGCTATGTGGGCGTTAAAACCCTGTGTACGCGGATGCGAGGATAAGTACTTCCTTTTTCTAACCAGAGTCTCATGTAGGGTGAGCTGGACTGGAGAGCTGGAGATCGTGGAACTTTCGGGTGTGCCGGTGTACATGGCAGACTGAGAGACGGTTGGAGACGGTATTGTTTCCGCCGGTGCCCTAGATGCAATATTTCCTCCTACAAAACTGGTGGTTCCCTGACCCTGACTGCTTTTGGCTGGCAAAGAAACCTGCACAGATACTGCCGGTGGTGCGGAAAATGGTGGCCTTACAGTGACGGAAGGGATGTTGCGTTGCTGACTAGCTTCATTGGCCGAGGGTGCTACAACCTTAAGGGACGTTTGGTAGTTAGTCCAGGCTTGAAAATGCATGGTGGTTAAGTGTCTATGCATGCAACTAGTATTTAGACTTTTCAGATTCTGACCTCTGCTTAAGCTAGTTGAACATTTTTGACAGATGACTTTGCGCTGATCAGTTGGATGTTGTTTAAAAAAATGCCAGACTGCACTCTTCCTAGACTCGGATCCCTTTTCAGGGATTGCAGACTGAGCTTTAACCGGATGGCCACGCTGTCCTCCAACAGGTTTTGGCTTTGACACGCGTTTTGGGCCAGATACGGGCCCGGCAGATGGAACCTGTTGCGATGTTGATGCCTGCTGCGGCCCCTCCTCCACCTCCGCTTCTGAACTACTGCCGCCTGCACCCTGTTCCCCCAATGGCTGCCAATCGGGGTCAATAACTGGGTCATTTATTACCTCCTCTTCGAGCTCGTGTGCAACTTCGTCTGTGTCACTGTGTCGGTCGGTGGTATAGCGTTCGTGGCGGGGCAACATAGTCTCATCAGGGTCTGATTGTGGATCTGTACCCTGAGAGGGCAATGTGGTGGTCTGAGTCAAAGGAGCAGCATAGTACTCTGGCTGTGGCTGTGCATCAGTGCACTCCATGTCAGAATATACTTGTAATGGGCATGGCCTGTTAAATGTTTCACTTTCTAAGCCAGGGACGGTATGTGTAAAGAGCTCCATGGAGTGACCCGTTGTGTCGCCTGCTGCATCCTTCTCTCTTGTTGTAGTTTTTGCTGAGGAGGACAAGGAAGCGACTTGTCCCTGACCGTGAACATCCACAAGCGACGCGCTGCTTTTACATTTACCAGTTTCTGAAGAGGAGGCAAAAGAGCTAGAGGCTGAGTCTGCAATGTAAGCCAAAACTTGCTGTTGCTGCTCCGCCTTTAAAAGCGTTTTTCCTACTCCCAGAAAAGAGAGCGTTCGAGGCCTTGTGTAGCCTGACGACGAAACTGGCTCCACAGCTCCAGACTTAGGTGGAATATTTTTATCCCCACGACCACCTGATGCTCCACTACCACTACCATCATTACCAGCTGACAATGAACGCCCACGACGACCTCTTGCACCAGACTTCCTCATTGTTTTAAAATCTTAACCAAAGTAACTTTATTTGTTGCTGTCAAACAACTTACACGGTGAGCTATAACTTCAGTATGATTTCAATATCCCTTAACAGGTTGGTGAGACCACAAGGAAAATCAGGCACAATGTTACACACTCTGTTTTCTGTGGCACAAAATCACAGAGATGACACACACGCAGGACTGTCACTCAAGCACTAATGTCAATATTAATCTCCCACCTAATTTATTTATTATTTTTTTTCAGGGAGACTTTAGAAACCAAATAATATTAAAAAAAACAAAAAAATAAATAGCCTTTCTATGGCCCACTGAATGAGAGAGGTGGCACACCCAGGAGTCAAGACTGGCACACAAGCTGAAAGGGCAATATTACTCTCCCACTGTTTTTTTTTTTTTTTTTTTTTTTTCAGGGAGACTTTAGAAACCAAATAATAAGAAAAAAAATAAATAAATAAATAGGCTTTCTATAGCCCACTGAATGAGAGATAGCGCACACACAGCAGTGGCACACAAGCCCTGACTGAGGCCAATATTTTTCTCCCACTGATTGATGTAGTGTTTTTGTGTTGAGGTAGATTTTAGAACACAAATCAAGGAAAAAAAAAAAATGCTTTCTATGGCCCACTGAATGAGAGAGGTGGCACACCCAGGAGTCAAGACTGGCACACAAGCTGAAAGGGCAATATTACTCTCCCACTGTTTTTTTATGTATTTTTTGTTTTTTAAGGGAGACTTTAGAATCCCAATAATATTTAAAAAAATAAATAAATAGGCTTTCTATGGCCCACTGAATGAGAGAGGTGGCACACCCAGGAGTCAAGACTGGCACACAAGCTGAAAGGGCAATATTACTCTCCCACTGTTTTTTATGTATTTTTTGTTTTTTAAGGGAGACTTTAGAAACCCAATAATATTTAAAAAAATAAATAAATAGGCTTTCTATGGCCCACTGAATGAGAGAGGTGGCACACCCAGGAGTCAAGACTGGCACACAAGCTGAAAGGGCAATATTACTCTCCCACTGTTTTTTTAAGTTTTTTTTTTTTTATTTTCAGGGAGACTTTAGAAACCAAATAATATTAAAAAAACCAAAAAAATAAATAGGCTTTCTATGGCCCACTGAATGAGAGAGAGGTGGCACACCCAGGAGTCAAGACTGGCACACAAGCTGAAAGGGCAATATTACTCTCCCACTGTTTTTTTTTTTTTTTTTTTTTTTCAGGGAGACTTTAGAAACCAAATAATAAGAAAAAAAATAAATAAATAAATAGGCTTTCTATAGCCCACTGAATGAGAGATAGCACACACAGCAGTGGCACACAAGCCCTGACTGAGGCCAATATTTTTCTACCACTGATTGATGTAGTGTTTTTGTGTTGAGGTAGATTTTAGAACACAAATCAAGGAAAAAAAAAAATGCTTTCTATGGCCCACTGAATGAGAGAGGTGGCACACCCAGGAGTCAAGACTGGCACACAAGCTGAAAGGGCAATATTACTCTCCCACTGTTTTTTTATGTATTTTTTGTTTTTTAAGGGAGACTTTAGAATCCCAATGATATTTAAAAAAAAAAAATAAATAGACTTTCTATGGCCCACTGAATGAGAGAGGTGGCACACCCAGGAGTCAAGACTGGCACACAAGCTGAAAGGGCAATATTACTCTCCCACTGTTTTTTTATGTATTTTTTGTTTTTTAAGGGAGACTTTAGAAACCCAATAATATTTAAAAAAAAAATAAATAGGCTTTCTATGGCCCACTGAATGAGAGAGGTGGCACACCCAGGAGTCAAGACTGGCACACAAGCTGAAAGGGCAATATTACTCTCCCACTGTTTTTTTAAGTTTTTTTATTTTTATTTTCAGGGAGACTTTAGAAACCAAATAATATTAAAAAAACCAAAAAAATAAATAGGCTTTCTATGGCCCACTGAATGAGAGAGAGGTGGCACACCCAGGAGTCAAGACTGGCACACAAGCTGAAAGGGCAATATTACTCTCCCAGTGTTTTTTTTTTTTTTTTTTTTTCAGGGAGACTTTAGAAACCAAATAATAAGAAAAAAAATAAATAAATAAATAGGCTTTCTATAGCCCACTGAATGAGAGATAGCACACACAGCAGTGGCACACAAGCCCTGACTGAGGCCAATATTTTTCTACCACTGATTGATGTAGTGTTTTTGTTTTGAGGTAGATTTTAGAACACAAATCAAGGGAAAAAAAAAATGCTTTCTATGGCCCACTGAATGAGAGAGGTGGCACACCCAGGAGTCAAGACTGGCACACAAGCTGAAAGGGCAATATTACTCTCCCACTGTTTTTTTATGTATTTTTTGTTTTTTAAGGGAGACTTTAGAAACCCAATAATATTTAAAAAAAATAAATAAATAGGCTTTCTATGGCCCACTGAATGAGAGAGGTGGCACACCCAGGAGTCAAGACTGGCACACAAGCTGAAAGGGCAATATTACTCTCCCACTGTTTTTTTAAGTTTTTTTTTATTATTTTCAGGGAGACTTTAGAAACCAAATAATATTAAAAAAACCAAAAAAATAAATAGGCTTTCTATGGCCCACTGAATGAGAGAGAGGTGGCACACCCAGGAGTCAAGACTGGCACACAAGCTGAAAGGGCAATATTACTCTCCCACTGTTTTTTTTTTTTTTTTTTTTTTTTCAGGGAGACTTTAGAAACCAAATAATAAGAAAAAAAATAAATAAATAAATAGGCTTTCTATAGCCCACTGAATGAGAGATAGCACACACAGCAGTGGCACACAAGCCCTGACTGAGGCCAATATTTTTCTCCCACTGATTGATGTAGTGTTTTTGTGTTGAGGTAGATTTTAGAACACAAATCAAGGAAAAAAAAAATGCTTTCTATGGCCCACTGAATGAGAGAGGTGGCACACCCAGGAGTCAAGACTGGCACACAAGCTGAAAGGGCAATATTACTCTCCCACTGTTTTTTTATGTATTTTTTGTTTTTTAAGGGAGACTTTAGAATCCCAATAATATTTAAAAAAATAAATAAATAGGCTTTCTATGGCCCACTGAATGAGAGAGGTGGCACACCCAGGAGTCAAGACTGGCACACAAGCTGAAAGGGCAATATTACTCTCCCACTGTTTTTTTATGTATTTTTTGTTTTTTAAGGGAGACTTTAGAAACCCAATAATATTTAAAAAAAATAAATAAATAGGCTTTCTATGGCCCACTGAATGAGAGAGGTGGCACACCCAGGAGTCAAGACTGGCACACAAGCTGAAAGGGCAATATTACTCTCCCACTGTTTTTTTAAGTTTTTTTTTTATTATTTTCAGGGAGACTTTAGAAACCAAATAATATTAAAAAAACCAAAAAAATAAATAGGCTTTCTATGGCCCACTGAATGAGAGAGAGGTGGCACACCCAGGAGTCAAGACTGGCACACAAGCTGAAAGGGCAATATTACTCTCCCACTGTTTTTTTTTTTTTCAGGGAGACTTTAGAAACCAAATAATAAGAAAAAAAATAAATAAATAAATAGGCTTTCTATAGCCCACTGAATGAGAGATAGCACACACAGCAGTGGCACACAAGCCCTGACTGAGGCCAATATTTTTCTACCACTGATTGATGTAGTGTTTTTGTGTTGAGGTAGAATTTAGAACACAAATCACGGAAAAAATAAATAGGCTTTCTATGGCCCACTCAGTGAGAGATGGCACACACAGGGATGGCACTGTAGCAGAAATGCCAATCTTAATCTCCCACAAAAAAAAAAAAAAACAGGGACTGTCCTACAATTACTATCTCCCTGCAGTAATCTAAGCCAGGTATGGCAGGCAGCAATAGGAGTGGACTGATGCACAAATTAAATAAAAAGTGTGGACAAACAAAAAAGATAGCTGTGCAGAAAGGAACAAGAGGATATGTGCTTTGAAAAAAGCAGTTGGTTTGCACAGTGGCGTACACACAGCAATACAGCTATCACGGAGCCTTCTAGGGCAGCCCAATGAGCTACAACGCTGAGGAAAAAAAAAAAAAAAATAGCTTCCACTGTTCCTGCACACCGAAGGTGGTGTTGGACAGTGGAAATCGCTACAGCACATGCGGTTTGGTGGTTAGTGGACCCTGCCTAACGCTCTCCCTGCTTCTGACGAAGCGGCAGCAACCTCTCCCTAAGCTCAGATCAGCAGCAGTAAGATGGCGGTCGGCGGGAACGCCCCTTTATAGCCCCTGTGACGCCGCAGACAGCAAGCCAATCACTGCAATGCCCTTCTCTAAGATGGTGGGGACCAGGATCTATGTCATCACGCTGCCCACACTCTGCGTTCACCTTCATTGGCTGAGAAATGGCGCTTTTTGCGTCATTGAAACGCGACTTTGGCGCGAAAGTCGCGTACCGCATGGCCGACAAGCACAGGGGTCGGATCGGGTTTCATGAGACGCCGACTTAGCCAAAAGTCGGCGACTTTTGAAAATGATCGACCCGTTTCGCTCAACCCTACTCCTTACATTTGTCCTCCACTGAACAAAGCTAGGCCGCCTGCGTACTCCTGTAACCTATTTTTAACTGCATTTTGCCTATTACTTTTTTGGCCCTCCTAACTGTGTCTGCCCCACGTTGCAATCGTCCTCCGCTGAACACACCAATGCCGCCTGTGTACCCCTGTAACCTATTTTAAACTGCATAGAGCCAACTTTTTTATTTTAGGCCTAGTAAGTCTGTCTGGGGTCCCTCCTTGCAATCGTCCTCCGCTGACCAAACCAATGCTGCCTGTGTACCCCTGTAACCTATTTTAAACTGCATAGAGCCAACTTTTTTATTTTAGGCCTAGTAAGTCTGTCTGCGGTCCCTCCTTGCAATCGTCCTCCGCTGACCAAACCAATGCTACCTGTGTACCCCTGTAACCTATTTTAAACTGCATAGAGCCTCCTTTTTTATTTTAGGCCTAGTAAGTCTGTGCCACTCCTTTCAATTGTCCTCCACTATCCACACCAATGCTGCCTGTGTACCCCTGTAACCTTTTTTAAACTGCATTGAGCCAACTTTTTGGTTAAGGCCTACTATCTGTGTTTGTCTGCGCCACTCAATACAGCTGTCCTCCTCTGAAAAAAGCTGAGCTTCAATTGTCAGGTTTTCAGCCTATAGGAATTTGAAAACTGCATTGGGGCTACTAGTTTGGTTGGGCCTACTAACGGTGTCTGCTGCTCCTTGGTGTTCTCCTGGTTTTTTATCCTGAGCTTCTATCTTCAGGCTTTCGGCCTGTATTTAGAATATTAAACTGCATTTAGGCTACTAGTTTGGTTAGGCCAACTTACGGTGTCTGCCGCTCCTTGGTGTTCTCCGTATTTTTTTTCCTGAGCTTCAATCTTCAGGCTTTCGGCCTATATTTTTACTATGAAACTACATTTAGGCTACTAGTTTGGTTGGGCCTACTAACAGTGTCTACCGCTCCTTGGTGTTGTCCTCCAAGGAAAAAAGCTGAGCTTCAATCTTCAGGCTTTCGGCCTATATCAGATATTAAACTGCATTTGGCCTACTAGTTTGGTTGGGCCCTACTAACGGTGTCTGCCGCTCCTTGGTGTTCTCCTCCACTGAACAAAGCTGAGCTTCAATCTTCAGGCTTTCGGCCTATATTTTTAATATGAAACTGCATTTGGCCTACTAGTTTGGTTGGGCCCTACTAACGGTGTCTGCCGCTCCTTGGTGTTGTCCTCCAAGGAAAAAAGCTGAGCTTCAATCTTCAGGCTTTCGGCCTATATCAGATATTAACTGCATTTAGCCTTCTTGTTTGGTTGTGCCTACTAACGGTGTCTGCCGCTGCTTGGTGTTGTCCTCCACGGAAAAAAGCTGAGCTTCAATCTTCAGGCTTTCGGCCTATATTTTTAATATGAAACTGCTTTTGGCCTACTAGTTTGGTTGGGCCCCACTAACGGTGTCTGCCGCTGCTTGCTTTTCTCCTGCACTGAACAAAGCTGAGCTTCAATTTTCAGGCTTTCAGCCTATATCAGATATTAAACTGCATTTGGCCGACTAGTTTGGTTGGGCCCTACTAACGGTGTCTGCCGCTCTTTGGTGTTCTCCTCCACTGAACAAAGCAGTGCCGCCTGTTTACTCCTGTTACCAATTTTGAACTGCATTTAGCCCACTTTATTATTTGGGCCTATATCTGTGTTTCCTCCTCATCCTGCCCATTGCCCAGCCAGTGCTACATGAGTCTTCTGGTACATTGACCCAGACCACTACATTCCCCTTGCACTCTACAAAGCCAGAATCTGACCCTGCTGAAATTCAGGTTCCCCTTCCTGCATACTATACCACCTTACACGGGGACAAAGAGGAAGGCGCAGATGAAAGTGCAGGTTCCTTCATCAGGTGGGAGGGCATATTCATTGGCGACATCACTGTCACAGGGCCCCTCATAGTACGCAAAAGTGTCTCTGCCGGTGGGAGGCACCCCCGCTGTCAAACACAACGCTGTACTTTGAGGGGCCCTGAGCCAGTGCAAATGCGAATGAGTGGGCCCCCCCTGCTTGCTCAGGATCACAGCACTTGCAAAGTTGAAATACTGACCTCACCCTGCTCCACCGCCGTGATGTAGTCCGCGTTTCCTGGGCCCACGACAAACTTGAGCCAGCCCTACCCCCCCACAACTTGAGCCAAATGACCCCCAATTTTCAATGCCTAACTATTATTATAAGGTAAATTAAGATTCACAAGCTTAAGTGACACGAATTGATGTTTTTGACATTAGGGGTATGTGTCCACGTTCAGGATTGCATCAGGATATGGTCAGTATTTTACAACAGTATGTGTAAGCCAAAACCAGGAGTGGGTGATAAATGCAGAAGTGGTGCATATGTTTCTATTATACTTTTCCTCTCATTGTTCCACTGCTGGTTTTGGCTTACAAATAGTGATGTAAAATCCTGACCAAATCCTGATGCAATCCTGAACGTGGACACATACCCTAAAATGGGCACTGTAGGTGTTTTTCTGTCCTCCACTCACTGCCGACTTTGCTTCCCCATTGACTTACATTGGGTTTCGGGTTTCGGTCGATCCCTGACTTTGCGCGATAATCGGCCGATTTCACTCGACTCGACTCTTGACAAAGTCGCGTTTCGCGAAACCCGACTCGATCCTAAAAAAGTAAAAGTCGCTCAACCCTATTGTTTACATTTTAAGTTGATCACTGGTAAACTTGTATTTCTTTCCAAATAATAGTGTATCAGAATAGTGTCATAACACAGCTGAATGAATGGTTTTCAATTAAAATTTACATCCACTGTATAGATATAAAAATAATTATTTGCAATTAACACTCTGCTAAAAATGGCTTAATAAAAGTCATGCCATTTTCTTAAAAAATATGTCTCTATCTGATGTTTTAAGTGTATAGCAATGTGCATGTCCATCTAATGAGATAGTGGTCACGCATGCTTAGTTATTCTCCACACAACCAGATCCATGCATAGTGATCCTTGGCTTACTAAAAAAAAACAAAAAAAACACATAATCAGGTTCCTTGCATCGTGTTCTCATACACTTTATGCAGTTAATAGCACTCTGTGTCTGTACTGCCACATACTTAGGCAGTTAACTGGTTCATGCAGCTTTACATGAACACCCGAGCCTTACACTATGGCTGGTCCAAATAACTAAAGCAATTGTTACCATCCACCTCTCGTGTCTCCCCTTTTCCTAATAGTTTGTAAGCTTGCGAGCAGGGCCCTCATTCCTCCTGGTATCCATTTTGAACTGTGATTTCCGTTATGCTGTAATGTCTATTGTCTGTACAAGTCCCCTCTATAAGTTGTAAAGCGCTGCGGAATATGTTGGCGCTATATAAATAAAAATTATTATTATTATTATTACTGCAAACCATACAATACAGATAGCTTGCAGGACACTTGAAGAGTACTACTTGCATCTTCACTGTATACAGAGAAATTATTTTCTGAGCCTATTTTTACTTACAGTGATCCCTTGGTCAAATGGTCTTGATCCCACCATTCCTAGTCAATCCATGTACTTACAGGAGTGAAAAACTCAGGTAGAAAGTAGTGATGGGTGAGTATACTCGCTACTCGGGTTTCCCTGAGCATGCTCGGGTGGTCTCCGAGTATTTTGGCATGCTTGGAGATTTCGTTTTCGTCGCCGCAGCTGCATGATTTGCGACTGCTAGACAGCCTAAATACATGTGGAGGTTGCCTGTTTGTTAGGAAATTCCCACTTGTATTCAGCCTGTCTAGCAGCTGCAAATCATGCAGCTGCAGAGACAAAAATGAAAGCGCCACCATGTGCATGGCGCCAGCCCATCAGGAAGATTGTCGTTTTCTGGTGTTGCATAATTCACATCATGCTATTGTGCTGGGTTTCCCATGGTTACAGGTGCATAATCCGGTATTAGATTGGAAATCTAAGTCTGTGACTAGTTGGGGTTGTCAGGGGGTTCATGGTGACGTTCCTGTGATGTCAATTGCCTCCTCCCCCTCTTCTGAAATTCCTGAGTTTTTGTCAGATTTCCAGGATGTATTCAATGAGCCCAAGTCCAGTTCCCTTCCACCGCATAGGGACTGTGATTGTGCTGGAGAAGGGGCATATTCGGCCATCTTCTTCACCATTGGGAGCAGGTTTTTTTTGTTGCCAAGAAGGATGGCTCCTTGAGACCCTGTATTGATTATCGCCTCTTGAATAAGATCACGGTCAAATTCCAATACCCTTTGCCTTTGCTTTCTGATCTGTTTGCTAGGATTAAGGGGGCAGTTGGTTTACTAAGATTGACCTTCGAGGGGCATATAATTTTGTTCGTATTAAGCAGGGTGACGAATGGAAAACTGCGTTTAATATGCCCGAAGGCCATTTTGAATACCTTGTGATGCCATTCGGACTCTCTAATGCTCCATCTGTGTTTCAGTCCTTCATGCATGATATATTTCGGAATTATCTTGATAAATTCATGATTGTAGATTTGGATGATATTTTGATTTTTTCAGATGATTGGGAGTCTCATGTGAAACAAGTCAGGATGGTATTTCAGATCCTTCGTGATAATGCCTTGTTTGTGAAGGGGTCTAAGTGCCTCTTTGGAGTACAGAAGGTTTCTTTTTTGGGCTTCATTTTTTTCTCCCTCATCTATAGAAATGGATACGGTGAAGGTTCAGGCCATTCATGATTGGATCCAGCCCACATCCATGAAGAGCCTTCAGAAATTTTTGGGCTTTGCTAATTTTTATCGCCGTTTCATTGCCAACTTCTCCAGTGTGGTTAAACCCCTGACCGATTTGACGAAGAAAGGCGCTGATGTGACGAATTGGTCCTCTGCGGCTGTTTCTGCCTTTCAGGAGCTTAAACGCCGATTTACTTCTGCCCCTGTGTTGCATCAGCCGGATGTTTCTCTTCCTTTTCAGGTTGAGGTTGACGCTTCTGAAATTGGGGCAGGGGCCGTTTTGTCTCAGAGGAATTCTGATGGTTCCTTGATGAAACCGTGTGCCTTCTTTTCTCAAAAGTTTTCGCCTGCGGAACGCAATTATGATGTCGGCAATCGTGAGTTGTTGGCTATGAAGTGGGCATTTGAGGAGTGGCGACATTGGCTTGAGGGGGCCAAGCACCGTATTGTGGTCTTGACCGATCATAAGAATCTGATTTACCTCGAGTCTGCCAAACGGCTGAATCCTAGACAGGCCCGATGGTCCCTGTTTTCTCCCGTTTTGATTTTGTGGTCTCGTATCTTCCGGGTTCTAAGAATGTTAAGGCTGATGCCCTCTCTAGGAGCTTTTTGCCTGATTCTCCTGGGGTCCTTGAGCCGGTCGGCATTCTGAAGGAGGGGGTGATTCTTTCTGCCATCTCCCCTGATTTATGACGGGTTCTTCAGGAATTTAAGGCTGATAAACCTGACCGCTGTCTAGTGGGGAAACTGTTTGTTCCTGACAGATGGACTAGTAAAGTGATTTCTGAGGTTTATTGTTCTGTGTTGGCTGGTCATCCTGGGATTTTTGGTACCAGAGATTTGGTTGGTAGGTCCTTTTGGTGGCCTTCTTTGTCACGGGATGTGCGTTCTTTTGTGCAGTCCTGTGGGACTTGTGAGCGGGCCAAGCCTTGCTGTTCCCGCGCTAGTGGGTTGCTTTTGCCTTTGCCGGTCCCTGAGAGGCCTTGGACGCATATTTCTATGGATTTTATTTTGGATCTTCCAGTTTCCCAGAGGATGTCGGTTATCTGGGTGGTTTGTGACCGGTTTTCTAAGATGGTTCATTTGGTACCTTTGCCTAAATTGCCTTCCTCTTCTGATTTGGTTCCGTTGTTTTTTCAGCATGTGGTTCGTTTGCATGGCATTCCGGAGAATATTGTGTCCGATAGAGGTTCCCAGTTTGTTTCTAGGTTTTGGCGGGCCTTTTGTGCTAGGCTGGGCATTGATTTGTCTTTTTCTTCCGCATTTCATCCTCAGACAAATGGTCAAACCGAGCGAACTAATCAGACTTTGGAAACTTATTTGAGATGCTTTGTGTCTGCCCATCAGGATGATTGGGTGGCTTTCTTGCCATTGGCTGAGTTTGCCCTTAATAATCGGGCTAGTTCTGCTACCTTGGTTTCACCCTTCTTTTGTAATTCTGGTTTTCATCCTCATTTTTCTTCAGGGCAGGTTGGGCCTTCTGATTGTCCTGGGGTAGACTCTGTGGTTGACAGGTTGCAGCAAATTTGGGCTCATGTTGTTGACAATTTGGTGTTGTCTCAGAGGGGGCTCAGCGTTTTGCTAACCGTCGTCGGTGTGTTGGTTCCCGGCTTCGGGTTGGGGATTTGGTCTGGTTGTCTTCCCGTCATGTTCCTATGAAGGTTTCTTCCCCTAAGTTTAAGCCTCGGTTTATTGGCCCTTATAGGATTTCTGAGATTATCAATCCAGTGTCTTTTCGTTTGGCCCTTCCAGCCTCTTTTTCCATCCATAATGTCTTTCATAGATCTTTGTTGCGGAAATATGTGGTGCCCGTTGTTCCCTCTGTTGATCCTCCTGCCCCGGTGTTGATTGATGGGGAGTTGGAGTATGTGGTTGAGAAGATTTTGGATTCTCGTTTTTCGAGGCGGAAGCTTCAGTACCTTGTCAAATGGAAGGGTTATGGCCAGGAGGATAATTCTTGGGTTGTTGCCTCCGATGTTCATGCTGAGGATTTGGTTTGTGCCTTTCATTTGGCTCATCCGGATTGGCCTGGGGGCTCTGGTGAGGGTTCGGTGACCCCTCCTCAAGGGGGGGGTACTGTTGTGAGTTCTGCTCTTGGTCTCCCTCCGGTGGTTATAAGTCGTAGCGCTGCTGTCTCTGGATCGCAGCATTCATCAGGTGTGTCCACTTTTTGCAATTCTGACTGGGCTATTTAGTTTTGCTTGACCCTTTAGTCAGTGCCAGTTGTCCATTGTTCCTGGAGGATTCACATCCCTGCCTGGTCTCTCCTGCTTTGCTGTTCATTTCAACAAAGATAAGTTCTGGCCTTGATTTTTGCAGTCCACATGCTGTGGGCCTTATTGTTCAGTTCTTTTCCATGTTTTTGTCTTGTCCAGCTTGGTCTGTATAAGGATTTGTTTAGCCAAGCTGGTATCTCTGGAAATGCAGATATACCCTCCATATCTTTAGTTAGATGTGGAGATTTTGTATTTTCTGTGGTGGATATTTTCTAGTGTTTTAATACTGACCGCATAGTACTCTGTCCTATCCTTTCTATTTAGCTAGAAGTGGCCTCCTTTGCTAAATTCTGATTTCAGTCTGTGTATGTTTTTTCCCTCTCCTCTCAGTCAATATTTGTGGGGGGCTGTCTATCCTTTGTGGATTTTCTCTGAGGCAAGATAGTTTTCCCTTTTCTATCTCTAGGGGTAATTATTCCTCCGGCTGTGTCGAGATGTCTAGGGAGTGATAGGTACATTCCACGGCTACTTCTAGTTGCGGTGTTAAGTTCAGGGTATGCTGTCAGTACAGGTACCACCTTCTCCAGAGTACGTCTAGTGCTGCTCTTAGGCCACCAGATCATAACAGGGGCCATTATTAACCTTTGTGCAGCATTATATGGGGCATATTTTTTGTATGGAGCATCTTATGGGGCCCATCATGAACTTTATGGAGCATTATATGGGGCATTTTTCATATGGAGCATCTTATGGGGCCCATCATGAACTGTATGGAGCATTATATGGGGCTCCTGATTCAATATGGACATTCAAAAATATTTAACCTACTTACGTCTCAATTAATTTTACTTTTATTGGTATCGATTTTTATTTTTTAAATTTAAAAGAAGCTGCTGCATTTCCCACCCTAGGCTTATACTCGAGTCAATAATTTTCCCAGTTTTTTGTGGCAAAATTAGGGGTCTCAGCTTATACTCGAGTCAACTTATACTCGAGTATATACGGTATATGTAATGGCAGCCAGTGCCATCCTAATATTATAAGTGATATACCGACCATGGACAAAACCTGTTTGAGATGGGGTGAGGATACCAGGAAAAATGGACTGAAGTCTATCAGCCATGATTTTGGTAAACAATTTAAAATCAACATGGCTTTAGTAAGATAAACAAGCTTCCTTAATTTGGTCAGGCATAGAACTCGAGTCAATAATATGATTGAAAAGAGAAGATAGATGGGGAATAAAATTCCACTGATAACCCATCCGGGCCGGGTGCTTTAATCATCTTTGAAGACATGATGACCAATCCCACCTACTCAGGAGAAATCGGCTGATTTAAAGCTTCTCTTTGGGAAGCAGAAAGTTTTGGCGGATTTACCTTATGTAAAAATTTGTATCCATCCTCCCGGGAGTCTAGGGATAGGCCATAAAGGTCTGTGTAAAAATCTCTAAAAACCGCACAGATTTGAGTTGGGTCATGGGTAATAGAGCCATCAGGTAATGTAATATTAGAGACTCTAGTGGCCGCTTTGAACGGCTTTGTTAGGGACGCCAAAAGACGGCCGGGTTAACTACACTTTCTTAATTTTTTTATGACGCACTCCAGTTGGCTCCTTCAAGGATGTTTGGATGATCTTGCTTGTAATTTTTGGCAGGATTTGCACTTAGTGCATAGCCTTTAAGAGTCTAGGAGTATCACTAGTTGACAATTTGAATATAATGTGTATGAGGCCCTCCTCCTTATATCTAATACAGGGTGTATCTGAGTCTCTCTGAATCCCTAATTTTTGGCCCTTCTTGCTTCTTTCATAAATTACACTGACATTCCCAATTTTTTAATAAAAATTCCATTTTGGTTTACTTAAATTTTTGATATTGAGTGTTAACATTTTCTTTCTTGTAAACTCCAATTTCTCATCGATTTAGGATGTTGTATTGCCAGTCCTTAAAGTGGAATAAAAATTTTACACCATTTTTCTCACCAGCGATCTGGGAGTTAGAGATGCTTCGGGAGATCTTCCCCATGTTCTCTTTCCATTTAGCACTTTTTCCTTGTATTTCAACATTTTCACTGTCCACCAGATCTCCTTGTAGAAAAAAATGCTTAGATTTCCCATGGATTCCCAGTATACTCATTACTTGAAACAAGCATCCGAGCATCAGAAATTGCTTGGTTCAAGTAACGAGAATATGAGCCACCTCCACTGCCATATTAGTCCCGCCAGAACTGATAAACCTTCTGATGAGCCGACTTGTTGACTCTGATATTTTGCCTAGTCATCCACGTATTGGCGTTTGAATGGACATACATACTTCATTTCGTATACTTCCAGCTGTCAAGGCCCTCACATGGTGCAGTCTGGTAATCATCTTGGCTGATAGACAGCTATCAATGAGCAAGATGACGCTGTTTTGCTTTTCTTGGGAAATCTTCTTCATGGCTTGATTCGAACCTGAGACCTTTCACTTGGGAATCCAAGTAGTGGATGGTGAAATATGGAGCCTCAAAGTCAAAAGTTCAAAACATTGTTATACTTTTACTCGTCACTATTAGTGTTGAGCATTCCGATACCGCAAGTATCGGGTATCGGCCGATACTTGCGGTATCGGAATTCCGATACCGAGATCCGATACTTTTGTGGTATCGGGAATCGGAATCGGAAGTTCCCAGTGTATGGTTCCCAGGGTCTGAAGGAGAGGAAACTCTCCTTCAGGCCCTGGGATCCATATCCATGTAAAAAATAAAGAAATAAAATAAAAAATATTGATATACTCACCTCTCCGGAGGCCCCTGGACATCACCGCTGGTAACCGGCAGCCTGCTTTGCTTAAAATGAGCGCGTTCAGCACCTTCCATGACGTCACGGCTTCTTATTGGTCGCGTGCCGCTCATGTGACCGCCACGCGACCAATCACAAGCCGTGACGTAATTCTCAGGTCCTAAATTCCTAGAATTCGGAATTTAGGACCTGAGAATGACATCACGGCTTGTGATTGGTCGCGTGGCGGTCACATGAGCGGCACGCAACCAATCAGAAGCCGTGACGTCATGGAAGGCCATAAACGCGCTCATTTTAAGCAAAGAAGGCTGCCGGTTACCAGCGGTGATGTCCAGGGGCCTCCGGAGAGGTGAGTATATCAATATTTTTTATTTTAATTCTTTATTTTACACAGTAATATGGATCCCAGGGCCTGAAGGAGAGTTTCCTCTCCTTCAGACCCTGGGAACCATCAGGATACCTTCCGATACTTGGTGTCCCATTGACTTGTATTGGTATCGGGTATCGGTATCGGCGATATCCGATACTTTTCGGGTATCGGCCGATACTATCCGATACCGATACTTTCAAGTATCGGACGGTATCGCTCAACACTAGTCACTATATAAGGAAATTGGATAATATTGAGATCTCTTTTGGATTGGATTGGAAACCTGAACTTGTTGGACTATTAACCTAACCTGTTCGTTAAATGCTGTCAGTGACTGATAAAAATCCAATATCTAATTAAATTGCCTGGATGTTAGATAAGGATTCTAACGCTGAAATTTGTTTTGAACAGATCGGTTTACTAGCCCAGTGCAAAAGTGACAGGTTTGTCTTTACATAAGTACAATGCCATGCCAATCCATATGGTGAGTTCAGCACATGGGGAAACTCAACTTCACTCACCTAAACATATCACATGAACAAACTGAATGCATTTGTTGCTAACATCAAAGGATACAGTGATTTATTTGCATCTGGGAAGTACTGTTTGCTTTGATCCTTTCTACATGTTAGTTATCTATATATCTAGATTTCCTAAAGGTCAAAGTTCAACAATCATATTGCACTTGATTTACTGATATTGCAGTTGGCCATTATTCTGATGGTATTCTTTGAATCCCACAATATTCCAGTGAGCATCACAAGAAGAAATCCCATTCTTCATCACACAAGCTTTGGGTGAATACGTTCCTATGGCAAACAATGAGATGAAACTATATTCCAATGACCTGTGTGACATTGAACTGCCTAAGGATTTCTTCTTCACTAAAGGATCAAAACAAGTCTGATCTGACCAAAAGCAACCTGAGTCTCAAGGTCCAAGATGGGCATCTTTGGTCAACCAAAATTAAATAAAAGCACTACTAATGTATCATCACATTGACTTGGCAGGCAGTGTATACAGCGTGTACCATTCAATTTATTAAATAAATAATTAAATATAATTCAGATATTTTGATACAAAATGGTTAAAAGATTTAAATTTTGACTACTTTTTAAGCATAGCAAAATATATTTATGACATTAGGCATACCTTAAAGTATACAATTAGACAAAAATTAATTTAATAGCATTTAAAATAGTGAAAATAATATAATCCCATAATTTGGAATAATTAGATTTTATCATCCTGTGAGAGGGATTACCTCATTAAGACTCTCTCCTCCAGTGTCTTGCCACTATCCCCTCAACATACAGTCACCTACATTAATTAATTGATGGCAGCTGTATCTGGCCATTTAAATGTACTCTAGCATTACATGCCAGCCATTACAATGACTGTGAAACCATAAAATGCATTAATGGCTGTGTCTGCCATATCTACTTTCTTTTGAAGCTAAAAGAAGGAAAATCTTAATCGGTAACCCCCTCTATGATCTCCATATGCCTCAGTAAGACCTATAGTCTTAAAGGGGTATTGCCATCTCCAAGATCCTATCCCAATATGTTGTAGGTGTTATAATAATAATATTAGCAAATATCTCCAATGAAAAATGTAGATAAACATATACCATACAGGGCAACATTAGTATATAGGTGACACAGAGACCAAGACCCAAGTGGATGTCTCCAAGGTGCACCTAAAGGACACTCCTAAACATGATATCCAACATAAGAAAAATTGCAGCACAGTCCAAAAATAAACAAAATATAAATTTATTAAAGTAACATATAACACATAATAACAGACTAGGATCAGGTCATCAAGACAAAGACAAAAGTTTCCTGACTACAAGTACTGTTGCTGCCAATGGGTAAAGTGCTCAAGTGCCGCAAGGAAATAACCCATCATCAAGGGAGTGATAAAAATCAATGTATACCAATAGCTATAATTTTGTGTGCGCTATGCCATTGCAACCCAGGGTCCCATGCTCTTATCCTTGCTTACCCATGGCGTTAATAAATCAGGACACGTGTCTCACTGCCACCGACGCACATTTCGCTTCTTTCTCAAGGTGTAGCATAGTTTTTGTGATTCGCCACGACTCTTTCCTCATGTGCAGGCATTGCAGGACCTTAGGTATCCATGGTAATGACCAGTGTTATAGTAATTGTTATCTAGTTGCTATTGGTTATAATCATGGATACTTTAGGTACTGCAATGCCTGCACATGAGGAAAGAGTCATAGTGAATCACAAAAACTATGCTACATTTCTTATTGGAGGTATTTGATAATATTATTATTACACATACTACAAATTGAGATAGGATCTTGGAAATAGGAAAAGCCCTTTAAAGAGGTTGTCCACTACATTAACATTGATGACCTTTCCAATGTCTGATCGGTGGTGGTGTGGCACCCAGCACCCCGCCCATCAGCTGTTCTCTGTTCCAGTGGCAGACGGAAGTTCTCGGCTATAGAGCTGCCCTTATCTACTGACACTGACAGTGGCAATGGCTGGGTACTGCAAATCTGCTTCATATTGATTAGAAGAGTGGCATATGTACAGTATCCACTCAAACCCACTATCACTACATGGAGTAGCTCCATAATTGAGCACTTCTGGCTGACACAGAACAGCTGATCATGCAGAGATGCCAGGTGTCGCACTACCACCATTTATACATTGATTACACATCCTGAGGATAAGACAGCAATGTTAAAACAGTGAACAACCTCTTTAATTTATCATCGAGGTCCCAGCCAATCTTGGCCTTAAGGACTGAATTTTGCTTGTATTTTTACTACACAACACCTCAGTAATTTTCACTTTTAAATGTTTTTATAATATATTATTTAATATTATTTATTTTATTTGATCTCTGCTGTATTTGTGATATGGAAAATAAAATTCCTCTTTAACATTCAAAGGGACCCAAAGTTCACATTGCAAAAGTAAAAAATTACTGAGGAGTAGTGTTGAGCATTCCGATACTGCAAATATCGGGTATCGGCCGATATTCGCTGTATCAGAATTCCGATACCGAGTTTCGATATTTTTGTGATATCGGAAATCGGAATCAGAAGTTCCTATAAGTTCCCAGGCGTGTGTGGTGCGTATGGTTCCCAGGGTCTGGAGGAGAGGATACTCTCCTTCAGGCCCTGGGATCCATATTCATGTAAAAAATAAAGAATAAAAATAAAAAATATGGATATACTCACCCCTCCGACGGACCCTGGACCTCACTGGTGCAGCCGGCAGCCTCCATTCCTAAGAATGCAGTGAGTGTAGATATAATGTAGTGTGACGTGGCACAGCTGTGGAGGTGCACAAAGAGGTTTCCCAAACCAGAAGCTATATATGAAATGAACTTTGGCACTCAACTTGCAATGATGTGGAATTTTTAATAGCAGCCACTTGTACAGACGTTTCGGTCACACATATTGACCTTCTTCAGTGTACTTGTCTCTTAGAAACACTATTTGTGTGTGGCTTGAGATCAGATTGAGGTCCTATATGGATCCCCTGTATGAGCGAGGATGCAGCTATGAAGGACAGTGTCTGGGGACGTATCCCTGTTAATCTAGGTAATGGACTGCATCCACAAGCACAGGCTGATAGGGGTGATAATATGTTATATTTCCTCTTAAGCAGTAGAAGCCTGTATCTAAGTACTTAACATGGATCCAGTGGTTGGACCAAAAATAGAACTCCCTTGTCAGGAGAGGCAGGGGTGCAGGTGTAGAACGCGGTGTCCGCGGTGACGGAACCAGCGGCGGACACCGCGTTCTACACCTGCACCCCTGCCTCTCCTGACAAGGGAGTTCTATTTTTGGTCCAACCACTGGATCCATGTTAAGTACTTAGATACAGGCTTCTACTGCTTAAGAGGAAATATAACATATTATCACCCCTATCAGCCTGTGCTTGTGGATGCAGTCCATTACCTAGATTAACAGGGATACGTCCCCAGACACTGTCCTTCATAGCTGCATCCTCGCTCATACAGGGGATCCATATAGGACCTCAATCTGATCTCAAGCCACACACAAATAGTGTTTCTAAGAGACAAGTACACTGAAGAAGGTCAATATGTGTGACCGAAACGTCTGTACAAGTGGCTGCTATTAAAAATTCCACATCATTGCAAGTTGAGTGTCAAAGTTCATTTCATATATGCAGTGAGTGTAGGACCTGCGATGACATCACGGCTTGTGATTGGTCGCGTGAGCGGTCACATAAGCGGTCACACGACCAATCACAAGCCGCGACGTCATCGAAGGTCCTTCACTCTGCATTCTTAGGAACGGAGGCAGACGCTTGCAGCGGTGACAGCCAGGGGCCGTCCGAGGGTGAGTATATCCATATTTTTTATTCTTTATTTTTTACATGAATATGGATCCCAGGGCCTGAAGGAGAGTTTCCTCTCCTTCAGACCCTGGGAACCATCCAGGATCACTTCCGATATTTGTGTCCCATTGACTTGTATTGGTATCGGGTATCGGTATCAGCGATATCCGATATTTTTGGGATATCGTCCAATCCAATCCGATACCGATACTTTCAAATATCGGAAGGTATCGCTCAACGCTACTGAGGAGTTGTATAATAAAAATATAAAAACACTTGCTTAACTGTTGACAATACCAGTAATTTTGATCAGGAGTGCTCAAACTTTTACATTCCACTATACACGTATAGCACATTAAAGGCTTTGTGCCAAGGTTATAAGTTATCCTAGGAAAAGGATAGGGAACAACTTTTTGTTCACTTGGGTTCAAAATGCTGGGACCCACCAATCCCAAAAGAACAGGTGATGCCGAGCCACATCTGAATAGAATTGAGGTCAAGCAAGCACATCTCTACTCCAATCATTCTTGAGGTCAGTCATGGTCCCTGCAGTCAGTTCCAGGGGATCAATAAGTAATCCCTATCCTAGGTATAAGTAATAAGTTACACATTTGGCACAAACTCTCTAAACTTCTGGTATTATTAGAGAAGCCATCACTACCTCTTAGAAGTTTCTGTGATTCCATTCATGGATGGTGGGAATAGAAAAAATACACAGGCATGTGATTTCTAACTATCTCCTGGACTTTCCCAGAGTGTCCATATATCGTATACCCTTCATGAACATAAGCACTATGCACATAAATCTAGGCATTTCTTAAAATAATAGCAATTCATATCTGCAAAAAAGTAAAAGGCACTCTCTTTGTCCACCCAGCTTTGTCACACCTCTCAACAATCTTTTTGTTCTAGCTCTCACAGTAGAACCATCACTAAGACCAATTTCACCCATCCGTGTGTCACAGTCTGAGCACAGACCAGCTACGGGTCTCTTGACCTGTATTTCACAGCCTTCTATGTGCCTGTGAGGCCTTTGAGTTTGGATTAGGAGACCTGCAACTTGTCCATGAATCATAGACCATGTCAAAAGGATGCGTGAGTGCAGCATAACTTGACATTTGGAACAATACAAACATTTCTTAACCGCTCCAAAAGAGCTATACATATAGATTTTTCTCTGAATAGAAAAAAAAAATACTGTATTTTCCGGCATATAAGACAACTGGGTGTATAAGACGACCCCCAACTTTTCCAGTTAAAATATAGAGTTTGGGATATACTCGCCGTATAAGACTACCCCTCTTCCAACGCACATACGGAAAAAATAAAAAAAAAATCAGATTTGATTTCAATATGGTAATTTTAATTCAAATGCTTAAGACATGCAGGTACTCAGGTACTTAGCAGGAAAACTGTCACTTATAAACATAAGGCTGTTTATCATCAAACATGTTCGGTATATTAAAACAGTGCAAGTGGATTAAACTTTTCCTAATTCATTCTAAAGCTGAAAGGAAGGATAAAACAATAAACCCATGGGAGCTGCCATGCTGTTTGTTTTCTAAGGCTAGTTTCACACTAGCGTTTTGAGGAGCTGCGGAGGGCTGCGGACTTCCTCCGTGAAGCCCCGCCCTTGGCCACACCTCCACCGCTAGCTCCGCCTACTTCTGCATGCGGCCAGCATACCTATCTTTAACATTAGGTACGCAGGTAGTGCCACTGTATGCGGATGGTTCCGCATGCGTCGTTTTGACGAAGAGGCGACCAGCGTAAAACGCAGCTTGTAGCAAATTTTTTTCTCCGCATCGTCAAAACGACGCATGCGGAAACATCCGCATACAGCCGCACAACCTGCGTACCTAATGTTAAAGATAGGTACGCCGGCCGCATGCAGGCCACATGCAGAAGTAGGAGGAGCTAGCAGCCGAGGGCAGGGCTTCACGGAGGAAATCCGCAGCCCTCCGCAGCTCCTCAAAATGCTAGTGTGAAACTAGCCTAAGCTGTCAACCAAACTGGAATTGATAAGAGGAAGATAACAAACAATAGAGAGAGAGCAAGTGCCGGGCAAGTCCCTGTTAGCAATGCTTAGCATAACTGCAAGCTACGGTATTTTTACAGGTTTTGCTGTAAACAGTTTCCCTTTAAAATCCTTCAAAATCCTCCTGTTCGTCATCTGATTTCATAAATACATCAATGAGATCTTGTGATACATTTGTAAGGCAGTCATCGTATGGATCGAATTCCATATCAGATGGTGTGGGCTCAGCTTCAGCTACCTCTTCATCTTGCCACAAGTAGTCGTCCTCCATGCCATCTAATGAATTTGATATGCCACACTTCTTGAAAGACTTGATTACTGTTTCTGCATCAATATCATTCCAGGCTTTTATGACAAACTTGCACAAAACATGCAACTGTGGAGCACGCATGTTTCCTCCTTTTGTGAATTACTTTTCGCCGCTAACCATCCATTCATTCCACTGTTCTCGAATGCGATCTTTAAATGGCTTATTTAGGCACACATCCCGTGGCTGTACCAGCGATGTCAATCCTGCAGGAATAACTGCAGCATGTGTGTTTAGTCTTGCAAGTCTGTGCTTGGTGCTGGGAGTTAAATGAGCCCTGAACATATCCCACACCAGTAGACTACATTTGTTAATAAGTCCACCTGGTCGCCTGCTCCATACATTATCAAGCCATAGCTTTACCCCTTCTTCATCCATCCAGCCTTTTTCATTCACATGTACAAAACAACCAACAGGGAACTTGAGTTTTGGCATTGTTTGTCTTTTAAAAATAATCATTGGTCTCAGTTTGCCGCCATCAGCTGTGCATCCTAATACCACTGTAAAATGGACTTCTCATGCCCTGTTGTTTTAATTAAGATTGTTTTTTCACCTTTTTGATGGACAGTTTTATTTCCAACCATATCAAAATTCATTGGAGTTTCATCCATATTAACAATACTACTTAACAGATAGCCATGTTTAGTGCGCTGTTGTATTACGTATCGATGGAAACTATTCGCTTTGCTATCAAGATCTGCAGGTAATTTTTGGGCAATTTTCGTTTTTTGCCTCAGTACCATATTATGCATTGCCATGAATCTAGTACACCAGGATACAGTGGCCTTAAAGCTGGTGCTGTGATCTGGGTTAGATTTGGCCCACTGAAGTGCAAACAAACATATTTGATTTTGTGTCACTACATAACCGCTTTGGCAGTGCTCATTCACCATGTCTGCTACATGGTTTTCAAGTTCTGGCCAATGTGGGTGCCTCTTCTTAATGCAATCTTACCCCTTGGCATACTCTTTAATGCTTTTTCATTTGCTTTCCAGTCCAGAACCATCTTTTCTATTACACTAAATTGTCTTGCAGCAGCACAGTTATTATGTTCCATGAAAAAATTTACAACTTTAAGTTTAAAACTGGCTTCATATTTCTTTCTTCCTGCTGGTGGAGCCATGATGGGGTTTTGACTGCTGGCCATTTGTAATGTACTGTATGTACTGGTAAACAGGTGCAGATACTGGTGATGTACTGGTATCCAGTATACAACAACAACAACAACAACCATCCAATGTACCTTGCGATTGGCTGGTTTTGGTATACAAGCCCTGCTTGGATTGGTCCCTGTCTGCCCTGCCCTCCCTGTCCCCAAGACTGCATCCCTCTTGCCCGACCTTGTACCTATTACTGATACAGTACCTTCAGAGAGTGCTGTGCCCAGAAAAACAAGCAAAAAACAAGGAAAACAAGCTGCAGGCATCCCAGGGTATGGAAAACAGTGAGAACGGCACTGTGCCCAGAAGACACGCCTCTTTCACCTCTCTGGCCCACCCTTGTATCTCTGCCTCTCGCCTCTCTCTCTCCGGAGCCGCTGCCTTGTCACTGCAGTGCTCCGGAGCGAGAGGCAGAGATACAATGGCGGACCAGACAGGTGTAAGAGGTGGGTCTTCTGGGCACAGCACCGCTCTCCCGCTAATCTCCGGGACGCCTGCAGCTTGCTTCACCTTCCGGTAAGGTGCCCCCTCACCTCTTCATCAAGATTGCTTTCCTCCGCCATATGCGCCGCCGCATAAGGCGACAGTCGACTGCAGCATGCTCCACAACCGCCATATAAGGCGACACCGGCGTATAAGACGACCCCCAACTCTTCTGAAGTTTTTCAGGGGTTAAAAAGTCATCTTATACGCCGGAAAATATGGTAGATTAATTAAACTCAGACTGGTAATTTTTTATGCCATCTGAGCCATATGTCTTGCATGTATTATGTAACAATATTTTTTGTGCGATGTATAAATTATGCGATATTTCAAAATTATTATTATTATTACCTTCAAAAGATAATTTCTTTCCAAAATTAAATTATTCCATATTCCAATATTTTGAGTATATTTATGTTGCTTTCTAATATGTTTAATTATATCAAGCTAAGGCTTTGAAACATTTCTGGTTTTATTTTTTTGATATTTATAATAAAAAAAAGAATACCTAACTGGCTGGTATGACTATTCCAAGAAAAACATGTAGGAACAAAAAAGATTTTATTTATTTTTCAGTAACTTTCTGCAATGTTTTCTAACCTTTCTCTACCAAATATGTATGCTTCAGACAATATCTGCATATGTTACTAAATTATTTCCTGAAGTGAGTGCATTCCATATGGTCTCAAAAAAAAAAGAAAGGGATTCGTCACATGGGTCATTCTTAATGAAACTCTGGGATGTATTGCTCCAGGCACTAACCTGTTTGCATTTACTAGCTTTAAAGATTTTAAGCTAGTTTATAGTTCGCCTGATTGAGAATAACATGAAATACATGAAAATAATAATACATGATATTATATCCATAATATTCCCAAATATGAGAATTGACTTCAACATGTTAGATGATGAAGCATCTTCACAGGTCCCAGGTATTTACTGCTATACTTTAATTCACCTCTGCTAAATTGGACACATTTGAATTATGATTTACATTTAGAAATGCTTCATTAACCTTGTGAAGGAAATTATAAGAAATAAAGTTTGGAAAATTTGCATTAACCCCTTCACCCCCAAGGGTGGTTTGCACGTTATGGACCGGGCCAATTTTTACAATTCTGACCACTGTCCATTTATGAGGTTATAACTCTGGAACGCTTCAACGGATCCCGGTGATTCTGACACTGTTTTCTCATGACATATTGTACTTCATGATATTGGTAAAATTTCTTTGATATTACCTGCGTTTATTTGTGAAAAAAAGGGAAATTTGGCGAAAATTTTGAAAATTTCGCAATTTTCCAACTTTGAATTTTTATGCAATTAAATCACAGAGATATGTCACACAAAATACTTAATAAGTAACATTTCCCACATGTCTACTTTACATCAGCAGAATTTTGGAACCAAAATTTTTTTTTGTTAGGGAGTTATAAGGGTTAAAATTTGACCAGCAATTTCTCATTTTCACAACACCATTTTTTTTTTTAGGGACCACATCTCATTTGAAGTCATTTTGAGGGATCTATATGATAGAAAATACCCAAGTGTGACACCATTCTAAAAACTGCACCCCTCAAGGTGCTCAAAACCACATTCAAGAAGTTTATTAACCCTTTAGGTGTTTCACAGGAATTTTTGGAATGTTTAAATAAAAATGAGCATTTAACTTTTTTTTCACACAAAATTTACTTCAGCTCCAATTTGTTTTATTTTACCAAGGGTAACAGGAGAAAATGGACCCCAACAGATGTTGTACAATTTATCCTGAGTACGCCGATACCCCATATGTGGGGGTAAACCACTGTTTGGGCGCATGACAGAGCTCGGAAGCAAAGAAGCGCCATTTTACTTTTCTATGCAAAATTGACTGGAATTGAGATGGGACGCCATGTTGCGTTTGGAGAGCCCCTGATATGCCTAAACATTGAAACCCCCCACAAGTGACAACATTTTGGAAAGTAGACCCCCTAAGGAGCTTATCTAGAGGTGTGGTGAGCACTTTGACTCACCAAGTGCTTCACTGAAGTTTATAATGCAGAACCGTAAAAATAAAAAATCATATTTTTTCACAAAAATTATTTTTTCGCCCCCAATTTTTTATTTTCCCAAGAGTAAGAGAAGAAATTGGACCCCAAAAGTTGTTGTACAATTTGTCCTGAGTACGCTGATACCCCATATGTGGGGGTAAACCACTGTTTGGGTGCATGGGAGAGCTCGGAAGGGAAGGAGCGCCGTTTGACTTTTCAATGCAAAATTGACAGGAATTGAGGTGGGACGCCATGTTGCGTTTGGAGAGCCACTAATGTGCCTAAACATTGAAACCCCCCACAAGTGACACCATTTTGGAAAGTAGACCCCCTAAGGAACTTATCTAGAGGTGTGGTGAGCACTTTGACCCACCAAGTTTTTCCCACAAAAATTATTTTTTAGCCCCCAGTTTTGTATTTTCCCGAGGGTAACAGGAGAAATTGGACCCCAAAATTTGTTGTCCAATTTGTCCTGAGTACGCTGATACCCCATATGTGGGGGGGAACCACTGTTTGGGCGCATGGGAGGGCTCGGAATGGATGGAGCGCCATTTTGAATGCAGACTTAGATGGAATGGTCTGCAGGCGTCACTTTGCATTTGCAGAGCCCTAATGTACCTAAACAGTAAAAAAAAAACACAAGTGACACCATTTTGGAAAGTAGACCCCCTAAGCAACTCATCTAGATGTGTTGTGAGAGTTTTGAACCCTCAAGTGTTTCACTACAGTTTATAATGCATAGCCGTGAAAATAAAAAATAAAAAAATTCCCCCCAAAATTATTTTTTAGCCCCCAGTTTTGTATTTTCCCAAGGGTAACAGGAGAAATTGGACCCCAAAAGTTGTTCTCCAATGTGTTCCGAGTACGCTGATACCCCATATGTTGGGGTAAACCCCTGTTTGGGTGCACGGGAGAGCTCGGAAGGGAAGGAGCACTGTTTTACTTTTTCAACGCAAAATTGGCTGAAATTGAGATCGGACGCCATGTCGCATTTGGAGAGCCCCTGATGTGCCTAAACAGTTGAAACCCCCCAATTATAACTGAAACCCTAATCCAAACACACCCCTAACCCTAATCCCAATGGTAAACCTAACCACACCTCTAACCCAGACACACCCCTAACCCTAATCCCAACCCTATTCCCAACCGTAGATGTAATCCAAACCCTAACCCTAACTTTAGCCCCAACCCTATCTGTAGCCTTAACCCTAGCCCTAACCCTAACCCTAGCCCTAACCCTAGCCCCAACCCTAACCCTAGCCCTAACCCTAGCCCCAACCCTAACCCTAGCCCCAACCCTAACCCTAGCCCCAACCCTAGCCCTAACCCTAGCCCTAACCCTAACCCTAGCCCTAACCCTAATGGTAAAATGGAAATAAATACATTTTTTAAAAATTTTTTATTTTTCCCTAACTAAGGGGGTGATGAAGGGGGGTTTGATTTACTTTTATAGCGGGATTTTTAGCTGATTTTTATGATTGGCAGCCGTCACACACTGAAAGAAGCTTTTTATTGCAAAAAATATTTTTTGCGTTACCACATTTTGAGAGCTATAATTTTTCCATATTTGAGTCCACAGAGTCATGTGAGGTCTTGTTTTTTGCGGGACGAGTTGATGTTTTTATTGGTAACATGCTCGGGCACGGGAGATTTTTTGATCGCTTTTTATTCCAATTTTTGTGAGGCAGAATGACCAAAAACCAGCTATTCATGAATTTCTTTTGGGGGAGGCGTTTATACCGTTCCGCGTTTGGTAAAATTGATAAAGGAGTTTTATTCTTCGGGTCAGTACGATTACAGCGATACCTCATTTATATCATTTTTTTATGTTTTGGCGCTTTTATACGATAAAAACTATTTTATAGAAAAAATAATTATTTTGGCATCGCTTTATTCTGAGGACTATAACTTTTTTATTTTTTCGCTGATGATGCTATATGGCAGCTCATTTTTTGCGGGAAAAGATGACGTTTTCAGCGGTACCATGGTTATTTATATCCGTCTTTTTGATTCTACTTTTTGTTTGGCGGTATGAGAATAAAGCGTTGTTTTTTGCCTCGTTTTTTTTTTTTTTTTTTTAACGGTGTTCACTGAAGGGGTTAACTAGTGATATAGTTTTATAGGTGGGGTTGTTACGGACACGGCAATACTAAATATGTGTACTTTTATTGTTTGATTTTTTTTATTTAGATAAAGGAATGTATTTATGGGAATAATATATATATATTTTTTTCTTTATTTAGGAATTTTTTTTTTTCTTTTTTCTTTACACATGTGGGAATTTTTTTTTTTACTTTTTTACTTTGTCCCAGGGGGGACATTACAGATCGTTGATCTGACAGTGTGCACAGCACTCTGTCAGATCACCGATCTCACTTACAGCCGTGCAGGCTGCAGCTTTCATCTGCAGCCTGCACGGCACCCGGAAGTAATCCCTGCAGGACCCGGATGCAGCCCCGCGGCCATTTTGGATCCGGGGCCTGCAGGGATAGGAGGTAGGAGACCCTCGCAGCAACGCGATCACATCGCGTTGCTCCGGGGGTCTCAGGGAAGCGCGCAGGGAGCCCCGGATCATATTTGATCGCGGTGTGCCGGGGGTTAATGTGCCGGACACGGTCCGTGACCGCTCCTGGCACATAGTGCCGGATGTCAGCTGCGATAGGCAGCTGACACCCGGCCGCGATCGGCCGCGCTCCCCCGTGAGAGCGGCCGATCGATGCTGGACGTACTATTCCGTCCTTGGGAATTAGGGCCCACCCCACATGGACGGAATAGTACGTCCATTGGCAGAAAGGGGTTAAAGGGAACCTGTCATCTCCTTTGTAGCATGTGAAGTGTCCCCATTGCGTTGCTAGTGATGCAATGTGCATCTCCAACACATTTTTCCCATTAAAATCGCTACTGTAATCCTTCTGAAAAATCCCTTTATATAGTTATATCTTACCTGCTTGTTTAGTCATAGTGGTGTGGTTCATCGCTTTCAGTCAGGCTTGAGCCCACACAATTTGAATTGTTCTCAGAGTTGCGCCAACGTCACTGTATACGGATGGGCACTGAAGCTGGTTTTAACTTCCCAGCTTCACTGACTGAGTATGCACGTGCAGAAAGCCGCTCGTCACCATGCATGTGCTCATTACCGATGGACAATGCACAAGCACGGATCAGCAAAATACTGCACAAGCGCAACTCCCACAATCCACACTGTGCAAGCCCAGAAAACAATAAACACTGCGGAAACACGGGATGTACAGTGATGTCGGCGCAACCCCGGGAACAATTCAAATTGCTTGGGCGGAGACAAGCCTGAATGAACACAACGAAGCATACCTCTATGGCTAAACAAGCGGGTAAGATATATCTATATAAAATGTTTTTTAGATTGATTACAGCAGCAATATTAATGGGAAAATGTGTTAGTGATGCACATTACATCACTTACAATGCACTGGGGACACATCACATGTTACAGAGGACATGACATGTTCCCTTTAAAGCAAAGCAGCTGTTACAGGGGCGGACATACCATTGGTGCAACCTGTGCAGCCGCACAGGGGCCCAAGAGGTAAGGGGGCCCATTTCTCGCTCCAAAGCAAGTGCAATTTTGCATTTTTAGGATTTTTGCATTCTCGGGCTGCAAATGGCCCATAATATTGTTCTTGCACAGGTGCCCTTTTCTGACTGTGACCGACAGTGAGCTGTTAGTATAAGATATTATCCAGCAATGGTGAAATCTTTAATGTAAAGGTTTTATTGGATACTAGTTCAGTAAACAATATAATAAATTAGTAGTAATTCTACTAAATTTGTGCTTATGAGATACAATGAAGTGGTGCATCATTTTGTATGAGTTCTCCATTTGCAGTGACTACAATGTGCCTGAATGCGTAGAATTCAGTTGCTTCTCAGAATCAAGTGTCACATATAATAAAGAATGAAAAAGAAGGCTATGGAACAGCTGACAAACCTAGAAGTGGACAACCACAGAAAACTTCCTCCAAAGTTGATCACATTGTTAAGAAAAAGTCAGTATCTGATGTCCATAAAAGTGTTGTACGGATTTCGCACAAAATGAAGGAAGAATATGGGCTCAAAATGAGTAGCCAAACTGTGGGGAGATGGCTAAGAGCAATAGGGTTAAATGCAAGTGTTCCAGTCAAGAATCCTTTCATCTCTGCTATGAACGGGAAGGTCCCACTTGAGTTTGCCAAAGAACACAGCCAATGGAAAGAGACAAATTGGTCTAAGGTGTTGTGGTCGGATGAATCCAAGTTCAATCTGTTTGGTAGTGATGGCAAGCACTATACAGTGGGTACGGAAAGTATTCAGACCCCTTTACATTTTTCATTCTTTCTTTCATTGCAGCCATTTGGTAAACTCAAAAAAAGTTCATTTTTTTCTCATTAATGTACACTCTGCACCCCTTCTTGACTGAACAAAACAAAAATGTAGTAATGTTTGCAAATTTATTAAAAAAGAAAAACTGAAATATCACATGGTCATAAGTATTCAGACCCTTTGCTCAGTATTGAGCTATTGAGTATTAAGTATTTGAGCTAGTACAGCCATGAGTCTTCTTGGGAATGATGCAACAAGTTTTTCACACCTGGATTTGGGGATCCTTTGCCATTCTTCTTTGCAGATCCTCTCCAGTTCCATTAGGTTGGATGGTGAACGTTGGTAGACAGCCATTTTCAGGTCTCTCCAGAGATGCTCAATTGGGTTTAGGTCAGGGCTCTGACTGAGCCAGTCAAGAATTGTTATAGAGTTGTTCTGAAGCCACTCCTTTGTTATTTTAACTGTGTGCTGAGGGTCATTGTCTTGTTGGAAGGTAAATATTCGGCCAAGTCTGAGGTCCAGAGCACTCTGGAAGAGGTTTACATCCAGGATATCTCTGTACTTGGCCGCATTCATGTTTCCTTCAGTGGCAACTATTCGTCCTGTCCCTGCAGCTGAAAAACACCCCATAGCATGATGCTGCCACCACCATGTTTCACTGTTGGGATTGTATTGGGCAGGTGATGAGCGGTGCCTGGTTTTCTCTACATATGCCACATAGTGTTATCCCAAAAAAAGTCTATCTTCGTCTCATCAGACCAGAGAATCTTATTTCTCAAAGTCTGAGAGTCCTTCATGTGTTTTTTAGCAACCTCTATGCGGGCTTTCATATGTCTTGCACTGAGGATAGGCTTCCATCAAGCCACTCTGCTTTATAGGCCTGACTGGTAGAGAGCTGCAGTGATAGTTGACTTTGTGGAACTTTCTCCCATCTCCCTATCGCATCTCTGGAGCTCAGCCACAGTGATCTTGGGGTTCTTTTTTACCTCTCTCACCAAGGCTCTTCTCCCATGATTTCTCAGTTTTGCTGGATGGCCAGTTCTAATTTAAGGATTATGGAGGCCACTGTGCTTTTAGGAACCTTGAGTACTGCAGAAATTCTTTTGTAACCTTGGCCAGATCTGTGCCTTGCCACAATTGTGTCTCTAAGCTCCTTGGCCAGTTCCTTTGACGTCTTGATTCTCATATGGTCTAACATGCACTGTGAGCTGAGAGGTCTTCTATAGACAGGTGTGTGCCTTTCCAAATCAAGTCCTATCAGTTTCATTAAACACAGCTGGACTCCCATGGAGTAGAACCATCTCAAGGAATGTCACAAGGAAATGGACAGCATGTGACTTAAATATGAGTGTCTGAGCAAAGGGTCTGAATACTTATGACCATGTGATATTTCAGTTTTTCTTTTTTATTAAATTTGCAAAAAATTCTACATTTCTGTTTTTTTTCAGTCAAGATTGGGTGCAGAGTGTACATTAATGGGAAAAAATGAACTGTTTTGAATTTGCCAAATGGCTGCAATGAAACAAAGAGTAAAAAATTTAAAAGGGTCTGAATACTTTCCATACCCACTGTATACAGCCCAATTGGAAAACGTAATGATTAGTGATGATCGAATAGTGAAATGATCGGATTCAGGAATAATTTCTAATATTCTTGTATTCATACCGAATAATGAACACAAACAATGCAAGTCAATGGGAAAGAATAACATTTTTCTACTGGACCCAACAAACCGATCTAAGGGCCTGAGAAAAAAGCTGAAATAGATGGGAAAGTGTTAAAACTAAATGGAAACAGCAAGGAGAAGAAGCCTGCATGTCTTTCTGACTCAAATATGGTATCTGTGAATAATGTTGTCAAACTATTGCGTCAGTTTTACGAATATAAAAGAAGACCTGACAAACCAAGTTTAATTTTTTTAAGTGAAAAATGCTAGGAAACATTTTTCCTTCATAATTACTTGTATATAATGCAAAATAAAATTTCTAAAAAAAAATTGTACCTCTCCTTTAGCATATGTTCACACGTAGCGTTTTGGCTTTAGCTTTTCCTTTTACATTTGTGAAGGCTCTCACTCCTACATTTAGGAGGTCCCTCCCTCATTCAAAATTGTTACCTAGATAGTGGAATACATATACCCCAGCACTTTCACTTTACAATGCCAGCTAAAACATGTCCATTTGAATTTTGGGTTTCGCCCGTCACCACCACCACGCACTCCGCCATTTCATTATGCGGCCCTCGCTTCACATTTTAAAAGGGCCAGAAGATGCCGTGAAACCTGAGTTTGGGAAGGGCCCTCAGGTGGCCCTGTATCATACATTTGGGAGAGCTCTCCATCCTACATTTGGGAGGTCCCTCCCTCATTCAAAATTGTCAGCTAGATAGCGAAATATATATATTCCTCATCACTTTACAATGCCAACTAAAACAAGCCCATTTAAATTTTGGGCTTTTGCCGCCACCACCACCATGCCCACCACCATGTCATTATGCCGCCCTCGCTTCACATTTTCAGAAGGCCAGCAGGTGCCGTGAAACCTGAGTTTTGTGAGCTCCACAGTTCATTTTGGCCACCAGATCCCAAGGAAGCCACTGGCATAGCGGGTGAAGGCGCTGTAAGGTGAATATAACACAGGAGTTAGAGGAGCTGTATGATCAATGTCAGTAAATTGGATTCTACTAGATACCAAAAGCATTAGAATTTAATTCTGAATACAGTGTACGCAAGCAAGGGCCTGTATTGTGGTCAGTCTGCCAGGCCTAAAACCCATGTTCAGAACATGTACAAGCCTCATTTTACTTTGAAGCAGCCTCCTCAAAAGAAAGAGACAAGAGTGCCATTGACCAATCTGGACAAGCCTACGCTTTTCTGGAAACTACCCAACCAAGCAGAATGCATCTTTTGCATGGTTTTACGCAACAAGTAATTACAGGATATGTCTCAGAGAGTGATGAGGTCTGTGGAGTGTATTACTCAGGTGACAGGCAGTGCTACAGAGCTCAGGTAAAAGCCTTAGTCTAAGTTCACATTAGCATTCGGGGGCTTTGTGGAGGGCTGCGTACGTCCTCTGCTAAGCTCTGCCTACTTCGGCATACTTCTGCATGAGTCCTGCGTACCTATCTTTAACTTTGGGTACGCAGGACATGCGGATGTATGCAAATGTGTCATTTGACGTGCCTGCCGACCGCACGGGAACGCAACAAGCGGGTGCATCAAAACAATGCATCCGCATGTCCTGCGTACCCAATGGTAAAGATAGGTACGCAGGATGCATGCAGAAGTATCCCGCGCTGGCGGGGGATGTACGCAGCCCTCCGCAAAGCCCACGAACGCTAATGTGAACCCGACCTTATCGTGGCAATGACCATGCTCCAATATGTGCAAGGCTGGAACCTGACTAGGTCTGTGGAACGTTTTAACCCAGTCTCTTAGACGTGCCTAAAATGTACAGAAACTGGTCAATACCCCACCACCATTTTTTTTAGCAAATTTTAGAACATTTAAGGGAAGCGATAGTTTAATAAAGAGACACAAGTCTCATTTAGGAGCCTGGAAAAGCCAGGAATAGTCTTTATCCTGCACCAGACAATGTAAAGAGCTAATGAGAATGTATGCAGTATCTAAATAACAATTTGGGAAGAGACATTTATGCTGACAAGGGAAAACTGTGCTGAGACCAAAAAGTGGACGTGGTTGCTAAATGTTCTTACTGAATGAGCAACTGCAGGTTGTGTCCAAGAGGCATCAGCGCCTGCTTCCTGGGCAGAAGTTTGGGAAGGACGTAGCACAGGGGAAGGGCCAGTGTTTCCACCCTTAGACACAGATTTTGTACCCAGGGTAGGGTGCTGCATATGTCAGCAGTATAAGACGTAACAGAGGTATTACGTCGAATCTCCCTTTATAAAGGAATATGTGGGTAAGATTTTCAAACTAGTAACATATATAGAGCATGTTTCATTACTCATATTATTATTATTCTGTGTAAGACTTTTGCAGTCATTATAATTGTTCGAGATAGGGAGCACAAGTTTCACCATTGCACAATGTACAAAGGTTTCCAAAAATTACCCAAGGGGTCTGTATCATACACGCTGAAAGAGACTGTGATAGCGACCTTCCAATAAATTTTGCTGTTGTTATAATTGCTAGAGATAGGGAGTACAAGTTTCACCATTCCACAATGTACAAACATTTACGAATTTAAATACATTAACCACGTGGTGCATACATATATGACCACTAAGTACGCATTGCAGAAGCAGAAGGAGTAGGACATGATTTCCCAAAAGAAATGGGTTTGGATGGTAAGGGATGGACATTAAAACAACTTTAAAAAAAACATTTGGGCTGCATTTACATTATGGTGCTGTCATCTGTAGGGCGTACAAAGTTGAAGGAAATCCAGCCCTTTTTCAGTTTTAGAAGAATCAGCCTGTCTGAACTTTCTGTTGACAGGTGTGTGCGTCTATCCATTATGATTGCACCAGACGAACTAAAAACCCGCTCAGACAACACACTTGCGGCAGGCATCACCTCCAAGGCATACAAGGAGAGTTCAGGCCAAATATGCAGCTTGGACAACCAGTAGTTAAGGGCATTGAAGAGTCAGGAAGGATGTTGGTATGTTCACTTAAGTACTCCTTCACCATCTTGGTCAACTTCTCCCTCCTTGTCATAGTTGCTTGCTGATGTGACAGTTTCAAGAAGATGGCTCAGTTGGTAAACATTTCCCCCCTGAGTTGCACCTGGTGTGCGTGTCCCTCCCCTGTAATCCTTGTTTGAGAAAAGAGATGATACCTCTGCCAGCAGTATTGTCTGGTCAGAGGGTATTCTTTTCAGCAACTCTTCAACAACAGCCCTCAGGCACGCATGCACTGAAAATGGCACGTCTGCCTTCGACATGCCGACATGCGAGAAGGAAATTTCTCCTTCTACCGTTGGTCAAGAAAGATGCACTGTGAGTATTTCATGGTGGACAAAATGTCTTTCACGTGAGGGTCTTGTGTGGCAGATTACAAAGAGTCAAACGTTCTGTGTCCCCACCAGGATGAACACGAACTATCCTCTCCTCCCGCATCGCCTCCTCCTCCTTCTCTTTAGGTCATCCATGCTGGACAGGCATGAAGCTGGGATTGGGAGTCCCCTCTGTAGCGCAGCCCAAAAACTCCTGTTCCTCTTCATCCTACTCCTCCTGTTCCTTGTCATCACCCAATATGGCCAGAGAATATTGCTTGAGGCTGGGCTGTGTGGAGGCAGCCAATGTAAATTCTTACTCCATAGCCACCTGCTCGGCATTCAATGCTTCCTCGTTGAGATTCTGCAGCGAACGTTTTAATAGATAGAACAGCGGGATGGTTGCACTGATAATAGCTTCATCTGCACTCAACATCTTGGTGCAGTGCTTAAAGTTTTGAGGAACCTCACATATGTCTGTGATTCACACTAACTCGGCAGTTGTTATGTGTGGAGGCTGAGTGTCACTCTGATAGGCTTTGAGAAGCTGGAATTCAGACACTGCCCTCTGCTGCTCACTAAGCCTTGCCAACATATGAAAGTTTGAATTCCAGCATGTGGGCATGTCACAAATCAGTCAGTGATGAGGCAAATTAGAGCGCTGCTGCAGCGAAGCTAGACCGGCGAAAGCCTAAGATGACTTTCTGAAATGTGAGCTGACATGGCGTTCCTTGGCAAGTAGTTCTGGCAAGTCAGGGTATGTTTTTAAAAACCGCTGTACAGCCATTTTCAGAACATGTGTCATGCATGAGCATGTACCAGCTTGCCAAGCTTTAAAGCTGCAATGAAGTTATGCCTATTATCGCACACAACCATACCTGGTTGGAGATTCAGCAGTCTGGTCTTTTATCCTTTTCAACAGCTCTGCTGCATTGTGAGCTTTATCACCTAAACAGATGAGCTTCAGCAGATAATGCTGCCGCTTTGCAAGGCAGTGCTGCAGAGCTCCCAGCTGGGGAGTGATGGGGAGGCTAGTTCATCTGAGGATGAGGAGGAGGAGGAGAGACAGGAACTGGAATATGAGGAGACTGAAACACTGATGGAATTTGGGCTTGCTATTCTTGGTGTGGGTAAGATGTGTGATGTCCCAGCCTCTGACTCTGTTCCAGACTCCACTGTAGCGTCGATGTCTACCAGAACTTGTCCATGTGTCTGTAGTTAGGTGGGCCATCCCTGTGACTGTGTTGGTCAGACCATGGCTCATGTATTGTAACATGTGCTTCTGTAATGCAGGGATGGCACACCGGCAAAAATAGTGGCGGCTGAGAAGCGAGTACCATGGGGCTGCCACCGCCAAAAGGTGGCGGAAAAAAATAGTTCCTAAAAGCTGAAATAGCAACATTTCCAGGGCTAGCAATCTGACAATGTGGGCTTTTAGCACTTGGTCCTGTGAGTGGGTGGATATTTCTGCTTCCTTTGAAACATCTGGGGCAGGGACAATTGAGCGCTGAGCTGGGACAACGAACTAGACGTGGTTGCTGACTGTTGTGTCTGTGCAACCACAGGTTGTGGGCAGGAGGTATCAGTGCCAGCTTCCAGGACAGCAAAATAGGAAGTCCATAACACAGGGGAAGAGGCAGTGGTTTCACCCTCTGACACAAATTTTGTACCCAGGTGTTCTGTCCACCTACTGGGATGCTTGGCTGCCATGTTCTTTTTCATGCTGGAGGTGCTCAGGCTGATAGTTTTCTTGCCTTTTCTTAGCTTGGTAAGGCAGATGCTGAAAATTACAATTATTTTGTCTAAAAGAAATTCATAAAAAACTGCCATACAAGAGAACAACGCACCCTTGGCCTGTTATCTAGCTGAGTGGGGGTGCTCTATTGAACAGTTGACCAAGTTCTCCTTATGGTCAAACCACTACCTATTCTTGCCTGTTTCTTTGCTACGGATTGATCCCTCTCTGCAATGCTGTGTTCGCTTGGCGTGCCACCATGCCAGCTTGGATCAGTGGCCTTATCATCGACCACATCATCTTCCAATTTATCAATCTGATCCTCCTGAGTTGCAATTTTAGGCTCACCTGATGGCAACTGTGCGTCATGATTATCTTCCACCTCTTCAGACTTGAATTGACCTTCCCCAAAGTGGCTTTTTTCTGGCCGTGGGTGCTCAAATGTTTGTGCATCTCTGCACTCCACCTCCTCATTACCCTGTGTAATGGTGCACGGTGAGAGGCCAGAATAATTACAAAGGAACATAAACAGTTCCTCAGAGTGGACTGCTTTAAAGTCATATGTCTACTGGGACTCTTGATAAGGGGAGGAAGGAGGACCAGGTTGAGCATTGTAAAGCCCAGCCTCTTGGCTACTGAGACTGAACCATGTGGAAGACTTGGTAATGCTGTTTGTCAACATACTGGAGCCTTTGTCTGCCATCCAACCCACAACATCCTTGCACTTGTCGGGGTTTGACAGTGGTGTAGCGTGCAGACCAAATTTTGACAGGAAGCTAGAACTAAATAAATCACTTTTGGATCTGTCATACAGCATTGGCGGGTATCACCACATCCATGTCCCCGTTCCTTAACATCACCCTTTCCCATAGTCCCAAATTTCCTAGCTTTATTTTTCACAAGAGGTGTTATGTACAAATTCCCTGTATCTAGAAATGTGTGGGTAATTTTTTTTTATCTATCAGCTTTATTACACAAGCCAACAGCAGACTCAGAAAAATTACTGGCAAATAGCCATGTTTGCATATCTCAGCAGGTTTTGCGCCAGTCACACAACTGCTAGATAAATATATGCTATTTATTTAACCAAGAGCAGAGTAATTTTTTATATCACCTTTATGACACACACCAACAGCAGACTCAGGTAAATTACTGGTATATAGTGACGTTTGCGTATATGAGTAGGCTTTTTGCCAGTCGCACAACTGCTGGATAAATATACGCTATTTCCGCAATAGGTGAGAAATATTTTTTAGCTCTAAAAAAATATGTTTAGCATATGCTGGCACTGAGAAATATTATTTAGCTGTAAAAATAGAGCAGCTTAGTATATGCTGGTACTGAGGAATATCATTTAGCTGTAAAAATAGAGCAGTTTAGTGTATGCTGGTGTAATGAGCTGGCCGGCTGTGACTGTTCTGTTATCATTGACATAGAATCTGTGACAGACACTGCCCCCGTGTGGCCAGAAGTTATACCTATGCCGAATGTGATTACAGAGAAACAAACTGTATTGGCTAGACTCCCCCCTGTTATGTCATGTGACCAGGAAGGAGGGAGAGAAGAAGAAGAGCCCGGGAAACCAGTCGGTACAGAGAGAAGTCTGTGTGATCTGGTGTCCTCCTGCTGAGGCGATATAGAGGATTGCCTGGATAACCCCTCTCTCTTGGAAGCTGACATCCAGATTGTTCCCAGCTCCCACACTGCGGAGCACTCAGTGGTGACATCTTCACAGATCCTGGAGCCCATGAACTGTAAGCGGGTCCTCTGTTGAGAGGCCGAACACCCCACCTTTACCTGCTGAACCACAAGGATTACAGTCTGGACCTGAGAGACAGAGTTTTGTTTACTCCCTGTTGTTTTCTCCTCGGCTGGAGCGTCTCCCTGCAGCGTTGACAGACAGGCCTGCGACGTGGGAAGATAACCTCCTGGAGCAAAGGAACTGGTAACGTGTGGATAGGGACAGTGAGGGAAAGTTTGTTAATACACGTTATTTCTGTGAATAGGCATATTTTGTACTGTCTATTATTGTGTTCCGCTGTGTTAATGAAAATGTATAACAGTAAAGATACGTTTGTTAAGATGGAATCTGAGTGTGGAAGTTTTGCTGGGCCAGATCATGGATATGCATGGGCGGCCTTGCCCTCGCCCACTTCATCGGTACTCAGCAATATTATTTAGCTCTAAAATAATGTTTAGTATATGCTGGTACTAAGAAACATTATTTCTCAGTCGCCCATGACAGCACTACCAGAGAGATGGAATCCGCCCTTCAGGGACAGGAAACCTACAGGATAAAAGGGCGGTACCTCTCTCCTGCCTCAGTTTTGTTTCCTGTCCCTGACAGGGGAACCCTCAGGATCGGTACCTGTATCCGGAGCCGACCAGTGGAGGTTTGACGGCGGGGAGGCCCCTGTCACCGCTGGCTCGGTGTCCGACGCCGCCGCTTCTGGGTCCGATGGGGCTGCAGAGCGAGCGGAGGGAAGCGCCGCTGCCTCCCCAGATCGGGGTAGGAGCTTTAGGGACCCGGCGTGCCTCTGCTGAGAGGCCTGGTCCGGAACGGCGGCCTGGTGTGTGTGAGAGCACCAAGATGGCCGCCGCACCGGATATAGATGCGTCTACTTCCGGGTCCCGGGGAGCGCGCATGCGCACTGGGGACCAACGCTTCCCTGCAAAGCAGCTTGGAGGAGGGGTGATCGGCGCGCTTTTTAAAAACCACAGCTGTGAGAGCACCTGTCGCTGCATGCAGTCCCACTATGGCGGACAGCAACCAGCAGCTCCAGCCGGTGCAGCCCTTACAGCCACCGCCGCAGCAACAGCAGCGTCACCACCAGCGCAAGTCGGGCGGAAGGACCTCTGCAGGCACCCGAAGTAACCGCTCCAGGAGCCATTCTACGCCGCAGAGTAAAACCTCCAATATGTCCAGCAAGCCGACACCTTCTACTTCGGATCTCATTCAAGATCCTGTTCCTCCTCCAGAACTGGTACTTGTAGCTGCACAAGATGGGTGAGTGATCTTCGTGAAAGTTCACTAAATAATTAGGGTCCCCCTTTCCGTTTGTTTTTTAGGCAAGAAAAAAACCGGAAAAAACCAAACATAGAGACTGCCCCTTATGTGGAGAACCCCAGTCACAGAGCTGGGATAAAAAACTATGCGGTTCCTGTATAGGTCAAGTCCTCTGTGAAGAAACCCCCAGTTTTGCCTCTGAATTACGTTCGGTAATAAGATCAGAGGTAGAAACAGCATTCAAATCCCTTAAAGGGGAGGGGGTTAAGGAGAGAACACCTGTCTCCCTGTCTCATTCTGATCCTTCTAGCTCTGATGAGGATGTGTCAGATAAGAAAGGTTCCTCCTCCTCCTCAGACTCTGAGAGTGGAGGCCGCCACTGCTTCCCCTTAGATGAAATAGATGCCCTGGTAAAGACTGTAAGATCTACAATGGGGGTTATAGACCCACGTCCTGACAAAACGGTTCAGGACATTATGTTTGGCGGCCTGGGCCAGAAAAAACGCAGAGTTTTTCCGCTTAATGAGAATGTGCAGGCCCTAATTAAAAAGGAGTGGGAGAAGCCAGAAAGGAAAAATTCATCTGTACCCTCCCTTAAAAGGAAATATCCTTTTGTGGAAGATGACTCTACAGCATGGGATAGAGCCCCTAAACTTGACGTGCCAGTCGCTAAGGCGTCAAAGAAATTTGCTCTGCCCTTTGAGGACATGGGTACGCTAAAAGACCCCCTAGACAAAAGAGCCGACACCTTCCTAAAAGGGGCCTGGGAGTCAGCAGGGGGATGTTTAAGACCTGCCATAGCGGCCGCATGTACTTCCAGATCTCTAATGATTTGGTTAGACAATCTGGAGAAACAGTTAAGGGATGGAGTATCCCGACAAAAAATCATTGAATCAATTCCCATGATTAGGGGGGCGGCAGCCTTCTTGGCTGACTCTTCGGCGGACTCTATAAAACTAACTTCAAAATCGGCAGCCCTGTCCAATGCAGCTCGTAGAACGCTCTGGCTGAAAAACTGGCCAGGCGATCTACAGACAAAACAAAAACTTTGCTCAATCCCATGTGAGGGAAAATTTCTGTTTGGGGAAACCCTAGATGACATTTTACAAAAAGCAGGGGATAAAAAGAAGGGATTCCCTAACCTGGCCGCACCATATGTCAGACGGCCCTTTCGGAACAGGAAATTTTTCCGCAGACGCCCCCCTAAAGAACAGAACAGGTGGGAGGAGGGGAGAAATAGAGACAGGGGCTTCCTCTTTGGCAACTCCCCCAGAAATAAAAAAGCCCCTAAGTGACACCTCCCCCAGGGTGGGAGGGAGACTGTCTCAATACCTTCCGGCCTGGGAAAAAATCTCTTCCAATACATGGATTTTAAACCTAATAAAAATGGGACTTCAATTAAACTTTACCACCCTTCCTCCCCAACACTATGTGGTCACTCCATTGAAACCTTCATGGCGGCAACAACAGGCCTTGGAACTAGAAATCTCGAAACTCATCTCCAAAGATGTGATCCGGGAAGTTCCGCTACCGGAAAGAGGGAAAGGTTTTTTCTCCCCACTATTTCTGATCCCAAAGCCGGACGGTTCCTTCCGCACAATAATAAATCTCCGGAGATTAAACAGCTATGTAAAGAATCAAACATTCAAAATGGAATCGATAAGATCTACAATAAAAAACCTGTTTCCAAATTGTTTCATGGTAGTGTTGGATCTCAGCGACGCATACTATCACGTCCCCATCCACAAAAACTCACAGAAATACCTCAGACTAGCAGTGGTCATGGAGGGAGTAGTGAAGGAATATCAGTACAAGGCCCTCCCGTTTGGCATTTCAGTAGCACCCCGTATTTTCACCAAGGTGGTAGCAGAAATGATGGCCCATATAAGGGAGGAGGATGTTATTATAATACCTTACCTAGACGACTTCCTGATTGTCAGCGATACAGCCCAACATTGTCGGCAACAGTGCACCAGAGTGATAAAAACTCTAACAGAATTAGGTTGGCTCCTATATCTCCAGAAGTCAAAACTAGAACCGACTATGGTGCAAGAGTTTCTGGGCCTAACTCTGGACTCGGTTTTACAGGAATGTCGCCTTCCAGACCTGAAGAAACAAAAAATACTAAGCATTGTGTCTGGAGCTCGCTCAAATCCTCATATGACCTTAAGAGGAGCGATGTCTCTACTAGGGTCCCTTTCTGCTTGTCTCCCGGCAGTACAGTGGGCTCAGATCCACACGAGAGACCTCCAGTGGGATGTCCTGAAAAATCAGGTTACACTGAGGGGACGCCTGGAAGATCGCATGACTCTAAGTTCAGATGCTATTCGTTCCCTACACTGGTGGCTGGATTCCAACAATCTATCAAAGGGGGTTCCGTGGGTGATAGATGTACATCAAATAGTTACCACGGACGCCAGTCCCACGGGGTGGGGAGCTCACCTGGGAAACAGTGTTACTCAGGGGGTCTGGACAGATCAAGAATACCAGGTATCCTCAAATCAAAAAGAACTTTGTGCAGTGAACCATGCTCTGTCAGTTTTTCTTCCCAAACTACGGGGACAACATGTCCGGGTTTTCTCGGACAATCAAGTAGTGGTGGCCTACCTGAACCACCAGGGGGGGACCAGATCCCAAGCCCTGATGGAAACTACTTTCCAAATCTTTACCATAGCCGAACATCACTTCCTATCCCTCTCAGCATTACATATAAGAGGAGTAATGAACAAAAAGGCAGACTTCCTAAGCCGTACCCAGCTAAAACAGGGGGAGTGGGCTCTGAACCAAGGGGTCTTCGATCAGATCACAAAAATTTGGGGAGTTCCAGTAATAGACCTCTTCGCCACTATAGAGAACAGGAAAGTAAAACAGTTTTGTTCTCTAGATCACAGAGGGAACCCCAGAACACTGGATGCATTCTCGATTCCCTGGACTCACGGTCTGACATATGCCTTTCCCCCTCATATACTTATACCGGCAGTCCTGCGGAAGATAAGACAGGACAGGGCGAGAATCATTCTAATAGCACCCTTCTGGCCCAAAAGGGCCTGGTTTTCCTGGCTGAGAATCCTATCTAGCACAGATCCCTGGGTTCTTCCGGATCTTCCGGACCTCCTATCACAGGGGCCGGTGTTCCACCCTCAGTCGGCAAATCTACACTTGACAGCGTGGAACTTGAAAGGTCACTGCTAAGGGCAAGAGGATTCTCAGATAATTTAGTCTCCACACTATTAAAAAGTAGGAAGACAATAACTACTAGAATCTATGGTAAAACTTGGAAAAAGTTTCTGTCCACCTCTGGTGTAAGACTACAAGATGGGGTTCCAATAGCCAAAATATTAGAGTTCCTACAGAAAGGCTTGGATATGGGCCTCTCGGTGAGCACCTTAAAGGTGCAAGTAGCAGCCTTAGGGGCATTATACAATCATAGTGTTGCCACTAACCCATGGGTAGCAAGGTTCATTAAAGCCGCTGCACGTTCTAGGCCAATAAAAATCAGAAGCCCTCCATTTTGGGACTTAAATTTAGTTCTTTCAGCTATGACAGAACCCCCATTCGAACCCATAGATTCGATACCGCTTAAAATCTTATCCCTTAAAATGGCCCTTCTTACAGCTCTAACATCTGCCCGTAGGATTAGTGACCTTCAGGCCCTATCTGCGAACCCTCCATTCACACAAATTATGGAAGATAGGGTAGTATTGAGGACAGACCCTGCTTATCTACCCAAAGTTGCTTCCAATTTTCATAGATCCCAGGAAATAATCCTTCCTTCCGTCCAAACCCGAAAAATCAAAAAGAGGAAAAATTCCACACCTTAGACGTAAGAAGGTGTCTAATACACTACCTAGAGTCCTCCCGTCAGTGTAGGAAGGAAGGCTGTCTTTTTATCTGTTTTCAGGGGCCTAGGAAAGGACTCAAAGCCTCCAAAAGCACTATAGCTCGTTGGGTCACTGATGCGATAGCCTTGGCATACTCGTCCACGGGGAACGCAGTTCCTGTAGGACTCAAGGCACACTCTACAAGGGCTATGGCGACCTCCTGGGCCGAAAGGTCGGAGGTACCAATAGATAAAATCTGTAAAGCGGCCACCTGGTCAACACCTTCAACCTTCTTTAGGCACTATCGCTTAGACTTAGCCTCTTCGTCGGACTTAACCTTCGGAAGAAGGGTCTTGCAGGCTGTGGTCCCTCCCTAAAGCAATAATCTCTGCAATTCTCTCTGGTAGTGCTGTCATGGGCGACTGAGAAAGTCGTAGTTACTCACCGATAACGGTGTTTCTCAGAGCCCATGACAGCACCTGCTTATTCCTCCCCTTATCACGTGTGCGGTGAGCACTTTATTATACGAAGTGTGTGTTTTCATTTAGACACGGTGTAATCTTCATAAGTATTTTACTAAAAATATATGTGTATTTCTTGTTGTCACTAACCTGGAGGACCTCTGATGCTCTGTAAACTAAACTGAGGCAGGAGAGAGGTACCGCCCTTTTATCCTGTAGGTTTCCTGTCCCTGAAGGGCGGATTCCATCTCTCTGGTAGTGCTGTCATGGGCTCTGAGAAACACCGTTATCGGTGAGTAACTACGAGTTTTGCTCTACAAAGATCTTTGTTGTATATTATGGTACTGGATATGAAACCCTGCCTTTCTCCATATTCCCACAATCTGTTCCTACACTATATACAATGCAACCTAGCAGAGATCTGCAGCATGCACTTTCAATGCTAACACCCTGCCTGCCTTTCCCTCTCCCTCGTATTAAATCTCTCCCTGCGCTATCTGAGCCTAACAGAGAACTAATCGTCACTTTAAGTATCTCTTGAAAGAGCTTTTTGGACTCAGACACTCTCCCTATATGCTGCTTTCACTCTCGCTATGCTCACACTATGCATGTAATGTGCGCAAGATGGTGCCAGCAGGGCTTGAATATCCATCCCCCTATGATGCTATAAGGCCAGCCAATCACAGAAATGCCACACCAAAAATGGTGATGGCATTACTGTGATTGGCAAGCAAGCCCAGCATGTTCATCATTGCAAATAAAGCACCAAACATGCTGGCCGGGTCACTCGAATATCATACTTTTCAGACTATAAGATGCACCGGACCATAAGACACACCTATGTTTTAGAGGGGGAAATTAGAAAAAAATTTGAAGCAAAAAAATGTGGTCAAGTCTGTACTTAATATCCCCTATCCTGGTATATATGGTCCCCTCATCACCATCCTGGTATACACATGGCAACCTCATCCCTATCCTGGTATGCATGGCCCCTCTCGTCCCCATCCTGGGGTGCATTGCTCCCTCATCCCTATCCTGGCATGCATGGCTCCCCACCCTGGTATGCATGGCTCCCTCGTCCACATCTTGGTGTGCATGGACCTCCTAATCCTTATCCTGGAATGCATGGCCACTCTCATCCTCATGTGCATAGCCCCCTAATTCCCATCCGTGTGTGCATAGCCCGCTCATCCTTATCTTGGTATGCATGGCCCCTCTCATCCCTAGCCTAGTAGGCATGGTCCCCTCATCCTTATCCTGGTTGGCAGAACCCCTTCATCCCAATCTTGGTAGGCATGACCTCCTTATCTCTAGCCTGATATGCATGGCCCCCTCATCCCTATCCTGGTAGGAATGGTTCCCTTCGTCTCTATCCTGGTAGGAATGGTCCCCCTCATCCTTATCCTGGTATGCAGGGCCCCCATCTCAGTCCTAGTATGCATGTCCCCATCCTTATCGTGGTGTGATTGGACCCTATCCCTGTCCTGGTATGCATGCCCCCATCCTTATCCTGGTATGATTGGCCCCCATCCCCATCCTGGTATGCATGGCCCCATCAGGAAAACTTTAAAAAAATATATCACAATTACCTTTCTGCTCTCCCTTGCAGTATATTGTTCCGGTGCCAGCAACTGCTTTTTGCTTGAAGGCAGCACATGGCAGGGACGTCATGTGCTGCTTACAAGCCAAAGTACAGCTGCCAGAATACTCATTGCTCTACAAGCTGGGACTATATGTGTGGAGGACAGTGAGTATTTATTGCTCTTTAGTAGTGCACGCAGTGTCAGCCGCCGGCTTCCTGCAGCTGCCGGTGGTCACATGTGCCCACTACTTAAGAGAAATGAATATTCACTGTACTCCACTCCCATGAAGTGATTAAAGCAACACATGCGGGGTGTTATAAACTTAGTGCTAAGTGCGGTGGAGATCAGTATCATGGGACAGAAAAGAGGCCGAGAGACAACAGGTTAAGAGTTCAAGAATATTTATGATGGTATGCAGGTAAACAGCTATGACACAGCAGGTTAGTAGCAGACAGAGCTGGATAAGCAGTAAGCATGTGTACAGACCGTGGAAGTCCAAGTATGTCAGGTCCAGAGACCTGGAGACCAGTCCAGGCCTCCTAGCAGGGAACAGTCCAGCAGCAGAGATGAGTGCAGAGCAGATCCAGGGAAACAAGTCTTATGATGAAGAGATGTAGATCCGGAGACAGAGGGGGTATCCCAAGGTAACAAATAAACCAGCAAGATAGCAGTTCTTCCAGCTTGATCACAAGTCCAGGAACAAGATACTCAAGCAATGAGTAATATACAGAGCTCCCTTATATACACCACAGACAGGAACAGGGAAAGTCTGACAGGAAGCAAGATGGCCCCCGTGAGGCCAGTGACTCCATCATAGGTAAGGGCAAAAGTAACTGAACTGAGGGCAACCGCAGACAGGAACAGATGTACAGTCCAAATCCTTACACGGGGATTGTCTGTTTGCTGTCCAACAGCTGCAAAACATTCAGCTTCATGGACTCAAACATATTACTCGAGCAAGTCCAAGATACTTTGGTGCATACCCGAGCACCCGATGCAAACTGGAGTAGCGAGCACTTGTGCTCAACACTAATGACGACATATTCAATATGAAAATCTAATGTTATCAAATTCTGTGTTTTACTTGTTGGTTCATAATGTTCACTATACCCCAGGATAAAATTGTGGAGTGGTGTGGTTTCCAAAATGGGGTCACTTTTGGAGGATTCCTCCGTTTAGGCACATCAGGGGCTCTCCAAATGTAACATGACATTTGCTGTTGATTCCAGACAATTTTGCTTTCAAAAAGTCAAACGGTGCTCCTTCCCCTCCGAGCCCTGTTGTTCTCCGAAACAGTGGATTTCCCCTACATATGGGGTATTTGCATACTCAGGAGAAATTGCACAACATATTTTGCTGTCCATTTTCTCCTGCTACCCTTGTGGAAATAGAAAAGTTTGGGTCTAAAGTAAAGTTTTTGTGAAACAAATTAAATGTTTATTTTTTTCTTCCACATTGCTTCAGTTCTCGTGAAACAACTGAAGGGTTATGGGTGCAGATTTTATAACTTACTTTTTGGTACTTTCTGTCATATAGACCCCCAAAGTCACTTTAAATGTGATATGGTCCCTAAAAAAATGGTTTTGTAAATTTTGTTGGAAACATTAGAAATTGCTAGTAAACTTTTAACCCTTCTAGCTTCCTAACAAAAAAATGATGCTTCCAAAATTGAGCTGATGTAAAGTAGACATGTGGAAATATTATCTATGAACTATTTTGTGTGATATAACACTCTGATTTAAGAGCACAAAATTTAAAAGTTTGAAAACTGCAAATTTTTCAAAAGTTTTGCTAAATTTCCATCTTTTTCATAAATAAATGCAAGTCATGTCGAGGAAATTTTTGCCACTATCATGAAGTACAATATGCCATGAAAAAAATTTCATAGAATCAGTAGAATCCTTTTAAGCATTGCAGACTTATTACCTCATAAAGTGATACTGGTCAGAAATGTAAAAATTGGCTTGGTCATTATTAAAGGGAATCTGTCACCCCATTTTTCACCTATAAGCTAAGGCACCGCCATCAGGGCCTTATCTGCAGCATTCTGTAATGCTGTAGATAAGCCCCGATGTAACCTGAAAGATAAGAAACACAAGTTAGATTATACTCACCCGAGGGCGGTGTGGTGCGTATAGGCAAACTAGACGTCCGCCTAGGGTGCCGACCCTAAGGGGGCGCCAGAGAAAAAATAGAAAAATTATAAAAAAACTTTTCAAAAGGCAAAAGGTGTATGGAGCGGAGCTGAATGTGTATGAGGTGTATGGAGCGGAGCCGTGTGTATGAGGTGTACGGAGCGGAGTCGTGTGTGTATGAGGTGTATGGAGCGGAGCTAAATGTGTACGAGGTGTATGGAGCGGAGCGCGTGTGTACGGAGTGCAGCCGCATGTGTAGGAGTAGCTATGTGTGGCCATTATACGGTACAAAGTATCATGTGCAGCCAATATACAGTATGGAGCATCATGTGTGGTCATTATACAGTATGGAGCATCATGTGTGGCCATTATACAGTATGAGCATCATGTGTGGCCATTATACAGTATGGAGCATCATGTGTGGCCATTATACAGTATGGAGCATCATATGTGGCCATTATACAGTATGGAGCATCATGTGTGGCCATTATACAGTATGGAGCACTGTGTGGCCATAATTTTTTGTTTATAATTATTCTTTATGAAACAGTGTGATCAGCAGTGCTAAATGGGTGTGGTTGGGACGTGGATATGGGTGTGGCTAGTTATGAATGGGTGTGGTGAGAGGCATGGCCTAAAATTTGTCCCTCTTTCCCATCTTCAAAAGTTGGGAGGTATGTTAAAAGTAGTAGGGGCGCAACAAAATAGTTTCGCCTAGGGCGCCGTAATCTCTCGGGACGGCCCTGCACTTTACTTTCTCCAGTGGGCAATAAGTACCTATCTTACCAGAGGAAAACTGGTAGATACTTTCAATCTATCCCATATAATTGCTCATGTTACTGTCACAAAGGCGGAAACTAGGAATAAATTAATCCCTAGATTCATTGTTGCTTAATTAGTATGGTTGAAAAAAAATGGTACATCACCATCAAGTATGACCAAGGCAGGAGGTGAATTAAATAAAGGGAGTAAATCTTACAAATTAATTTCCCTCTATTGATTCAACATTAGTAATTTAATATACAGTTTGACGGGAGATCACCCAACATATTGAAGCTATCAAATTGTGGATGCAAGGTAACAAAAATACAGTAATGATGTGGTAGTTGAAATACATCAGTATAACATTGTGCGTTCTTGCAGTACAATTGAAAAGAAATATTTAGTTTTGTGCACAAATATTTACATAATTCATAAAGTCATGTTTAAAAGTGCTGTAACCACATGACAATATCACAGAACATACCGGATAAAACAATACTGCCTACAGTGGCAGGATAGCTTGACACAAAATTACATCCTTGTTAAAGTCTACAAAATGATAATCTTCATTAAAGGGTGGGCTTTCACGCAAATTTGAACATTTTATGATTCAATTTGAAATTCAGAGAAAAAAACACTTGCTCAGCACCGTTTCCCACACTGCTGAAATATCAGAGAGCAGGCTAACATATTTTTGCAGTGCCATATGGGCCTCCCCATTATGACCTGAATCTATAATATCTTACAGCTTATTATATCTTGGTCAAATATATTGTTTCCATGCACCATTGATATGTTTTCCATCTCCAGAGTAACTAGGTAAGTCTCTCTCGCATGTACAGTGTAAGGCTACTTTCATACTAGCGTCGTGCACTGCACGTCGCTATGCGTCGTTTTGTAGAAAAACGCATCCTGCAAAAGTGCTTGCAGGATGCGTTTTTTCTCCATAGACTTTTATTAGTGACGCAGTGCGACGCATTGCGACATGTCGCAACCGTCGTGCGACGGTTGCGTCGTGTTGCGTCGGACCGTCGGCACAAAAAAACCTTGCATGTAACGTTTTTTGGTGCGTCGTGTCCAGCATTTCCGACCGCGCATGCGCGGCTGGAACTCTGCCCCCGCCTCCCCGCACCTCACAATGGGGCAGCGGATGCGTTGAAAAACTGCATCCGCTGCCCCCGTTGTGCGGCACTTGCACAGTATGCGTCGGTACGTCGCAACGTCGCATTGCGACATGCGTCGTACAACGCTAGTGTGAAAGTAGCCTAAGTTCTTATTGTCAACAGGGTTCTCTCTTACTATCTCTACTGTAGAGTATAAGCTCTTATGGTGAGTGGGGTCTTCTCTCTTTCCCCTGTAGAGTGTAAGTTTTTATGGTCAACAGAGTCCTCACTCCTTCCTTTCAAGTGTAAGCTCTTATTGTCAGCAGGGTCCTCTCTTTCTCCTGTAGAGTTGAAGCTTATATGGTCAGCGGGGTCCTCTGCTGTAAAGTATAAGCTGTTATGGTTAGCGGGGTCATGTCTCTATCTTTCTCTTTATCTCCTGTAGAGTCTAAGTGGTCTTGTGGTTAGCAGGTTCTCTCCTTCACTTAGATTCTCCTCTTACAAGCTTTTAAGTAAGGCCGGAGTCACATTATCGTTGAATACTGATGAGTGCTATGCGATAAAGAAAAATTGCATAGCACTCGGACCAGTATTCAGATATGGGGCAGCTCACATCACCGTATTTTTTCTCAGCCATTTTCAGTGTGTGAGTGAAATCGCAGCGTGCTGCGAGTGTCATGACACTTGGCCAGGACTCGGCTCACTCGCACCAATATAAGCCTATGGGTGCGAGTGAGACAACGCACATCACTCAGATATCATCCGAGTGATATGTGATATACGCTGACCCCGGCAATGAAGAAGATAGAGAAAGTTATTTCTCCACCTCCTTGGCAGCTGTGCTCCGATCCGCTCTGTGCGAGAGGCTCGGAGCACAGATGCATGACACTTGGCTCCTGCTTGCAGCAGAGCAGGAGCCGAGGGTCATTAGCATATCACATCTGATGCTCTCGCATCGGATGCCATACGCTAGTGTGACGCTGGCCTAAAAGAATTGATTGCGACTTGTAGGATCACTACTTCCAACAGGTGGTGCTATAGAGTTTAAGTCCTCTTTTTCTCTGAAGAGGCAATTTGCATATTATATTTCCCAGAGGAGCATTGCATGACGAATAAGCCTCCTTACCTTGACAATCCAGAGCTGGTATGTCACTCTCCATAAGGAGAAACGTTGCCCCTTAGACCCCAGTCCAGAGCCTCCCATCTAGCCAAATCATTTCTCATGCTTCGCACTGATGAGGGCCAACAGCCCGAAACACCGTGTCTGCGAATTGAGATACTGATTTGGCTTTTATCCTAAGTCATATTTCAAGACTAGTTAAAGGGTTGATTGTGACTTGTAGGATCGCTACTTCCAACAGGTGGCGCTATAGAGTTCAAGTCCTCTTTTTTTCTGAAGAGACAATTTGCATATTAAGCTTTTCAGTACTGAGATTCACATAAATTTATACACTGCAAATTTAATTTTTGGGAAAAATTCACTGAAGTCAGCAGATTTGAATTTCAAAAGAACCGCTCATCTCTAGTCTTCAAAGACTGATAGTAAGTATGTAATTTTTCTTGGTAAAAAAAAATGAATGAAATTCACACTTGAACCTGGCCAGAAAGAATAAAAAATTATCTCAATGAATCCTTTAATAGCATAAAAATGTTTCAATAGCCTTTATCAATTCAGTCATTTTCAGTTTTTTACATCATTGTAGAAAGTATAGATCAAGCATCATCACATATTGATGAAATCCAGATGGCAACTTAGAAAGAAATTAGCCATGGATGTGTGGGATGTATTGAAGTGTGCACTTTTAGCATGCTTGCCATTTTTATGTCATGTGGGTTCTGGAAGAAACATCCAAGATATTACTGGAAAGCAGGGTAGTATACGAGTTGTTTTTTTGTTTTTTTTTGTTTGGTTTTTAAAAAATGCAAAAGTAGTACAGTAGTGGAAAACCCCTTTAATGATCCAGGTAGAGTGTAGAAAATAAGTGTTAGCAAAAATGTCAAATTTAAAAAATATCCACTGGTTTTATTTACAATAACGCATTTAAAGGGACTCTGTCACCTGAATTTGGAGGGAACAATTTTCAGCCATAGAGGCGGGGTTTTCGGCTGTTTGATTCACCCTTTCCTTACCCGCTGGCTGCACTATGGGATTGAAGTTCATTCTCTGTCCTCCGTAGTACATGCCTGCACAAGGCAATCTTGCCTTACGCAGGCGTGTACTATGGAGGACAGAGAATGAACTTCAATCCAATATTGCAGCCAGCATGCAGCCAGCGGGTAAGGAAAGGGTGAATCAAACAGCCGAAAACCCCGCCTCTATGGCTGAAAATTGTTCCCTCCAAATTCAGGTGACAGAGTCCCTTTAAGCATCAAAATATAAAGCTCTGGCAAAAATTAAGAGGCCAAAACCCTGTCATGGGCAGCCCAATCTCCAGACCTGATCCCCATTGAAAACCTCTGAAACGTAATCAAGAGGATGATGGATAGTCACAAGCCATCAAACAAAGAACTGCTTAAATCTTTGCACCAGAAGCAGTGTGAAAGACTGGTGGAAAGCATGCAAGGACGCATGAAAGCTGTGATTAAACATCATGGTTATTCCACAAAATATTGATTTCTGAACTCTTCCTGGGTTAAAACATTAGCATGGTTGTTTCTAAATGATTATGAACTTGTTTTCTTTGCATTATTTGAGGTCTGAAAGCACTGCTTTTTTTAAAAAAAATTTTGACCATTTCTCCTTTTCAGAAGTTTATAGACTAAAAGAACAATTTACATTTTACTCAAATATACCTATAAAGAGAAAAATCAGACAAACTGAACATTTGCAGTGGTCTCTTAATTTTTAAAAAAATCTTGAAATATTCACACTGCCCAATGGGGCTTTTCTAGGCTTCCAGTTCTTTCTGGAGCACCAAAATTATATTAGCACCACAGGCATTGCTCCACACCCTGACCAGACAAGGTCTTTTAGGGTTCCTAAGTAAACCCATGTGGATATTCTACCTAATTGTCTCTACTGAAAGATGAACTGACTACCAATTTTTTTCTTTTATGTGCAAGTAAGATCTCAAATGGCTGTCGTTTGGGGTGCATTTCTTAACAGATTAGGGTCTAGCCTTGATATCTTCATCTTGGAAGGATATACAGTACAGTATATAATGTCATTTATAATCTTATGCTAAGAATTTGATTTTGATGAGCGTAATATGTATACTTTCAGTGATCAGGGCTTTACCTCTGTATCTCTCATAGGATATATAACCTTTTGGCTCCAGAATATGATTGCAGCCTTTGCACCCTCAGTAGTTTTATTCTCTTTTTCTCATCTTCTGTTTTGGTTTATTGAGAATTTTTATTTTGCTTAAACGTTTCATAAAGAAGTAATCACATATGGCTAGAAGTGCAAAGAAGTTGCAATCAATGTAAAACATTTACTGTTGCTTTATCTAGATGACATCTTGTTGGCAATACTTAAAAAAAAATGTTATTTTGTGTTGAGCTGCATTGACACTAAAGTCAATATTATTCTACTTAGCATGTCTTGTAGTTTTGTGCAGAGCCTTACATGGTTAACGCAAAATGCAGTTTAAAATACTAGGATTTTTATTTGCTGTGAAATATAGCCAACAATCAAAGTTAAAGGAAAGATGAATGCAGCACGTTATCAGCAAATACTGGACGTAAATTTGCACTCATCAACATAAAAGCTGCGCATGTGATTTATTTGGACATTCCAACGATCAAAAACACAAGGCCAAATCGACCTGAAGTGAATGCTCTGGAGTGGCCATCTCAGTCTCCTGACCTCAATATCATTGAGCCACTCTGGGGAGATCTCGAGCGCAGTTCATGCTAGACAGCCCAGGAATTTATAGGAACTGGAGGCTTTTTACCAAGAAGAGTGGGCAGCATTACCACTTGAGAAAATAAAGAACCTCGTTCACAACTACCACAAAAGACTTCAAGCTGTCATTGATGTTAGAGGGGGCAATAGACATATTAAGAAATGGGGTATGTAAACTTTTGATCAGGGTCATTTGGATGTTTTCTGTTGTCATTATGTCATGGGAAGACTAGGTGAGCGAGAGCTAATAACCCGGGCCCCTGTAATTTCCCTCAGACTAGGGAAATCCTGACTGACCCTCTACCTGGAGTTTACACTGATGGTGTGCATTAAACCAATAGGATACAAAAAGTATCAGACACACCACTCAGGGGATGGTATAAAAGAGTGACAATTTTTATTGAAAAATACACATATATTACAACAATTAAAAAACGAAAATAGCAAACATCCAAGTAAGAGGAAGGATAGTACCCGAGTACAGTGCACAAGAACCAAGGGCATGAGGTAGGTAGATAATAATATTATTGCAGATCATGGGAATAACATAGATAATGTAATAACTCCATAGTCACTTGCGTAAAAAGTGGCCATCCAGCCAAAATATAAAGTGCCAATGCAAGAAAAGAGCTAGCATAATCATATACACGTACCCATAAAGTCTGCCTGTCTGTCCTCAGCCTCACCCAGAAGTCCCGACGCGCGTTTCGCGTTTTCAGCTTTATCAAGGGTAGATAAGTTGTACATGTCCTGTCTTTAGTTACACGCTCCAATTTATAGATTGTACTAATTAATGACCTGCTGGCGTTGTATCGCGCATGGCGCCGCTACTTCCGGTTCCCAAACATTGCCATTTCCGGCACTCACCATCGGCATGCGGGGAGGAAATCCTCCATGGCGCCAGGTCCGCAAGCCGATGGCGCAGAGGCCTTCAAAAGCATGGTGGTTCCCGGGCGCGATGCGCATGCGCGTCGCCATCTTGTTGGAATCATATTACGGGCAGATATAGTGACATGCCGAACATACCCGCATAGCAGCCCAAACACCAGCGATAGAAGCCGCATCATATAAAGAAAAGAAAAAAGAGAAAGGTAACACCACCACCATATGGAGAGACATTATTATATACATACTTTGAAATACATCCCATTTCAAAATAACATATCATAAATAGTGAAAATACGCATATGACAAGGGAATAATATTTATCATCTCCAAACAAAAGACACGATTAGAGGAAGTTTACATTTGGTTTCTCCATATCACAAACTCATGATTTATGCGTGTTTCTCCAGAATGAAGGATGCAGTAGTGTTCATTTCCAATGCACAGCATTAAATCAATGTGAATATCACGGTGTAGTAAAATAACAGATGCTTCAAGTCAGAGCCTTAATTTTTGAACCATTTTCCAAACTTATCACTGGAACATAGAAACATAAAAAGGAAAAACACTAATTAAAGACAAGAACACAAAAATTTAAAAAACAGAGATTTATAAAAATGGAGCGAAACTTAGTTTCTCATTAAGCCCCTCAGGGGATATGGTACCGAGTTCCACAGTCCACCTTGTTTCCGTCTGTGCTAATAATTGTTTCAGGTTGCCCCCTCTGATCCCCCCATGAATCCTATCAATGCCTTTAACCTTAAGGCCTCGGGGGTCAGAGTTATGGTGTAACAAAAAGTGTTTGGGCAACGTTTTTAGTATAGACACATCCTCCACCTCTTTCGCAGCCAGAATATCCCTCACATGTTCTCTTACTCTAATGCGCAGTTCTCTACTTGTTAAGCCAATATAAATTTTGGAACATGGACACTGCGCAAAGTATACAACATATGAGGTAGTACAGGATATATAATGTACAATATTATATTCATGCGTCCCAGCAGCATTTTTAAAGGTCCTAGCCCTCACAATATTAGATAAATTACATGCCATACAGTTTCCACAAGGGAAACAACCCCATCTCTGTTTAGAATTGCCAAACAAACTTTTATGTGGAGCCACATAGTGACTTCTCACCAATTGATCCTTGAGGTTTTTGCTCCTTCTAGCAGTAATGAGAGGTCTTGTAGAGATCTCTTTGTTTAAAACGGGGTCAGTTTGAAGAACAGGCCAGTGTCTATTAAGAATCTGACGCATGGTGTCCCACTGACAATTAAATGTTGAAATAAATCTAACTTGGGTATCACCCTTGTCAGTCTGAACGCCAGAACTGCATAATAATTGCTGACGTGGGGTATGTTTAGCACGGTGATAGCCGTGCTTGATGTACCTCTGACTATACCCTCTTTCCAAAAAATGGTTTTTTAGATCCTTGGCCTGCTCTTCAAACCTATCCACCGTGGAGCATGTGCGTTTTGCTCTAAGGAATTGGCCAATGGGGATAGACCTTTTACCTCCTCCCTAAGGTCCACAAGGACCCGGTCGACCCACCTGGGCGTCCCATAGTCTCTGGCATGGGAGGGCTGTGTGACCCTGTGTGTAAATTTATTGATCATTACTTGAAACCCCTGGTCGAAACGCTGCCCTCCTATGTCAGGGACTCTGCGGATGTCCTGGTTAGGGTTGATGGCCTCTGTTTGGACTCTGATATGCTCCTTGTCACCGCAGACGTTGAATCCCTTTACACGTGCATTGACCATCAACATGGTATTGAGGCCGTACGGTATTTTCTGGGGATGAGCGGTTTGGACGGATCCTTTGTCGATCTTTTGCTCGAACTATTACAGTTTGTATTGTTTCATAATTTCTTTACTTTCAGGGACCGGTTCTACCTGCAGAAACGTGGCACTGCCATGGGGGCGGCGTGTGCGCCCGCCTACGCCAACCTCTTCCTTGGATTTTGGGAGAGGGAGGTTTTTGGCGTGGACGGGGCGAGCGCCGCCGACCATGTGCAGTGCTGGTTTCGATATATTGATGATCTTCTTATAATTTGGCAGGGACCGGTCTCTGAACTAGAGAAGTTCATGTCATTTTTGAATATGAATGCCTATAATATTAGGCTTTCATATAAATGGCATGAACGCAAAATCGACTTTTTAGATATCGCTTTGTCAGTTGATGACCAGGGATCTGTGCACACTGACATCTTCAGGAAAGAAACATCCGTTAATTCTTTTCTTCATGCCTCCTCAGGACACGCTCACTCTACCATTAAAGCTGCGGGGCTTAATGAGAAACTAAGTTTCGCTCCATTTTTATAAATCTCTGTTTTTTAAATTTTTGTGTTCTTGTCTTTAATTAGTGTTTTTCCTTTTTATGTTTCTATGTTCCAGTGATAAGTTTGGAAAATGGTTCAAAAATTAAGGCTCTGACTTGAAGCATCTGTTATTTTACTACACCGTGATATTCACATTGATTTAATGCTGTGCATTGGAAATGAACACTACTGCATCCTTCATTCTGGAGAAACACGCATAAATCATGAGTTTGTGATATGGAGAAACCAAATGTAAACTTCCTCTAATCATGTCTTTTGTTTGGAGATGATAAATATTATTCCCTTGTCATATGCGTATTTTCACTATTTATGATATGTTATTTTGAAATGGGATGTATTTCAAAGTATGTATATAATAATGTCTCTCCATATGGTGGTGGTGTTACCTTTCTCTTTTTTCTTTTCTTTATATGATGCGGCTTCTATCGCTGGTGTTTGGGCTGCTATGCGGGTATGTTCGGCATGTCACTATATCTGCCCGTAATATGATTCCAACAAGATGGCGACGCGCATGCGCATCGCGCCCGGGAACCACCATGCTTTTGAAGGCCTCTGCGCCATCGGCTTGCGGACCTGGCGCCATGGAGGATTTCCTCCCCGCATGCCGATGGTGAGTGCCGGAAATGGCAATGTTTGGGAACCGGAAGTAGCAGCGCCATGCGCGATACAACGCCAGCAGGTGCATTAATTAGTACAATCTATAAATTGGAGCGTGTAACTAAAGACAGGACATGCACAACTTATCTACCCTTGATAAAGCTGAAAACGCGAAACGCGCGTCGGGACTTCTGGGTGAGGCTGAGGACAGACAGGCAGACTTTATGGGTACGTGTATATGATTATGCTAGCTCTTTTCTTGCATTGGCACTTTATATTTTGGCTGGATGGCCACTTTTTACGCAAGTGACTATGGAGTTATTACATTATCTATGTTATTCCCATGATCTGCAATAATATTATTATCTACCTACCTCATGCCCTTGGTTCTTGTGCACTGTACTCGGGTACTATCCTTCCTCTTACTTGGATGTTTGCTATTTTCGTTTTTTAATTGTTGTAATATATGTGTATTTTTCAATAAAAATTGTCACTCTTTTATACCATCCCCTGAGTGGTGTGTCCGATACTTTTTGTATCCTATTGGTTTAGTGTAATATTTACACACCCCTTATATGCTTCCTATGGGATTTTCCTACTTTGGTGGAGGAACCCTGTGATTAGCAGTATTATGTTTATGGACATTTTTGTTTATACTGATGGTGTGCATGTCCAGGCCTTGAACATCACCCTGTCTCCTGTTTCAACCCTAGGCTTAAACCTTCGCCCACCACCCAGTGAAGAGGTAATACACCAATACCCACAGTTAGCACAGACAAGGATAAAGGAAAATATACACCACGCCGCAGTCACTCAGGAATACACTATAAATGTGCAGGGCAAAATAAATACAAATATAGGAAGGAGTAAATAAGACTAAGGAAAATACACCACCAGCAACGAATCTCCAACAACCAGCTCTCGACTCCAGACCGAGATAACAACGCACAAGACAGAAGCTATAATCGGCGACACCCAATGATCAGGAGAACTATTTAAAGGCAGTGGGCATGGCCCAGCTTCCAATCCGAGGGTCAGGTAAATTAACCCCGGAACAGCTAGATAAAATCTAGCCAACGCCAATGAGCAAATAGTGGTCAAAAGCGGAATTACCGCTGTCTGTCGAACGACCTGGTCTAAACAGCGTCTGACATGACAGTACCCCGCCTTCTACGAGGGACCCCAGGGCCATCATGGCTTTTAGGACCCGGCTTGTCTGGATGGCGACGATGAAAAAACCTGACCAGCCGATCAGCATGAATATCCGAGGCTGGTACCCAGGACCTCTCCTCAGGCCCATAACCATGCCAGTGTACCAAGTACTGTAAAGTGCGACGCACTACACGAGAGTCAACCACCTTGGAGAATTCAAACTCCAAATTACCATCCACCAAGACTGGAGGTGGCATAGGCGCCGCGTCCACAGAACCCACCACCTTCTTTAGAAGAGACCTGTGGAACACGTTGTGTATCTTATACACCGTAGGGAGCTCCAATCGGTACGCTACTGGGTTAATGACGGCGTGACCCTAAATGGACCAATAAACCGTGGACCCAATTTAAGGGACGGTATTTTGAGTCTTATGTTTTTTGTGGATAACCACACCCAGTCATCCACACTCAGGTCCGGACCTGGCACATGCCTACTGTCAGCCGCACGTTTGTACCTAGCACCCACACTCAACAGGCGCTGTTTAACTCTCCTCCAGACTGATGACAATTGTGCTCCTAACTGATCCTCCTCCGGAACGCCGGAAGAGCCCCTCTGACTCAAGGTACAAAATTGAGGATGTAGCCCGTAAACACAAAAAAACGGAGACTCCCCAGACGACTCCTGGCGGTGATTATTGATGGCAAACTCAGCCAAAGGAAGAAAGGTAGACCACTCCTCCTGGTTATCAGAGACACAGCAGCGTAGGTACTGTTCCAAATTTTGGTTCATACGCTCAGTCTGACCATTTGACTGAGGATGGAACGCCGAAGAATGAGACAACGTGATCCCCAGCCGTGAGCAAAATGCTTTCCAAAATTTTGCCACAAAGTGAGACCCCCTATCAGACACGATGTCAGACTGAACCCCATGAAGTCTGACCACCTCTTGCACAAATACCTGAGCCAGAGTCTTAGCGTTAGGCAACGAAGGCAAAGACACAAAGTGCGACATTTTAGAAAACCGATCAACAATCACCAAGATGACCGTGTTTCCATCTGATGAGGGCAAATCAGTGATGAAATCCATGGAGATTTCCATCCATGGCTTACTAGGTACTTCAAGAGGAAGTAGTGTGCCAACAGGATGGGAACGGGGCGTCTTAGCCCTAGCGCACGTGGTACAAGCTGACACGTATGAGACCACGTCCTGTCAGATCTTGGGCCACCAAAACCAATGTGACACCAACTCCAAGGTACATCTAACCCCTGGGTGGCCAGCCAGGACAGCATCTTGATGCTCCGCCAAAATCTTTAAGTGGAGATGAAGCGGTACAAAAGATTTGCTGATGGGAAGCTCAGATGGTACCTCCTCCTGAGCCTCGGCAATCTCAGCCTCAACCTCGGTAGTGAGAGCCAAAACCACAACACCCTTTTGGAGGATGGGTACTGGATCTTCCCGAGGTTCACCCCCTGGAAAACACCTGGACAGAGCATCCGCCTTAGTGTTTTTAGACCCCGGTCTGTAAGTGACAACAAAATTGAACAGCGTGAAAAACAATGCCCAGCGAGCCTGCCTGGGGGACAGACGCTTGGCTGACTCCAAATACAGCAGATTCTTATGATCGGTAATAACAGTACCCTGATGCACCGACCCCTCCAAGAAGTGTCACCATTCCTCAAAGGCCAACTTGATTGCCAACAACTCCCTGTTGCCGATATCGTAGTTACGTTCGGCGGACGACAGTTTCTTGGAGAAATAGGCGCACGGACGCAAACCACTCAAAGATGAGCCTTGAGATAGTACCGCCCCCACACCAACCTCAGTCGCATCGACTTCCACAACAAAGGGTTTTGATACGTCTGGCTTCACAAGAATGGGGGCTGAAACAAACTGTTCTTAAGAAATTCAAATGCGCGCACAGCAGCCTCGGGCCAAACGGAGAAATTGGTACCCTTTTTAGTCATGTCAGTTAGCGGTTTAGCAATGATGGAAAAATCCTTGATAAATTTCCTATAGTAGTTAGAAAACCCAAGGAACCGCTGAAGTGCTTTCAGGTTATCAGGACGTTCCCAATGCAGCACCGCTTGCACCTTAGCGGCGTCCATTTTAAAACCAGAAGCAGACACAATATAACCCAAGAAAGACAACTCTTGAACAGAAAATACACATTTCTCAAGTTTAGCATATAGCTTATTCTCTCTGAGAAGCTGTAACACCTGCCTGACATGATCTGAATGAGCATCACGGTCGCAAGAATATATGAGGATGTTATCTAGGTACACGATAACGAATTTCCCCAAAACATGCGAGAACACATCATTGATGAAATGTTGGAACACTGCAGGTGCGTTAGTCAACCCAAAAGGCATCACCAAATTTTCAAAATGATCCTCAGGGGTATTAAAAGCCGTCTTCCACTCATCACATTGATGGATTCTTATGAGGTTGTACGCCCCCCCTGAGGTCAAGCTTGGTAAACCACCTAGCACCCGCCACCTGGTTGAACAAATCTGGTATCAGTGGCATCGGGTAAGGATCGCGAACCGTAATCTGGTTCAACTCCCTGAAATCCAAACACGGGCGTAATCCGCCATCTTTCTTCTTCACGAAGAAGAACCCTGCTGCCACCGGCGAGGATGACGGCCTGATGTGCCCTTTGCTCAAGCTTTCAGCAATATAATCTTTTAACGCTTGTCTCTCCGGACCGGAGATGTTAAACATCCTTGCTTTTGGCAACTTGGCCCCTGGTTTAAACCTGATAGAACAGTCATAGGGACGATGTGGCGGCAACTCTGAACAACCCTTTTCAGAGAATACATCCACAAAATCCAGAAGTGACTCCGGAACGCTTGAAGTCACCGCAGCCACACATGTGGCCAGGCAATTCTCCTGGAAGAACTCGCTCCACTGAATTATGTCCTGAGTTTTCCAGTCAATTACCGGGTTGTGCATGGACAACCAAGGAAAACCCAAAACCACCTGAGCAGGAAGATTCCTGAGCACCTTACATGTAACTCGCTCGGAATGTAGAACCCCAATGTGGAGTTTCACCTCAGCCACAAATTCAGTAATCTCCCCCTGAGAGAGAGGAGCAGCATTTATGGTGATCACGTGGATAGGATGAGACAGTTTTTCAATCCTAAAACCTGCTGTGCGCGCAAACTCCTCATCAATGAGATTTGTGGCTGAACCACTATCCACAAAAACAGTAATTGGCAGCTCACTGCCAGCGATAAAAACCTTAGCAGGGAGCATGCATTGAGAAACCACCATGGAGGATGTACATAAGCTCAGATTGGTCTCCTCCACACCCTCTGAGCTTAGAAGTTTACCGCCGTTGCATTTTTCTTAGACAGCAGGGACAGATGTTAATAAAATGACCAGTTTTACCACAATAAAAACAGGCTCCCTGCTTCCTGAGCTCAGGGGCTCGACGCTTCACATGTGACACCCCTGCGATTTGCATAGGCTCCGTGGGCTCACCTGCAGCAACCTCACGTGAACCTAAACCCTCTCCCATAGGCGGTGTCTCATGCTCCCCCTGACGCAAACAGCGATCAATGCGGACAACCAGACTCATAGCGGAATCTAGAGAAGCAGGAGTCTCGTACATCAGAAGGGCTTTTTTAACCCTTCCAAAAAACCCATGAATAAACTGACTCCGCAATGCTGGATCATTCCATTGTGTATCAATCGCCCAGCGACGAAATTCAGAACAGTAATACTCTGCAACTCGCTCCCCCTGGCGAATAGTGCGTATCTTAGATTCTGCTAGAGCCATTCTGTCAGGTTCATCGTAGATTTTTCCAAGAGAGGAAAAAAAATCTCCACAGAGTCAAATGCAGCAGAATCAGATGGCAAAGAAAACGCCCATGCTTGGGGATCCCCGCTTAACAATGACAACATCAGACCCACACGCTGAGCCTCATTACCCGAGGAGATCGGGCACATACGGAAATATAGTTTGCAAGCTTCATGAAAAGAAACAAATTTACTGCGTTCCCCAGCAAATTTTTCAGGCAAAGGGAATTTAGGCTCAGCAACTCTTCCTGTCGCTCCAGCTTGCACATTAGATACTGCTAGTCCCTGTTGCTGAACTGCCCCCCTCAACTCAGTGACCTGTAGGGACAGCGCCTCCAATTGGCGGGTTATGGAAGTCATGGGATCCATGACAAAAGAAAAAAAAAGAACCCCCTTTTTTTTTTTTTCTTTTTTGTTGTTGGGCCGATTATAATGTCACGGGAAGACTAGGTGAGCGAGAGCTAATAACCCGGGCCCCTGTAATTTCCCTCAGACTAGGGAAATCCTGACTGACCCTCTACCTGGAGTTTACACTGATGGTGTGCATGTCCAGGCCTCGAACCTCACCCTGTCTCCTGTTTCAACCCTAGGCTGAAACCTCCGCCCACCACCCAGTGAAGAGGTAATACACCAATACCCACAGTTAGCACAGACAAGGATAAAGGAAAATATACACCACGACGCAGTCACTCAGGAATACACTATAATTGTGCAGGGCAAAATAAATACAAATATAGGAAGGAGTAAATAAGACTAAGGAAAATACACCACCAGCAATGAATCTCCAACAACCAGCTCTCCACTCCAGACTGAGATAACAACGCACAAGACCGAAGTTATAATCGGCGACTCCCAATGTTCAGGAGAACTATTTAAAGGCAGTGGGCATGGCCCAGCTTCCAATCCGAGGATCAGGTAAATTAACCTAGATAAAATCTAGCCAACGCCAATGAGCAAATAGTGGTCAAAAGCGGAATTACCGCTGTCCGTCGAACGACCTGGTCTGAACAGCGTCCGACATGACACATTATGATTTAAAAAGAGAAAACACAGTAGTTTGACAATAAATGGCTTCACACAACCACTAACCAGGAATGGAAAAAAAGTTTTGGTGTTATCATTCATATTCTCTGAAAAAATGCCAAGAAAGTAAAAATTCTGCTGGGGTATGTAAACTTTTGAGCACAACTGTAATAGCTTAAGAAAATAAACAAGCTAGAAATAGGAGGAAACCAGTATAGCTTAATAGAGCAGTAAGGGGTGATGAGACTGGTCTCAGTCTACCAACCTACCCGTGCCCTCCGCTCTGCTAATGACCTCAGGTTAGCATCCTCAATAATCAGAACCTCCCACTCCCGTCTCCAAGACTTTACACGTGCGGCGCCGATTCTTTGGAATGCACTACCTAGGTTAATACAATTAATCCCCAATCCCCACAGTTTTAAGCGTGCCCTAAAAACTCATTTGTTCAGATTGGCCTACCGCCTCAACGCATTAACCTAATTATCCCTGTGTGGCCTATTAATAAAAAAACAACAACATAATCACGTTCCTCCATCATGTTCTCATACACTTTATGCAGTTAATAGCCTCTGTGTCTGTACTGTTACATACTTAGGCAGTTAACTGGTTCATGCAGCTTTACATGAACACCCGAGCCTTACACTATGGCTGGTCCAAATAACTAAAGCAATTGTTACCATCCACCTCTCGTGTCTCCCCTTTTCCTCATAGATTGTAAGCTTGCGAGCAGGGCCCTCATTCCTACTGGTATCTGTTTTGAACTGTGATTTCTGTTATGCTGTAATGTCTATTGTCTGTATAAGTCCCCTCTATAAGTTGTAAAGCGCTGCGGAATATGTTGGCGCTATACAAATAAAATTATTATTATTATTATTATTATTATTATAGAAAAATTGTGCAAAAATTAAATTAAGGTAGCGAATATTGACACAGAGAAACTCCATGCCAAAGAATGTAAAAATAATCTATAAATATTCTTCAGCTATATAACTCCTTTACCCCCAAGGGTGGTTTGCGCATTAATGACCGGGCCAATTTTTACAATTCTAACCACTGTCCCTTTTATGAGGTTATAACTCTGGAATGCTTCAACGGATCTTGGCAATTCTGACACTGTTTTCTCGTGACTAGGGTTGAGCGACACCGTCCGATACTTGAAAGTATCGGTATCGGAAAGTATCGGCCGATACCGGCAAAGTATCGGATCTAATCCGATACCGATACCCGATACCAATACAAGTGAATGGGACTCAAGTATCGGACGGTAAATCAGCCCTTTCTGTCCTTCTATATGGGGTTCTGGAGGGGGGAGAGTGTGGGCGGTGCGTGGGCGGAGACTGCGTGTCTCTGTGCGGGCCTGCCAGGGATCTCATTCTATGCGGCCGGCGCTGTATGCCCAGGCTTGATGCGGCGTGCCGGGGCTTGATGTGGCGTGGGAGGGCTCTGCGGCGTGCTGGGGGGGTCTATGCGGCGTGAGGGGGTCTAAGCGGCGTGCTGGGGGGTCTATGCGGCATGAGGGGCTCTCTGCGGCGTTCTGGGGCGTCTATGCGGCGTGCTGGGGGATCTATGCGGCGTGAGGGGCTCTCTGCGGCGTTCTGGGGCGTCTATGCGGCGTGCTGGGGGGTCTATGCGGCGTGCTGGGGGGTCTATGCGGCATGCTGGGGGGGTCTATGCGGCGTGCGGGGGTCTCAGCGGCGTGCGGGGGTCTCTGCGGCGTGCTGGGGGGTCTCTGCAGCGTGGGGGGGGTCTCTGCGGCGTGGGGGGGGTCTCTGCGGCGTGGGGGGGGTCTCTGCGGCGTGCGGGGGTCTCAGTGCGGGCATCGTCCGATGGGACTACAAGTCCCATCGGGCTATGCCTGCTACACTGACAGTGATTGACACATTAGCCAATGATGGGACAGTAGTAGTCCCATCATCCGGCTAATGTGTTGAATGAAAAAAAAAAAACTCCATACATACATTCTACATACATAAATACATATAGACATACAGTACATTCATACATTACATACACGACATACATTACATTAAACATAGATTACATACTCACCATTACTTGTCATTTTGATCCCCGAAGCCAGTGTCATCTATAAAAAATGTGAAAAAAACAAACAACCAATATACTCCCTGTCCGCAGAAATCCACGAGTGTCCCACGACGATCTCCCGTGGAGAGCAGCAGCATCAAATAATGCGACCGCTCTCTAGGGGCTCAGAAACACAATGACGGGAGGAAGGTATCCTTCCGCCACTGTATTCCTCCGCCGCTGTAAAAAAAAAAGTCCCTAGTCTCACTTTATGGCATTGCTGTATGAGACATTTTCCCATGCAGCAATTATATAAAGTGACACTTTGAACTCAGGTAACCTCAGTGATGCACTGCAGGAGCCATTGTCTCCTGTCAGTGTGTCACTGAGGGTCCTATAGAGCAGTGACGTCACCCGATGTCACTGTTCTATAGGGGAGATCGTCGTGGGACACTCGTTATTAATTGGACTACGGCGGACAGGTAGTATGCGGTTTATTATTTTACGTTTTTTGCAGGCGCTGAAGTATGGTAAGTATGGTGAAATGAAGAATATTAAAATACTTTTTCCTAATGTGTGCGTGTTTTATTAACCCTTTTCTTACTATTGGATTAATAACGGATAGGCGTCTTATTGACGCCTCTCCGTTATTAACCCGGCTTAATGTCACCTTACGATAGCAAGGTGACATTAACCCCTTATTACCCCATATCCCACCGCTACACGGGAGTGGGAAGAGAGGGGCTAAGTGCCGGAATTGGCGCATCTTACGGATGTGCCATTTTCGGGGCGGCTGCGGACTGGTATTTGTAGCCGGGGGGGCCAATATCCATGGCCCCTCTCTAGGCTATGAATATCAGCCCGCAGCTGTCTGCGTAGCCTTTCTGGCTATAAAATATAGGGGGACCCCACGTCATTTTTTTGGGGGGTCCCCCTATTTTAATAGCCAGTAAAGGCTACGCAGACAGCTGCGAGCTGATATTCATAGCAGGCTACAAATATTGGCCCCCGGCCGTCGGCTTTCCCCCTCTTGGGCAGAAAATTGCGCGGGAGCCCACGCCGTTTTTTTCCATTTTTTTTTTTTTTTTAAATTCAACGCTCATAAAGGCCTCTTTTACCCTTGCGTCAGTACGGGTCCGTCACTATGCGTCGAGCCGACGTACCGACGCACGTTGTGAAATTTGTACACGACGTGGGCAGCGGATGCAGTTTTTCAACGCATCCACTGCCCATTCTGAAGTGCGGGGAGGAGGGGGCAGAGTTTCTGCTGCGCATGCGCAGTAGAAAATGGCAGACGCGACGGACAAAAAAACGTTCACTTGAACGTTTTTTCGTGCCGACGGTCCGCCAAAACTCGACGGATCCGTTGCAGAACGGACGCGACGTGTGGCCATTCGTCGCGATCCGTCGCTAATACAAGTCTATGGGGAAAAAAAATGCATCCTGCGAGCACATTTGCAGGATCCGTTTTTTTCCGCCAGATCCGTTTTTTCAGTCGGATCCGTTGTTTTCCGCCAGATCGGTTTTTTTCCACCGGATCCAATTTTTTCCGCCAGATCCGTTTTTTTTACATTGGATCCGTTTTTTTCTGCCAGATCTGTTTTTTTCCACCGGATCCGTTTTTTTCCACCAGATCCGTTTTTTTTCCGCCAGATCCGTTTTTTCCTGCCGGATCCATTTTTTTTCCGCCAGATCCATTTTTTTCTCATAGAGTTGTAATAGCGCCGGATTGCGCCTGATGGCCACACATTTCATCCGTTTTTTGCAGGATTCGTTAAAAAAAACTGTTTCCGCCGGACGGAAAACTCATAGGAACGTTTTTTGTCCGTTATTTTTCATGCATGTTTCCATTCAAATCATGCACATTTTCCGTTTATTTATTTTCCAAAAACCTCATCAAAACCTGCATCAAAACTGCATGAAAAACCGCACCAAAAACCTGCATCAAAAACAGCATCAAAAACCGCACCAAAAACCTGCATCAAAAACCGCACCAAAAACTGCATCAAAAACCGCACCAAAAACTGCATCAAAAACCGCACCAAAAACCTGCAGCAAAAAAGCATCAAAAACTGCATCAAAAACTGCATCAAAAACCGCACCAAAAAACTGCAGCAAAAAACTGCAGCAAAAAAAGCACCAAAAACTGCATCAAAAACCGCATCAAAAAGCTACATCAAAAACAGCACCAAAAACTGCATCAAAAACAGCACCAAAAAACTGCAGCAAAAAAGCACCAAAAACCTGCATCAAAAACAGCATCAAAAACCGCACCAAAAACCTGCATCAAAAACCGCACCAAAAACTGCATCAAAAACCGCACCAAAAACTGCATCAAAAACCGCACCAAAAACTGCATCAAAAACCGCACCAAAAACCTGCAGCAAAAAAGCACCAAAAACTGCATCAAAAACTGCATCAAAAACCGCACCAAAAAACTGCAGCAAAAAACTGCAGCAAAAAAAGCACCAAAAACTGCATCAAAAACCGCATCAAAAAGCTACATCAAAAACAGCACCAAAAACTGCACCAAAAACTGCATCAAAAACAGCACCAAAAAACTGCAGCAAAAAAAGCACCAAAAACTGCATCAAAAACCGCATCAAAAAGCTACATCAAAAACAGCACCAAAAACTGCATCAAAAACCGCACCAAAAACCTGCAGCAAAAAAGCACCAAAAACTGCATCAAAAACCGCATCAAAAACTGCACCAAAAACTGCATCAAAAAGCTGGAGCAAAAAAAGCACCAAAAACTGCATCAAATACTGCACCAAAAACTGCATCAAAAACCGCACCAAAAACCTGCAGCAAAAACTGCATTAAAAACCGCATCAAAACTGCACCAGTTTTTTATGCAGGTTTTGATGCAGTTTTTGGTGCAGTTTTTGATGCGGTTTTTGATGCAGGTTTTGGTGCTGTTTTTGATGTAGCTTTTTGATGCGGTTTTTGATGCAGTTTTTGGTGCTTTTTTTGCTGCAGGTTTTTGGTGCTGTTTTTGATGCAGTTTTTGGTGCTTTTTTGCTGCAGGTTTTTGGTGCGGTTTTTGATGCAGTTTTTGGTGCAATTTTTGATGCGGTTTTTGATGCAGCTTTTGGTGCTTTTTGCTGCAGGTTTTTGGTGCGGTTTTTGATGCAGTTTTTGGTGCAGTTTTTGATGCGTTTTTTGATGCAGTTTTTGGTGCATTTTTGCTGCATGTTTTTGGTGCGGTTTTTTATGTAGTTTTTGGTTCAGTTTTTGATGCAGTTTTTGGTGCTTTTTTTGCTGCAGGTTTTTGGTGCGGTTTTTGATGCAGTTTTTGGTGCTGTTTTTTATGTAGCTTTTTGTTGAGGTTTTTGATGCAGTTTTTGGTGCTTTTTTTGCTGCAGGTTTTTGATGCCGTTTTTGATGCAGTTTTTGGTGCTTTTTTGCTGCAGGTTTTTGGTGCAGTTTTTGGTGCTGTTTTTGATGTAGCTTTTTGATGCGGTTTTTGATGCAGTTTTTGGTGCTTTTTTTGCTGCAGGTTTTTGGTGCTGTTTTTGGTGCTTTTTTTGCTGCAGGTTTTTGATGCCGTTTTTGATGCAGTTTTTGGTGCTTTTTTGCTGCAGGTTTTTGACGCAGTTTTTGGTGCAGTATTTGATGCAGTTTTTGGTGTTTTTTGCTGCAGGTTTTTGGTGCGGTTTTTGGTGCAGCAAAAAAGCACCAAAAACTGCATCAAAAACCGCATCAAAAACTGCACCAAAAACTGCATCAAAAACCGCACCAAAAACCTGCAGCAAAAAGCACCAAAAACTGCATCAAAAACCGCATCAAAAACTGCACCAAAAACTGCATCAAAAACCGCACCAAAAACCTGCAGCAAAAAAAGCACCAAAAACTGCATCAAAAACTGAACCAAAAACTACATCAAAAACCGCACCAAAAACATGCAGCAAAAAAGCACCAAAAACTGCATCAAAAACCGCATGTTTTTGGTGCGGTTTTTGATGTAGTTTTTGGTTCAGTTTTTGATGCAGTTTTTGGTGCTTTTTTTGATGCAGGTTTTTGGTGCGGTTTTTGATGCAGTTTTTGGTGCAGTTTTTGATGCGGTTTTTGATGCAGTTTTGGGTGCTTTTTGCTGCAGGTTTTTGGTGCAGTTTTTGATGCGGTTTTTGATGCAGTTTTTGGTGCTTTTTTGCTGCATGTTTTTGGTGTGGTTTTTGATGTAGTTTTTCGTTCAGTTTTTGATGCAGTTTTTGGTGCTTTTTTTGCTGCAGGTTTTTGGTGCGGTTTTTGATGCTGTTTTTGATGCAGGTTTTTGGTGCGGTTTTTCATGCAGTTTAGTTTTGATGCAGGTTTTGATGAGGTTTTTGGAAAATAAATAAACGGAAAATGTGCATGATTTGCATGGAAACATGCATGAAAAATAACGGACAAAAAACGTTCCTATGAGTTTTCCGTCCGGCGGAAAGTTTTTTTTTACGAATCCTGCAAAAAACGGATGAAATGTGTGGCCATCAGGCGCAATCCGGCGCTATTACAACTCTATGAGAAAAAACGGATCTGGCGGAAAAAAATGGATTCGGCAGGAAAAAACGGATCCGGCGGAAAAAAAACGGATCTAGCGGAAAAAAACGGATCCGGTGGAAAAAAACCGATCTGGCGGAAAACAACGGATCCGACTGAAAAAACGGATCTGGCGGAAAAAAACGGATCCTGCAAATGTGCTCGCATGATGCATTTTTTTTCCCCATAGACTTGTATTAGTGACGGATCGCGACGAATGGCCACACGTCGTGTCCGTTCTGCAACGGATCCGTCGAGTTTTGGCGGACCGTCGGCACGAAAAAACGTTCAAGTGAACGTTTTTTTGTCCGTCGCGTCTGCCATTTTCTACTGCGCATGCGCAGCAGAAACTCTGCCCCCTCCTCCCCGCACTTCAGAATGGGCAGTGGATGCGTTGAAAAACTGCATCCGCTGCCCACGTCGTGTACAAATTTCACAACGTGCGTCGGTACGTCGGCTCGACACATAGCGACGGACCCGTACTGACGCAAGGGTGAAAGAGGCCTTTATGAGCGTTATGATACTTACCATACTTCAGCGCCTGCAAAAAACGTAAAATAATAAACCGCATACTACCTGTCCGCCGTAGTCCAATTAATAACGAGTGTCCCACGACGATCTCCCCTATAGAACAGTGACATCGGGTGACGTCACTGCTCTATAGGACCCTCAGTGACACACTGACAGGAGACAATGGCTCCTGCAGTGCATCACTGAGGTTACCTGAGTTCAAAGTGTCACTTTATATAATTGCTGCATGGGAAAATGTCTCATACAGCAATGCCATAAAGTGAGACTAGGGACTTTTTTTTTTACAGCGGCGGAGGAATACAGTGGCGGAAGGATACCTTCCTCCCGTCATTGTGTTTCTGAGCCCCTAGAGAGCGGTCGCATTATTTGATGCTGCTGCTCTCCACGGGAGATCGTCGTGGGACACTCGTGGATTTCTGCGGACAGGGAGTATATTGGTTGTTTGTTTTTTTCACATTTTTTATAGATGACACTGGCTTCGGGGATCAAAATGACAAGTAATGGTGAGTATGTAATCTATGTTTAATGTAATGTATGTCATGTATGTAATGTATGAATGTACTGTATGTCTATATGTATTTATGTATGTAGAATGTATGTATGGAGTTTTTTTTTTTTCATTCAACACATTAGCCGGATGATGGGACTACTACTGTCCCATCATTGGCTAATGTGTCAATCACTGTCAGTGTAGCAGGCATAGCCCGATGGGACTTGTAGTCCCATCGGACGATGCCCGCACTGAGACCCCCGCATGCCGCAGAGACCCCCCCCCACGCCGCAGAGACCCCCCCACGCCGCAGAGACCCCCCCCCCACGCCGCAGAGACCCCCCAGCACGCCGCAGAGACCCCCGCACGCCGCTGAGACCCCCGCACGCCGCATAGACCCCCCAGCACGCCGCATAGACCCCCCAGCACGCCACATAGACCCCCCAGCACGCCGCATAGACGCCCCAGAACGCCGCAGAGAGCCCCTCACGCCGCATAGATCCCCCAGCACGCCGCATAGACGCCCCAGAACGCCGCAGAGAGCCCCTCACGCCGCATAGACCCCCCTCACGCCGCATAGACCCCCCCAGCACGCCGCAGAGCCCTCCCACGCCGCATCAAGCCCCGGCACGCCGCATCAAGCCTGGGCATACAGCGCCGGCCGCATGGAATGAGATCCCTGGCAGGCCCGCACAGACCCCGCCCGCACAGAGACACGCAGTCTCCGCCCACGCACCGCCCACTTTACATTATAGTGATTTTAGCACTGTGGGGACTTCCGATTCCGATACCCGATACCACAAAAATATCGGATCTCGGTATCGGAATTCCGATACCGCAAGGATCGGCCGATACCCGATACTTGCGGTATCGGAATGCTCAACACTACTCGTGACATATTGTACTTCATGATAGTGGTAAAATTTCTTCGATATTACCTGCGTTTATTTCTTTAAAAAAAACAGAAATTTGGTGAAAATTTTGAAAATTTGGCAATTTTCCAAATTTGAATTTTTACGCCCTTAAATAACACAGATATGTCACACAAAATACTTAATAGGTAACATTTCCCACATGTCTACTTTACATCAATTTAGGAACCAACATTTTTTTTGTTAGGGAGTTATAAGGGTTTAAAGTTGACCAGCAATTTCTCATTTTTACAACACCATTTTTTTTTAGGGACCACATCTCATTTGAAGTCATTTTGAGGGGTCTATGTGATAGAAAATACCCAAGTGTGACACCATTCTAAAAACTGCACCCCTCAATGTGCTCAAAACCACATTCAAGAAATTTATTAACCCTTCAGGTTTTTCACAGGAATTTTTGGAATGTTTAAAAATTAACATTTAAATTTTTTTACACAAAATTTATTTCAGCTCCTATGTTTTATTTTACCAAGAGTAACAGGAGAAAATGGACCCCAAAAGTTGTTGTACAATTTGTGCTGAGTACGCTGATACCCCACATGTGGGGGTAAACCACTATTTGGGCGCACCGCAGAGCTCGGAAAGGGAAGGAGCGCCATTTGACTTTTCAATGCAAAATTGACTGGAATTGAGATGGAACGCCATGTCGCATTTGGAGAGCCCCTGATGTGCCTAAACATTGAAACCCCAACAAGTGACACCATTTTGGAAAGTAGACCCCTTAAGGAACTTATCTAATTGTGTGGTGAGCACTTTGACCCAACAAGTGCTTCACAGAAGTTTATAATGCAGAGCCGAAAAAATAAAAAATCATATTTTTTCACAAAAATTATCTTTTCGCCCCCAATTTTTTATTTTACCAAGGGTAAGACAAGAAATTAGACCTCAAAAGTTGTTGTGCAATTTGTCCTGACTACGCCAATGCCCCACATGTGGGGGTAAATGACTGTTTGGGCGCATGGCAGAGCTCGGAAGGGAAGGAGCGCCATTTGACTTTTCAATGCAAAATTGACTGGAATTAAGATGGGACGCCATGTCGCATTTGGAGAGCCCCTGATGTGCCTAAACATTGAACCCCCCACAATTGACACCATTTTGGAAAGTAGACCCCCTAAGGAACTTATCTAGATGTGTTTTGAGAGCTTTGATCCCCCAAGTGTTTCACTACAGTTTATAACGCAGAGCCATGAAAATAAAAAATATTTTTTTCCACAAAAATGATTTTTTTAGCCCCCAGTTTTGTATTTTCACAAGGGTAACAGGAGAAATTGGACCCCAAAAGTTGTTGTCCAATTTGTCCCGCGTACGCTGATGCCCCATATGTTGGGGTAAACCCCTGTTTGGGCGCACGGGAAAGCTCTGAAGGGAAGGAGCACTGTTTTACTTTTTCAATGCAGAATTGGCTGGAATTGAGATCGGACACCATGTCGCGTTTGGAGAGCCCCTGATGTGCCTAAACAGTGGAAACTCCCCAATTCTAACTGAGACCCTAATCCAAACACACCCCTAACCCTAATCCCAATGGTAACCCTAACCACACCCCTAACCCTGACACACCCCTAACTCTAATCCCAACCCTAATCCCAACCGTAAATGTAATCCAAACCCTAACCCTAACTTTAGCCCCAACCCTAACCTTAAATTTAGCCCCAACCCTAACCCTAACTTTAGCTCCAACCCTAGCCCCAAACCTAACCCTTACCCTAGCCCTAGCCCTAGCCCTAGCCCTAACCCTAACCCTAGCCCTAACCCTAGCCTTAACCCTAGCCCTAACCCTAATCTTAGCCATAACCCTAACCCTAATGGGAAAATGGAAATAAATACATTTTTTTAATTTTATTATTTTTCCCTAACTAAGGGGGTGATGAAGGGGGGTTTGATTTACTTTTATAGCATTTTTTATAGCGGATTTTTATAATTGGCAGCCGTCACAAACTAAAAGACTCTTTTTATGGCAAAAAAGTTTTTGCATCTCCACATTTTGAGACCTATACTTTTTCCATATTTTTGTCCACAGAGTCATGTGAGGTCTTGTTTTTTGCGGGACGAGTTGACATTTTTACTGATAACATTTTCGGACACGTAACAGTTTTTGATCGCTTTTTATTCTGATTTTTGTGAGGCAGAATGACAAAAAAACAGCTATTCATGAATTTTCTTGGGGGAGGCATTTATACCGTTCCACGTATGGCATAATTGATAAAGCAGTTTTATTCTTCGGGTTAGTACGATTTCAGCGATACCTCATTTATTTCATTTTTTTATGTTTTGGCGCTTTTATACGATAAAAACTATTTTATAGAATAAATAATTATTTTGGCATCGCTTTATTCTGAGGACTATAACTTTTTTATTTTTTCTTTGATAATGCTGTATGGCAGCTCGTTTTTTGCGGGACAAGATGACGTTTTCAGCGGTACAATGGTTATTTAAATCTGTCTTTTTGATCGCGTGTTATTCCACTTTTTGTTCGGCAGCATGATAATAAAGCGTTGTTTTTTGCCTCGTTTTTTTTTTCCTACAGTGTTCACTGAAGGGGTTAACTAGTGATATAGTTTTATAGGTGGGGTCGTTACGGACTCGGCGATACTAAATATGTGTACTTTTATTGTTTTTTTATTTAGATAAAGAAATGTATTTATGGGAATAATATTTTTTTTTTTCTTTCTTTATTTAGGAATTTTTTTTTTTTTTTTTTTACACATGTGGAAATTTATTTTTTTTACTTTTTTTACTTTGTCCCAGGGGGGGACATCACAGATCGCTGATCTGACAGTTTGCACAGCACTCTGTCAGTTCACCGATCTGACTTACAGCACTGCAGGCTTACCAAGCGCCTGCTCTGTGCAGGCACTTGGTAAGCCACCTCCCTCCCTGCAGGACTCGGATGCCACGGCCATCTTGGATCCGGGCACCTGCAGTGAGGAGGAGGTAAGAGACCCTCGCAGCAACGCGATCACATTGCGTTGCTCCGGGGGTCTCAGGGAAGCACGCAGGGAGCCCCCTCCCTGCGCGATGCTTCCCTGTACCGCTGGCACACCGCGATCATGTTTGATCGCAGTGTGCCGGGGGTTAATGTCCTGGGGGCAGTCAGTGACCACTACTGGCACATGGTGCCGGATGTCAGCTGCGATAGTCAGCTGACACCCGGCCGCGATCGGCCGCGCTCCCCCCGTGAGCGCCGCCGATCGCGCTGGACGTACTATCCCGTCGGTGGTCATACGGGCCCACCCCACCTCGACGGGATAGTACGTCCAATGTCATAAAGGGGATAAACAGTAAGAAACTGAAAAATTATAGTGGGGCAGCATGGTGGCTAAGTGGTTAGCACTGCAGCCTTGCAGCGCTGGAGTCCTGGGTTCAAATCCCACCAAGGACAACATTTGCAAAGAGTTTGTATGTTCTCTCCGTGTTTGTGTGGGTTTCCTCCGGGTACTCCGGTTTCCTCCCACATTCCAAAGACATACTGATAGAGAATTTAGATTGTGAGCCCCATTGGAGACAGCGATGATAATGTCTGTAAAGCGCTGTGGAATATGTTAGCGCTATATAAAAATAAAGATTATTATTGCTATAGTGCTGGACCCCTCAAAATAGTCTGGGTGAAAAGGTGTCAGAGGATGAGGGAAAGATCAATATGCTAAACTCCTTTTCCTCTCAGTATTTAAACAAGAAAATCCCATGACAGACAACATGATCAGGAATACCAGAAATTCTCCACTAAATCATTCCTGCTTTACCCAACAAGAAGTACGATGCTGACCCAAAATCAGTAAAGTAGATAAATCCCTGGGCACAGATGACATAGACCCCTGAATACAGCAGGAATTAAGTACCATGATAGACAGACTGTTATTTTTAATATTCTCAAATAACAGAATAATTGGGTCTGTACCATTGAACTGGCAAGTAGCAAAAGTGGTGACAATATTCAAAAAGGAGAAAAAAATCTGAGCCTGGAAATTACAGATGAGTAATTTTAACCTATACTGTGGGTAAAATTCTTAAGTGTTTCCTCAGAGATACTATCCTGGACTATCGCAATAAGAATAACCTAATGACCCAGCATCAACATGGCTTCATGAGGGATTGGTCCTGTCAAACTAAAATGATCAGCTTCTATGAGGAGGTAAGTTCCAGGCTTGACCAAGGAACTGTAGTGAATGTTATCTACAGGTCATCAAATAGTTAATTTATTTCAGTTCTTCAATAAAATAAGTGAAACTCATATATTATATAGTCATTACAAACAGAGTGATCTATTTCAAGTGTTCATTTCTGTTATTGTTTGATTATGGCTTACTGCCAATGAAAACCCAAAAGTCATTATCTCAGTAAATTAGAATAACACAGGTCAACAAAAAAAAATTTTTTTTCTGGTGTCCAAAATATTTTAATGAATTTGGGGTATTTTTGGGGTGCTGATTCTGAATATGTCATCAGTTTTGCCAGATTGGCTCAAGTTTTTGACATTTTTGGTATCTTATTTATAGCACTTGTTGGTAAATGCGACGCATCATCTCATTAATTTCTTTGGATTAGTACTTGAACTGAGCAGTTCTCAATATAGTTTTGTGTTAATTAGTGTTCTAAAAGTTTGTTCATAGCTTGATTTTTGCACTAACTTTATGTTGTTGTCTGTTTTCCAGTGAAAAGCATGAACTCATCAAGAAGAAGTTGTCTTAACGATCCAGACTCATTCTGTTACATTTGTGGTGAATACACACTGCCAAAACATAGAAGAAACATAACAGACTTCGTAAAAAAAAGTGTATTTTGCCTATTTTGGGGTTATGCTTGGGGACCAAGACAAGTTTTGGGCACCACACATAGTGTGCAAAGCATGTATCGAATTATTACGAAAATGGAGCAAAGGACAAAGAAAAAGCTTCAAATTTGGTGTTCCAATGGTGTGGAGAGAGCCAAAAAATCATCATGATGACTGTTATTTCTGTGCAGTGCAAGGATTCAATAAGCATAAGAAACCAAAATGGGAGTAACATGGAATCTGCAAGAAGGCCTGTCCCTCATTGTGAAGATGTGCCTGTACCTGTGTTTACCATAAATAACAGTCATCATGATGATTTTTTGGCTCTCTCCACACCATTGGAGCACCAAATTTGAAGCTTTTTCTTTGTCCTTTGCTCCATTTTCGTAATAATTCGATACATGCTTTGCACACTATGTGTGGTGCCCAAAACTTGTCTTGGTCCCCAACCATAACCCCAAAATTGGCAAAATACACTTTTTTTTACGAAGTCTGTTATGTTTCTTCTATGTTTTGGCAGTGTGTATTCACCACAAATGTAACAGAATGAGTCTGGATCGTTAAGACAACTTCTTCTTGATGAGTTCATGCTTTTCACTGGAAAACAGACAACAACATAAAGTTAGTGCAAAAATCAAGCTATGAACAAACTTTTAGAACACTAATTAACACAAAACTATATTGAGAACTGCTCAGTTCAAGTACTAATCCAAAGAAATTAATGAGATGATGCGTCGCATTTACCAGCAAGTGCTATAAATAAGATACCAAAAATGTCAAAAACTTGAGCCAATCTGGCAAAACTGATGACATATTCAGAATCAGCACCCCAAAAATACCCTAAATTCGATGAAATATCTTTGGCACCAAAAATGCTGTTGACCAGTGTAATTAACAAAAAACACTCCACAAGGAGGGTAAGCCACAAAAGGTAATTGCTAAAGAAGCTGGCTGTTCACAGAGTGCTGCATCCAATCATATTAATGGAAAGTGGAGTGGAAGGAAAAAGTGTGGTAGAAAAAGGTGCACAAGCAACCGGGATAACCGCAGCCTTCAAAAGAATTGTTAAGAAAAGGCCCTTCAAAAATTTGTGGGAGTCATTGCCTCAAGAGCCACCACACACAGACATTAAGTTAAATTTGACCAGCTATTTCTCATTTTTACAACCCCATTTTTTTAGGGACCACATCACTTTTGAAGTCACTTTGAGGGGTCTATATGATAGAAAATACCCAAAAGTGACACCATTTTAAGAACTGCACCCCTCAAGGTGCTCAAAACCACATTCAAGAAGTTTATTAACCCGTCAGGTGCGCCACAGAAATTTTTGGAATGTTTTAAATGTTTTGTCACAAAAAAATTAATTCAGATGCAATTTTTTTTATTTTCCCAAGGGTAACAGGAAAAATTGGACCCCAAAAGTTATTGTGCAATTTGTCCTGAGTACGCTGATACCCCATATGTGGGGTAAACCACTGTGTGGGCGCATGGAAGAGCTCTGAAGGGAAGGAGCGCCATTTGACTTTTCAATTCAAAATTGTCTGGAATTGAGATCAGACGCCATGTCGCGTTTGGAGAGCCACTGATGTGCCTAAACAGTGGAAGCCCCCCAAATCTAACTTGAACCCTGACCCCAACACACCCCTAACCCAAATTCCAGCCCTAATCATAACTAACCACAAACCTAACTATAACACACCCCTAACCCAAATCCCAACCCTAACCCTAATCCAAACCCTAACCCTAACTTTAGCCACAAACCTAACCCTAACTTTAGCCACAACCCTAACCCTAACTTTAGCCCAAACCCTAACTTTAGCCCCAACTCTAACCCTAACTTTAGCTCCAACAATAACCATAACTTTAGCCCCAACCATAACCCTAACTTTAGCCCCAACCCTAATGGGAAAACTGAAATAAATACATTTTTTTAATTTATTATTTTTCCCTAACTTAGGGGGTGATAAAGGGGGGGTTTGATTTACTATTTATAGCAGGTTTTTATAGCGGGTTTTTATGTCTGGCAGCTGTCACACGCTAAAAGACCCTTTTTATTGCAAAAAATAGTTTTTGCATCACCACTTTTTGAGAGCTAAATTTTTTCCATATCTTGGCCCACAGAGTCATGTGAGGTCTTGTTTTTTGCGGGACGAGTTGATGTTTTTATTGGTACCATTTTTGGGCACATGACATTTTTGATCGCTTTTTATTATTTGGGAGGCAGAATGAACAAAAAACAACAATTCATTAATTTCTTTTGGGTGGGGCATTTATACCGTTCCGAGTGTGGTAAAATTGATAACGCAGTTTTATTCTTCAGGTTAGTACGATTACAGCAATGCCTTATTTATTTTTTTTTTGTTTTGGCGCTTTTATACAATGAAAACAATTTTATTTAAAAAATAATTATTTTTGCATCGCTTTATTCTGAGGGCTATAACTTTTTTACTTTTTCGCTGATAATGCTGTATGGCAGCACGTTTTTTGCGGGACAAGATGACGTTTTCAGAGGCACCATGTTTATTTATATCTGTCTTTTTGATCGTGTGTTATTTAACTATTTGTTCAGCGGTATGGTGATAAAGCATTGTTTTTTGCCTCGCTTTTTATCTATTTTTTTTTTACTGTGTTCACTGAAGGGGTTAACTGGTGGAACAATTTTACAGGTTGGGTCATTACGGACTTGGCAATACTAAATACGTGTACTTTAAGGGTATGTGCACACGATGCAGATTTAGTGCAGAATTGGTGCAGATCTGCAGCAGATTTTTCTGCAGCAGAAACGCTGAAGAACTGCACTGTGATTTACAGTACAATGTAAATCAATGTGAAAAAAAAAAGAGCTGCGCACATGGTGCAGAAAAATCTGCGCAGAAATGCTGCAGATTTCAAAGAAGTGCATGTCACTTCTTTTGTGCAGTTCTGCAGCGTTTCTGCACCCCTCCATTATAGAAATAAAAATCTGCACAAAAAACGCACTAAAAACGCATTAAAAAATGCATAAAAAACGCAGCTGTGGATTCTGCCAGGAGATGCAGATTTTGTGCAGAAAATACTGTACCTCTTTTCTTACGTGTGCACATAGCCTTATTGTTGTTTTTTTATTTACATAAAGAAATGTGATTATTGGAACAATATTTATTTTTATTTTTTTTCTTTAGGAATTTTGAAAAAAATATTTTTACACAGTATAATAACACAGTATAATATATATTTTTTACATTCTCCCAGGGTGGGACATCACTGTATACAGTCAGATCGCTGATCTGACACTTTGCACAGCACTGTGTCAGATCAGCGATCTGACAGGCAGTGAAGGAGGCTTGCGGGTGCAGGCACTGTGAAGCCACCACCCTGCAGGACCCGGATGGACCATGCGGCCATCTTGGAACCGGGGGTCTGCAGGCAGGGAGAACCTCAGAACAACGCGATCACATCGCGTTGTTCTGAGGGTCTGAGGGAAGCACGCAGGGAGCCCCCTCCCTGTGCAATGCTTCTCTATGCCAGCGGAATGCTGTGATCTTGTTTGATCGCAGTGTTCCGGGGTTAAAGTGACGGGAACAGTCCGTGTCCGCTCCTGCCACTTAGTGCCAGGTGTCAGCTGTGAGTATCAGCTGACACCAGGCCGCGATCGGCCATGCTTCCCTCGTGCGCACTGCTGATCGCGTTTGATGTACTATTCCATCCATTGCAATTAAATCCCAGGTCACATGGACAGAATAGAAAGTCGGATGGCAGAGAGGGGTTAAAAACAACAGTATCACCGTGCTTGATTGGCCTACAAACTTGCCTGACTTAACCCCATAATGGGGTACTGTCAAGAGGAAGATGAGACACATCTTAGTCAAGAGGAAGATGAGACACATCTTACCCAACAATGCAGATGATGAGCTGAAGGCAGCTATCAAAGCAACCTGGGCTTCCACAACACCTCAGCAGTGCCGTAGGCTGATTGTCTGCATGCCACGCCACATTGATGCAGTAATTGATACAAAAGGAGCCCCAACCAAGTATTGAGTGCATTTACTGAACATACATTTCAGTAGGCCAACATTTCGGATGTTAAAATCATTTTTTCAAGCTGATGTTATAAAGTATTCTAATTTACTGAGATTTGGATTTTCATTGGCTGTAAGCCATAATCCTAAACATTAACAGAAATAAACACTTGAAATAGATCACTCTGTTTGTAATGACTCTATTTAATATATCAGTTTCACATTTTGCATTGATGAACTGAAATAAATTAACTTTTTGAAGATATTCTATTTTTGTAAGAAGCATCTGTATATGGACTTTTCAAAGATGATTTAATAAGGTGCCATTCAGAAGGTTGGTATAGAAAATTATAATAATTGGACTAGGGTAAAATATGTGTAACTGGATTAACAACTGGCTCAGTGATAGGAAGCATAGGGTGGTTATTAATGGAACACAATCAGATTGGGTCACAGTTAACAATGAGGTGCCACAGAGGTCGGTATTGGGCCCTCTTCTTTTTAATATATTTATTAATGACCTTGTAGGGGTTATACAGAGTAGAATTCCAATATTTGCAGATTATACTAAACTCTGCAGGGCAATCAACACAGAGGAGGATAATTTAAAATTACAGAAGGTTTTATGTAAGCTTAAGGCTTGGGCTGAAAAATTGAAATTGAAGTTTAATGTAGATAAATGTACTTGGGCAGAGAAAATAAAGTGTATAATTATGTACTAAATTGTAAAATATTGGGTTTGAGGAGCTGGACACTTAATAAAAACTATAGGATTAATGGACACAGAATGGAGTCCACAGTTCTAAGGGTTAAAGACTTTCTCCAGCATGGAGTACCGGTTACATCTATATTATTTTATTTTATTAGATATTTGCTTGCTGTGTTTTATTAGTGATTTGTTTGCTCATCAGTTCATGCTCAGGAATCAATGTTTCCATTTAGTGACAGCAAGCAGAGGAAGGCGTGCAGGTTGGATCTTATGTATACCTAAGACCAGACAGGAGATTGCCAAGGGTAAATGTAAAGCAATTATTCTGTCAATCTCATCTGTATCTCAAAGTCTCAATCCATTGTACTCCCAGCCCTAGGCCCATTGTGTGGCAGTTGTTAGAGTGGCTTTGAAGGGAGAGGATCCAAGCTGGGATGGATGGTCTATGGAGTTTTGGAGATTGGTTGCTGGAGGGGCATGTTACCCCACAAAACTTTCTTAAGGATTGTTGGTTCTGGATATATGGACAATGGTTGTGTTATTTGTCATCTGGAAGAGCCTGAACTGTGAATACAGACTAAATTGACAGGAGATATGAAACCTGTGGGTCAACCAAAAGGTGGGAGACAGTGAGGATCGCTTGGTACGAGGGCAGTGGAACTATTAACCCCAGGGAGAGGATCTTGTGGACTGAGGACATTGTATTTTGGCCATCAACTGGATTTGTTGTAAATCCATGGAAGTATGGAACAAAACATAGTTGCATCATTTACCTGCCTAGGTGATCATTACAAACCACAACCTCAAATCTTTAGATTGGGTAAATTTGCAACACAGAAAAAGACTTGGGTGTATGGGTGGATGACAAACTCCACTTTAATAATCAGTGTCAGGCAGCTGATGCCAAGGAAAATAAAATAATGGGATGCATTAAAGGGAATCTGCTACTAAATTTGAGCAGTTTTACCAATTAATATGGGCATACAAGTTACAGACAGCTAAAACTAGTCATACCTATATGCCTCGTGTATAATTCCTTGTTCTGTGAAAATCATGTGTTTATTGCTTTATGTGAATTAATTCTTCCAGGCTATGGGGCTTACGCTGCCCGGAAGATAAAGCTGCCTCGTCCCTTCATTTTCCTATATTTTTACTCCCATCTCTTCATTGTGTCCCTGTGATGTAATATGCATGGGTGGAAATCCCACGTGTATGCATTCTGATGGCTGTCGCTCCTCTTCATTATTGTGTCCTTCTTTGGGCTCTGGCTTAATTTTTGATCTGTGCAGTCACCGGAAAGTCACTGTAACTTCCTGTCCCAGTGTTCTCTGGCACATGTAAAAGGTGTAAATGACATGATTACTATGCTAGGAGGGAGGAAGGAAGTTTGGTAGCCACCTTTTCGGCGTACTGGAAAAAATTGGGACCTGAAGTTACATATGGTAAGGTTTTAATACTAGAGTTTAGGACCATCCTGAGAAGAGTCACCTTGATGTGGTAGGATGGCTTTTGTGGTTTTGTCAAAACTATGTTAAATAATTATCCTGTTATTTCTATGCTCTATTACTATTTATGTACTTATTGCAGGGTATTTGCTCATTTTGTTATTTTAGGCTTTGTCTGCTTGCTGGCTAGTGTGAACATGTGCCTACACATTGCATGCATACAAATTTATATCCTAGTTCATTTCTTTCAGTTGTTGCTTTATGTTTTTTGCACTTTGTGCAAATTAGGGAATGGCTTCCCTTTTCTTTGAGCTGGACATTACGTTTATATAGCTCCCCAAGTCTGGGTGTCTAATAAGCAGGGCCTTAGTAATGCTCAGCCCTTATTCACATTATTTGCCATATGGTAACGTTAATGTTGATTAGTACTAGAAGTTAGGACCATTTTGAGTAGGGTCACCTTGATGTGGTGAGATGGCTTTTACATTTTTTTTATCAAAACAATGTTAGCTAAGTACCTCACGGTATTTTCATGTACTATTATTAGCATATAAGAGTCCAGATAGAGGCTGTTTCTGCATTTCTGCTCAGAGGTTAAAGGGGTTGTCCATCTAAATCCATTTTATTTTTTTAATCTGTTTGTTTTCTGTGCATACAAATAACAAATACTGCTATACTTGCCCACTGTCGCTGCAGTGTTTATTTATCGGTCGTCCATGACAGCACTACGGAGAGAGGGGATCCGCCCTTCAGGAACAGGAAACCTACAGATACATAAGGGCGGCACCTCTCCCACGCATCAGTTGGTTTCCTGTTCCTGGAGGACAGGATTCCCTGCAGATACGACTTCGTTCACCTATCAATACCCAGGCCGGCTGTCCGACCCAGGTAGCGAGGGGGTCTCCTACCTCGGGCAGTGCGGGTCCCTGGAAGCGCCACGGTGGGTCCGGGTAGGGCTCCACGACAGTGAGCGGTGCAGTGTGGAGCGACGTCCGGAGGAGGTCCATCCCCAGTGGTCAGCAGGTGAGTATGTCCCCCCCCGGGGTCCGCTCTCCCCCCTGGGCCTCGGTCTTCCCCACTCTGATCCCCGTCGGTGCGGTGCAGCGCGGCGTCCTGTGTGCTCCTTTTGATTCGGGACCGGAGCTGGGGGTCGGACGCCGGCCTCTGCCGCGGTCACCGCTGGGCTGCGGCCGTGGAAGCGGCGGTGGCGTAGCGGGGGGGCGGCTGGATGGTCCGGCGGCACCGCTCCCCGGCTTCCGGGCACGTCTCTGAGCGTTCTGCCCAAAACCGGAAGTGACGCGCAGGGGGCGGGGCCAAAACCGGAAGTCAAACACCGGCCGTTTTTTTTCTAAAAACGCCGCTGTCCTGCATGCGGCGGGGGCGGGCGGGGGGGGCGTTTGGGTGCAGGGGGGGGGTGGAGCAGTCACCTGCAAGTCGGGGGGGTGGATTTGGCCACACACCTGCACTGATTCCGGATCCGGGGGAGGGCTATTTATAGCCAAACAGAATGCTGCAGCACTGCTTGTGAGCCCATCTGCAGCTATGGATGAGCCGGAAGCTGCCGTCGGTCTGCTGGAGCAGGAGCAGGATGGATCCTCGGAGAAGTCCCATGCGAACCCCCAGCTGAAGACCCGCGGACGCAGTAACCAGACCAGTCGCAGATCTAAGCAGAAGGATCTGGACCGGCCCCCCAGTAATCCGGTACCTACCGCTACTGCCTGGGTAAGAGATCTTCGTGAATGTACCCTGATGCAGTCTTTTCCTATGTTTATTTCCGTAGGGGAAAAAAAGCGCTGGTAAATCAAAAAACAAGGAGTGCGCGCTATGCGCTTGCCCTTTGCCAGACGCCTACCCTAAGAGACTTTGTCAGTCGTGTGTACGGCAGACGGTAGGAAATAAATTGATGGGAACACTGATAGCGGTAGCGCCAGATAAATTACATAGCCTTTTTCTCCGCTCCCATAGGTGGCGGAAGAGTCTCCTGATTTCACATCAAGCCTTAGGGAGATTATCAGGAAGGAGGTGAAAGATTCCCTGAAATCCCTGTCCCGGGGGGAGTCTTCAAAAAGAAGAAGGGAGCCTAGCGCCTCAGAGTTGGAGTTGTCCGCTGGCCCTAGTAGGGAGAATGAGTCAGACGCCTCTGTCTCCTCAGCGTCCTCTTCGGAAGAGGAGTCTAACCGGTTCTGTTTCCCATTGGACCAAATGGACAAACTTATTAAGTCAGTTAGATCCACCATGGGGGTGGCTGATGAAAGGCCAGAACTCTCTACACAGGACCTAATGTTTGGCGGTCTAGACCCTAAAAAACGTAGGTCTTTTCCGCTCAATGACAAGGTCCAGAACCTCATCAAAAGGGAATGGAAAAAAACGGAGAAGAAAGGCTCTTTTCCACCTGCCTTTAAACGCAGATATCCCTTTGAGGACCCCATGGTGAATACATGGGATAAGGCGCCGAAATTGGACGCAGCGGTGTCTAAGGCGTCTAAAAAATCATCTATCCCCTTCGACGACATGGCTTCCCTAAAGGACCCTCTCGATAAGAAGGCTGACTCATTCCTTAAAGGGACATGGGAGATGTCGGCGGGTGCCCTGAGACCTGCTGTAGCGGCGACATGTGCAGCCAGATCGATGATGGTCTGGCTGGATCAGCTAGGGTCTAAGTTGGAAGGCGGTGTTTCCAGAGACTCTATGTTGAAATTCCTGCCAACAATTCAGAATGCCGCTGCCTTTCTCGCGGACGCATCTGCGGATTCGGCAAGAATGGCGGCTAGGGCGGCCGGACTATCAAACGCAGCACGCAGGGCCCTATGGCTGAAATGTTGGCCAGGTGACCTTCAATCCAGATCCCGTCTGTGCTCTATCCCATGCGAAGGGGAATACCTGTTTGGTCCAGTCCTAGATGAACTGCTGGAGAAAGCTGGAGACGAGAAGAAAAAGTTTCCCAATCTACCAGCTACCTCTTACAGGCGTCCCTTCACAGGGAAAAGATTCTTTCGGAGGAGACCAGCCAGAGACCAGAGCAGATGGGATGAGAAAAAGAAGAAAGGTACTGGATTTATGTTTGGAGGTGGAGGACGTCAGGAGCCATCCCGTGAGGTCAAAAAACCACCCCAATGACTAGTCGCCCCGGTGGGAGGTAGACTATCTGCCTTCTACCCGGCCTGGTCCAAAATCTCCAGTAGTGATTGGATTTTGGGGTTAATAGCTACGGGTCTGCGGCTAGAGTTCTCCTCCATCCCTCAGAACTTCTTCAGAGTTACCCCACTCAGGTCCTCTGCAGCAGAACAGGCGGCCCTGGAAGCAGAAGTTCACGACCTGCTCAGTAAGAATGTCCTGTCAGAGGTTCCGGAAGGAGAACAGGGTAGAGGATTCTACTCTCCTCTATTTCTAATAAGTAAACCTGATGGCTCCTTCAGAACAATTATTAACCTTAGGGCTCTTAATAATTTCCTGACCGTCCAATCATTTAAGATGGAAACTATTAACACCGCAATAAAGCTGCTGTTTAAAAACTGCTTTATGGTAGTATTGGATTTGAAGGACGCCTATTACCATATCCCCATTTATGCAGGTCACCAACGATACCTGAGGGTGGCGGTAAGGTTGGATGGGGTAATCAGACACTTCCAGTATAGGGCCCTCCCCTTTGGTATATCGGTCGCCCCTCGAGTGTTTACCAAAGTTATGGCGGAGGTTATGGCTCACTTGCATGAGTCCAACATTCTAATAATCCCCTACCTGGACGATCTCCTTATCGTAGGTAAAACGGCGGATCACTGTCTGGAACAGTTACATAAAGTGATGTCTGCTCTGGAGCGTCTGGGGTGGATGCTAAATGTCAAAAAATCACGCTTACAGCCCATGACGGTGCAGCGATTTTTAGGCCTGACCCTGGATTCCCAGGTTCAGGAATGCCGTTTGCCTCAAGAGAAAATTGATCGCCTGCACCTTCAGGTGCTGAATGCCTCTAAAAACCCCACCATGTCCCTTAGAAGAGCCATGTCTCTGTTGGGCTCTCTCTCGTCCTGTATTCCAGCGGTCCGATGGGCCCAGTATCATACGAGGATACTTCAGGGCGAGGTGCTGTTACAACAAAAAAGGTTGGGGGGATGTCTGGAGAGCCTGATGACCCTATCCCAAGACGCTATTATATCCCTCGGATGGTGGTGGTGGCTAGTCCAAGAGAACCTGTCCACAGGGGTCCCCTGGGAATATAATGTAACTCGTATAGTCACCTCGGACGCTAGCCCTTCTGGATGGGGGGCTCAAATGGGGGATACATTGATCCAGGGGCTTTGGGATCAGGATCAGATAGAAATGTCTTCCAACCTAAAGGAGTTAACGGCTGTGGAACAGGCAGTTAAATCACTCCTTGTCTATCTACAGGGCCACCACGTGCGGGTATTCTCGGACAATCGGGTCGCCGTGGCATACATAAATCACCAAGGCGGGACTCGTTCCAAATCCCTAATGTGCGTAGCAGATCGTCTATTCCATCTAGCAGAGCAACATCTTCTCTCATTGACGGCTCTTCACATAAGAGGGGCAGAAAACACTACAGCGGATTTCTTAAGCCGCAACACATTGAGGCAGGGGGAGTGGTCCCTGAACAACTCCATCTTCAACCTCATCGTGGAAAGATGGGGTCAACCAGAAATAGACCTGTTTGCCACAAAAGAAAACAGGAAAGTGGCACAATTCTGCTCTCTCAACCCCAGAGAAAATCCTCTGTCAGTAGACGCCCTCCTCATAGACTGGAACTTCAGGCTAGCCTACGCCTTTCCTCCCCTGTCTCTACTTCCTCTGGTGGTGAGGAAAATCAGGAAGGACAAAGCCACAGTGATAATAATTGCCCCCTTCTGGCCCAGAAGGACGTGGTTTCCATGCCTGAGGGCTATGTCGATATCCGACCCATGGGTCTTGCCAGACATCCCGGATCTCCTGTCCCAGGGCCCAGTCTACCATCCTCGGGCGGTTGGCCTTCATCTGACGGCGTGGATTTTGAGCGGGCGCTGTTAAAGGATAGGGGGTTCTCTCCGGGCCTCATTAACACTCTACTGAAGAGCAGAAAAATAATCACCACAAAGATTTATGTTAGGATCTGGAAGAGGTTCCTTCAAAACTCGGGGGTAATAGCTGGTCAGTCAATACCAATAGACCAGATTTTAGAATTCTTACAGAAAGGGTTAGATATGGGGTTATCCCCAAATACACTTAAAGTGCAGGTATCAGCCTTAGGGGCCCTCTTTGGCTGCAACATTGCTGAGAATCACTGGGTCAGCAGATTCATCAGAGCGACAAAACGGTCCAGGCCAATGGTGAAGAATAGGGTCATGCCATGGGACCTGAACCTAGTCCTCTCAGCCATGACAGAGGCCCCATTTGAGCCAATTGCATCAGCCTCTATTAAAAATGTATCACTTAAAGTAGCCTTCCTGGTGGCCCTAACATCGGCGCGTAGGATAGGCGACATCCAAGCATTATCCAGGGTTCCCCCTTACATGCAGCTTAGGGATGATAGAGTGATACTATCCCCTGATCCAGCATATCTTCCTAAAGTAGTGTCCAGGTTCCACAGAACACAGGAAATAGTTCTTCCATCCTTCCTCCCCAATCCTACTAACGATAAGGAAAGGAAGCTACACACTTTAGATGTAAAAAGATGTATCCTGGAATATCTGGCAGTAACTGATCCCTGGAAGATAGATAACGCCCTATTCGTGTCCTATCAGGGTAGTAGGAAGGGTCACAGGGCATCAAAATCTACTTTAGCTAGATGGATCAGGGAGGCTATCTCGCTGGCATACATCTCAAAGGGCAAGCCGGCGCCTGAAGGTCTGAAAGCGCATTCCACTAGAGCTATGGCGGCTTCGTGGGCGGAAAGATTGGAGGTGTCGATCGACCAAATTTGTAAGGCTGCTACTTGGTCTTCTCCACACACATTCTATAACCATTATAGATTGAACTTGGGTGCCTCTTCTGACCTTTCGTTTGGTGTAAGGGTGCTGCAAGCTGTAGTCCCTCCCTAGTTAGTTACTCTCTGTAATTCTCTCCGTAGTGCTGTCATGGACGACCGATAAAGTCTTAGTTACTCACCGGTTAACGGTGTTTTTCGGAGTCCATGACAGCACCTGTACATACCCTCCCGTCTTCTTAAGTTCTGGGTGTACACCTCTTCCTTTATTTATATAATTCACGGGTAGTGAATAGTTAGTTATTTGTATCATTGTTTATTATGTATGCTATTAACCTTGGTGGTCCTCTTGTGCTCTGTAAACCAACTGATGCGTGGGAGAGGTGCCGCCCTTATGTATCTGTAGGTTTCCTGTTCCTGAAGGGCGGATCCCCTCTCTCCGTAGTGCTGTCATGGACTCCGAAAAACACCGTTAACCGGTGAGTAACTAAGACTTTCATCTGTCTTTGTATTTTTCTGAAGTGGCTGTAGCTATTTACCTGTGAAAAGACGGACCTTATGACTGCAAAGTATTTAGTATTATGTTGGCCATCATTTGATAGATTCTGAACTGTCTTTTTTAATTCTCATTTTTCTATTCCTAATAAGGGACAGAAAAACAGAAAGGCAAACAAAGATGAATAGTGTGCACAACCTGTTCTATATCATTTCAAAATTAAAAGCTGCAGATTGTGCAGGCATTGCACTGGTCTCAGATATTCTTAATAAATAATTTAAAACAGATAAGGAGTCCTATGACAGTCCCTTGGAGCCCAATGTATATTCTCATGTAGCTCATTGTTACATACTCTTGTTATAATAATATGGTTCATAGAAATGATGTTCTGCTACCTAGCAACATAATACATTGGTTGACTGTTACAAGCAAATTCCCAGATGTGAATACATTCAAATCTAGTTGACTTGCATAAATTCCTGAAGATAAACCAAGGTGTTTTTCAAATCCTTTCCTATTGTTCCTGCTTGCAGCAAATCAATTTCAATAGCTGGTAAATCAGTTGTTGGCTAATACACTCCTCAACATCAAAATTGCAACAACAAAGAAGAAAAAGTTGTGCAATTATTGAAATCACAGGACAAATACACATGTTAAACATGTGCAAATGATGTTAAAATGGAAATACTGCTTCCAAAACATTTCAATTTATTTAATAGAAGATGAGCGCCATGTGCAGAAATAGAAGAGAAGAACGGAGGTATCTCTTATACGCTGCTGAACTCGAATAATTGGTGAAATGAAAACATTTCTTTAAACAGGTTTAAAAGTCAACGCGTTTCGAGGTCACGGAGGACCTCTTCATCGGGACAAACCTGGAGCAGGTTTATCCTGATGAAGAGGTCCTGTGCAACCTCAAAACACATTGACTTTTAAACCTGTTTAACCCCTTCACCCCCGGAGCTTTTTTCGTTTTCGTTTTTCGCTCCCCTCCTTCCCAGAGCCATAACTTTTTTATTTTTCCGTCAATATGGCCATGTGAGGGCTTATTTTTTGCGGGACGATATGTACTTTTGAACGATACTATTGGTTTTACCATGCCATGTAACAGAAAACGGGAAAAAAATTCCAAGTGTGATGAAATTGCAAAAAAAGTGCAATCTCACACTTGTTTTTTGTTTGGCTTTTTTGCTAGGTTCACTAAATGCTAAAACTAACCTGCCATTATGATTCTCCAGGTCATTAAGAGTTCATATACACCTAACATGTCTAGGTTATTATTTATCTAAGTGGTGAAAAAAAATTCCAAAATTTGCTAAAAAAAAAAAAAATTGCGTGATTTTCCGATACCTGTAGCGTCTCCAATTTTCGTGATCTGGGGTCAAGTGAGGGCTTATTTTTTGCGTGCCAAGCTGGTGTTTTTAATTATACAATTTTGGTGTAGATACATTCTTTTTATCGGCCGTTATTGCATTTTAATGCAATGTCGCGGCGACCAAAAAAACGTAATTTTGGCGTTTTGATTTTTTTTCTCGCTACGCCATTTAGCGGTCAGGTTAATCCTTTGTTTTTATTGATAGATCAGGCGATTCTGAACACGGTGATACCAAATATGTGTATGTTTGATTTTTATTTAATTGTTTTATTTTGATTGGGGCGAAAGGGGGGTGATTTGAACTTTTATATATTTTTTATTTTTTTTATATTTTTAAACACTTTTTAAAAAAAAATTTGGCATGCTTCAATAGCCTCAATAGGAGGCTAGAAGCATGCACAACTCAAGCGATCGGCTCTGCTACATAGAGGTGAAGTACAGATCACCT